>NW_022900950.1:35720000-35857951 GCF_012274545.1 Fukomys damarensis | reverse complement strand
AAAAAAAAAAAAAAAAAAAAAAAAAAAAAAAAAAAAAAAAAGTAAATTCAAAGTACCAAACACCATGTCACAAATATGTCTCTGAAAAAAAATTCCTAGAAGAAGTCCTAGAGGATCGAAGGGCACACTTAAAATTCTGGTAGATATTGCTGAATTTCCCTCCAAAATAGCTCTACCTATTTGCACTCTAAAATGAGTATTTTTGCAGAAGGGGGAGTATAAATAATTAAGATGTGTTATATATGTGTACCAATTTCCCACAATGAATGTTATCATGATGTACTACAAACATGCACTAATAAACATTTTTTTAAATTAAAAAAAAAGAGGCGAGGGAGCTGCCATGTGAGGCAGACCCATAGGGAACAGGCCCGTAGCAGATACTCAGTCTGCCAGTGCCTTAACCTTACACTTCCAACCTCCAGAAATGTGAGCAATATATTTATGTTGTTTATAAATTAAAATAAAGGATGTCTTTTCTAGAGGTGTTATTTTTATTTTTCTGGTGCTGGGGATTGAACCTGGGGCCACAGGGCCAGGAATGTAACTCAGCAGCACAGCATCCGCGGATCTTGGGTCCTCAGAGATGCTTTGCACATATTCTGCCTCTGAGCTATATCCCTATCCACTTCTATTTTTAAATGATCACAGGATAAGGTGGGTGCATCTGCTGGCCGGCTGGAGAATGCCTGCACACAACACTGATGATGTGATGGCGGGGGCAAGAATGATGATGAACGATAGGTGACATTCATGTTGTGATGTTCTTGTTCCAGGTACTACCCAAGGCTTGACCAAGATTTGTTATTTGACGCTCATGAAAAATTTAAGAGGCATGAAGAAGTACTCATCTGAGTTTACACAGAAGCAGTGGACTATACATTCTTTTTTTTTTGAGACAGGGTCTTGCTATGTAGTCCAGGCTGGTCTTGAACTCATCACATAGCTCAGGTTGGCCTCAAATTCATGGCAGTCCTCCTGCCTCAGCCTCCCAAGTGCTGGGATTACTGTGTGTGTCACTACACCCAACTTGTACTCTTAAATAAAATCCTAAAGAATTCAAGCTTCTGTCCACAAGCATTCTCAACCCCTAGCCTCCTCACAATAGTGTCTGGCATAGCCAGTCCAATTTGGAATTCTTACAAATTGAAGTATCTGAAGACAAACTTTCAGAATATGGAATTGAAAGCAAAATCCCTCCATGCCAAACAGTAGCAGAAGTGTGTCACCTAGTGCTCTCTTCTGACAGTGGGACTTAGTATATTAATCTTTATATAGAAGAACACTGCAAAATATTGAGGGATCACTGGAGTTTTAGAGGGAGAAAATGATAGACAAAGTTGCCCTCTGTGCAGGGTCATGGACTGCACCATGTAATTAGGGTACTCAATAAATTGCTAAAGACTAAGCTGTGGAATTCGTATGGAACAGCATGGAAAGGAATAGGATAAATATGGAAAGTGCAAGAAAGCTAAAAAAGGAAAATCAGGAAGATTTAAAGTGAGCAAAAGGCCACAAATAAAACATCCAGGAGGAGGGGGAGGGGAAGGAAGAAGGAGAGGAGAAGTAAACAATTAAAATGTGTTATATACATGTACCGACTCCTCAGGATGAATGTAATCATTATATACTGCAAACACATACAGATAAAACTAAAACTAAGGAAAAAAAAACTTCTACACCTAGATGTTTACAAAATATATTACAAGTGGACTCTCCTATGCTCAATATTAATCAACATAGGCCGTAAAAAGGGTAAAAAAGAAACATAGCTGTGAGGCTACAGAATAAAAACCAGTGATAGCCAGGGATTTAGCTCAGTGGTGGCACCGCCTGCCTTGTAAGCACAAGGTTCTGAGTTCGATCTCCAGTACCAAAAATCAAAGCAAAAACCCAATGATAAATATGAAAGGAAGATTTGTTGCAGACATTAAGTAAGATATGAAACTATATGGAAAGAGATTTTGAAAAACTAGGAAATATCCACTAGCTCTAGCTTATAAGAATTAAATGACAAGACTGGGGATGACTTTGAAGTTTTCTGTGGAGAAACACATTTTCCTTGTTGAAAGAGCAGATTACTTCATAATTTCCTTGGAAACAACTACCGAATATTAAACTTATAGGGTGCTTCCCATGTTTAAAGCCTTAGATCAAGAGATGGATATTACTTAATCATTAGTCTACTATCACTCCCATTTTATTAATAAGTATTTGTAATAATTTGTTCCAGGACACAGAGTCTGATTAGAGGCAGAGGGAAAATTTGAACCAAACATGGTATCCTTCCAGAGCCCAATTTTCCAAACTCTGGTTTCTGAAATGCTCCAGCTGGTTACAGTCAAACAAAGCAAATTCACTACTCATCAGGATGTGTGATTTGAAGTCAGGAATCATAAATTTTGCTTGTCTTTGTTGTTGATAGAAGGATGTTATTCCCTTAAGAAATGGCTATTTACTTTTAAGAATTCAAGTTTTCTAGGCTCCATTTAAATTAGAAAAGACTGGAAATTAAGGCAAAACAAAGACACAGTGACAAAATATACTCCTGAAAAAAGAAACCCCCAAATTCTTTTGAAATCAAGACTTTTAGCCAGGTATGGTGGTGCACGCCTGTAATCCCAGCACTTGGGAGGACGCAGCAGTTCAAGACCAGCATCAACTACCGTGTGACCCTTCTTCGAAAAATAAAGAAATCAAAACTTTGAGTTAACTTACACTTCTAGAACATCTTTTAAAATATTTTAAGGTTATGTTGGAAGATAAAAATAGTTAAATTCTCAATTAATTTAATAGAGAATTCCAGTAAGCTAAGCTAATGACTGGAACTGGCGTGTCCTTTTAGTGTACCTTGACTTACAACCTTGGAAAGCCTTTTAGTCTTATTCACAATTTCCTTATCTGTTCCCACATTGATCTCATTTTCAGTTGAGGGGAAGGCTGATAAATACATGCTCAGAAGCTGTCTGGCAAGTAAGACATTTTTGGCTAACGACTTGCATTAATAGCTTTTAATCAAATATTCAAATGTAATTTATGAAAAATTCTTTAAAATTAATATTGCCAGTTCTGCCTCCATTTTTGCCTTCATGTCTCCTGATCCTATTGCAATCACACAACACTGATTTGAGTGGAGATCAGTAAGTTCACAGTTGACACACATGCCTATGGGAAGGAAGCTAGAGGAAAGGATGTAGAGAAACATTTTTTCCTCATTATCATAGCTAATGATTAACTATGCAGATTCTTCTTCTAAAACTCAAAATAGATAATTGAATTTGACAAGAAAATTTTAAAAAAGCCAACCTTTCAGATATTTTAAAGTCAATTTAAAATAGTTCTTAATAAGCAAATCTGCTTATAAACTGTCATATTCCTCTAAAAATAAATCCAGAGTATAATTCCCATTGGAAAAGGAGGAGGTAATTATTTGACAAGAGGGACTCTTTGCTTTAGAAATGATATGTAAGATGTTACTATACAAGGGCCGGGGATTTAGCTCAGCAGTTTGGTGGCCTGCCTTGCAAGTGCAAGGACCTGAGTTCAATCCCCGGTACCAAAAAAAAAAAAAAAAGATGTTACTATACAGATAAAGACAAATTTAAATTATGGTTCAGTATGCATATGATTTTTCGGGAACATATTTCATAAGGCAAATCCTTATTTTAAGTTACTTTTTATAAGCAAACTTACAAAGCTAAATCAGAAAATACTAGAATTGCTTTTGTGGGAAAAGATGTAATGAAAATATTAAGCAAAGATTGCTTAGGCCAACCTAGAGGCCTGTATAGACTGTAGAGGTTTAGAATTTATGGAGAAAGAGCAAATTTAGCCAATAGTTGAAACTTTAAATTCTGAACTTTGTGGTGAAATATGGTCTTAGAGACCAAAAGACTTTTGGATGATACCTTAAAACATCTTGGAATATGGAAGGTTTTATGACTAGACTAGTAATATTTTCATTACTAGAAATATCACTGAACTTGAGATGATACTGCTAAATTTGTTTAAGAAAAAACACCTACATTTAGTCAGAGAAATGGAGTGTGCTATTTTATGAGATGGCATGCAATGAAATACATTAGGATGCGACAATTCACAACAAGTTCATTGGTAGAAGAGAAGGGAAACATTTATTACTTTATTTGTATCAAACACAGGTCCAAGTCATAGATGCTAAGTACATATTTTTTTTTTAAATCAAAGAATCACATAAACAAAACATTACTTTTAGAATGCTAAACTACTTGAAAATAAAACAAAAGCACTCTGGAGAAGATTTCCCCAACAATGTTATTTTAGTAATATCTTATACATAATTTTTAGTAAAGCTTATATAGAAAAATAAAATCTGATAGAAAATCAGTTTAGGTTATTGTCAAGTGCCATGACTTTTATGGAGATTAAAGTATGTGATAAAAATTCTATTACTAAGATTATGAATATAATGTTTAGACATGAAAAGTTACCTATCTTTATAAAAGAAAGATAAAAAGTTTTAAAGAAAGACATCTCTTTAAACAGCTTGCTCGTTTTAAGTTTATTGAAAGTAGATGTCTTCCAACATATTTATTAATTTAGGCCCATAGTATGTTGGAATTTAAAACTGACTCACTTTTATTCCCTTGATTCAGTAGCTCAAGGTAGGTACTTAAAACATAGCATTTAATTAAAAAGAAAAACCGACATTCTGAGTTGTTTCAAAAATAAATTTGAGCTACATTTGCTCAAATTTCCTTGTACATAAAGTCTTTCTGGGGATTAGCTTATGGGATTTGGGGAATCTTTATTAACTCTGTCATCCTAGCTATGCAATTATTTCTCTCGACAAATTGTAAGGCTAAACAGCTTCACTAAATGCCTACATGACAAGGGCTGTAGTTTTAAAAGATTAAAGTATAACCTTGGGGCTGGGGGTAGGACTGAGTGGTAGAAATGTGTGCCTAGTATGCATGATGTCCTAGGTTCTATATTCAGTATCCCTGCACCAAAGTGTAATCTCTGGCATCTAGGGTGTCACATTTCTGAAGTTTCAGACAGAGGGGATTCAAACATTGTAAATGCTTCTTGGCTTTGATTTGACCTATGAGATAGTTGGAAGAGTTCACACCTGTTGCCAACATTTGTAGAGATTCCTTTAACTATTTTAATGTGTCTTCTTTATCATTGTAAAAATCCCACTCTCATAGTTCACTGTGAATTTCTGGGCAATTCAAAAGAAAGATACTATGAACAACAAATAACTTCCCTGGTCAAACGAGAAATTTTGTATCTATGGGCCACAGAGACCATTTTGTACTCTCATTGGATTTACATAGCTCAGATAACTGCAAAACATTCAGCTCTCAATCGTTCATATCAATGAAGAGCAATTTTAATTATACTTGCCACTGCCCATTAGAAAAATTCATACCTGCTTCCACACACAGTCGCGATGGCTTTGAAGCAGCCAGATGCAAGTTGGTAGGAACCTGTGTAGCATCGGTCAATGGCCCAATTAAAAAGATTTATTTGGTCAGGATTAAGTTCCAACAGCAAGACAACAACTTCACAGCCAAGTTGATGAACCTGAATACCAGAGCAAATCAATTATTCATACGTAATGAAAGAATGTTCTAGAAAAAACACAAATCAAGCTTAGCTGACATAAATTGGGTACAATGTAAGTGAAAACCATGGTAGTCATTTTGCTTAATGTTTATGACACACATTGCTCATAAGTGGGCAATGTCCCAAATAAAAATTAATATTTATAAACTATATTTGACTATGTAAATCTGTTTTTTAGAGTATACCATTTTTTGATTTAAAATTTTTTTTTTTGGATTTAGAGACAGGGTCTCACTATGTAGTTGATACTGACCTGGAACTTACTATGTAGCCCAGGTTGGTCTCTACTCTTAGCAATCCTCCTGCCTCAGCCTCCCGAGTGCTGGGATTACAGGCATGCACCACCACGCCCATTTCTTAGCAATCCTCCTGCCTCAGCCTCCCGAGTGCTGGGATTACAGGCATGCACCACCACGCCCAGCTCAGATGCATTTGAATTTATAAATTTTATTCTCAGCAAGGCTTTATCTATAATCTGTCTATTATTATGCACACAAAAATGTTTTCCAGTGTCCACTGTTACTTATTTTTTTGACTGGAAGTATATTTTAATTTATCTTTTTACTTTTTATTACTGGATTAATGCTACTGTGAATACAGATCAGAGCCTGTATCACTTAGATCATCTAAACTGTCTTAAGCCTTGATTTATAATCCAGTTTCTGTCAATTTTGGTAAATGTTACTGTGGTTTTAGTGCTGGTACATTGTAGGATAATGTGAGTAACACATAAGTCTGTGCTTTGGTGTGTCTGATATAGGAAGAGACTGTTCTGAGCAATGCTTACATATTTGAGTAACTCAACCAAGGCAGAATCCCAAAGACAAAGCACTGTATTTTTGTCTGCTACTTACTCGTAAATCTTGACAAGCCAGAATGTTGTCAAGCCACTTATATAGGTAGCCATCTGGGGAAAGACCCACATTGTCAAAAACAGGGCCGCAACACAATACTGCTGACATTGCCTAATAGTAAAGACACAACAAAACATGGAAATGAAACCTGGAAAAATGTATCCAACTAGCTTTATAGAACATAACTATCCAATTTATAGATAATGTTTACCCTTTACAAGGCAGTTATTCTTCCAAGATTTTAAAGCATTTCTTAGCAGATTTATTAAGAAACACCAGATTCACAATTTCTTTAAATAAAAATTTAAAGCCCATAAATTTACTTTTTGGACATGTAATTTCATAATAAACGTTTATGATGAAAGAGTACTTAAAGTGACCATTTCACAATTTTCACTTTTTTTTTCAATGATTTCAAATGAATTCTGCTTATAAGATAAACCCATTTTAAAAAATTTAGCTTTTGGACAAATATTTGACTAATGTGTTTAACTGACAAAATGTGAAAAAAACAGAAATGATGATCCTTAAGCAAAGGTAAAGTAAATGAAGAATTTAAATTTTAGAATCTTTAAGGGGGTTGAGGAGGATGTGAAGAAGAGACATTTTAGCTGATTTGTACTTGGCAGGTCCGACTGACTGTCAGACCGATATTTAAACAAGCCTCATGGAGCTGAATGAAAGTCAACCTGAGTCAGTAACCGATGGTGCACCTGACAGAGCTGATACACAGTTACTTTTCTAAAGGACATTAGGCTGTAAGGACTAATGCAAACTGAGAATAGTCCTCACAGTATGGAAATTTATATCTGACACTCTTCTATGATAGGAGACAAACAAGTGAATGTAGCCTATTATGGCTTGTGTTTAGAGGCCCTCCAAAGCCTCATGCAGTCATAGGTGGGGCTTTTTCTAGCGTATGTGATGCTAGGATTGATGTATGGTGCAGTACTAGGATCAAGGGCACTAGGATTAAGGCTGAGGTGCTACCTGTCCTAAGCAGCCTGGATGAGATGTAAGGGATAGAAGAAACTGTGGTCGTCCCTTGTTTGTTTTGCTACCTTCTACCCGCCATGAGCTGTTTCTCCTCTGTGATGCCTATCTGCCTTGCCACCCTACCCTGGAGCCAGCTGATTATGGACTGACACCTCTACAAACAGTGAGCTTAATAAACTTTTCCTGTTTTAACTTTGGGTGTTGAGTAGAGTATTTTGTCTCAGCAATGATAAAAGCGATTAAGATACAGCCCTTGGTCAATTTTGAATCTAAGGTGACTTTTTGGTTGCGGTTAGAAGTCAGTTGGCAAGACAGTTATTTAAGGAGCAAATAAGCAAAACCTATGGCTCTCAGAAGAAATACTAAATGAAAAACTTTAGCACTTTAAAAGTGTAAGCCCAACTTGAATATTTACATTTTTATACATATCTATCAATCTGTTTAAGTGAGTATATTTAGAAATTTTAAGTCAATTTATGTATTCATATATGTGTGTCTATCCACTTGAGTTTTTTCACATGTGTTTATATTTTATTGTATCATATTACTTATTTTAATCTCTCATTTCAGGGGGGCACTGTTGGGTAGCAAACCCAGGGTCTTGTGCATGCTAAGCAAGTGCTCTATTACTGAGTTATACCTCAAGCTATTGATGTTATTTTTAAGGCATGGCTGCTGGTTTAAGGAAAGAGACCACTGAGCTGACAATTGGCAATCAGCAGGGAAAACATCACCTACCTTTAAAGCACAATACTGGTATCTTGTAATCTGATGATTCCTGTCACTGTACCGATCCAGAGGAGTAAACATAATGCTGAAAGGGCCTGCCCACTGGCTAAACAGGATGAAGAGATGGTGCCTCAGGCTTTGCTGGGGGAAGAGAAATCTTCTGTGGTGAACTAGGAGAAAAACATAGAGCTAGAGTCTACTGGACTGAATACAGTTTATATCACTGCTATACATGCCCATTACATTTTGGGGAAAGCAACAATTTCATCCCTTAACTCCAGTTTTATTTCTGTCCTTTTTTGGTGTGGAGGTGAGTGATGGGTGGGGGGAATGCTGGTGACTGAACCCAGGATCTTGTGTACTTAGTGTTCTATCACTGAGCTTTACCTCCAACCTCAACTTCAGTGTCCTTTAGTAACAAGACTAGACTTTTAAACAGGTTTCTATGTGATTTTTCTTTCTACGTATCTCTTCTTCCTTTTCTCATGCTCTCATGCTACAGCCAATAGCACTATGACTCAGTGGGAAGTAGACAATGAGGACAAGACCTACACTTCCTCACTGATATGCAGAAAACTGCAACAGTTCTCACTGAACTGCTGCTTATATAACAAGATTTTCTGACTGCTATTGCCCCACTGGTATGAAGAAGCGTGGAATCTGGTAGACTCTCTATTCCTAACAGACATATTTTAACTGAAGAAGTCAACTCAAATCTTAATACAGGGTCATTAAAGATAAGGAGGACTGGTAAGAAGGTTAGCAACATCAAAATAATGAAAATAGAAACATTAGTTGTTGCGTTTTGTAATTATATAAAAAACTCAGAACAATTTTTGTACCAAACTGACCAACTATTTTGTTTCCTATGCTTATATCAGAATGAGTATGTTTTATACCGGTGGGGGTGGTGGTGAACTTATGGCATGTGTGCTGCAGTGGGCACACAGAGCCCTCTCTGTCAGCATTTGAGTGAAGTTGCCCCATCAGATGACAGTGCACACAGGGGCAGTGCTGGCACTTTGTGATGAATAAGTGGGTTCTGGGTTACAGTTTAGGCACTCTGTCTTTTTTTTTTATTTTTTGTTTTTTTTGGTTTTTCCAGACAGGGTCTCACTATGGAGTTGAGCCTGACCTCAAACTCACTATGTAGCCCAGGCTGGTCTCGAACTCACAGCGATCCTCCTGCCTCAGCCTCCCGAGTGCTGGGATTATAGGCGTGTGCCATCACACCAGGTGGCCTTCTGTCTTTAAAAGGCTCACCATCACTGTTTATTCATTTGCCCTGGGAAAAATAATTCTGTCAATATTACTATCAATTTTTAATAGAATGTAAAACATAGTAGCAGTATAGAATTCAATTCAGTGTGTTGATTGGGTGGAGTTAGATTATTACTAACATTACATGTTAATAGAGGTTGAAACTGGTATGAATGTTTTCTCTGAATTACTTCCTTCCTATGGAAATCAGAGGGCTCATTTTCAGGTGGGAACCAAAACAAACAATAGAAATAGAAATAATAAGCACAAAATAAAATTTAACTCCTCTCATTCCCTTTGCAACTCTGCTGAGTTATGACAACATGTTCTTATATATTTCCAAGTGGCTCAAGTAAAATAATCCCATTCCAGATCTGCCTGTAGGCTGCTAGGATGTAAAAGCAAAGCACAGTGACAAGGAACACAAATGGTTTCTTAAACATGTAAAGTAATGTATAATGGTGTACTTCCATACCTGGAACACACTGGATCAAGTTGGCCACCATGGCACTAAAATGTGCCCGGATATCTTTAAGGATTTCAACTTCTTTGTCATTTTCAGCTTCTAGGAGCATTCGAGTCAAGTCCACATATTCTAAGAACAAGGCTCCAAGGGCTAAAGTATCTCGTTCTAAAGCTCCATTTGTGCTGAAATAAAGGAAAACTAAACTTTTAAGCACTTTGTCTTTTCATTAGTGTACATGCTTCATGAAAACTAAGATTCACTGTCAGAATTAATATAGCAGGTTTGTTGTTAACTTAAATGCATTTTAAATAGCATATAAAAAGCAAGCCTTTTTCTTTAAAGAAATCTTTTAAAGTTAATATATTTAAAAGAAGAGAGGGATGGATAAAAAGACACAAAGACCAGTTTGGTGCGGAGACCAACTCAGCAAAATTTTGATCCTACCTGTCACTTATAACACCAGCATCAGCCAGAAGTTCAAAAATTCGAAGCAGCTGAAGCCTTAACAAGTCTCTCCTTTCTCTGCGTTTCTTGTTCTGTGTAGAAAGAGATAATACCATTTGCAGTTATAGGCAAAACAATATAAACTTTGCTTTAGGAAACTGTATTAAAGAAGTACATAATCTGGTATTTTCAGTTTTCTAAGTGCAGAAGACATGTATCTGCCCTTCTTCCTAATCCTTAGAGACAATGCTTGCGATTATAGGCTTAGAAGGATCAGATCACTAGCGGATTGATAAATATGTATAAGGAGTAAATGCTGAGAACTAACAAGCTACATTTCTCAGATGTTCCCAGAGTCTGCTGAAAGGCTCAGAATCTGAACAGAGTGGAAAGGGTAAGGAGACAAGCTGGTCATGGAAGGACTGTTTCTTCTGTTACATTGCTATTTTATTTTATTTGGCTATTTCTGTTATATATACTGCCATAAGAGATGTTTATTTTCCAGTTCTTTGTAACTCTTATACATTAGAAGTGAGTTTTGAAGTGGATTCAGTTCAGGAAAAGTAAGAGTACTGTGTCATATCAGACAAGCATTATTTCTGGTTATTGATGTCTTATACATAAACAAGAAAACTAAAAATCAAAATTAATTTTAACTCAAATCTTTTGCAAAGTAATGTAATAAAATTTAACATGTACATGAATGTTTAGTTGTTTTTATTTTTTCTGTTTTTTTTTTTTTTTTGGCACTGGGGCTCAAACTTGGGACCTTGTGCATGAGATGCAGGCAAGTATAAACTTGCTAACTCCATGGCCCGTTTTCTGTTTTTTTGAGACGGTCTCATTATGTAGTTCAGACTGGCCTTGAACTCATTATGTAGTTCATTATGTAGGCTGGTCTCAAATTCACAGTGATCTTGGGATTACAGTCGTGAATGAACATGCCCGGCACTTCAGTTGTTTTGAAATGATAAGTTTAGGACATAAAATTCTCTAAAATAGAAACCATAGGGCCGGGGATTTAGCTCAGTGGTGCCACCGCTTGCCTCGTAAGCACAAGGACCCAAGTTCAATCCCCAGTACAAAAAAAAAATTGTATACTGAAAGTAATAAAATTACAGAAGTTAAAATATTAAGATTCATTGCTAAAGTTGTGTTAGGGTGTTTGTATTCTTTAGCAGGAGCTAGTGGATTTGACTTAAATTTTATCCACATGTCCAAATAAGCTAAACTTTATTTGAATTTAAAATCTTACTTCTGGTCTTCTTTCTAGTGCCTCTTTCATTAACGGATGAAGTTCTTCCACCAGTTCTCTGTGGGGAAAAAGGCCACATTTGAAATTCATTGTTATTGACACCAAACTTGTCACCAAGTACATCATCCATTCCATCCTAAATTACTTGTTTTCAGTTTGCTTTTGCTATAAAAATCTTTGTCTTGTCTGCTCCATATTCCAATCATGTGATTAACTTGAGTCAAGTATTAGTCTATAATTTGAATTATCAGTTGTACTCCCAGGTCTATGCACACAGTTTGACTCAGTACATACTTGTTATCTTAATTCTCATTTACTGTTCTAGAGATCATTGTTGCTAAAAAAATTTGTATGAATAGTTAAACAATATTGTCTGAGCACTTACAATGTTGAAAGTGTATTACTACCAGCTATGAAAATAAAACTGAATATCTGAACACAGAGGAAGAGGTGGGTGTAAATGCTGTGGAATTACCTGTGGAATCTGTGCTTCGAAGACTGACTTGTAGTTAAGTTTAAAAATAAGCCTATGGATTACAGAACTAAATTTATTTGAGTAAGATGATAATCAAAAATGATGGCAAGTATTATAATAGGTTCTCATTAAAATTATTTTTTCTCATGTAGTAAATTTGTTTCAATCACATTAATATATATATTACATTTTATATGTGCATATTTCATCCATCCCTAGCATCTCTATTTCTCAGGTTGATACTTGCTAACCTAATTAGTGGTTTTCTCTGGAAAATAACTTCTGAATTGCTTTGTCAAAACAGATAAAACTGTGATGTGTTGTTTGTTGCCAGATTAGGATATAGGTATTTTGTCTAAAATATATATTATGCTCCAAAATTGTGTACTGTCTGGTCGGATATTTTGTGCTATTAAACATCACCCATCAGCAAAATCCAAGGACAGGAAAGTATCAACTACGTGGAATTCTTTGCTGAAAGACAGAAGATCTGGATTCTAGTCCTGATTTCTAAAATACAGATGCTAAATTTTCATTAAAAAAAAGAAATACTATTAATGGCCTCCCCTACCTAACAGCTATCTGCCAAATATCTACCATATGCATATTCAGATTTAATATATCTTCTCAAGATTTCTGAAATGTATTCTGTTATATCAAAATTTTTAATTAGAGATATATATTTTATTATTATTTGTTACACTTATTTTACAGATGAGGAAACTGAAGCCAGAGACATTTGGTTTTCCAGGCTCATGTGGCTGGTCATCTGAATATTGCCTACCCTAGGAATATACAGAGAGCAAGATATACTAAAAGGCCCTGGACTGTTTGAGAAGAATGTTAGGTAATTTGGGGAATTGTTATTTTCCTGTCATATGTCTATATGATGCTTAGTTTTTTTTTTTTTTTTTTTTTTTTTGTGGTACCGGGGATCGAACTTGGGTCCTTGTGCTTGTGAGGCAGGCAGTGGCACTATTGAGCTAAATCCCGGGCCTGATGCTTAGTTTTAATAAATAGTACACTGCTGTTGTAATATTTCTCAAGTAATAAGAATACACAATCCTTACTACCTTTACTGTTACTTTTTTAAGGATAAAAATTTGACAGTATTGGTAAATCATACAATAGATCTTTTTCAGTTGTTTCAAAAAATGTCACTAGGAATATTTATTTTTCAAACTGTTTTACTGTTTCTTATAGATATTTGGAGTGCTTTCTTTTTAAAATCTGCATGGAAAACTGAGAAGGAGAGGAAAGGACAGGAAGGGGAAATATAAAGAATTAAGGTGTGTTATGTATATGTATGAACTCCTTGCAATGAATGTAATCTTTATGTAGTGCAAACATTTACTAATAAAAGTAAAATTTAAAAAACTACAATTTTTATTTCCCATACATAAGGGTTTTTGTGGCTTAAAGCCAGCAGGAGCAGCCCGAATGAACATTGTCTGATGCCCATTTCAAAAGGTTTTGGCATTGTCTCAGATGGAACTGTTATTTGACTGCAGATGTAAAAATAAAGGACACCAGGAAACCCGGTCTGCTGTTTCTGTCAAGGCAGTTCATTATAAAAAAGACCAACCAGCTGAGATGAACACACCGAAAAGGGTTCTTCTATCTGTGTGTCACCTTTAAGAGCCTGTCGCATGAATGGCTGAGAAACAGACACTGGTATTATTTTAATACTACATCCTTCAAGCAGCTTGACTAATTGGAGATTGAGAAAATTATTTTCATTTATCATTATCTGAAATAAAACATGCAAGTGAAATAAAATCTAAGAGGCAAAACCAAAGTTGAACTCTAACAAAAAGTGAAATGTGAGGCAGTTTCAAGGATTGCTTATTATATGCAAACAACCAAAGACAACATACAGGAAATTACGCCTACCTAGAAGTCTCCAGGCACATGCCAATATGCGTTCAAAGTCAAGAAAAGCAACTACAATAGCAGCAGCATGTATGAATGTAGAACTCATTAAGACTACTGTACCTGAAAACAAGAGAATTTGTTCTTCCAAATCCTAAAACTAAGGACTCTGTGATCTCAATGCTCTCTAGTCTCATCAAAGGCACCAACTGCTTTAACAGAACTCCCACCGATGGGGTACCTATGGCCTGAAACAAGTGGATTAAAAGTGAAAAAGAAGTAACATGGTAACTGATGTTTCCTTTAATCACATGATGATTTCATTATAACAGTTTCAAAGTACTGAGCCACATCCCAAGGCGCTGCCATCATTTCAGGAAAAAGAAATATGTACAAATTCAATGCAGAACAATGAAGGTATTTCTCACCTGGGACAGAAATTATAAAGAAAAACATTTATACAGACTTCTTTTTTAACCCTTTAAGTAAAAATAAACTGTCTTTGACAAAATAATTTAATGAAGACATAGTTTTAAGGTGAAGACATGGTGAACAGCAAGAGAAATGTGGTATGTAGGACATGAACCCAACCTCAGGCCACTAACAAATACAAATCACTCTATGATCTTAAGCAAGTTTCTAAACTTCTCTTTATCTTCAGTTTCCTACTTGCCAGAGAGGAGTAATAAATTATTCACACAAAACTCAATGGAACTCAGAAATGTGTAGGATGAAAATCTGATCCCATAATACTCCAGATGGCAGGCACAGTGCATTTTGCACTGGGAACTCTAGACAAATAAGCTAAAAAAAAACCTTACAGAATAATTCTTCGGAAGAATGTCATGTCACCTTGTTATCGTAGCTCACTGTACCATCAGGTGTGGTCGCCATTATTTCAGGAGTGGAAGCTCTTAAGTGTCCTGGGCTCATAATACTGGGTTTTGCGACTCCAAAACAGAGAATAAGGTAATTTCTCCACAAAGTAACATAGTTGTCTCCACTGCCTGCCGTGCTGGTTTTCTTGGCATTAATAGGGCTGCTAAAAAAATGGAGCCAAAGATAAGAGTGAAACTAAGTTCTCAATTTTAAATACCACTTTTTAAAGAAAGATCATAGGAAGTGCTAACTGGAGTTAGACAGCTCTGTCAATGATGTTGTTCAGGAAATATCTCCAAAGGATGAGAAATGGACTAGAAAAACTTTAAGGTCCCTTTCACAATGAAAAGTCTAAGATCCTATATCTAGACAGTTATATTGATTATTATGGAAAAAACTTTGCTCTAAAGTCTAGACAAAAACTTCCTATTTTTACTAACTGTTAAGAATTCTACAGCAGGAAATTAAGAAATTACAAGTGATTATAATACCTTAATCTCTTGTACAAATTGAAAATTTACGAGGGCAAATGGTAAAACAAGGAAAACACCTGGATCCCTTACTTGGGGTCAACCAGCGGCATCACAGACTGGAGCCGAGTGAAGGCGTAAGGCCAGGCATAGCTGAGGGCTGTGGGGCAGTGCTTGGGCAGGTTTTCCTGCCGAAGGAAGCTAAAGAGGCAGAGGACCCAGGGGTCTTTGACAGACTGTGCAAATATCCAGACGTGGGAAGGGCTCTTCACATCATAATGGCTATTGACCAGGACAGCATTCCATTCCACCAGCCACTGCAGATCCACATTGTGCGTCAGTGATAATGTTGCCTGCAGGCACAGAAGTAGACAGAGAATCAAAGCTGAATTAGAAGATCCATCCTCACCAGGGCTCTGCTTGAGTGCTGCTGCTTGCATAATACCTTTCCTGTCACCTCTGCAATGGACCAGCTTTGGATCTGAAACACACATCCTACATGCACCACATAACACAGAAGTGAGTAGTCATGTGTTTCCTGTGCTAGCCTTGTTAATGAATAGCTGATGAAAAGCTCAATTATCAGGGTCATAGTTTCAAAGTCCAAATGGGTAGTGCAACAGTTTTCATGTTCCATGGTATTACACATCAGTACACAGAAGCTGCCCACTACATTATCTGCGGAACAATGTAGGACATTAGTTGATTTAAACCATTTTCAATTTGGATTTGCCACTTTAAAATCCTAAAAAGTCACTCATCTCTAAGATACAAAAGTATGTTTTTATCCTTACAATTAATATAAAGTTGTGATTGTGACTTTGTTTATTTAGGCTGAAATACCTTTCTTTGATTTAGAGAGATCGTTCAACACAAGTTACTTTTGTGAAGGGTATTATGAGATGATTTTTGAGACAATTACTTATCTTTTCCTATGACATTAAGTCAAAACAATGCATTTAAAGACCTCTATGAAACATAAGTATAGATGGATAAGTTCTTATATTTCATTTTCTCTTTAAGTGCAGATGTCAGGGCTTAGAGGTTTCAACTTTTCAAGTAACCTAGCCACTGTGCCAGAGAGGAGACTGCCTTTTGGTTTATCGCGCATCTAGAGTGATCTATTCTACTTTTTGGTCTATGTGTTCTCCTGGGTAAATGATAATGTAGAGGCTTCAAACGTTAATAGGCTGAAAGGGTTGGAACCTGAGAGACGAAATTTCAACACACGATCTGTCCATATCCCGTGACCTGGAAAAAAAAAAGCACTGAACATCCAGAGTCCCTGCCTGCTGCATTTATGGCTTGGGAATTACAGTGCTGATCTTACCTAATCTTTCAGTGAATTCCATTGGATAATGGATGTAGAAATACTGGCATGAAGTTGACACTGCTCTTCCATGCCTCTGCTCATCTATCTGTCCATCTTTCTAAAGGCAATATTGCTGACCTAGCTATCTCTGGCTAAAGATTTTGATTCTGGTGAAGAGAACAAAATCCCACAAATAAAACATATGCATATAAAACAGAGTTGACTACTCTATTTCATATTAAAACAATTTGAACTTCTAAAGGAAGTAAGACTACTTCACTATTACTGTTAAGGTCCTCCATGCCTGCTTAATAGTTTTAGTGAGTTTTATAATTATTATGCCTATAAAGAACAGGGCTAGTAAAAATAAGGATCTGTATTCAGTCTCAGCTAGAAAAGGCCACAAAAGGCTCACAAATGTCTGCAGGTTTTGTATTCGCATCTAAGTATTCAGAAAGTATCTGCAACAGGCATTAGCTGTGTGATTCTGCTAGTTGTCCCAGATTTCCCTGACTCTCTTAAGGTATTTAGCTGCAATGAATCTAGGTTTTCTTACTGTAATTTTAACATAAAAGGTTAGATAACAAAAATCAGTTTCAATTTCTATTTAACTTGCACAGGAAATTGAAAGCCACTGATACGCTTTTTAAAAGGAAGAATGTATTTGTGAAGCAGATAAAGCTCTATAAGATTCAAAGTCCAAATGGATAAGACTGGGCACTATCTTTCTCCTTCCGTGTAATGGTGGGCCTTTCTCCCCTTAATGTTTCTTTTTTTTGTTTTTATTTTTCCTAGAGCTGGGGATTGAACCCAAGGCCTGAAATATAATCTATTGACCTACATATTTAGCCCCCTGCCTCTCAGTGTTTTGGAGTTTTAATAATTATTAGGGTTAAATGAGATAATAAATATGAAAGTATCCTGTAGACTGTAAAGCTCCACATGAATAGAATTTACCATATTAAGAATTTAATACAGGCTGGGGATTTAGCTCAGCGGTTCGGTGGCCTGCCTTGCAAGCGCAAGGACCCGAGTTCAATCCCCAGTACCCCCCCCAAAAAAAAAATTAATACAAAAGAGCTAAGCATAATAGTGACACATTTTAAGTGTTAAATACAAATATTCAAGAAAAATTAATTTTCTTTCAGGATCTGGAGCACTTTTTTGTGATACTGGGGACTGAATCCAGGGCTTTCACACACATACACACATGCACACACATCACCAGCCCTATTTTTTTTTTTTAAGACAGGTTCTTGCTAAATCACTAAGTTACCTAAGTTGGGCTTGAACTTTGGATCCTCCTGCTTCTACCTCTCAGAATGCTGGGGTTAGAGACATGCACAGTGCGTGACCTTAGCACTACTTGAAATAGTATATTTAAAATTTATATTCCTAAGGCTTACATTTTAGTTGAAATGTATCTGAATTTCTGTTAAAGTACCATATAAAAAGCTAGTTTTTCCTAAATACCTTTCTATCAGTTTATTAATCTGATACAAAGCCCCAAATCTGTCTATATAATTTCTGACTTTCTTTTTCAGATAGGTCCAGAGCTTATATTTAAGAACCATCAGCAAGCAGAATCAAACATGTACTTACCGAATCCGAAACGGCTACATGAATAAAACTTTCAAGAATGGAAGAACTGAGCTGATCCATGACATCAATCATTGGCCTGTCATCGTCCTGTGCAAAGGGGAGGTGATTACTCCTAGGGTAAAAGGATCTCTTCCCAAACCCACCCTCCCTTGAATATATCAAGCCTAACAGCTTGTAAGGTAGTGATAAGTGGTTTCTCATAAAGAAGTCAGTGCCAAGAAGGTGAAAGGCACTGAATAAACTCCCTGTGATTGTGGGTTCTTCAAGTTTCAGTGGGAGATAATTAGGGTTCCAACTTTATATTTGTCTGAAAATACAAATCCCTGAATTTCAAAGACTCAGACACATATATGAGAATCTAAATACTAGTACTATGGATTAGTCGCTGAAGTATTCATTTTGTCAATGTAAAAGAATGAAAACTGTAGAAGACCATGCTTTGTCAGACCATTAATACTGTATTTATTTTAAGTCATTGGCCTATTAAAATAACTGATTAATGCTGACTGTCTGAATTTCAGTCCTAAAGGAATTTTAGAGACTGACCACATACATTCTTTGGTATCTGGATAAAATAAAGCTACATGAGAAAAAGGAACAAATTAAAAAGAGAGGGAGAATATTTTATTGAAAGTTCTACATAAACAAAAAATATATACACATACACCCACATTTATATGGATATGTTCACATCTGTCACTGCTTATTACAGAGGAACTTGGAAATATAGAACAATTTTTAGAAGCCTTACGGGAAAGCCCCAAAACATATGTATGCATGAGTACTGCTTTAAAAAAATTGTGGATTGTCAAAGAGAGCAACATACGAGAATATCAGTGATACAGTCTGGTTCAGTGGTGAACCTATGGCTGCATGGTGCAACCAGATGTCTGTTATCACTGAAAGCTCTAAAAGGTTTGCCGTCATTGGTTTGTTGAATGGAAAGTAAAAAACATGGGGATTTAGAGATACATATATCTGGTTATGTCAGATCCTACTGGTTGATTTGGGCTAAGGCACTTAACCTCTTTAAATCTCAGTCTCAGTACCTATGCTGGGATAAGAACAAAGCTAATTCTTAGGTTATTGTGAGGGTCAAATGGATAATATGGCTTATAATGGATATGGAAACAGTGCCTGCCATGTGTGTGATAAATGTTATCATTGTTATTACCACAATTAGAAAATTAGTGGTAGTTTATTGGAATAAAGCGTGTCTTAGAGATCCATTTACTAGATAGTAAAGATATGGCCCTGAAATAGTCCACAAAGGTTATCTGAAGAAATGTGAACAGAAAGGACTGTGATGAGCTTGAAAATATTTTGAAAAAGCAGTGACCATACTAAGGATCATAAGACCAAGATTAGTAATTCAAAAGAAGAAAATGGAAAGTGACATTTTAAGAAGAATTAGGGTGACACAAAAAACTAATCGTCGTCCTTTTATCATCTTATGCATAGAGTTTGGTCAGATGTGACAACATCTATACAGCATTTGACCGAGTACAGGAAGTTAGCTGGTCTTGATCATGTTTAATGGGTGTCTTCCTTCTCCTATCTCAAGAAGATATAATTTCTTATGGTATCATTTCTCTACCATCATAAATATTAAACAACTTCCAATTAGCCAGGCTATTTGTTTTGGTACCGTAATTGTTTTAAATGAGATACATTATTTTTTGAAATTAATTCTCTAACATAAATGTAGTATCTTCCTAATTAGATGCATGTCAAAATGACCCATATCCTAGATTAATCTTAAAACTTTATTTCTTAGCAAAGAAACATTCCCTAGTGAAGCAGGAACAGTCTTTTCAATTGCTCTCAGAGTATACTGCTTACCTCTAATACATCAAGAACGCTGTTACATAACTAAAACCTAAGAATGCATCAAAAATTGTGTTGGCACATTTGACATGAACCATATGAAACTGCAATATATGATAGTTTTTTACTACATTTCAAAAAGAAAGGAATTTGAAAATTTGGAAAAATGATCCATACCTCGGGCTGACCCAGGGCAACAAACAGAGCTCGAATTTCCTTGAGTATTAACACAGACAGTTTGCGTGTGGCCACTTGGAAACTGCAGAGTAAAACCAGTGCAAACCCTTCGACAGCATGGAGGACACTGCAGTGAGGGCCACGTTCCGACTGAGCTCTGTGGCTGGAGCCATTTGGAATTAGCTGTGGTGCAATAAGAACAGTCCATGTTCAGCAAAATAATAATGCACATCTGATTTTTATGATATTAAAATGTTACAGAGGCTTAGAATCACACGTTTATAGATTTGTGATTATGAAATATCCTAGATCCCTTCTTACTTTACAGACCAATTGTTGCTGTGGAAATATCAACCATCTGTTATCACTGATGAGAACTTTTCAAAGGCTGCTAGTGCTAATAAAAACAAAACTGCTTCCTTCTATACCATTTGAGGTTAGACTACATACATAATCAAAGTGACCTAATTTGGTTTCACTTAAATTCTCTATAGACTTGAGATTAAATCACTTTTTCAAACATTTTACTTTCTATTTGGAATTCTTTACTTGTTTGCACATTAGATTCTAATTAGGTTTTGCATGTTTATGTGATGGGTTCAGAAAGTTCCCAAGTTGAACCAAATGAACCTAAAGCTAAAGCAAAAGCAAACTAGATGATAGGGTAGATTCCACCTTAATTTTAATTTTCCAAACATATGTATCCCCTGGTTTTCTACCTATCATCTTTTGGCATGAGTAGCACATGAGGAAGAAGAGACTTGAAGATCATCTCTAAGGTCACCACATCTGGGATCCTCATTGTTTCTTGGATGCTGCCATCTCCCTAAGCCTCATAGTCCTCAGACCCTCAGAGACATTCCTCTTCACTCAGACCTGTGTCCATCTGTTCACTGCCAATGCCAGCTCATCACCTGGCAATAAGAACCATGGTTCTTCACAACACTCTTTCACAGTGCAATCTCTAAAATGTTATCATTAATTTTTACCATGCAGGACTGACATATGAGAGGATCAAGAAACCATGGACTACATTTTTTTCTTGGTGGGTGTAGACAACTACTATGTTGCTATCTAGGAAAAAAAAAATCTTCTGGATGGCTAGTTTTTGCATATTCATATCTATCTCTAACTTCCTGTCCTAGAGCCGTTAGTTTTACAAATAGATTTGTGATTGTAATTCTCTGCAAAAAAAAAAAAAAAAAAAAAAAAAATCCTACTTTCTAAAGGAACTTTTCTGTGGTGACAAGTCTGAGCCGAATTTCTTGGTCACAGTGTATGTTGGTAGGATTAAGGGTCAGTGCTAAAGAAAATTCAGAGGTGGCAAGAAGATCTCCAAAGGTTCCCTGGGCTACCACTCAATTCATGCGTATAGTGCGTAAAAGAACAGGTACTGGTGTGGAGACTGGGAAAATCACCTCTGAATTTCTAATTTTGTTGCCTTGCTCATAGACTCTGCCTTGAGTCTGTATGAGCAGCTTCCACTGTGTGAGCAGCTGCAGCAGCAACTTCAGGGATGAATCGAGGAGTGTGTGATGCATGTCATTTACTTCCCGCAGCAGGAAGTTGGTAAAGCCAAATAGAACATCTTCTCTCCAGTCTGGAAAGTCAACAAGCAAACCCTGAAGAGAATTCTGTGCAATGTGTCGCAGTTCATCATCCATGTGAATAGAGAGCCTGGGAGGTGAATCAAAGACAACAAAATCACTGACTTTATTCACTTTTCTTCCAGGAGGAACACAAATAGGTATCTATGTCTACTTGCACCTAAAAAATGTATCTTTTTCTTTTTCGTTGTATCAGGAATTGAGCTCAGGACCTTGTGCTTGCTAGGTAAGAGTGACACCACTGCACCATATCCTGGCCCTTTAAATTTTTTTTTCTTAGTAAGTGATGTAAGTGAATGCTAAAAACCAAAAATTTTAATTTTAGGTTTTGTGAAGAGTTGCAAAGAAAATACAGTTTTCATCCAGCTTTCATCAGCTGCACTTAATGTTTATATCTTATATAACCAGAGTACATTTATTGAAACTAAGAAACAACACTGGCACAATGCTACTAACCAAACTACAAGCTTTATTCAGATTCTAGTTTTCTACTATTGTTCTTTCTCTTTTTTGGAAAGCAGTCCAAGACATCACATTGCATTTATCTCTACAGTATGATTATTTTTCTATACATTACTGACTACAGAATAAATTGGTTTCAAACTATTTTTAATTTTTAAAACCTGAGTCCTGGAAAAGTAAAATGATACACTCAGTTCAGTAACGTGAACAAGGGCCAGTGGTGCTTAATCAGCTTATTCCTCAGGGGCTCCTGGGAAGTATCTGAGGACATTTGTCATTGTACAGCTTGGTGTGTGCTGCCTCTGCACAGATGTTCAGATGTTGCTGAACATTCTACAATTCAAAAGATAGCTCCTGAAGACAAAGAATTATCTGGTCCAAAACAGTGATAATACCAAGTGTTGATAGTTCTCTGTTAGCCAACTGAACAATTTCAACATGTTTTGGTTTAATAATAATAATAGTATTAAATCTTAAATAATATTAAATAACATCATAATATTAAATCAACATTAGTATGCAGGGTTATAGCTAACAAATTGCTTCATATGTTCTTTTATTTGTTATACTTTTGACAGCCTTGTAAGATTCAGGCACTAGACGCACTAGGTATAGCACACAGGATGAGGTTTAAAATGGCTGTGTGTTAGGAAGGGAACCTACATGAGAAGATGTGAGACAGCAATGGGAAGGGAGCAGGGGAAGTCTGTTGAAGGGTCTATTGGCCATCAAGGCAGGCCACACAGGAAGGAAAAAAATGCCTGAATCAGTGTGTACACTACCTGATCTCATGCTCTCAGGCTAGGTACCTAATCTCTCGAAGCCTCAGTGAAATCCCTCATTTGTGAAATGGAAATACTACACTGCACTTCATAAGTCTGTAAGATTCATCATGGTGATCCACACATGGTACTAACCGTCACAGTGAACATGTAGTGAACACTCAGTGAATGTTAGCTAAATTATTAGAAGAAAGCCAACATAACCCTGTTGCAGGGGAGGAAACATGACTGGGTTCACACTTGTGAAGAGAGTGAAGTAGGAAAAGGGGAGATGCCATGGACAGAGAGAGACCAAGGGTAGAGAGCAAGAGGTCATTGTAAGGTCACAGGCAACAAGTGGCAGAAGGATAGTAAGGAAGGGAGAGATGGAAAGCAAAGCTCTAGAAGATAGAATCTCCTTGGTTTTGGAGCTTACAGGTATTGGGTTAGTGTCACTGGAGAACATGGCCAAATCCACAGTGCCCTTGAGATAGAGAGCAGATCCCATCTTCAACAAATGTAAGATGACATTATGGCCCAGAGTGACCAAGGAAGTGGCTCTAAGTCACGTAAGTAATAAAGGGAAGAGGCAAGATCCATTAGAAATCCACAATTTCTAATCCTTAATCCATTTTTTCCCTCTACGAAATGAGTCCAGTATAAGTTGCCCCAGGTATACATTCTCGAGCAGATAGTGTTTCAAAGCTTGATAAACTAAACAAACTCCTTTCTTACTCTCTAAAACATAAGGCATATGATTTGGTCCAAATCTGACAATACAAATCAGATGAAAAGCTATTTAGTTTGCTGATTTACACTAATCCAGGGAATTTATTTTCTGTTTCTTTTTTTTTTTTTGGTACCAGGGATTGAACTAGGGTCCTTGTGCTTATGAGGCAGGCGGCAGAATCACTGAACTAAATCCCTGGCCCTATTTTCTGTTTCAAAGCATGGGAAATTCTATAAAGACGCTAAGGAGGAAGTTCAAGGCTAATTCTTTAGGGAAGTCTTAGGCCTTTAAATCCATAGTTATTAGCATATCATAGTGCTGAAAGAAACTTTAACCTGGGCTTTCAGTTAAGGACTGTGCAAGGTAGGACTTTTAAAACTTTCTTTATATTTCAACCAGCAGCAGATCCATTTTATTTTCCAAAAATTTTTATGTAGAATTCTGTAATTGCTAATTTTATATGCCAACTTAACTGGGCCCAAATATTTGGCCAAATATTACACTGGGTGTTTCTATGAGGGTGTTTCTGAATGGGATTAGTAGTGAAATGGGTAGGCTGAGTTAGCAGATTACTCTTCATCATGGGGTGGGTCTCATCCAATCCTTAAAGGTCTGAATGGAATAAAAGACTGAACTCTCTGCTCAAGATAGAATTATGCAATAGGCAGCCTTCAGACATCATCTGCAACAGTGTTTCCTATACTGTGGCAGACAACCTTTCGACACACCCTGGAAATTTGGCTCTCCTGAGTCTGCAGGCTGAGGGCCTACCCTGGAGATTTTGGGCTTGCCAGTCTTCATTATCATGTCAGTCAAATCCTGAACTAAATCTCTTTCAATATTTACATCCTAATGTTTCTATTTTTATGGAGAACCCTAAGTAACACCAATCCCCATGTATAATACATGAATTCTCTGATTAAAGCTGGGGTAAAAGACCAAAACCCCATGCATTTGGGGAGGAAGTATCCCTTTACTCTCACTAGTTTTAAAGATTTTCCCATCTTTGTTATTCCTTTTATTACATATAACTGTCTATGGTACTACATGTCTTAGAAAACAAGCTTCTATCACCCTTTTCCAGACAGGACTAGGACTAGTAATATAGGACTAGAAATAGGAATTATAGTTAGTCGAATAAATGTTAATTGATGGTAATGATAATGGGTTGGATAACATAAAATTTGTATGTTAAATTTCTAACCCACTCATACCCTAAAATGTAAATTTATTTGGAAATTGTGATGCTGTTAAGACAGGATATGGTCATACAGGAAGGAGGTGGGCCCCTGTGAAATATGACTGGTGCCATTATAAGGGAACTTCTAGAGACAAGCACATAGAAAAATGCCATGTGAAGGTAAAGGCGGAGATCAGGGTGATACTCAGACAAGCTAAAGAATGTCAGAGATTGCTAGGAATTACCTGAAGCCAGGTGAGGGGCCTGGAAGAGAAGTTCAGAAGGAAGGAAGTCTGCCCATACTTTGATCTGGCCCTTCTAGCCCCCACACAAAAAAAAGACAATAAATTTTCTGTCATTTGATTGATCCAGTTTGTGGTACTTTTTTTTTTTTTTGTAACCCTAGCAAGCCAATATTGCTGAAATGAGGGAAGCACTAAGAATAAAAGCCATAGCATGATCTACTTAAAAGAAGCCTGTAAACAAGTGCCAATATTTTCAGCCTTCCAAGTGAGATTAATTTTACTGTCACCTATCTTCACTTTCAGGAATAATTTGCAATCTGCCATCTGTTTTCACTTTAAGCCCACAAGATAGGATCATTTCAAGGTCTTTGGAAGCCCCAAGGCTGGGTGGTCCTTACTCTTCTGGGAGGCCACACCTCTTGAAATGATGGTATTCATATGGTCTACCAGTGAAATGGCCAAAAAATATTGATGGAGGATGAAGACACAAGACTAGGGAATGAGCTTTGGGGACAGAAGACCCAGTGGATCATAAAAGTGGAATGGTGGTAGAAGAATAAGACCCAGGTTGTTACAGAAGTGAGACCAAGGGAAAATAACCCATCAAGCTAAGTCCTGTGGCAACCTGTGGCATAGGGTGTGGGAGAGTGGAAAGGAGGACAAGGTTCTCTTCCTTTGCTGCTTCTGAAGCTATGTGCCAGATACAGTTATCATTTGTTTCACCCAGGTCTTTCTCATTCTTGCTTTCATTGCATTTCAACCAAATAATCAAAGGTCATTTTGTGAAACACATAAGATTTATATAAAACATAACTAAAAAGGAAGAGAAGACTCAAAATTAAGTGAAAATAAAAAAATCAGCCACCCTGAGTGTTCAATATCTGCAGAAAAGCAGTAAATCTTTTTAGGTTTCCTAGTCTAGCAACAATGGATGAATAGATTGCCCAATTTCTAGGTGGGCCATTTCATGGAGAAACTGGACCACAAAAGAAAGAGAAAACATTGATCACAAAATGAATGAATACAATTTCAATTAAAAAATTTCCCTCTAAGAGAGTTTGGTGGCAGGAGCTTAAAGAAGAGTAGAGTAACTTTAAGAAAAGCAACTTGAGGAGGCCTGAGGTGCTTGCGGGACACACAAGCAAAATTTCTAAGATGCTGATATAGTTTTCAGGATCCTTAAATAGAGCTTCTGGAACTTGGTTACACACAAAACCATGAAGATGCCTTAAAGATCTCCACAGGGGGCCGGGGATTTAGCTCAGTAGTTCCGACTCCCACCTTGCATGCACAAGGACATGAGTTGGATCCCCTGTAAAAAAAAAAAAAAAAAAAAAAAAAATCTCCACAGGGACACAGCAGTAAAATACATAAAATACATCAAAAGAGATCAATATTGCAACATCAGTTCCACTTGTTTCTATAGGCATCTGGCATAAGGAGCAAGGACCAAATCCAGTGTGGGAGAAGTGCTCAGATCAGCAGGCAAATATGTAGCTGCATTCTGCATATGTCACAGGTGTTGCTGTGACCAGTCCTGGGGCCCTGTCTTCAGTGATCAGAGCCAGCAAGTGGAGTGATCCCAAGGGCATGTGCTACTTGTATAAGGTTGTTGCTGAATAAATAAGGACATTTTCTAAAATGGGAAAAACCTGAACTTGGTTGGACAAGGCCACCTTCTTTGTTGGTCAGATCAGACAAATGACTTTTAATGCAAACCACCTCCACACAGGTGAGCTTCAGATTCAGCTTGGTAACTTTTAATAATTTGGTTGTTCATTTGTTATGCAAATGAAAGGGATGATTTCAAATTCACAAGCCATATCCTGAAGAAAAGGTCAATTAGGAGAAGCATTCTTCTCTACACTATGGCAAGATGAACAAAATGTTATTAGGAAGAGGTGAGTAGGGCCGTAAAAATGAAGCCCAGGAGAGGAGGGTTCCAAAAAGGGGTTTTGTTGGTAGGTTAGCTATTAGCTACTACACTATTGTATCAGAAGTGGTGGCAATTTCTCCTCTGGGGCTGTTGAAGAATGAACTTCCAGCTATATGCAATGCTTTAAACTGCTTTTCATTTAAAACAAATAAGACTAAGTGGAATTATATATATATATATATAAAATTGCAATGAATTCTCCCAGCTACATCGAACTACTCACTTTTTATAACACCATATATGCTGAAAAGTAAAAGCAGAATAGTTAATATATTTCAGATTCCACACAAGATCTAAAATTGTGTATTACCCGACATTTCCACAAATTATAAGTAACTGGATAAAAGGTATTTGTTATTTTGCATAAAAGAAATGATATTTGGTTTCAGGAAAATTCTATGAATTTAGGCAACCAGTTTTATTCTTCTGAAGTTCAGTCTTCCTGACTAAAAATAGGGATGACTATGTACCAAGTTTACTTAATATGATGTATATAAAAATTTATTGTATAACATCGTATGTATTATTCAAATGTGAAGATACCTAAAAATAATAACTAACATTTGCTGAGAACTTATTGTGTGCTAGGCAGTTTGCTAAGTGATTATATGCATTATTTAATTCTCACGACCCTATGCAATGAGTATTATATTAACAAAGTCAAGCTTTTGAAAGGGAAGGGTAAATATCGGACAGAAAACCCTTAGTGCACATACCGTGCAGTGAGAAGTGACAGATGACAAGGACTCTTGGGGGAAAAGGTCCTTCTTGTGGTCAAATGATACAGCAGGATGAAGCTCGCAAGGTAGAGAGT
The DNA here is from genome assembly GCF_012274545.1 of Fukomys damarensis. Taxonomy (NCBI): domain Eukaryota; kingdom Metazoa; phylum Chordata; class Mammalia; order Rodentia; family Bathyergidae; genus Fukomys; species Fukomys damarensis. Next base: position 35,829,988 of record NW_022900950.1, on the reverse strand, counting down.
AAAGATATTGGCTGCCATGGAGAGAAGTAAACTCCGCTTTCTATCCTTGGGGAACTCTGACAGCCAAGCAGAGCTGGCTCTGCTAATGGCAGGAACAGTACAACCAGGGATCTGAAAATGAATCGGGACGGCCTACATAGCCTCCACAAAGCATGCAAAGAACGATTCCTCACCCTCTGCCATTATGAGCTGCTTGGAGAAGGAAGTTTGCCTGAAGCTTTCCAAACACCTCTGTCATGTTCAGCATACCAACACGAGTTACAGGTTTCAGTGTCTGTGGAATTTAGCCATTACCAGAAATGCTGGGAAGGGGCCTTCTGCAGATTGTGTGGGACACACCCTTGAAACTCCTTACAGGGAACTGAGTCAGAAGGGACTAGAGCCTGAGTGAACATTGGTCTTATTTTCTCAATTTTTAAAGAAAAAACAAGATTTCAAGTAAAAATTTACCAAGGATATGGGTGTGAAATGTCTGAAATCAAAGGTCGCATAAATACTGTCTCAAGTCAACTTAATCCAATACAACTAGATTGTAGGGGCACAAAGAGACTGAAGACTTATGTGATACTTGCAACCCACATTTGTCATGAGTGAATGAATTACTTCACTTTTGTCCTCTGACCCTCTTTAGTCATCCGAACAGTCTCATTTTCTCATAAATTAATAGGACACAGTGTGCAGGTCTCACACTCTAGTTATGTTCCCCCAAGGAGAATAGCCTCTGGTTTCTTTTGAAGTTTATGAAAAAGGTCTCTCCACGAACTTCTGATACAACCCAGTCATTTCTTGAGCTCTCCATATTTGTTCTTTTCCCTATAAAAGACTGTACTGATGGCTTTGGACTCCATAAGAATGTACATAATAATAAACAGGATATGCTATAAATAGCATCGACATTCCAACCGCGTCTAACAGAATTCCCTCCCCACATGCCTGGCACCACAGCCTGCAGATTCCAGTGTCACCGAATTAGGCAAGGCGATTCTAGAGGTAGGCGCCTCCTACACAGATTCACTGCAAAACAGCATCAGAGACTTCCCCAAAATGCTGTGGACTATCTAAAAACCCTGGTATTTCTTTTTCCTTTTTCCTTTTCCTTTTTCTGGTACCAAAGATTAAATTTAGGACCTTGAGCTTGTGAGGCAGCGACACAGCCATGAGCTAAATCTCCAACCCAATCCTTGGTATTTCAAAGGCCTTGGTGGATATTATCAAAAGCTACCCTTGCTGAAAAAAGCAAACTCTCCTTCAATTTCACTTCACCTGGTAAATGCCTTTCCATGCAAATACCTTTTCCTTCTGATTAAACAAAGTGCAGAAGCCTCATTGCATTTAACCCTATCCACAGTACTATGAGACAGGCAGCTTCATGCCAGTTTGAGCAAAATTTTACCACAGGAGAAGACAGGCGAGGGGCCAAATAATTTCTCCCGACTACACAGGTAGTAAAATGGCCAGTAGGGATACAATATTCAAACTTTCTAGATGATTCTGTTTTCTGCCTATTCTCTCATAATACTTCCTATCTCTTGGAAGAATATAATTTAAAGCAGTGAAATCACACAGTAAAACTGTCATTTTAAACTGGTTAATATGATAATGGAGTAGTTCTTTGTTCTCCAGTGGTACAGGGTCATGAGGAGGGATCTGAGTTTAGTAATTCCTCATGGCCATATCCAGCCTTTTCCTCAGCAAGCCCTTCTCCACGGTAACACGATCTACCCTTGTTATAGTAAACTGACAAGAGACTTTCATATTTCTAGGTCATTCTGACATTTTTCTCACAGTTTTAACTTGTTTTCAGTTTCTGCTCTTAGATAGGAAGATATCTCTATTAGTGGGGATGACGCTGATGGTATCTTATCTCTCTATTCTTCATTTTCTACCTCCACCAAATCAGTTTTTTCTGTTCTTTGGAAATCTGCCTTTGTTCCTCTTGGGTCTTCTGATCCAGAACTGGAAACCCCTCTCTAATCCAGGCTTATTTTGTCTCTGTCTCTGACTCCCTGCCCCCCGTGACATCCAGTGAGTAGGCCTCACAAAGACCTAAGAGATTGCCGTTTATAACTTCATCTCTTTACAGTATATCCTACACATACAACAGAAAGGAGAAGGATCCCTAGGCTGATGGTTGCTAACAATGGTAGGTGATAAACACCAGATAGAAGGACAAAAGGCTTGGGCACATGGTTGTGAAGGTAATGGACCTCCAGTAATTTTTACATCCGGTAAAATCCTTGTTAGTGGTACCAGGAAGAGGAAAGAAGGATCATGGGCTATCAAAGCTGTTGCATCAGAGCCAGATGTGAGCAATAGGTGGATGCAAACTGGCTGTCCACAGAAGAGAGGATACCACAGTGACTGAGATATGGGACTCACGGGATGCTCAGAGGCTCTCGATGTGCAGTTCCCGGGGATGGCAGCACAGCTTATTTATTTGGTACACATGAGAAGGGTGCTCTCTAAAGGCTAGACAATGAAGTAACCTTGGTTATGCAGTGCATCTTCTGTTCACTCAGCACTAATGTCTGTTATCTTTCTCCAAGCTTTCCTTCATTCCACCAGTATCACCTTAATAGCACCAAATGTCAATTTAAAGCATGTTATTCCCCCACTGAAAATTTCAACCCAAATGCTCTTTTAATACTTAGGATTCACTGAAAATCTAACCTTTCCAGACTTATTTTTATTCCCTTTCATTTTTGGGTTTCCAAGCTCTTTTCTCATTCTTTTTTTCCTCAAGCCAATGATGACTTTTGTTCTTCCTCATACAGCATGTGTCTAATAATCTTGCCTTCTACATTGCCTTTAGGTAATAAGTCATTTTTTATTTTTAAATTAAAGACATGCCTAACAGAGCTTCAGATCAACAGAAGATAGTCAAGCTTACTAAGCACAATAAGCTAATTTCACTCAAAACAAATAAATTTTAGATTCTAGTTAGACTGTGCGTTCAATGGTGAGAGTGATAAATATAATTTTTGGCAGCTTTCTAAAAAGCTAAAACTAGCTTAGGACTTTGTTCCCAGCATTTTTTGACTCCCTAGGACATCAGACCTGGAATGAACTCTTTTGTCATTTCATTCCCCTTTCCTATGTGAATTCTACCTTCTCCTTAAAGGTTAGTTCAAGTTCTGCCTTCTCCTGGATTCATCTGCCTTGGTCCATGGTAATCCACTGCTTTTATGTGTCTATTTTTTGTGACATTAATTTACAGAGTTCTAGACCTTGGGTTTTTCAGTTATCTACTTATATATTCCTTCTAAATTGGATTTTAAACTCCTTGAACATAGAGAAAACACTAAAGTATTTCTTGAGCCAGGAATGGTGGTGTACACTTCCAATACCAGCACTCAGGAGACTGAGACAGGAGGATCACCATGAGTCTGAAGCCAGCCTGGGCTACATAGTGAGTTCCAGGCCAGCCTGAGCTACATAGTGGAACCTTGTCTAAAAAAACAAAAAACAAAATATTTTTCTTTATTCCTTCCTTCCCATATATAGAACCTAAAATAATGTCTCATTCAGTAAATGTTTGTCAGTTTAAATAATGGTGGTTCTTCTATCTTTAAGTCATGACCAAGGACTGAAATCAATTTTAGTCAAATAACATCCAGGACAGTTCTCACCTACCTGGCCAGCAAGTCAATAAGTTCAAGTTTTGACATCCCATCAGGAAGCAGTCGAGGAATAGCAGCTACACAGGTCCTGAAAAGATCTATTTTTGGCTTTCTCTCACCCCTAGAATTTTAAGACAGACTTTAAATATAGGTCAAACAGTTGTGAAAAAAAGTTAAAAAATCATTAAATATGTGAACAAAGACCAGAAGTTGATTCATATCTTCTGAATCACAATTTAGTATTTATGACTTTTACAAGTTGACTGGTTCTAATAGTTTTAAAATTTAAATGTTAAGAGAGAGCTATGCATTTCTGAAATCCTGATCAGTGGCATTTTACTATAGGCCTACCATTCAGTTAGGTTCCATGGGGTTTGGTTCCTGTGGGATGCAATTAAAACATCAGAACCACAGAAATGTCCAAATGTATCAGCATGGAGAAATACATGTCACCCCTACATTCAGTATTTAAAAATAGGATTTATTTCATTTTATTTTGTGGTACTGGGGATTGAACCCATGGCTTTCACACTGAGCTATATTTTGTGATGTATAAAGAATGGTACCTTTTACACGTGTGATATCTGCAAACTTTTCTCCCTGATGAGTTAGCCTTTTCCTTTAGATCAGTGGTGGTGAATCTATAGCAATGTGTTATTTGTTTTTGAGACAAAAGATTGTAATGTATAAGTTGTCTTTTCCAAATTAAAAACAGTATTGATTTTTAACTGCAGCGTTGGCACTTTGTGATTAATAATTGGGTTTTGGTTGCAGTTTGTGCACTCTGTCTCTAAATGGTTTATGTCACTGTTTCCATCACTGCTCTAGAGCTTCTTGCCTTATTATTAAACATTAAGTGCTTCTGTAATGACAAGTAAAATCCTGAAATTCTGACTTTTAAAATTATACTAATCGCTATGGAGAATCCTTTTCCCTTTTACGTTTGAGAATATTAATGTTTAACGGTAATAATGCCTTCTACATTGTTGGGAAATGTAAAGGAAACATGTATTCTGTAGGCCTCTGCATCCATGGATTCAACCAACTGTGGATTTAAAATGTTGTTAGGGAAGATGTGTCTGGATTGAACATGTACAAAATTTTTTTCCTTGTCATTATTTCCTTAACAAAACAGTGTAACAACTATTTACATAGTATTTACACTGTGCCAGGCATTATAAGTAATTTAAAGATGATATAAATGATATAGGAGGATGTGCAGAATTTATATGGAACTACTATGCAATTTTATATCAGGGGCCCAAATAACCTTGGATTTTGATATCTGCAGGGGAGTGTCACATCTTGGAAAAAATCCCCTATAGATACAGAGGAACAACCATATTTTGTGATGTTATTTCAAGTTTTAGTAGGTAACTGATTCAAAACACATCTTATTATATCAAAACTTTTATGGAAATATTAAACTACCCATCAAACCTTTCAAATGACATAAATGAAAATATGTAACAGCATATCTAAATTCTGATTATTTAGTTTTCTGTGAATAAATATGACTGATAGTAAGTTAATGAAATGATATAACACAGGCCACAATAATGAAAATGCAAAGTGGCTTAGAAGTAATTTCTTCTGGCAAACAGAAACCGTGGTCAGAATAGAAATGCAACAAATAGAATCTATCCTTTCTATAATCTAATGACTATAATCAAACAGCAATCTTGCTCTGTGACATTACTTTTTAGCACGGTTTTGTTAAGTTTGTTAAGAATGAATATAAACTTGTTCATATGAAGAATAAAATACATATACGTTGACTTCTAAAATACTCTGCTGGGGCCAGGGATTTAGCTCAGTGGTGCCGCCGCCTGCCTCACAAGCGCAAGGACCAGAGTTGAGTTTGATCCCCAGTAACAAACAAACAAACAAAAAATATTCTGCTTTTGTGGAAACTGTAAGATTGCTTCTTGAACTTTCCCAGGGACCTGTTGATGAGCTGTATGAGGATTCCAGGGAGGAAGCCATTTCATGGTGGTTTCCAATGAGCTGAAGCAGAGATGTATTCAGGGACAGCCTCCATAGCTGCACAGACTCCTGGCAATTGCTAATTGCTTGTATAGCAGTGAGGCATTTAAACATTCTCCTAGCTTGCTCACCAGATGTTTCAAACAGCTGTGGTTATTTTCATATCTGTCAGAAAACAGATGACCCTGCTTGGCCTAAAGTTAAGGTGAACTCTGCCAGACTTTTAAGCTGATAAAGTGAGCCTAGATTAGAAACTAATTAGTACATGATTTCTTCCTAAAATTGCTGTCTTTGCTCTCTGGGCTCTTATAGGGAGCATGTGACTCCTTAAATTAACATAATTAAAAATTTATTAACAGATGTTAAAATTATGACATTCTCCCCCCTCCCATTTGCTACAGAAGAAATGAGGAATGGAGTTTGAGCAACACAGAAGACTTAACGTTAAAGTTCATATTCTAAGTAGGGCCTGGGAAAGTAGTACACCAACCTCAAATACCAACTCAGATGACTGTTCCAACTAGTGTTTGTGGTCTCCACCCTCTTTGAAATGCTTATATGATCCCTAATATTTCTCCTCTTGTTTTTTTTTTAAAGAAATGAAGCAATAAGTTATTTTCCACTCAGGGATATGCCTTAAAGTCTAGCATGAAAAATATTTTAACCTTATTTGGGGGTCGGAAGATGGGCAAATTAGAAAAAATAAAGAAGACTTGTAGAAAAAAGTATGAGGCATTGGTTAAAACATAAATAAGATATTTTTATATTTAATCCTGCATATTTCATATATGCTATTTTGGTCCGAACCTATCTTATTGATATTTACTGATTATGATTTTCCTTTAATACTCTATTATTGCTTCAGATTTTTAGAGGATAAAACTATATGGCAGAATTTTAAAAGCATTTCTTATATCTTCTACATTATAAATTAAACATGGTTTAATATATTCAAGGAGTATAGAATAATGTGGGTAAATGTTTGTTGATAATCTGGAAACTTCTGAGTTAAGAACTAAAGTCAAAATGGTATCTTTCATGTTAATAATCTCAACTCTGTTATTTTGGTTGAAGAGTCTAAAGTGACTTAAATCAAATGACTGGCAAGCTGCAGGATGATGTGTATTATACAATCCATTTCTGTAAAAGAGAAAAAGTACAGATGGTCCTAGACTTAGGATATTTTGAGTTTACCATGGGAAAGAAGCAATTTACATTTGGTAGAAAATGCTCAGATTTAGAATTTAGATATTTTCCTGGCTAGTGACATGTGACCTGATCCTCTCTGTTGATGGCAGGCAGTGATTATAGATCACAGTCAACCCACTGATCATGGGGCTAAGCTGGACACTGGACACCTTGCTAAGCTAAGGTGTACAGTGAATTACGGGTATTACATGCATTTTCAACTTACATTGGGTTTACTGGGGTGTGAGCCCATCATAGGTAGTAGGTTTATATATTTACATATGTTATACTCACAGAAGAAGTAATCTGGAAGGAACTATATGAGGCCAAGGAGTGGTCACAGATCTTAAGTGGGGATCTGAAGAAATAGGTTTTATTTCATTTTAATTAATTAAATATTTTTAGATAGGGTTTTGCTATGTACTTCAGACTGCCCTTGAACTCATTACAAGGCCCAGGCTGGCCATGAACTTGTGGCTACCCTCTCGCTTTAGCTTCTGGAGAGCTAGGATTACAATTTCTTAAAATCTATGGCCCAGCTGCACAGAAACTATTAAGCAAGTGATTTTGAGAGTTATAAAGAATGCATATAGCTCCTTTCTTCCCATTTCTAAATGTCAGTAATCTTATTAGGATCTTATGGATTATTGCAGATTATTCACACCAGGGAAACTATTTGGTATTTACACATGTGGAGCTAAAGGTGTAGGGAAGGTGGGATGGGTAGGGGAAGGGTAATAAGGGAAAAGAAAAAAATGTGAGAGAATGAAAAGATGGAAATAAAGTGCTTGTAGATGGGGAGGGAAGGAGGGGGTGAAGGGAGGGCAGGGACAAGGGGAAGAAATGAGAATCAAGACTTGTCATGTAGAGGTACAAGATCCCAACAATGAATGTAAATGTACTGTATCCCTAAAATGTACCAATAAAGTCATTTAAGATGAAAAAAAAAGAATGCATATAAATTGGGGATGTCACTACATTACATGGATTGTGGGTGGTTTAGAAACAAAATGTCACATCTAAAGTAGGTACATGGTTTAGCACATGAGTGGTAGGCCCCATTTTCTAACTGACTGGCCTAATGACACTTGAGAGCCAAACTAGATCAACTTCCAGTTTGTTCTTCTTTTTATAGTCACTCGAATAATGTCCAAGTATTTTTTCCCTACCTTTAACACTTAACACTTCTTAGAACTCCAATTCTAAGAAGTTATGAGAGAGCAAAATACAGAATAAGTAGGAAAAATAAATGAGAAGACCCTCTCCCTCTGTCCTTTGGTTCACTGTTAATGGTGCTCATCATACTCACGTGATCATGTCTTCAGGTTCTTTGTTTAACATCTGCACGTTAGTTAGCATCATACATCGTCCTACTTCTTTATCAAGGTGTCTTAAAATGTTGTCTACAGCTTTTCTTACTTGAGAGTAATATAAAGACATGCCTGAAAAACATATGTTTACATCCTTGACTAAATCTACTAGAGAATATCCTTATTTTATTCAACCTCTATGCATATTTCACTGAAGATTGTATGAATCAATGATTCCCTTGAGCAAGGGGCTGAGTGTGATTCAGTCTCTTTCTACATGGTTCTTGGCACAGTGCACTGCACTGAGCAGGTGTTTACCAAATAATCATTTAAATCACACTAAGAAGAATTCTAATACTTCAATGAGAAATATTTTTCATAAATATTAAAATAAAGAGGAAAATACTTTGTTTTGAATCTAAGTTTCTTGCTAAGAAGAAAACCCACTCTCCTTAGTGATTAACGAATAAAGGATAATTCTCATTTTGGGTTAAAATTTTAAAAACTTCCAATTATTCTTTGAAATAAACACATATCCTTTTATTAATAAACAAAATGCCTTCACAACATAAACTTTAAAATGAAAGAAAATGCATTTCAGTTACATTATGATTATTGTTTTCATTAAATAGTATCAATGCCCCACAGTGGAAGACAAATGTGCACAGCATATGCATTTCATATATGTATTATATATATAACATAAAAGTAAGTAACTTTGAAACACAGCAAAGTAAATAAATATTTCCCAGCACTTCTCTTGAGGACCTACACTTTATTTTGTTTGTGTGTTTTAAATCCTGGCTGATTTGATCAATTTTCATTTTTGTGCTTGGAAGATGCTGTGGTTGTTGCAAGCTTCACATTCTTTTCTAGGAACAACCTTAGATGAATGAGATATCTTAATGCAAACTTTCATTATATACTTGCTTTATTTTTATAACACTGAGGATGTAGAAATTTCTTCATTTTATTTACAGATTCTTTGACAGCAGATTCTCAAATGATGCAATTCAGACCTGGCTTATATATCATCAGCATTTACAATAATAGGAATACATTTGCTTTGAAAACCTATTCTTACAAGTTCTGACGTGTACAATAAATAAATATTATTAAGTAAATAATATGTATCAAAATAAAAATAAGACAAATACTACATAACTCAATAATACCTGTTAAATAAAACAGTGTTTATGGCTGCTTAATTTGTGATAATTAAAATTTACTGGACCCAGCTGAAACCTTTGGTTATTAGGATTTATGTTTTCCTAGATCGCCTTTAAATAATTTTTCCTCTCTCTGTCCCTTCCACCTCAGGATAAGTTGCTGTTTCTTGTGGAAAGTCAGATTAAATCCCTTTTTAAAATATAAATGCAGGGTCAGAATTTCTTTTTTTGTGGTAGAAGTCAGTGAACCTGCAGCTTGTCCCACAGCTGGGGTAAGTGAAAGGTCCCTGTCTCTGCTTTGTCCCTGTCCCCGTCTTTGCTTCTGGGATCCTGTCCAGAGACATTTTCTTTGGCAAGCCATCTCCAGGAGTAAAGAGGCCCTGGGACTGTGACTTTGGAATATGACTTATAAACAACAACCTAAACAGTACATTAAGATGGTAGGTCATCACCTATAGGACAAACAGAATATAACACTGACTTTTAATACTAACACTGACCATTAATGGAAGAGGTAGGTGTTCCCAGGTCATACTTTATATCTCAAAGTGCCTGGTATTTAGAAAGGATTATAATAGGATTAAGACCTACAGCTCCCATTTCAAAACTTGTATAACTGACATTCCGGGTGACGGACAACCAAGGCTTAGAGACTAATATTAAAATGGGCTAACAGGACAGCCAATATGTTTGCCCTTGTCTTTCAAAGTCAGACAGGACCCAGGGCACAACTGGAGGCCCCTGCAAGGGCTCTGCATGGGTCTTCCTTTGACTTTGTCTTATATGGGAAATTATAACCAAAACAAACAAAAAAGCAGTAATTAATAGTAACATGAAATCAGAGAAAGCTAAGCTAGACATGAAAAGGAACTCCAAACATTGTACCCTAACCCTACAGGGAGTATCTAGCTATATCTATAACATCTTAACCTACAACCATAAGAGGTCAGGATTCCCAATCTTACTAACTCTTCCAAAAACATGCCCTTCGGCCTGTCTTTAGTGTATTGCCATTGTCATTTTGATGTACTTTCTAGTACTCCTCAAATGAGGAGAAAAAAAAAAGGCCTTTTGTATAGGTTTACCTATGGGACAAAATGACAATAGAAATAATCTAGTGACTAGTATTTGTTACTTTTGTGGTATGAAGTAATTCTGTTATCTACTCCAGACTTTATATGTCTATATTATCTGAAGAGGATCACTAACAAAGGTTTACATTTCCATAAACAGAAGTCAGATCCAGATTCAAGCTCTATAATAAAAGATTTAATGGGCCTTTATTTAGTGTGTTTTTTTTTGCTATTGCTATAATTAAAACAGGAGGACACTGGATTTCATATTGAAGAAACAGGGAGGCGTCTGTATGCTCTTAAACCCAACCTGCTATTCTTGGTTTAACATTTCTGGGCAGATATATATTAATATTACAGATTATGCTGCCTAATTTTGTCTGACTTCTCCAACTTTTGGATCCACTATTCACCAATATTGTACTTTTAATTTTTATCTCTGATTATTTAACACAGTTACCAAATGAAGCTTAAAAGTCAGCCGGGTGTGTTGGTATCCACTTATAATCTCAATACTTGGGAGGCTGAGGCAGAAGGATCGCTGTGTTTGAGGCCAGCTTAGGCTACATAGTGAGTTCAGTGCCACTCTGAACTACAAAGCAAGACTCTGTTTTAAAAAATCCAAAACCAAAAGAAAAAAAAACACAGTGACTGGCTAATGTTCTTGTCCTCTTTTCTAAGCTATAAAGAATGACGATGGCTCATCAAACAGCAAAAACACATCTTCCTCTGTCTCCTATAGATTAGTCAGAATGACACTTTGGATCCCTGGCTAGGCGTGGTCAGCAGCAATGTATTTTATATCCCTCTGTAGCCCTTAAAAGTAAGGGAACAAATGGGTGGGGTGAGGTAAGAAAAGACAGAAGAAATAAAGACAGGTAAAACGGAGATACGGAAAATCATCACATTTTAGTCCTTTTTTTCTCTTTTCATTTTATTTTATTAGTACATGTTTGTAACTCATGTATGAAAATCTGTTTCAAAACTGTGTCTTTTAGTTATTTTCAGATATGGTCTTGCTATGTGGTTCAGGCTGAGCTCCAGTTCACTGTGAACCTCTTGCTTCTGCCTCCTGAGTGCTGGGATTATAGGTGTGTGCTACCACGCCTAGCTTTTATTTTTTAATTTAAGCTTTTAAAATTTTGTAAAATTTTTATTAGTATATGTTTATATACATCAAGATTACACTATAGGGAATTGGTACACGTACCTAACACATCTTAATTCTTTTAATTTCTCCATTCCCTCCCTCCATCTCTTTCTTAAAAGTCCATAAATTAGCTCATTTAATAAGATGAAAGACAGAAACCATAGCTTAACAACAATGGGCTAGACCCCCCGATTTTCACCTGGAAAATGATCCATTATTTTTCTGTATGTGGGCCATCATTTTTCTCCTAGAAACCAAGCCCACACTTTGTCTACAGTCCCAGATTCCACATATTTTCACTGTGAAAAATGCATAAATAGTCCCAGCCCCAGACTATGATGTGCTTCTTTTTTGGGGGCCTGTACTCCATTTTCATGGAGATTGTACTTTAAATTTTTCCTAATAAACCTTTTGATGTCTCTCTGTTTCTCTCTCTCTGCCCCCCCCTTTGGTGGTACCAGGGATCAAACTCAGGACCTTGCACTTGATAGGAAAGCATAGCACCTGTGAGCTACATCCCCAGCCCTTTCAATGTCTTTTAAAAATTGATTTCTCATGCATTAATTTTTCTGAACTCATTTAAAATATTTGAAAGTACAAAGCTTCCACATGTGTTCCCTCATAGAGTCCTCAATATAGCCCCAAAATTGTATTAGCAATGTTTGCAGTAGATTTTAAAATTTGGGTACGTAATAAGAAATAAGTACAAAAAGTCACCTCTTCGCACGATGATAGCTGAATTAAAAAGAAAAAAATTTCATGTAGATAGTTTCACAGTATAACCTGGTGTTTGGTGGGTTGGGGCTTATTTAAAATATAAATTATAATCAGTATTATTGGAAAAAAGGAAATACACTGTAAATGTAAATCAACAAATAACCGGCTGTAAATAAGGCTGTTCACCAAAGCACACAGATATATTATAAATTTACTGTAAAATTTAGACAGTAACTATTTGGAATTGAACACACCCAGATAAAGGTCCATTGTTTAAATGGCAAAATATTAAATTCAAAAGAAGTTTAAAGAGCAGTAAGGAAACACAACATAAATCAATTAACACAATTAACACTGGAATGGCTCACTGGCTACTTGTTCAACATTTTAAAAAATCTATCATTAGGAGTAATTATCTCATGGTGATTTTAAAGGCTTCATATTCAGCTATAGCACATGTCTGAAACCCACCTATCATTTTGGCTTCCTCTTCAGTTAGTGTTTTACTCAAATATGTTTTCTTTACTCTCAACGTGTTTCCAGAAGGTAGTACTGCTCCTGTAACCGGCATGGGAGGTTCACCATCCTTCTGCTGCAAGCTATCAGCTATGACCAAGAATGCTCTCAAACCAATGTTCATTCTCTGTAAGAGGCAGTATTTATTTATTTTCAGATTATTTATTTTATTTCACAATAAAAAGAAGGAACCAATTATTGTGCAATTAAATCACAAGTGTTCCAGAGAGGTTAAGTTTGGCTTGCTTCTAGATCAGTATGAAAAAATAATTTAAAAGACACAAAAGCATTGGCCCACCTTATGAAAATACAGTTTCTAGCACTGTTGCTGTGTCACAAGCAAACAACTGGGAAGATTTTCATCAAACTTGTAGGGCATAGTTGAGATGGTCACAAACCATACTCTGTTCAGGGGATGCTGGGACCTCAAAGGGAGAGAAGTTATCCTGTGGAGCAACTGCAACTAAGGTAAACTCAGGTAGACTATAGACTTACGTTTCCTGGAAGAAGAGAAACCCAGGCGTGTTAATTCACAAAGACTGAGTGGAAGCATTCAGAGTTCCAAATGTGAAACCACAAAATGAACATCCCCTACACTGAACTGCAGTTCTTGACTTTTGATTGACAAATGGCAGAAAGCTGTAGAATTTTTAAAATTCAGTGCTACAGAACCTATTACTGATGAAAACTTACGGATGTATGAGAAGAAATACCATCCTGGGCCAAAGTGTTCCTCAGGCTCAGGCAAGGCACAACACTAGCTCTGAAAAATGACCAAACAAGACACTTGCTCTTCACAGGGCAGCCCAACTAGAACAATGTAAAGTTCCAGTTGCTCTATAACCTCCATAGCACTCTTATTGTGGTTTTTATCTCCCATTTCCTTTCTTTTCATGGACTTACTAATCATTTTTATCTTTTTTAAATAAAAAGGCAGTTAATTGTGCCCCTTTTGAAACTTGGGTTATTTTCTTATCATTGAGTTGTAAGAATTCTTTATATATTCTGGATAGAAGTACTTTGTCAGATATGTTTCTTGCAAATTTTTTTCCAGCCTGTAACTCTCCACGTACAATGTCACTGAAGCATAGGAATTTTATTTTGATATTAAATTCACTGACTTCTCCTTTTAAAATGTATAATTTTTATGTCCTAGAAAATTTTGCTCACCTGAATGAGCTATTTATTGGCCCTTTTGATTTTTTTTTCTAAGACAGGACCTTAAGTAGCTAAATTGCCGCATCTTGTCTTGAACTTGCCATCTTTTTGTCTCAGCTTCCTGGGGAGTTAGGACTACAGGTATGCACCACCAAGCCTAGCTTTTCTTATTTGTTTTTAAAGAATTACAGTGTTGGACTTTATATTTAGGTTTATGATCCATTTTGAGTTGATTTTCACTTATAATATAAATTATGGATTAAAATTCATTATTATGCAGGTTGATATCCAATCGTTTAGCACCATTTATTGGTAAGACTATGCTTTGTCCATTAAAATAACTGAGAATCACTGTTGAAGATCAACTGACCATACTTTGTGGGTCTATTGCTGGATTCAAGTCTATTCTATTTAGTTGGGTTTTATAGTCATCCTTCTGGCAAAACTATCCTGGATTTGACTGCATATAACAATATAGTAAGTTGCAAAATTTTAAAACAGAAACATTTTAGCTGCTAGAAGATTAAATGGGTAAAACTAATGAAGCCAAAGGCATAGACAAGGACTTTCTGAACAGAACCCTGGTTGCACAGGAAATACTGTATTACTGAGAATCAGTAATTGGGAATGTATAAAATTAAAAAGCTACACAGCAAAAGAAAAAACTAATAGAGTGAAAAGAAAACCTACAGAATGGAAAAACATTTTGCCAACTATTATTCAAACAGAGGACTAGTATCTAGAATATATACAAAACTCAAAAAATCGAAACCCCAGAAGAATAAAAGGCCTAATAAAAAACTGAAATCAAGAGATACTTAGAAGTTCAAATGGCCAATAAACCCATGAAAAAATATTCAACATCACTGGCCATTAGAGAAATGCAAATTAAAATAAAGAGAGATTCCATCTTACCCCAGAAAGAATGGTCATCATCAAGAAATTAAATAATAACAAATGCTAGCAAGGCTAGAGGGAAAAAGGAAGGCTTCTACATTGTTGGGAATGTACACTAATACAAATATGGAAATCAATATGGAGATTCCTCAAAACACTAAAAATATAAATTCAATTTGACCCAGAAATTTACCTTCTAGGACTCTTTCCCAAAGAGTTAAGACCATCATATTACATACATATTCACATTTATAGAAGCACTTTCATAACAGCTAAATCTTGGACATAGCCTATATATACATCAACAGATGAATGGAAAAGCAAATGTGGTATTTATATCCAATGGAGTACTACTGTGCCATAAAAAAGATAAATTTGAGTCACTTATAGGAAAATGCATGTACTTTGATTTTTTTTTTTTTTTTGGTACCAGGGATTGAACTTGGGTCCTTGCGCTTGCAAGGCAGGCCACTGAACCACTGAGCTAAACCCCCGGCCCTGTACTTTGAGACCATAGTGGTAAGTGAAATAAATCAGACACAAGCTTAAATACTGCATGGTTTCTCTTGTGGGAAACCAAAAGCATAAATGTGAAATTATAAAGCAAAATAAAAGATAGATAATAGGAAGCAAGGACAGAGATCTTTCTCAAATGCAAAAAGAATCAAGAGATGAAAGAAGGGAGGTGAAGAGGAGGGAAAGGGGATGAAAAAAGAAATAGGATGTGTTATATTCATATACCAACTCCACACAAAGATTGTAAACATTATGTACTGCAAATATGCCTAAAAGAAAGTTGGGGGGGATTATCAGGTCACACTAATCCTCCATCTTTATTCTTTTCAAAATTATATTGGTTATTCTAGTTCTTTTGATTTTCTATGCAAATTTTGAAATCAGCTTGTTGATTCCTCCAGAGAAAGCTAGAGATTTTAATGGGGTTTGTTATTGAAATTAGAGTTTAATTGTATATGTCAATTTGGGGACAACTGAGCTCTTAACAGCACTGAGTTCTTCAGTCTATAACAAACATTACTTCTGGTCATTTCTTCAGGTCTTTGATTGTTCTTAACATTTTTTAGTTTTCAGTATAAAAATACTGTATACATTTTGTCACCGTTAATGTATTTTGTGTTTCACAATTTTGTAAATTGTTCAATTTCCATTTCTTATTACTAGAAAAGAGTTACTAGAATATAAAATACACTGGTTTATTTATGTCACATCCTATGGACATCCTATTAGTTCTAGTATGTTTTCTATAGATTTTTCTGGGATTTTCTACATATACAAACATGTGGCCTGTGAATGAAGAAAATTTTAGGTCTTCATTTCCCATCTATTATAACTTTTATTTCTTCTTTGCACCTCTAGCACCGCTTAGGACCTTCAGTACCGTATTATTTTAGATCAAGACAAAAATTAAGAGAAATTGATGAGCTAGAATCTCTTCTCACAGATGAACAAGTTCTCATGATGACAAAGGTACACACAGGAAGGCATCCAGGTCCAAAGTAAGTCAAGACAATTACTTAGAAATAATCTGACTGTTGACTGGTGATGCAACACACTTTGCATAAGATAACTCCTTAAATCGCTAGACCTCGCTCCTCAGGCTACTTCTAAAATATTACTTATGACCTAATCTGGATTTGTTTCCTGAGAACTGGTGCCCTATATCACATTTCCACAAATGTACATCGGATTCATAGGTTAATCTGCCTTATGTCTTCTTTTGAGTGGGGTTAGGAACAGGCCTTTAGACATATAATTTCCAACTGCAGATAAATAACTTCTTCCTCAATCCTATAAAATAGAGACACGGAGGCAATTCCAAAATATTGACTCTTGCTGGTAGTTTTGTTTTTAAAACAGAATTCTAACTGATCTGTATAGAAGAACTAATTCATCACTGATGAAGAGTTAGAGGAAAGACTCGAGGATACATTTTATAGATGGTGATAATAATGAATAATAGCTTTTAACATGTTCCTTTTAGGTAGGCAGCACAGAAGTTCTGATAACTGATTGTTAAAGAATCACAGCTATGATCATTGATAAATGAAAAATACATTTAAAACCTCCAAGGCAAGAGAAGAAGTGCCTAGCCTTGGCCTCCTTCCTGCCTTTGTACTGGCTTTGCCCCTCACTGACCCAGTGACCCTGCAAGGTCATTTGCCACCGAATAGAAATCCCATTATGAGGCCTCTTGTTCTGTTGTCAGACATGTGGCGAACTTAACATCAAGAAGAGAATTCAGGGCATGGTGGGAGGGGTAGTGGGGATACCCAGGGTCCCTCTGGTACCAATCTGCCTATGTTGAGTCTCTGGGCTTTGGGTTTTCTTCCTCACTGAGAGAATGAAGGAGGCACACAATACCACAGTGATACTAGAAATAATCTTTTAAAAAATTTTATGATATGCAATTTTCTTCTTTGTCACCTCTCCATCTCCCTCTCATTTGAAATGTATTCTTTCTAGTACCCCTCTTCTGTGAAGTGAGCTAGAAAGTGTTCTGTCCTATCTTACAAGTGAAGAAATCGAAAGTCAGAGAAGTAAATGTCACATAGCTAGAAAAAGTATCAGTGCAAGTGGCAAGGCCAGCTCTGCCGGCTTCTAGTCCAGTGAGGAAAAGGACTGCAGAGAGGCAGCTTGGCAGGAATATGTTTCTTGGCTAACAATGTTTTTAAAAGTTTAAAACTGAGTATGTTGTTCATTTGCATAACCCTGACTACTCCATATTGTATATAATACTCACACTAGACTCATTGCCACCATGTGCCTGACCCTTGATTTAAGAGTGCTGTTCAGACATTATTTAATTTCACTGTTTTTGTGTTTTTATTATTATATGTACTTATTCTCTGTTTTATCACTTTCCAATACTAGTTGACGTGAATCAATGTGGTTATAAGTAAAGCACTTACTTTCTAAAATAAAACAACTTACCTAGTAGTGATAGAATATCTTTTGGGCTAAGAATTACTCTATTATACAAAAACAGAATAAAGAAGCACACTACCCTTTCCTCACCCTAAATCTACTGATCCAACATTTTACTTCTGAAACTCCACCATCAGACTTTAGACACGAACAGAAGCAAATAGAAGACCTTTGAGAAAACTTGTCCCTGGGCCTATTCCCCCAAGTTGCATAGCACAGGTATGGCTCTGAATACGCGCTCTGTTAGAAGGACATAAAAGGGTCATTCATACCTCTGGATTGAGACTGAAAGCTTTGGCTGGTTTTCCTACACAAAGAAAATCAAAAATGATTTCTTTCATTGCAAAATCTAAACGTTCCTGGGGAAGAAAAGAAAACAAAAATGTTAAAACACAAATTCAACATGAGATGGCTATTTTCATTATGTATACCAAAGTGGTGGCTGCTAAAAGAAGTGAGGTACCACTTAGTTTTATGGACCAGAGAGAGTTCCTGAGGGAAGATCATACCATTAAAAAAACTGTTGGCAGAGCTACTTATGTTTTTATGTGTAGTGTAGGAATGGCTTTATTATATAACAGATAGATAGCTCCAAAAGCACACAGGGCCCCATGGTGCAAAGACAAAAATAAAAACAAGAAAACCAAAATATTTAGATGTCCAAGTTTAGAAGCAGTCCACACTCTTCTAATCTTGGCAATGCTGGTAACTTCTTAAAACTCCATTTAATATGTATTTTTAGTGATATCACTGCAAAACAACCAACTTCTTCTATTCTCTAACAATAAAATGTCACTCGATTAATCTTTTTTTTTTTTTTTTTTTTTTTTACCAGGGATTGAACTCAGGACCTTATGCTTGTGAAGCAGGTGATAGCACCACTGAGCTAAATGCCCAGAACATTTGATTAATCTTAAAACAAGTAATTCTTCACATTAAGAAGAATGACTGACAACTAAGGCATATTAAAGGTACTATACTAATTGTGAAGATATGACATGTTCATTTAATAAAACATATCCCAAAATAATAACATAAGTACATGTGGAAAAGTTACACTAATTCTGCCACAGGTAGAGAAAATGATGATGCCTGTTCCTTCAATCTGAATATTACAGAGACATTTCAATGAACCAAACACATATGAACTAGTCTATGGAGTAACAGTTGACCCTTTCATCTTTATACCAGCATTAATTGTAATTCAACAGTATTTCAATGCCCATTATTTATCTTTATCTGTAGATATGGTATTATGCATAACAGTCTAAGGCATTTTTCAAAACGATGTTCTCTGCCTTGTTGGGGTTGAAAGGTGGGATCATGGCAGAGGCTGTACTAGAATATAAGGCTTTTCTTGCTCTTCAGTAAATCACAAGGTCAAAGTTGGGGTAAAACCATTTTCTCACAAAGTGTTTTAAAAGGTAAAATTTGGGACTCAAAGGGATTAGTGGGTCAGTGGCAGAACATGTACTTAGCATGAGCGAGGCACAGTCACAAAAAGCAAACTCTTGGGTCTAAATAATAAATTATGTTCAAAGTCTGCATTTAATATTATAATATTACTGGACTCAGTTTCAAAGTATATTAATACCCATATAAAGTGCTTAAAACAGTTTTTGGCAAAGAACAACTTCAGACTGATAAATGCTAATCTCCCTATGGAATTTTTTTTCACAGATAAAAATTAGAACATTACTTAACTGTCAAATTTCACTACATTATCTTTTTAAAAATTTCCTCCAAACATCAGACCATTTACTTTCTTTTTACTTCTAGAATCCAGAGCAGAGAATGAGGAAAAAAAACAAAACAAAACAAGGATGAAGAGTCAAGGGATTCTTTAATAGGCTTTTGACCTTAGACGAGTCACTTCAGTTCTCTGCCTCTCAGTTTGTTGTGATATACTGAAAATATGTAACGTATTTATGTCACAATTTGTTCTGAAGGAAAAGAACAGGCTATGCATGAAAATACATAATCTACACATGTAAGATACTATTGTAATCTTCTGGTACCTTATGAGAAATCTGGCTACTTAAAAGCAATTAGAAGACTCACTGCCAGAAACTTCTTTATTACCTGGGCAATGAACTGGATGATTTTCACAAAGATGTTCAGAGGCATATCCCTTGGCACCACACCACGGGACCCTTTGGGGAAAAGTGTTGTGATGATTGTTATAAGTCGGCTGGAAGATAAAGGGGGAAAAAGAGAAAACAAGCAAGATTGGCTGAGCTCCAGTTCTTTAGGGGAAAATGGCAGACATTCATCTTATCCAAATATCAGAGAGAATTCCAAAAAAGAAAACAAAACACTTCATCTCTTCCATTAGCGTAATTACTCTTTCAAAAAAAATTTCTGGAAAACTAAAGGTAGTTAGATAATTATAGTGGTTTCCTCTTAGTGGCACATTTAATTCTGGAAGTAGACCTGTCTTCTCACAGAGGCTGGAATTTCAGTAATGGTTGCCAAGCCAATGACTACAGAAAGCCTGAAAATGTTCTCAGGACTTAAATCTTTTAGAAACTATCAGCTCTGAACAGGTTCTAGATGGGTTAGGGTAGGCAGTATCATCACTTCGTGACGGCTGAGTAATGTGATTACAACTATTAGCTCAATGACGTGATCATCATTAAAAGAAGCCAACTTCTTACCTCTGAGTAGCTGTGTTGCTTTCACATTTAATTCGAATCATGTAAACCCAAAGTAATCTGTAAAGAGATTCCAGGGCAACTCGAGCCATCTTGGGGTCTTTATTCTACAAGATAAATCAAAAGGTAAGATTTCTGATTAAATGGTAATATATGGAGATGATTCTTTGAATACCCTGGGAAAGACAGATCCCAATGGGTGGCAGCTGAGTGGCAAGATACACTCCATCATCTGCCATTCATATGGTATCTGCCTGCTACTGTTTACTGGATAAGTAATCCATCAGGAGGAACCCAAATGGCTCTGATGGCAGACCAGACTAATTTTGAGAGAAGTCAGTTTATTCTCTTTTAAGACAGTCTGAATAGTTAAGAACTTGCTCTTTCTCTCCATCCATAGGAAATAAATCCTGTAGCACCAACAGGAGTATCCATCTGTTTTTTTTTTTTTTTTTTTTTTTTTTTTTTTTTTTTTTTTTTTTTTTTTTTTTTTTTTTTTTTTGGTTGTTGTTAATTATGTCCCTTTAAACACTGTTACCGTTTTGATTTTCCAATCCTCCCTCCCACCAATTTCATCTGATTAACCTCCAGTATTTATTGAGACTGATGTGTAATAGACACCGTTCTAGAACCTAAGACATAGAAAGATCATCCTTTTCATTATGCTGTCCTCCATCTGTGAAGGGTGGGATCTGGACAATAACAAACCAAGTCCAAAGTCCAAGACAGTATTAAAGACTAGTGAAGAGGGGAACAGAAAATGGCAACCTCATCAGAGTCTGGAAATATTTCCAGGATCAGATGAAAACTCAATGAATTGTGCGAGGCTTCACTGGGGCCTGACACCATGTTTGGTACTGAAAACTCTCAAAGGTATAAAAATAATGGTGGGAGGAAGCACTTCTTAGGCAGAGGAAGTCATGCACAGAGGCTAAGAGAGCTGGTGGAAAGAGGTCATGTCTTGGAATCGGCAATAGTTTGCGCTAATAAAGGTCAGAGCAGGGTGTCAGGGGGAGGAGCATGGTGTCAGGTGGACTGTCAGCTCATGACATGTAAGAAAAACACAGAGGCCACCTGAGTGACATTCCATGGGGGGATCAGGTTACTCAGCATGGTGACAGGGAGACACTGATTTCAGGACATCTTGCATTGGCAATGTGGACAGTGGGGCAGAGGCAGGCAAATTGTGTCACTGCTGAAGACAGCCAGGCAGTAACACCTGTTGCTGCATCTATTACTACACCTGACAGAGGGCATGGGTTTCATAATCTGATGGACATCACCTTCATGACTCATTCTGAGTCTCACCCCATCCTTTTAAACTGATCTCGTGGATCTTGAACAAAATGTTAGTTTTTGGTTTTATCTTCAACTTTTAAACATTTTCCTGTCCCTTCTGCCCTCCACTTTGAGACATCTTATTATGACTAATGTTCTTCCACTATTAAGACTCTGAGATTATCTATTTCCTTAGAGCCTGCTGCTCCCCTAGAGCCTGAAGTGCAAAGAGGCTGACTTAGCCTTTTATTTTGCTCTGCCTGTAATTGATTTTTTAGCATTTCAGGATGATACTACTGATCACTTCAATTTTCTGAAGTGATTTCCTGCCTCTTTCATTATCTTCAGGGTTAAATGATATTCTTTTTTTCAAATTTGCACTTCAATAATTTTATTGAAAGGTATATCTTTTAGCACCAAACATAATGGTAGTTAGTTAGGTTACCTCTGCCAACTCAAAATTAATACTGATGTTTTCAAATTATTAAAATATATCAGCCTTATGGAATAACTGAAGTTTTCTACAAATACGGTTTATAAAAAGTTAAAGGTAGAATTTACTGTGGTTCTTTGGTTTATTTTTTCCTTGCTTATTTATCTGTAACACGATGTTAAAATTGGTTACATCCATTCTGCACAGACTCAAGCTTTAAGCTATACTAACTCTTTAAGACACTAACAATACATGTACATCTCCTTTCATTGATTGGCTCACATGGAGAATTCCAAACACCACCTTGGCAATCTCATAATTATGGCAGTACCTCCTTACTTTTCTTAGACACATTATGGAAATTTGTGAAAGTATATTCTATTCTTTAAAAAAAAACTGGAAGCAATGGCAGTTCTTAGAAACAGCCATAGTGAAACCCGGAGTGCTTCATCTAGCCACAATTTGGGGTAAAGCAAGTTTTCAGAGTGATAATTTATTTTGACTTACTGTGTAACAGAACATATTTTTTAATGGCTCTAGACAGACTAAGGAAGGAGATTCTGTATAGAAATTTTTATCATCGACACAAATGTCACCTGTTTTTTTAGAAGAAACATTAAAGATAGCTCAGTGAATATGCAAAACTTAGTAAGTCTGTATTTTGGCTTAATACAAAATGTTTTCAAATTTAAATATAATCCCCATATAGCAATAACTTTCTCATCACTGAACTATCTATTACTTGCATTATGGGTGCCAAGAAACCATTACATTATCTAGAATGTAACCTTTTATTATGCCTTTTAAAAAGTACATGTGTGAAATGTTGGTTTTGATGTAAACCTCATTATTTAAAATTTAACATTTAAATTAAATAGGTTACCATTTTCAATATCACCTAAATATAATATATTGATCCAGTGTAGAAAGTTAGATTAATGTTAGAAATGAAGATTCACAGTTAACTTTTTCAAGCTTGTATTAAGAGTTTCACATTAATGCCTTTGACTTTACACTTGAATTCAAATCTAAACAATCCGACTGTAGCACTATATTAATTAGGCAGTTTTCCAAAGAAGGAGAACATCATACTAATCTAGTTGTGATGTTTTGAAGGTTCATAATTTAAATCCATTATTAACATTATAGACTCCATGGTTCAGGTTCGTAAAGAAAAGCTTCAAATAATTTTTTTTGTTGCTACAAAAATACTATTTATATAAAGAACAAAAACTCCCAACTTATCAAAATTTTATCTAAATACTACTAGCTGTTAAAAGTAAATTTTTCATGCTTAAATTTCATAATCATATGCAAAAGTGTTAAATACTAACACTTAGTTTTTAGTAGGAAAAGGTAAATCATTATTATGTTAATGCATTTAGATGTTAAGAACATACAGACTATCACAGCGACTGAATTTATATATTTTATGAATATAATTACTTTCTATTATTCCAATTGCAATAGCAGTATGTTGAGACATATTGGCAATTTCAATTTTCAGAAAACCCAGAGAGATCATCTACCTTATATTACTTTTTCTTTAGATGTAACATTCAAGTTCATAATGATTCTGCTTATATTCTAACAGTATCAAATTAGTTCATATACGTATCAAACTTTTGGTCCTATTACAACTTTATTGTTTATTTTTGTGATACCAGGGTTTGAACTCAGGACCTTGCGCTTGTGAGGCAGGAGGTGGCACCACTGAGCTAAATTCCCAGCCCCCTATTGCAACTTTAAATGAGCTAAAGTTTACGGCTAAATTTAGCAAAATGTGCAATTAAAAAAACTATTACTTCAGCTCTATCTTAAATATTCAGGTTATTAAATAGAATGTTGTTTTCTAAGCTCCTAATGAAATGGTTAACATATATATCAGAGATTGGAAACTCCTAAGGGTGTTAAATTAAAAAAAATTTTTTTTTTTTCTTTTTGGTACTGGGGATTGAACTTGGGTCCTTGCGCTTGCAAGGCAGGCCACCGAACCGCTGAGCTAAATCCCTGGCCCAATAAATAAAATTTTTAAGACAGGGTTTTGCTATGCAGTTTAGGTTAAGCTTGAACTCACTATGAGCCCAGGCTGGCCTCAAACTCATGGCGATCCTTCTGCCCCAGCCTCCCCAAGTGCTAGGATTATAGTTGTGTGCTACCATGCCCATACCTTATATAGCAAATGCCTTCAAACATTAGCTGACTAGATTGGTGATATCAGTTTTTCCCTTTTGTTATTCCAGTCCAGTTGGTTTATGTTGAAGATAGTATTTCAATACTTCAATTGTAGAAGAAAATTATACAATTTTCTCTATGCAGAGAACAACAACCAAATTTACCAGTTAAAACACTGTCAGGAATTGTTGGAAGGTGAATTATTCTATATTAACTATGCTTCAGTTGCTGTGCAGTATGCCCAGAAATAATCCACTTCAACTTCTGAACATTCAGTTTGGAACACTTGTTTGATGAATATTCAGTTAAATATTTGGATAAAGCTCTTGCCAGAAGGTCAGATCTCTGCCATTTATCTTGGAATGTTTCTGAAGACATTCTATTCCTTCTGTTAACTCTACACACTTCTGTGCTTGGATCTCCAGTGCAATGATTGATAAGGCCAATGCATAAGGCTTTGCTTTAGAAAATAGGATCCTGCAGTGACATGTCTTAAGTTGAGCTTCTAGTCTTCCAAAAGTTAGGCTATTTTTCCTTTCAAATGGCAAGCTCTCTTGAATAAGTGAACAATAGAGTTGTAGAAACTGAAAGGCAATGGTAGCTTTGACTTTCCAAACACCTTCTCCAATACAATCTTTTCCATTTTCATCAAGTTTGAAACTGTCAACCGATATTGACTTATTCAGATCAAGTCAGTTGCTAATGGAACATTTCTTTCCTCTTCTATTGATTTTGCAGCCAAATAAAAGCATCTCAGTCTAACACACCCAAGGTGCTTTAGCTGTACCTTCACTTTAGACAGGAATTAGTCCAGCAAATTCACAGCTAGAGAAAATGTCTCCATATCAAAGCCAAAGAACTGAGCCTAAGAAGATCTTTCACTTCAAGTCCCTAAGTCTTGCATTCATTCTAAGGCCATTATCATGTACAGATTCAATTAGTGGCAAGATGCAGACCTTTGATTGACATCTAGCCTCCTGTTCCAACTGTATAGCAGTTTCTGAAAGTCAGCTGTGGTCATTGCTTCTATCATCTTGGTAAAGACTGTGGCTCCTTGGTGTGATCACCCCCCACCCCCCGCTCTCACTTTGCCCCACGATATTGGACAGGAGAGGTCTAGGAGGCAAGGACACTTGAGGGCAGGAGGGGAGAGGCCCAGGGAGGGAGAACTGTCCTGGGTGGAGGTCTCTGCAGACTACACTGTCCTACTCTGGATTGGTCTGCAGAAAAGGGGGTAAAATATTCTTACAAATGCAAACATGATTATTTCTTTTTCTTTTTTTTTTGGTACCCAGGATTGAACTCAGGACCTTGCATTTGTGAGGAAGGCTTGGTCAGACATGATTATTTAATTCTTTGCATTTAAAGTGGTCAAGTAGCTTCCAGTGACCTACTGGACAGTGTGCAAATTCTGTAGCATGACATACAAGGCACCCTTTGTATCTGCCACCCCAGTGCTAACTTATGGCAGTGCGCCTCAGACAGTTATGTCTTCCACAATTTTCTGAATGTCACAGATACCTCTTATCCTTGGTCTACTTGGAAAATCTGTACTGTCTCATGAAACTTAGATGTTACTCCTCTTATGTTCTCCGGCCCTCCATTCCTTTCCCCAGAATGTGCTTCTGTTCATTTATTTGTGTTCTTCCTTCCAGAATGTGAGTTCCAGATTATTTTGGTTTGCTTGTCTTTGTGTTCTCATGGACTATAATGGAGCAGGTAAAATATTAAAAACAAAAACCATGAGTAATGGCTGAAGAACTTGATGCATAAGCAGGATTTCGTTATATGGAAGCTACATAAAAGGTAAGCCTTGGATTGCAGCTAAAGCTAACCTTTATGATACCATAGGGATAATAAGGGTCTTATACTCATATGCAGTTTGGACTTTCCCATGTTCTGTCATATAACATGATATCAAATGAGGGATTTTATTACTGAGAGAGGCCTTATTAATTGATTAAAATTATCAGGCTAGTAAATGAGAGCTGGGACTTCTACTTTAATAAGTGTATTTTTCCTAGAAATTAAATGTATATATATTATGTGGTGCTTACTATATCAGGCATTATTGCCACCATTTCCTATGGTTTGCAAGTATCCCCCAAAGGCACCTGGGTCATAGGCTTGGACCCAGGGTGGCAAAAGGTCACTAGGGATACATGCCTTCAAAACAGACTGTGGGACCTGGGCCTCTTATTTCTCTTTTGCTGTTTTGCTGTGCCACAAGTTCCCATCATGATATGCTATCTTGCTACTAATTAAGGCAAAAGGAGTTAATCAATTATGGATTGGAATCTCTAAAACTATGAGTCAGTAAGCCTTTTCCCTTTTTAAATTAATTACCTCCAGTATTTTGTCATAGTGATGGAAAGCTGACACAATTTATATGTGTAAATTCATTTTATTTCTCATAAAAACTAAAGTAAATGCTGTTATTATGTCATTTTACATATGAATAAATCAAGACACAGGGAAGTCAAATAACTTACAAAATGTCACATGTCTAATAAATGGCAATGCCAGAATTTAAACCTCAGCAATCTGGCCCCAGTGTTTTTATGGTTCAGAATTAAAATTTCTACTTCAGACTAATGTTATGCAGAGGCTGCCTATGTATGCTATTGGGACCTACTGGGTTTCCTCTCCTTGAACTCAGGACATCTTCTACATTTGTGGTTATATTCCCTACTTAGTAGCTACCAAATGCTTGGTGTATATTTTCAGGATGTAGACATTTTTAGCATAGTCTCATTCCAGTGATTCTTATCAAAGGCTTCAGCCACAAGATTGAAGAACATTCTTCTGTTGGAATTTGACTTCATTAACTGATAATTAATTGTTTATATATTTATTATGGCATTGAGGATTTTTAATAAAATGGTTCAGAAAAGTAGTGGGCCTTAGAGCAGACCTTCCCTAGACTGGCTTCTCACCTCAGCGCCCTTCATCAATTTCACTGACACGTCAGCTTGCCCAGTGGCATGCTTATCTTCTTTAAATTGTTCTTTTAGTTAAATTAGAGTTGGCAGTGACAAATTGGGACAGGTGAATTCACCAATGAGTTGCCTGGTGATAGGGTCTTTATATTATCCAAATAATGTATTGCTAAAGGTTAGGATAAGCTTTAAAATTGCTGTCCTCACAATGTATGGAGCTTGCTTTTGTTTGTAATGGCTGAATAAGATTTTCTCATTTAACAATGAGATTTTCTTAAGATTACAGAAACAAGGTTAACATTAAGCAGAATAATTCCATCTTGAAAACCAGTATTTACAATAGCTGATACTATACTATTTAAAGTTCGTATTTACAAAGAGAATAGTAATTATTTTTAAATGAATGATGCTGTACTTTTAAAGTATTCAGTTAACAATTGTGAAGTCCTTAATTGAGTAGCTACTCCGTGTCTCCATTTATAAAACAAAGGTATCATTAATAACATTATATGAAGTGATTTTAAAAAATTATTCTTTAGACATCATTGTAATTTTAACACATAAATACGTATTAAGTGCAGAAGATAATTTTCATTATGTATCCTATTTATGGCAACCACACTTGTTTTGGAATTCTTAGTGGAAATCAAAATACCTCACTGAAACTTCATTTTTGCACTCTCTTTTGATTTTCGTCAGTGTAGTTATCACTGTCTGAAGTTTTAGTTGTCATGTGTTTATTTACTTGCTTATCCTCTGTCTTTTCCACTAAATTACAAAGTTACTTATCATGTGTTTCCAACACTCAGGCCAGTGCCTGGGAGGTTCCATGTATAGAACTGCTGACCCAGTGGCTAACTCAATAAATGAATGAGTTCACAACCTAGCCCAAGTAGTGATGAACACAAGGAGATATCTCATTTTATAGTTGCTTTTTCCAGTTATGAAACTACCCTGAATGATGTCTAACCTTCAGAGGAAGTACTCTCCTTTCTGAACAAAATTTTTAGAAAAACAAAATTAACACTGATAAAACATGAGCTTAGAGGAGCTTGTGGCATTGTCATGCTTCGCGAGAATGTATGTAATAGATCCTTCTTAATAGATCTCCAATTAATGAACTGTTATTATTAACCATATAATAAATGTTTTATCTTCAAGCTTTGCTTTTTAATTAAAAAAATCTGAGCCTCACTCATAATATTATATGCATTTTTTATAAAAATAAAAGAAAATTTAAACCTCAATTACATTTATTTTGAAGGATAAGAAATGAATACACAATTATAACTGTAATAAATATTCTATTGTAAAAGAACTATTAAATCAAGTTTGCAAAACATGTTTCCTTTCTTCAGAGTTAGATGCCATATGGCAGATATGAAGGGAATGCATCATTTTTTTTTAACATCTACAGTGTCTGAGAAAGCAGGTGGCTGCTGTTTTCTACTCAGGTTTTAGCTGATCCTTTCATAAGAGACATGTGTGTGTTTTACGCATACATAGGCCAGGCCAATGCATAGTTCAGCTATCATGGGTCAACCTCTAACTGTACTGTTAGCCAATTATTCTTGGGGGATTAAAGTACTCGTTTTGAAGACACCATTTACTTAATGACTGATGAGTAAGTTATATTTGATGTTTTTGAGTAAATGTGCCTGGAAGCTTAAATATTATGCATGTATGTGTATATATACATTCTGACATGAATTACACAGAAAATAATTGGTAATCATTGACCAAGAGTTCCTGAAAGATGTGACTATTTTGGTGAAAAGGTGCCATGAATTTTCATCACCTTATAATAGCCAATTGCTGAATTCACTGACTAGGTCAATGAAGTATAAATATTAAAGAATTCAAGTCTGCACTCCCAGAGCAGCATGGATCTGACAGACTAATGCTGAGAAAAAACCAGGACACTGACATTAAGGGAACATTGACTATGAGAGCTTATTTCTTTGAAAGCATAATGACTGTGCTTACACATGTCTCTGCTCAGGTCACACAGACATCCTGATGGCTCACCTCTGCATAGATGGCCACGAAGGTCAACATGGAAGATACTAACATTAGGTTCATTATCCCAAGGCATCTGAGAGGCGGGGGAAGGAAGGGAAGATTTCTGGAAGATGTATGTGGGGAAGGGTTGGGCGGGTGGCCAATTATGAAACCATGAGGCTGGCTTTAAATGGTATAAAATACTGAAGCTATCAGAGTATATTTCTGAAGACATATTATTTTTTCAAGTATATCATCCCTAATGAGGATGTTTGAGATCTGGAATGTTTTCTGCATACAGTACTAATGAAATCTAAAATGATTGGTTGGTTCCTCTTCCTCTCTCCTTTTTTCCCTTTCTTCTTAAGTTGCCCAGCTTGGTCTTGAACTTGTGACTCTTTCACCTTAGCCCCTGGAGTAGCTGGAATTACAGCAGTATACCATCATGTTTCATGGGATATAAGACCTTTACAGGTCACACAGGTATATCCCTGCTCCCAACTTTACATCCCTCATTGTTGGTATCCCTACTATTAGACTGCATTATGTACCCTTCAGTGAAATGCTATGCTCTTCAAGAACAAACACTCCATCCTATATCTAGTTTTATATCATTGCCTTCCCACATTCTCCCCACTTCCAGCCTCTTCCTTAACACCTTATACAGTGGACACTGTATAAGCTCTTACTGAATTGAACTGAATTCTGGAGTGTTGGTTAGTTTGTGTGTAATAGTGACTCCACATGCCCTTTCTAATCTTACTGCCTTTCTCTTTTGGAAATCCTAATGTGCAAAATGTCTGTGTAGTGAGACATTGTCAGCATCTAGATCCAATAATCTTTGGTGTAGTTCCTAATCCTCTTGGTAAGTCCTTCTGGTAGACTTTGATTACAGCTCTTAAACAATATCATAACCTTGAAATAATTGAGTTCCAAAGTAAATGCGTGCCATGTTTCAAAAAACAACTCTGAACCAAAACAAGTATGCCTTTTTGGTCACAGCAGTAGATTGTTATATGAAATATTTATATTTTATCCCTAAACTCATCAGACACATTAAACATAACACACACAGAAAGGCTCAGTGTAAACATTCTTAATCATGTCTCTTTTTGTTTTGAACAAAAATGCCCATTTCCTATTTGCATAAAATGTAAAAAAAATTAACTTTTATTAATAACTGGATGCATAAAAATGGACCAAATAACAAGAATAACATTGGGCTGTATTTTAATGGTCGTATGACAGATAAATCCTCAAATAAAATAAAATACCTTAAAGCAGCTGTTATATAACAGTGATAAGCCTAGAAATATTTAACTTTTTGCAAAATTCAAAAGATGCATTCTCTATTCACTGCTATTATATTTCACTGCCAATTTGAAGAAATTAAATGATTCTAATCTTGGATTTCACAATCAGCTTTTAAAAGTCAGTACATAGTTGTTTCTTAAAATGGTTCTAATGCAGGCTATTGTGTAATTGTGGTAAATACCAAAATAATGTAATTAATCTTAACCA
Source organism: Fukomys damarensis (assembly GCF_012274545.1). Taxonomy (NCBI): domain Eukaryota; kingdom Metazoa; phylum Chordata; class Mammalia; order Rodentia; family Bathyergidae; genus Fukomys; species Fukomys damarensis. Next base: position 35,799,260 of record NW_022900950.1, on the reverse strand, counting down.
CTTCACTAAATTAAAGTGTCTTAGAGAAAACACAAAATAAGGCAACATGTATGAGCAGATACAGAATTTTACAACTAAATGTTACTCAAAAATTTGAAAATAGGAAATATCAAACCTGTAAAAAACACACCACAGCTTTAGAGATAAGGAGGAAAGAGTGAAGAATGCACTGCATTATATTTAGAACAGAGAGGGACTTACTGTCTTTACCAGTAGGTCACTGAAATTTAAATATGTTTTCCACTTCAAAGCTATGAAGCTTAGTTTTGAAGGTAATCATTACAGCTGTTTCCACTGTACGCACCTAGGTCTCAGGGACTATGGCTTTATTTCTGACATCACTCAGCAACTGTGCTGACTACCTGGGGAGCAGTGAACACTTATGACTAGTAGTGGCAGGTAGCTTAAATAGAATACCCTGAAGTAATCACATGACAGTGACGGAGGCAAGGGTGTTCTGTTACTAGTTCAGTTCTTCAATGGAATGGAGCTATTCTGTTAAATTGAAGGAGATAGAAAAAGACTAGGTGAATACAGAAAAACAATTCATGTACTTCTAACAGCTAACTGTTACTGTTTTTATTTTATTTATATAAATATACCTATTCACATGTGTATAAAGCAGCAATTCTATCTTTAGTAGACTTTATTGGAACAGATTTATTTTCCCCAAATCTGAAGTGCTTTCTCCTATCGTTAGTCAAAAGCACATCTACTAGCCTAAGAATTATACCATAATTTTTTTGAAGTTTTTTAAACTTAAATACCAACCTTTAGGTTAGATAAGCAGTTGTTGAGGAAGACATGCCATCTGTTCAGGAACAGCTGCTTCTGACTGACACAGAGCAGACAGGTCACCAGGGGGTACAAAGCCTGGAAGAAAGGAGACAAGGCCACAGTGTGAATGTGTATTGTCTTTCTTTCTTGCACTGTTGGTGATGGAACCCAGGGCTTTGCTGAGGCTGGACAAGTTCTTTACCACCAACTCATATGCCAGCCCTAGAGGATGACTGCTATTTTAAGGTACCAGGCAATACATTCTCAGTACCCATGATTTCGCTGTCTGCTTCTGCAACTCTATAGGCTGAATTAAGCAGCATACTGTATAACACAACAGTGTCCAATGGGTGAATGAGCAGGGGTGAACATTTTGCAAATGTTTTCTGATAATGCCAGGGATGGAATAATCTAGAACTATGGATTGTGTGTAGTAATATTCCATGTACAATAATAGGGAAATGTGATTCACTTTTTCTTCACTAATGAACTTTGCAAACAAGGATACCCATTTTAGATAATTCTCAATTTCCAGAAAAAAGGGAGGAAAGCACATATTTAAAAAATGTTACTGACTTTTTCATTCAACAATATGTACTATCTTAAAAGTAGATACATATATTTCTTCATTTCTATGGAACCTTCCTGTGATTAAGAAAGAGTCCTAAAAGAAATATTATTGCACTGGTAAACTCTACCAAGACAAATTTAACTGTGGGAGGAATTTGCTTACAACTGAATAAACAGAGGTGCTACTGTGTTTTTCCTGCCTAACTGGGCCAGTTTCCCACAGCAACTGGAGAAGACAGAAAAAGTTAATGGGCAGCCATCCCAAAAAACCTATGTTCACAGCACATCACCATTTTGCTAAACCAGACAGTGTAACTCCTCTGTGGGTCCTCAAGAAACCAGGCCAGTGGAAGATTTAAACAAAAATGTAACTGGCTCATCTATTAACTTATTAACTTGGACTAGCAAGAAACAACTGTCAGTGCTCAAGAATTTATTAACTTAGGTTTTTTCTTCCTAAAACAGTTAACTTAGTTTTAAGGATTTTGAACTGCTGCTCCCAACAAATTCAAAACTCTAATACCAGACAGTAATCTAAAAATAGGGTATGGAGTCAGTCACCATGCCCATGGAATGTAGACAAGTGAGCAACTTTGTCACCACTACCAGCAAAGCAACACTGAATATATACTCATATTACTATGGTGAAATTCACACTTTTGAGACCCTTAACTATCACAACCACACAGAACACACCATTTAATAATTTATAAACCAGACTATTATTTACCATAGGGGTAAAAGGTAATGGTAACTTAAAAGACTCAAAGCAGTATCAAAGCCTCCCCAAGAATTATTTTCCCAGCCTTCAGAGACTTTTGTCTGTGGGCAACTATTTCCTGTCTCCCTTTCTTGCCTAGTTCAATTTTGATTCTGATTATTAGGATCACTGCAAGCTCTTGGGGATTGAGAAGAGAAACTGTTATTATAAACTTTAGCCTTGAGATTGGAAAAAAATTCTCAGAAATTCAAACAAAAATCAAGTTAAGCCCATCTTAAAAATAAACAGCACAATCGGAAGGACCAGAAGGACCAGCTGAGGTGACCGGGTCTAATCCTCTTATGTTACTGTGATTCATAGTCAGTACTAAATGTAAGTTCCAAAGTTTGAAAGGCGAGTCTTTTGGAGAGGGTTGTAGGTAATTCTCCCTTCTGTAGCATCCTCTCAAGTAGATTTATGGCTAGGAATTTTAGTCTCTGCAGTTTTGTTTATGCTCTTGAATTTTCTCAGTCACTAACCAAGGAATGCTTCTTTCGAGAAGAAAGTTCCAACGTGGTATCATATAGGCTTTCCACAAAGTTTCTGAGGCAGGGAACATTTACTTCATTTTTAACAGTCTGAAATAGAGATGCATGTAAATATTCTATTAATGAAATTCTTGAGTCCCATTTTAAGAAGTTCTTAGAAATAAAATGTAACTCACAGCAGCAACGGGAACCAGGATTTCCACAAAAAGTCCAGCCAAGGCATGTTTGATATCTTTGTCTTTGACCTCAAGGAAATAATGTGCACATTCCTAGGAAGCAGACAAACAGTAGAAAGAAAGTAGATTACAATGTGCATGTTAAATGTACTTAAATAAATAAGTAAGCAATTCTCTACCCAAATCACAAGTGTTAACATAGTATGTTCCACGATCGATTTAAAAATTCCTGGTTTCAAACATTCACAATGAATTCTAAATGCTTGCAGGGCCTCAGTGGCATTTTATAAGGCTGGTTTTATCTTTCTTTTTCCACTTCTATTTCAAATCACTGCATTTAAAGGGCAAAGCGGCTATAACCAGTAAGCACACATTTGTCTATTCAGTCACTGGCCAGCTCAGTCTGTATATATAAATATATACCTATATATTTCTATTGATTACTTACCCATTATGGGGCTCGGGGTCTTGGATTAGCCCACAAACATAGATCTCTAGGGAAGGTAAATATGGGAAGAAAGACAAAAGACAGCACACTTATTTTAGGCCCTATGCCTGAAAGCCTCAAGGCTAGAATTGCTTACATGTTCACCGTGACATTTTAGGTGTGTTTATTATTCTGATCATTTCATAAGCAAGTTTGGAACATTTCCCTCTTCCACTTCAGACAAGGAAATATTTGGAACAGCTCCTCAGCAAAGATGTCTTTGCTTGTGAAGGTACTATTGATATAAGCACCTATAGTCAATGAAAAAATATGTTTGGTAGCCTACGGACTGGCTGTGTGGGAAAGTCACCTGCCCTGAATTCTGCCAGCACCTCTCTCCTTCCAAGCTTTAAGCGAGTAACTTGTAGTGGTTACCTTGGGATATTTTTTAATTCAAGAGTCCTAAGCTACATATATTTGATGACGTGCTAATATCTATATTAGCTCTTAATCCTTTACTGTTTACTGTGGTCACTACTGGAAATATATACTATTGGGAATATATACTAATTTTACAGTGGTCACTATTGGGAATATTGCCAAAAACAGTTGAAAGTTTCTTAGTCCAGCAATATCATATTAAGATTACTGACTAGGTTGCATAACACTAACCTAGGAAGTCACTTACACTCTTTCCAGCACAGAATGGAGATATACAGTTACCAGGATCATGGCCTTTTTTGTACATTATTTTGCATTTGTATGTAAATACTTTCAAGTTGTCATTCAACCACATAATACAGTAATATTCCAGAGTGTGAACTGTCACTGAGTGCTTATATGAGCATCACTCTCTAGGGCATTGTCTTTGCTACTACCTTGCAGATAAAATAAATGAGGCTTTGGAAGGAGGAAGGAGGGGTTAAATGGGACAGGGCAAGGAGACAGGGTTCTTAAGTATTGTACCCGAATTCAAACCGAGGAAGTTTGATACACAGTAACCACTGATCCCTCTCTCCCTTCTATACATCAGCTTTATTGAGATATGACTTACATATCTAATTTACCCATTTAAAGTTTTCAGTTCATTTTTTTTTTGTATATTCAGCATTCATTATCGCGATCTAATTTAGAACTTTTTAATGAGCCCTAAAGAAACCCTGCACTCTTTGTCAGTTATCCTCAACCTCTTATTCACCTCTCATTTTCAGCTATAGGTGACTATTAAACTGTCTTTATTGATTTGCCTGTTTTGGACATTTCATGTAAATGGATTCATATGCAGTGTGGCCCTTTGTAGCTGGTTTTTATACTTAACACAATGTTTTCAAGGATGTTTATGTTGTATTTCATTCCCTTTTAGAGCCAAATAGTCCACTGTATGGATATACTGTATTTTGCACATCCATTCATCAGTTTAGTGACATCTGAGTTGTTCCCACTTTTTGTCTACTGTGAATAATGCTGCTATGAACATCTGTATTAAAGTTTTTATGTGCAAATATATATTCATTTCTCTCAGGTATATACCTTGGATTGAAGTTTCAAGATTATCTGGTAGTTCCAGGCTTAAGTCATCTGAGAAACTGTCAAGATATTTTCCAGTGAATGTGCTGTTTTATCTTTATACTACCGGAACACGTGGGCTCCAATTAATCTACATCCTCATCTATACTTATGTCTTTTTGGTTGTAGCTTTTTTGGTTATGAAGGGGTACAGCCTACATTTACCTAAACTCCCCATATCTAAACATTCCAGTAAGATCGTTCCCAAATTTAATTTACAGCAGCATTAGAAAAGTTCTTCAGATGCCAAAGTTCTATAAACTCTTAATAGAGCTACAGGTTCTGTGAAGTCTTCATCAGCAACAATTTTTTGGTTATATATCATGATGAATTCTAGTTAATACACATTAAACCTGTAAGGTTTTGATTTTTTAAAATTAAGATTTCTTTCAGTAGTATGAATAAAACAGATTTCTATCTTCAATAAATTTCTCCTGCCTGTGAATGTTATTTTTAATGAATTTTATTGGTACATTTTAGGTGTACAATATAATGACATTCATCATTGGGAATTTGCACCTTTACATGATCTATCTTGGTTCTTATTTTTCCCCCATTCCCCTGCCCTCCCTTCAACCCGACCACCACTCCTGTGAATGCTGAAATAGTAAACCCAATGCTCTCAATTCTAAAAAGAAGTCAAGTATAGTTTATTCACAGAGCAATATGTACCAATGACTGAAAGGAGTCAACAATTAAGAAATTCTATTTATACCTGACTTCAAAGACAGTATGAAAATTTAAAACTGAAATTATATTTCTGCAATTCTGCTACTTGGTTGCAAGGCTTTTCTTGAATTGTTGAGAAGGCACGACTTTTTTTTACTATACTGTCAAGTACAGATGCTTCTCAGCTCATGAAGGTGTTATATTCCAATAAATCCATCATTATTTGAAATCATTGTAAACAGAAACTGCATTTAAAACCCTTAACCTAGTGAACATCTTAGCTTAACTTCCTTACTATGCTTTTTACAGCATAGTAACAAGCATCCATTTTTCTGCTTATTGAGGAGTCAACTGGAAATTGTGGTTGCTTCTGTTGCCCAGAATCATGAGAGAGGATTAGATTGCATATTTTTTTTCTCATTGAGTTTATTGGTACATTTTAGGTATACATTACAGTTACATTCATCATTGGGATCTTATACCTTTACATGACAGGTCTTGGTTCTCATTTTTTCCCCTTACCTCTGCCCTCCCTTCACCCCCTCCTCCACTCCCCATCTACAAACACTTTATTTTCATCTTTTCATTCTCTCACATTTTTTTCTCATTGAGTTTATTGGTACATTTTAGGTATACATTACAGTTACATTCATCATTGGGATCTTATACCTTTACATGATATCAGTAAGCACTGGTGGTTCAGTGGTAGAATTCTAGACTGCATATTTGTATCTTAAGAAAACAACCAAATTCAAAATGGGAAATAAGCTTTCTACTAAATGTATACAGCCTTTGCACCACTGCAAAGTTGAAAAACTGTAAGTTGGGTATTGCCTGTAAGGGATTCTCACATTCCAGTTTTGTCACTTTGATAAAGGGGATTGCTCAAATGGATGGCTCTTGGCTCTTCTGCCCAGGACTTACCTGCATGAACTGAAGAGAGGCCTCAAAGTCCTCCACTGGATACATCTTAATTCGAAAGAATTTCATCCCCATTATTAAGCTGATAATGCTTTGCACCACATATGGACTCTGTTCTTTGTGCCTTAATTCTTTTAGCTCTGCCATAAATTTTTTCTTGACAGCAGGGAATCTAAGAAGAAAACATAAGTGATTTACCAAGTAAACAGTAGGACGGTCACTATAAATGGGGCCTCTAGCATCCAAAAGTGATGAAGCCTGGAGGTGGAGTTCTTCCAATCAGTACAAGTACAATAACTGTCATATCATATGGGTTTGATGTTTGAGATTTGACAGAGTTCATTTCTCCTTGCCCCCTTATACAGCAATGCTCCACATTTCTTTTAAATGAGGAAGCAAATCTAGCAGTACTGAGGCCCTCTCAAGATGGTTTAGCTCTTAAATTAAGCAGACAAATGTTCCATTTCCTCAGGCTTAGCAGTATCCAACATATTTGCAGACCTTGCAGTTCTACAGCATCAAATTGTATTTGAACAATAACATAAAAGAATCAGTTATTTCTGACAATTGCAGAAAACAATTTTTGAAATCAGATTTCAAACACTGACAAAAATATTCCAAAACTAATTTCCAAAGTTTTCCACTGTCATTCTATTATAGTTTTATAATAATAACTATGGAAAAAGGTATTTTTAAGTTGAAGGAAAAATTTAGTAATGGAAAAATTCAAATTATACCTAAAAGATAAAGATGAATGGACTGTCTACCAAATGCAAGGAATTTTACAGTTTGATCTGGTGAATGAAAACAATCTTAAGGATATCATCCATATTCTTTCTTTTTTTTATACCGGGATCAAATTTGGGATCTTGCGCTTGGGAGGCAGGCAGCAGAACCACTGAGCTAAATCCCTGGCCCGATATCATCCCTATTCTCAAGGAACATGAAGTACTTGTATTATTTGAAATAAAATAATAATCAAAACAATAGTAATAATGGCAAATGAGTTTTTTTAAAAAAAAGGATAGATTTTAAGGCTAAGAGAACAAAAACAGCAGATCTTTGAAATATCTAAAGGCAAACACATATTAAAATTACCCAAACTATTTTTCAGATATGGCTGACTTGATCATTAATTTTCAAAACAGAAAAGCAAAAACTTTTTTTTTCTAAAAACCATTGTTTTTTGTTTCCTAAGACTAATTAGCCTAAGGGTCCCATAAGTGAAAGGGTCAATTAGGAGCAACCTATGATTAGAAAGGGTAATTATGACTATTAAAGTTGAAGGAGAACTAACAGAATCTCTGAAGTTGGGCAAAACTTGCTCCTTAAAGCAGACATTGTAGAACACATAGTGAAGGCAGCAAACATGTGACACTGTTTCACCAAAGGCGGTGTAAGGGGCTGGTGTTGGGGTTAGATGGAAGTTATGTTGTATTCATTGTATGACAGTTTGTTAAATTCATTTTATAGATTTTTTTTCTTTATATTGGCTACTTGTGTTTCACAATAAAAAGATTTTAAGGCAACAGAACAGAAAATATAAATTACCTTATAAATGAGGTATTTTCTAATGGTTATTAAATACTTTAGGAGATGTCAGGGTTTATTCCTAGTCTGTGGTGGCATTTTGTGGGTTTCTACAAACATTCTGAACTGGCCCACTCTGACATATCTTAAATACTATTACAGTGAGATAGAAGAAATTAGCTATATTTCACAAATGAAATATCATGGAGATCTATGGCAAAATTGTGTATTACTTCTTCAGATCAATTAATAAAAGTCAAAGTACGAATTTTGTTAAATTTACAAAAATCAATTTGCATCAGATATCTCTTTGAATGAAAATTCAAAACTATACTCTTGAAAAATTTGGAATATAAATTCTAAACTCCAATGTCATCATTCTTACCTGCGTCTTATAGAAAAAACAAAGCAAAACAAACCCCAAAACAGTTGATGTTGGAGATGATGACAACAACAACAGCAATGAGACCCATAGTGCTGACTCTATGCCAACCAGGATTCAGCTACACTGAGTAACTCATTTAATCATTACAACATCGTTGTATGTAGGGTATTACTGTATCTTTTCATATGGAAGAGTAAATGAGATAAAGATTTCATAACCTCATAAAGTTGCACAGGGAGTTTAAAGCCCATGTCCAGCTCTAGACTCCCTGTGCTTACTCTAAATGCTATGCATTATGAGGACATCAGTGATTGTTAAAGTGTGTTCCCCAGACGGCAGCATCTGGAACTTATTACAAATGTATATTCTCTGGCCCATTCCCAGACTTACTACTGTAGATGAGTTAGTTTCCTGAAAAGTCACAAGTTGACATCTTAATTCCTAGTACTTTAAAAATGGGACTGTATTTAAAGACAGGGTTTTGAAAGAGTTGATAAGGTCAAATGAGGTCTGAAGGATGAGCCCTAATCCAGTATGCCTAGAGCGTTTGAGAGAGAAACATAGGTTTACACAGGGATAAGATCACGAGGACACAGGGAGAAGGTAAATACCTACAAGCTAAGAAGGGAAGCCTTTAGGAGAAACCAACCCTGCTGGCACCTTGACCTTGGACTTCCATCATCCAGAACTGTGAGGAACGAAATGTCTGGTGTCTAAGCCACAGTCAGTGGTACTTTAGCACTGCCAGCACACAAACAAATATCAGAAACAGCCTGGCCAACTACGAGTGTATAGCTTCAAAGTCAGATGACTCAGAGGCCAATGGACACTTTTTTCAAACACCTAAATAGTTATTATATGGAAGAAGACAGAATGGAAAACTTTCTGAGAAAAAGAGACATCTGAATGGAATGAACGCTAATATATTATATAGTTTACTTATTTGTTGACTTCATTGCTTATTATCAGACACTTTGGTTAGATTTAAGGTCTGTAAGATCAGCCATATAGTAGGTCCTCAGAAAATATGCTGAATGGGTTAGTCTCTTTTGGGGTCAATGAGATCCCCGTTCCGGGTGTACATGAGCATAAGTGTCACACGTGAACTAAGGGGATGTCATTGAGAAGTCTTTCCCAGAGGGTGCATGGGTAGGCTACTTCCAGGTCCTTTTGCAAAGCTGAAACTTGATTAATCTAAATCACCTTCTACTGATGAATGGAATATAGTATTCTTCCTAGAAAAAGCCCACATTTAAACATTGTTGGCAGGCTATTTATATAACTCAGTATACCTATCTTCATGAGATGGTAGCTGAAAGTTTATTTTTCACTTAAAAATAAATATGGCTCTTAAAAGTCCCAAATTTCAGCATAAAAATCCCATAATCTACTTCCATTTAAAATTCATTTTCCCTTATAATGATTTTGGGTAAAAGTTTTTAATAACCTCTCTTTAGTATTTATTATTTCATAGGATATTTTAAAATTGTAGTAACTGATTAGTTTTTGGCATAGTATAAAATTAATATAAAAATGAATTTCTACTTAAGATGTATGCAGTAGTAAATATGCTTTCAATTAACTTTGAAAAAGGCAGCATTATTTGTGAAAAATCTCTTAATGACACTAAAACATTCCTTAATGAGCAGAATTATTATTATCACCAGTAATATTTAAAATAGTGATTCTGCTAAAACTCAGACCAAACTAAGCCTCAATAACTAAAGTCATAATAAGGAAAATATTTCATACTTCTTATGCATAATCACTGGAAACTGGATATACAATCTACAATTTAAATTATTATATTATTTAACTTTATAAAAAGGAAAATAAGTTAACCAATCTGTTCTAGATAAGTGTATGGTCTTATTTCTCTGAGAACAAAGGAAGCAGTACTTTTATAAACCAACAATAAAGTAATGGTCCTGATGTACTTATGGGAAAGTAGTGAGATAATTCATGACACTAATTTAAGATTGTACTATACATGAATAAAGGTTAACTACACATTGCCTGGTTCAGAAGATATTATGAGCTATTTAAGTCTGTTATTACTGCAATAGCAGACTGGCCAAAGTACTTTTAAAAATTTAGTTTTAACTTAGTTGACTTTGAAAAAGTCAGGAATATGTGTGAATATCACTTCACAGCAAAAACAAAAACAAAAACAAAAACCCCAAACCAAAACAAAACAGTATTTACTTTAAAGACAAGAATTAAGGAGTAAATAAGTAGAACATTGTCCAAATGCAAGCATTTTGTATACTCAACTATTACAGAATAAGGACAAATATTGATTTCATAAAAATTTAAAAAGCCACTATTGGCAAGAAAATATCAGGTGAGTGAATCATAAATCTAATCTAATATGGAAATTTCTAAAATCTTTGAATGTTGCTTAGGAATGACATTAATTCTCCATTTATAACTAACTCAATCCAAGTAGCTAAGGAAGGCTATTCTACAGTATCTGCTATTGTTATGCATATTTCATAAACTAAGAAAAACACCAAAGTCATTTTTGGTATATTCAATTTTCCAAATGAAAGCATAAGAGAATTATACAGCAATAACTACAAAGAAATGTGCTAATATTTTCAGAGCTTGACACATTAGCAAATACACATATTAGAATCTCCTGTTTCAAATTCTTCTTAGGAAGGATAGAAAAAAATGAACTAAGTGCTAAGACTTTGTATTATTGCACTGCAATAGAAATCTCTCTAAAATGTATTGTACCTTTAATGACTTGTGAATTAAATGATAATAGACTATTAAAAAATACAACATGGGCTCACGCAAAATGGTCCAGAGAACTTTACTGATTCATTCTACATATGATTTGGCCCATTTCTTTCCCCCCTATTGTTTTCATCCTTTGACCTAGATAGTTCTCAGTAGTGTCAGGGTTTCACCCTCTAGAAGTTCCCTCTCCACCTTCTAACAGTGATGGCATTTGTGTTAGGAAAAAAAAGGTTGGCAGGTTGAGTAAGTAAACTGGATTAGAATGAACCACACCAAGGCATTTTGGGGGGCTCTGCTTCCTGAGTTCTTATTTATATTATAACTAGGTAAGTTTACTGAGTAAGTACTTAAATGTTTTTGGATAAGTTGTGTCTTTCCATGCCACTAAGTTAGGACATTCTGTCTCAAAGATAAAAATCTCTTTCTGTGGATTGCATTTCACAAGAATCAGAGCATCACTGCTGCTGTAAACTGGCCCCTTGGCTTGAATTCTTATTATATCTTTGGCTCATTTTGCCTAGCCTAGGTATTCAGGATCTTGCCCAATTTGCCTCAGGGTTGGATAAAATGAAGCTGGGTAAAGTAGGGTGTGACATCATTTTGGAAGAAGTATATTATTGCTAACAGTCTAACACTACTTTGTTCTAGCCTGCTAAGTTGCATTACAGGGCCAGATATATTTAGCAATGAGATTTTTCCCCTGACTTGTTTCCATGACAGTCTGGGACATTTTTAGCTCAGTTGAATTAAGTAAAGTCTATAGTAAAAGAGACATTCTAGAATGGAATTTTTCCACTCATGGATGATAGATTGTAACTACCCACTCAAGGGGGGGAAAAAAAACCTTTAAAAACTGAAATATTTTTGGACCATCTGAGCAGACAGAAAAGCAATTTGGTTAGTTCACGTCATTCCTTGAAGAATGGTCTGAATCCCATGGGCTCAGTGGGGTCTGGTCCAAGTGCTAAAGTGAGAATTGAAACTTAGACCCTGCCCTGGAGGAGCCTTTAGTTAGAGTCAAAGATGTGGCACAACTGGCAAAAATAAGCCTAAAACCTTGGGAACTCAAACCCTTTAAATTCTGAGCACTGACATTCTCACGGTCCAGGACTCACATTCACTTACTTAGCTTGTGCCAACACTCCAATGACTTCTGCATACAGGTCGGCCACAATGTGCATATTGCCAGTGTTAGGACCAAGGTACCTAAGTAGAGTAAAATTGGCCAAGTTAGGGATCTCTGCTCATTTGAAAAGACAAAACCCAACTTCTTCAACATTCCAATGCTAGAAATCATCTTACCCTTCTTTGTATTTAAAGTGCTTGAAAGCCAAGTTAATAACATCATGTATTAAACTGTCTATTACAGGATGAAGTGGAATCTGAAAAAAAAAAAAAAAAGACAACTTTTAACTTGGAAGGGAATACTGAAAATCAAATCAGTACTAACAACCCAGCATTTAGAATACGTAAACAATTTAATAAACTTAGAATTTCAAAAAGTAGTTTTTAGGTTATAAATGTTAATTAAAAGTAACAATAAATTATTCACACACCTGTTTCAAAACTTCTATTAATACTAAAGAAAAAATAAAATCAATGGCGAGGTCCCGTCTTTCCATTAAATAATCTCGCTGCTGTTCATCACTGTAAAATTTAAAATACATTAATTAGGACTAAAGGTATTTTCAAAGTGAGATAATTCATTAAAAATCTAGAATTCATCCCCAATGGACTGTAAACTTATTTTGTTACTAGAAGACTGCAGTGGGTAAATGTATGCTAATGCCTTTTCTGTTATCACTGGTACAATGGGCAAACACTGGATATAAAGTTGAAACATTTGACTTCAAATTTAAAATTTGTAACTAAGTAATGTTGAATACCTACTTGTGAGTCCATAATCTCATTTTGTAAGTAGCTTGCAATCCAGGAATTCTATCATTTGTAAAATGTGCAGCAAACACAAGACATATCTACCATCATGGAGGTGTGCATTTAAAGGACCTTATGAAAGGAGATACACAATGTAATAATATAACATTATGTAAGGATCTTGGAAAGGAGCTAAATAATAAGCTATTATGTTTAGCAATCAGAGCTAGAGAGCAAGGAAAGGAGAGAAGATCAGCATTGCTTTTATTTTTTCCTGTCCTTTCTCCATTTGAAATTTAGTGCAAGGAGGAAAAAAGCAAAAGAGCACGACTAACAAAACAGAGGAAAGAAGAAAGGAATCTTTAAAAATAGCAAAGTGGAATCTTTTACACTCATTCAAAAGTCAAAGAGTAGTGTGGTGGTACATGTCTGTAATCCTTGCACTCTGAGAGGCTGAGGCAGGAGGACTGTAAGTTAGAGCCTAGCCTGGGCAATTTAGTGATGTAGTGAGGTCCTGCCTCAAAATAAAAAAAGGATGGGGACCTAATACACTGAGAAGGCCCTGGGTTCAGTCTCTAATATCAAAAATAAAATAAAGTCAGGGAGCTGAAACAGAACTTTTGAAGGATAGAAACACATACTCCCTACCCTATTTTCTTTTTACAAACACACTGAGAACTCACTTAGGATTGACCAAAGTAAGACAAGTGAAATGAGTGATAAATCCCTTGGCACAGAATAGTGGGTAAGAGCATTAATTTTTTGGTGTAAAATAGTCCTAGCTTAAAATTATGCCTCCTACTTAGCAGCAATTTCTTCATTTACAATATGGGAATATTAATAGGATGGGCCAAATATGCCTTATCCAAAATGCTTGGGAATGTGCTTTAGCTTTCAGATTTTTTAGAACACCTGCATATACATAGTAAGATATACCTTGGGGATGGAACCCAAGTCTAAACACAAAATTCATATTCATCTCATATCTGCCTCTACATATAGCCAAAGGTAAATTTATACAATATTGTCAGAGCACTTGTGTTGACTGTGATCTATCCCATGAGATCAGGAATGGAACTTTATAATGCACTGTACTCCAACATTTTTGAATATAGGAGTATTTTGAATTTAGGATGTTCAACTTGTACTTACATAAAAGTTTGAGAAGCTAAAGCATGGATCTTATTTATCTTAATCTCTGAAACACAAATGCTCAATACTTACTAAGAAAGAATGATGGGATTTGAACTAGTAGGAGAGACCTTTTTCAAAAAATCTTATAAATAAGACCTGTTTTTGTCTTTAGTCAAGAGGGAGTAAGAACAATAAGATATTGAAGAAAAAAATATACACACATACATAGATACACACGTGAATTCTAGAAGTGCCCTGTAACCTTGAGCAAGTAAAATTAAGGCTGATATATAAGGGGATGGGCTAACAAGGGAAGCTCAGCTCCACCTTTCAGGCAGAAAGGTATTCATGGAGCAGGAATTCATTCATTTAGGATCATTTATGAACAGCTCTGTCAGGAGGAAGAGTGGTAGAAAAAAACATACATCGGAAATATTTCAACATTCAATGAAGCTAAGAGAAAGTGCTACTGCTAGCTGAGGAAATTAGTTGGGCCTTGTAGCAGTTATACCACTGAATAAGGAAACAGGAAGTTTGAAAGCAAGAGGAAGGAGAACTTTCAAAAGACAGCCAACAGCAGAGATGACATTTGTGTCAGATGGTGGGTAATGGTTTGCAAAAGTGGACAGAAGACCCCAAAATAGGAGCAGTTCTTGGCAGGAAAAAAATTATTTTAACCTCTTAATTTATTTTATTTAGTAAGCCATGTTTTGTTTTTAAATAAAGCTGACATATACTTTTCCAATACTGAATTCAACTTTATTCATGGTTTGAGGAGCCAGAGGCATTAGACAAATTTATTTGGCAGCAAAAATGTTGATATTGTGCTAATCTTAGAACTCATAGCTCCATGTCTAACCCTTCCTTTTGACTATTTTCAGTCACTTACACCCCTCTCCATAGTTCCTCTTTTAGCTGTATCTTAGCTACATCATGCTGTGCAGACCCTCAATGGGTTGGGGTGGGGTTTCCAAGGCACACATTCTTTCATTTTAAAAGTTCAAATGTAACTAAAATGCTACTGAGTTGAATGTTACTGTCCTGGTTCTGTATGATTTTGATCTCAGCAGTCACTCTGATATCCTGAAAATAATCTGTATGATTTCAAAACCAATATCTATCTACAGAGAAACTGAGTCATGCAAAATCTAGTTTCAGTAATTAAACTGACAAAACAGGAAACAAATTTAAAACTCAATCAACTTACTAAAACTTCTGTACTCTCTGTCTCTGGGGAACTCTGTTTACCAGCTAACATGTGTGATGAGAAAAATAAAATAATCCCATTCATTTATTGATCACACAGTATAAATAAGTTTCAGATACAGAATGGAAATCATACCTTTAAAATTCTGTAAGTTAAAAGGGTATTTACAAAGAGAGAAGGCTAATGGGTATGAGGTTTCTTTCTGGAGAGATAAAAATGTTCTAAAATTACACAGTAGTGACTGCTGTACAACCCTGAAAATATATTGAAAACACTGAATTATATGCTTTAAAACTGTGAATATGGTATATACCTTATGTCTCAAAATTTTTCCTTTCTCAACTAAAAAAGTTAACTCAGTGTGAAAAAGTTACAAATCTGTCCCTCAAACACAGTAATAAATGATCAAATCTTGTGTAAACTCAGAGATATTATAAAAGTTAGTTACAATATAGATGAAATATAATTTGGTAAAATTACAGATATTCCATTTCAAGAGAAATCTGTATTTTTTAAAAAAATGTCTTAGATCTGTCAAGAAAAATGTGAGGGATAAATCACTCACTAAAAGCAGTTAATGTCATGTTTTCACAGTAATTAATTTCAGTTTACTGTCTTTAAAGAATGCTACTCAATTCACACAGATCTAAGTACTTTTAAAATAACCCTAAGTGTATTAAACTTTCATATATTCACTACCTTATTGGAGGGGGTTGATTTCAAACACATGAAATTAAATGTATTTACCTGAAATTTGGTAGAGGAGGGGACATGCATTAATTTTCCCATAGGAAAACCCTAAGTTTTATGACTCCTAAAGTGCTCCTGTAGCAGCAAATTCCCCCTTTCAAATCCACAACAGAAGATGGACCACAGAAAAAACAAAATTCTCAACTGCAAGAAGTCAGAGACTGTGACTCAAACCTCTCCATTTTGCTGTCCCAAATCACATGCTCATCAGTGGCAGCCTCAGGACTCCCATGAGAGTGCAGCCTGTGCCCTGCGTGATGTGGTACACTGAGCACTCAAGGTTACTCTGCGCCACACTAAAATATCTCAGCATGTCAGCACGCAAGGCCTGCAATGGCCTTCAGCTTTTGGGTGTGTACTAGAGGGGACATGGTAGAGGAAAAAGCAGGAAAGACAGTGACCCATGGCCTTTACCTCAGTCCACACAAATGCTGAAATAAGGGAGTGTGTGAATTTTCAACCTGTGACAGCTTTAAGTGATAAGGTTCTCCAAATCTGTTACCCACTGCAGACCGAGGGTCTCTGTAGCACTTGTGCAGCCTTGTGAACAGGAAGGCCTGGATGCCACATAACTCGTTTCTGATTTATGTTTTTTAACAAAACCATGAACCTTAATGTAAAAAATATACCTTTTCGATTTATTGCTTGTTCTTGGCCTGTATTCGTGGGATTCATCCTCAATGCCATTTTGCCTTTTGTACCAATCAAATAAAGTTCGCAGAATGGAAGGCAGGCAGTATTCAGAAAGGGAGCTCATGGAACTGATGACCTAAAGGAAAGACATAGGTGATTAAAAAAGCTTGGTGGCACCTCCAATTACTGAGAAACTTTCTATTTCACAAATAACCTCAAGCAATATTCACTTCTAAAATTTCTTATTTATCACAGCTCTTTCTTCCATAATCTTTATTAGTACACTCCCCAGAGCCAGATGTACCTCATATCGTAATAATTTTGTGGTTCAACAAAGTTAATTACTTTGACTCCCTTTTGTTCTAGACATTAGATGTTAATTGCATCCAGGTAATTCACAGAACTGCAAATAAACTATTTTTCCACATCATCTACCTGGCACTTCTTAGGTCTTCATTAATGCTTGCTGTGTATATAAATATAGTAATACAATTATATTAAATGAAATAAAAAAACATTAAAAAATGTAATGAGTTTTCTGCCAAAAAGCATTCACTTATTAATTTGAGATATGCACCAAACTAGACTCAAAATATTAAGTAGGAGTAATTTGCCTTCTATTACATTAAAGGCAAACTTATCCCCTCCCCTTTAAACAACAAATGTACCTTTGATAGACTTGTTATTCTAGTTTCCTTATCTATGAAGATCCCTGATCTTTTACTAATTACCACACACACACACAACCAGACTTCAATCCAGATCTCATGTCATATGCAAAAATTAACTCAAAAAGAACATAAGCCTAAGTACAAACTCTAGAAGCTAGAAAACTTCTGAAGAGTTCCATCGCCTGCCTCGCAAGCTCAAGGTCCAGAGTTCGATCCCTGGTACTGAAAAAAACCAACAACAATAACAACAAAACCACAATAACAACAACAACAAAAAAAAAAACTTCTGAAGAAAACATTAAGTGAAATTCTTTTGACTGGATTACGGAAACATGTCATAGGTTAAAAAGCAAAGTTCGTAACAAAAATCTGATATCTGAAAATTAAAAGCTTCTGCTTTTAAAACATATCAAGAAAAAACAATAAAAGATAAGCTAACGACTGAAAGTATTTACAAAGTACCTTGTATCCAGAACATGTAAAACAACAACAGTTGAGATAAATTTTAAATACTTAACTAACAAACACGACAAGCAGATTGTAAAACACAGTGTTGGAGAGCATGTTCATATACTACAGAAGGAAAAAAACTGACCTAAAATATCTGGAAGGTAATTTGGACTTATGTAGAACACAATAATCATCAACCTCAAGAAGGACAGCCCTAGAATATATCTCAAATATCCAATTAGATATACACAAGAATATTCATCATGGCAGTATTTCTAGCACATAAACAGAAGAAACCTAAATGTCCAACTATATGTAAATGCCTTAATATAATTTAGAATTTAGTGTAGACTATTTATGAAACCATTTAAAAATCACATTTCAAAAACATTTCACGTGAAAATGTTTGACATGTTAAGTGAAAAAAGAATTTACAATAATTTAATTGATATGATCTCTATTTAAAATAAATACCATATAAATGAAAATGCAGACACAGAAAACAAACCTAGGAGGAAATTTGCCAGTATATAGCATACACACTGAAACCAGGAGTTCTCAGGAAAGACAGATTACCAAAAGGAAGGGAGAAATGGAGTTTAAAAGGATTAAAGGTAGCGTTTTGCCTAGAGCTTTTTTTTTCTTCTTTTTATTGAGTTTATTGGTATAATCTAGGTATACAGTACAGTTACATTTATCATTGGGATCTTGTACCTTTACATGACAGGTCTTAATTCTCATTTTTCCCCTTGTCCCTGCCCTCCCTTCACCCCCTCCTCCTCTCCCCATTTACAAACATTTTATTTCTATTTTTTCAGTTTCTCGTATTTTTTCCTTTTCCTTATTACCTTTCCCTCACCCTTCCCACTTTCCCTACACCTTTAGCCCTTTACTTCCTATTTCACATTATTAATTATCTCATTAGGATCCTGTGTACTATTATAGTTTTCCACACCAGAGAAACTATTCGGTATTTCAGTTATTGCCCAGAGCTTTTAAAAGCAAGGGTAGCAATCTGAGATGAGAATCAGGAAAGAAAATATGCAAAGACCCAAGGCAAGAAAGCCTATGGTAATGAAAATGTGAAGTAATTATCTGTTGATAATGATTACAATTGTTAGTATGTTGAAGGTGAGGGAAGTCTGGTATGCCAGAGTGGAGGGACATAATGTTGGAAAAGTTTTTTGTTTAGAAAATAGGAAGCTCCTATAGATTTTTGAATGGGACATTGATCCCATAAAAAGTTGTGCAGGGAGGTTTATTCCCCCAGTGGTGTGTGTAGAACATTTGTGTTTGAAATGAATGAGGTTACTGCAAGGTCTCAGACATGGGAGATCTCAGGCTAAGCTGGGGAGATGACAGAAGAAATGGGAAGCTATGGTTAACCTACTTCTGGAGCTAAGCAGATGAGGCTTAACTCCCTTTTATAAAGCAGGAAACTAAGGTGAAGGTAGCTAAAGTGCTTGTGTCAACAGGATGTTCTACCACCACCTTTAAAAGAAGCCCTTTAAATTGAATGAAACAATTAAGGCTTTCTTCCTCAGATTCTACTCCATGATAGTTTAAGTTCCTTTTCCTATAACAATGGTTATATATACTAAATTATAATTATCTTTGGTTACACATTACTAGAAGTTCTAAACAAACAGGCTATTCCATTCAGCCTGCCCTGTTAACCTACCTAGTCACCATAACTGTGTGTTTTAAAAACTGAAACAATCTCATTTCAAAATTAGCCCGTTCCCATCCTGGTTATATCCACCACCACAATGTATTTTCCTGCTGTGGTGATATAACAGCAAGCAGTAACTTTTGGAAGGAAAGAGAATCATGGTGTATGTCAAGCAGTAATATACTACTAGTAATGCTTTCTAATGCTACTCCCACATAAGAAATTATATTTCCCCAAGTCACCATTATCTAAAATGTTTTGATTTTGGACTAGGAATGTAGTTTAGTGGGACAGTGCTCGTCTAGCATACAAGAGGCCATGGCTTCAATCCTGAGCACTGCAAAATAACTAAATGAAAATAAAATATTTTTAATTGGGAGAGGAAGGAGGCTCTTTCCACAGGGAAAAAAATGGATAAGAATTCAGAGCCCTCAACTCTGAGTAAAGAGTCTTATTTATTATATATAATAAAAATCCCGAAACACATTATTATTTCAACATTTTAAAAATACTTGTGTAAGTGTTAAGGAACCTAAGGAAGTATAATGATGAAATGTAACATGGTATTCTAGATAGAATCCTGGAACAACAACAAAAAGATATTAGTGGAAAACATGAAACATAAATGTAGAGCTTAGTTAGCAATGTGCTGAGGAGGCTGGCTTATTTGTGATAAATGTACCGTGGTGATGTCAGATGCTAACAATAGGAAAAACATGCAGTTCTTGAGACTATCTTTGCAAATTTTCTATAATTCCCAAACTATTCTAAAATGAAGTTATTAAAAATACTTGTATGGCATATTTACAAGCTCTATTACTCACTACAGACCCATAAAGGAGATAGAAATTTATATTTGATTCCTAACCTAAACATCTCTGGAAAAAGTACACAGCGTTCAGCTACTTCAGTTAGGTGTAACCCACATTCCCTGTAAAGAATGTCAACAGTGTTCTTCAAACCTCAGCTATAGATTATTTAAAAAATTTTTTTTTCTACTCATTAAAAAGTCACTGAGAAGCTCTTCTTGGTATTAGATCTCCAGGGCACACTTTCAATGGCAAATCACTGAGAACGCCTCAGAAGGGAGGAAAGGTCAGCATGGGGTGGATGTGTGTTTTCCATCTCCTCTGTGCCTGCCCTGTGTAGGCCAGGCTTTCAGGAAGGAAGGGTGGAATCTGCAAGACCTGGCCCTCAACACTCAGGAAGGGAGGAAGGTCTAACTGGCTTCTTGGTTATTCAACTCCTTCATTTACGGGAACCAGAGCCAGTGGGGAGATGAATTCTAGCTCTGTGCTGCTGCTGAAAGAAGGCAGGCCGACAACAAAGATGTTCTTGTTGCATATAAATGATCATATTCTTCCAGCATCCATGAGCTAGGTTCTGGGCCACAGGAGGAGATGAAGTGCACGGAATCACAGAACTATTTCATACTGGTGTTTTCTCTTTCGGGGAGACGGAGGGGACTACTAAGTGCATTTTGTAAATGTTCTAATGTTTACTCTTACTTTTTACATATAAATAGACTAGAAGAAACTATTATGCTACAGGGAAGACACTGAATTTTCATAAGCATTTTATTATGCTTACTAAATGCAAAGAAGAAAACTTCATACATAAATATTTGAATAATTAATCAATGGAGTCATTCTACATTTTACAATAATAAGGCTAACTTGGTATGAGTGATGCACTTAAGAAATTATTTTAAAGTAACTGCATGGATGGATTTCTCAAGTAAGACCAGGGGCCAAGCAACCATGGGGTTCAGGATACACACGAGTAATACCACAAACTACTGATCTATTCAAGTAATTGGAAATTTTAACTTATCATTAATCAATCACATATTACACTCTCATACTATTATTTGTGAGTGACCAACAGGTGCCAAAGGTAATAATTTATTATCAAAAATTAAAAATATAGAAATCTATACATTAAATAAATTTTTTGTGAAAATGAGAAAAGGTCGTTATTTGAGTTCAGCATCTTGCTTCATTTCATTGAATGAATTGTTTCACTGCAGAATACTTAAGAAATGGTGAATGATAGTATTACATAAAATCCAATGCAAGTTTGTTTAACTGCTCTTAATTGCTTACATTTTTCATTTATATATTCTGAACAGATTTTATTGAATTTGTTAGAACCAATATTGAAACATTTCTTCTGCTTCCTTTTCAGGAAAATTATCACTGCCTAAAATGGAGCTATGTTAGCCCTATGATAAAAGTAGGGGTATATTTTACCATGTATTTCCCTGTTGATGGATGGCATTTTTAACATAGTAAGAAACTAAAGTGCAAAGATACAAAATCAACATCAAAAATCAATAGCTTTTCTATATACTGTAGCAACAATAAACTGCTTGAGAAATTGAGAAAACAAATGAATTCATAATAGTATCAAATAAATGAATAAATAAATAAGCTAGGGATCAACCTAACCAAGGAGGTATAAGACTTCTACAATTTAAAAAACACCGAAGAAAGAAATTAAAGATGACACTCGAAGGTGGAAAGACCTTCCATGTTTATGGATTGGCAGAATTAATAGTATTAAAATAACTACATTATCAAAATCAATCTACTGATTCAATGCTATCTAATCAAAATTCCAATGACAGAACTAGAAGAAACAAACCTAAACTTTGTATAGCAACACATAAGACCAAGAAAAGCCAAAACAATCTGAAGTAAACAGGGAAGACTAGCAACAATACCCAATTTCACATTATATTATGAAGCCATAACAAAAACAGTATGGTACTAGCACAAAAATAGATCCAGAGACCAATGGGATAGAATAGAGGACAAAGAAATAAACACATGCAACCACAGCCATCTGATTCTTGACAAAAGAGCCAAAATTATATGTTGGAGAAGAGACAGTCTAACAAATGGTGCTGGGAAAACTGGATAGTCATATGTAGAAGACTAAAACTAGAACCCTATTCTTCATCCTATACAAAAATCAGTTCAAAATGCCCTGAGGTATAAGAGGAGAAACTTTAAAATCACTAGAAGAACATGTAGGGAAACACATGAGGTGACAGGCACAGGCAAAGATTTTCTGAACAGCATTCCAATAGCACAGGAAATAGCAAGAATCAACAAACAAGACAACAGCAAATTAAAAAGTCTCCATACAGCAAGGAAAACAGCTGAAACAGGGAAGAAAGTACAGAATGGGAGAAAAATCTTTGGCATTTATTCTTCTGACAGAGGATTAATATCTAGGATAGATGGAAAACACAAAAAACTTAACACCAAAAAAATCAAAGAGCCCAGTAAATGGGTAATAAAATTGAACAGATACTTCTCAAAAGAAGAAATATAAATGGCCAATACATATATAAAAAATACCCAACATCTTTAGCCATTAGTGAAATACAACCTTTACCTGGTGGTCGAACAATGAGAGTTTCTAGATACATGAAAACTCAGAAATGAAAATTCTGGCTGTTGAATAGAGTGAATGCTGAACCTTTATTTTACATACCTTCCAGTTACAAACGTATATGCTTTCTTGTGCATTTTCTCTGCCCTTGGCTTTTAGACAACTGTTTATGTGTTTTCTAATGATATAACCATACAGTTAGTTAATGCGTGCTGAGAATCTTTTATTCACTTGGGAACAGATGTGTTTCAGATTTTGTATTTTTGCATATATATAATAATGAGATATCTTGGGGAGGGGGATTCATGTCCAAACATAAAATTCATGTATTTCATATACAGCTTATTCACATAACCTGAAGATAATCTTACATAACATTTTTAAGAATTTTGCGCCTTAATCCTGCAGTAGTTGCAGGTCAGGTGTTACTCCTTAACAGATTGTAAAAAAAATTTGTTTGTATCTCTCAGATCAGCCATAGCTTCCAAATGCTTAAACAAAGTTTCATGTCATGGGAAAATTCTGCTTGAGGTATGTCAGCACTTAAAAACTTCATGTTTGGAGCATTTTGGATTTTTGATTTTTGGTCTGAAGATACTCAACCTGTACCACAAATTGTTCACTACATACTGTTTTACTATTTGAAGTATTGCTCTGGCTTTGTCTCTTAAAATAGTCTCATGCAGTAAGTGGAAGTTATTTCACTTTTGCATATACAGTAAGATTACTTCCCAAAGGAGCCTTTATCAGAGCATAGAAATTAGAATCCAGATATTTATTGTCCCAAGTGAATGATCTCACTGTGCTCAAACAGTTGCATAAAGAACTGCACAGGAGATAAGAGTAAGCACAGTAAGCATCTGGGGCTTGGCTGCATCATATAGGACCCTAGAAAGAGAGACTTTTCAAGGGGAACCTGGTAAAGAGTGTCAATTGCTCTGAGGAAAGGACCAAAGAAAGGCTACTGGTCCACCGCTGGGTCTGTCTTTGTTGGTCTTGTGTGATGAGAATACCAAGCAGATTTTAGGGAACAAGAAGAGAGGTGGCAGCGAGTCAGGAAGACATCTCACCAATGCATGTGTGACTGAGAGGCAGACTGGAAGAAGGACAGATATTTAGGAATTCAGTGAAGACAGCAGTAATGAGAACTGAACACGCTGTACAGAGCCCACTAGTAACTGTCATTAATGCATTCACCACCAGGTAAAAGCTGCATGTTCTCTAGAGTAAGGGTTATTTTGGAGTGTTGCTTTTCATTTTCCAAATTGGTTAAATTGATACTTGAGCTGGATTTGACCACCACCTACCTCTACCAGGTTCACCCTCATCAGAAATTAGCTGTTGTTCATTGGAGAATCTGGAATCAAATGCCTCAGGCTTTATATTTAAATGGGATGTCTATAAAATTTAATTAGAAGAAAACCACTTGAAGGTAAAATGATAAGCTCACCGTGCCTTTCATTCACAGGACACTTTCCATAGATCACAGGAAAGAACTCCTCTGGAACTATGATCCTGCTCTGGCACACTGCTTTTAATGTTCCAATCATAATCAGCCACTATAACTTAACTGTGAAAGCAAGTCTCTTAAACTAATGCTAACTTATCAACCACGAAAATGCACTCTACATGTAAAGGACAGCCCTTCCTGTGGACTCCTGCCTGCTAATCTCCAGCTCTGTCATCTGCATCTTTCACAATGTCCCTTCCCACTAGACAGTGAGCCACCTCTTTCCTGAAAAGGCGCATCATCCTAGACTTTGCCCACATTTTTGGCCACTTTTTCAGGCTATTCGTTTAAGAATCTCACTCTCCTGCTCCTCATCTCTTTGTTCTCCTATGATATTCTTCGCTTCTCTACTCTCGTAACTTCTGTTTGTTGAATGAATAAATATGAACCTCAATTATTCCTCCCATGACATCCAACATCCCTGAAAATTCATATGTGTAAAACTGATTTATAGCCTCCCCTGTTTTCCTCCTCCACCCCTGGGCATAGCATTCCTCTGCTTGACAAGCTCGTAAGGTATGAAAAATAGTCTACTCAGCCTGGCTCCTCAACTCACTGCAACAGGCCACAGTCCACCTGTCCAACTTCAGCCTCTGCTATTCCCCAGCATGCCACTCTTTTCCACCTTTGTGCATGAGACTTATAACTTGGCCCATCATGCTCATCTGAACAACAGACATCACCACTTCTTGACTGCTTCCTATGACATACAGTCATTCACCTTTCTGACCCCATTAATTGTCCCCACTCCAGTTCCTACAGTACTTGAGCACACTCCCAGGGTAGCTTTATCATTGTAGAATAATTTGTATAGACATCTGTCTTTCTACTGGGATTGAAACCCCTGAGGGCAGGAATTCTGTATTATTCTTATCTGTGCACCTTATGCAGATTCTAGCAGGTTTCAAGCCCCAGGTGTTTGAACTGCATGGAAATCACTTCAAACCATGGCTTAAAATTACAGTTAAAATTATGTTTCTTGCTGGGGATTTAGCTCAGTTGGCGCCAGTGCCTGCCTCGCAAGCACAAGGTCCTGAGTTTGATCCCTGGTACAAAAACAAAAACAAAAACAAAAACCTTTCTTTCTCAACTAATATTGATTATTTTTCTATATTTTTTAGGTACATCATATGAGCCTTCCTGCTTCTGTTTTAATTCAGGCCCTTTTAATCTCAAATCTTTATCAGTGCCAACCTTCCAAACTGCCTCATCCCTTCAAAGGTCTGTTTCTTCTTCATGAACATGACCTCTTGGGAATAAGTTGTCACATCACCTAAATACTGGTATGTGAGGATAAAGCTGCAACCCACTGGCAGTGAGGCCTTTTACAATGAGATCCCTTTCTGCCTATAAGGGCTGGTATCTTCACTAACACTCTCAGACTATAGGAAAAACATATACTTCAGTGGAAACCCAGAGCTAAACCTCTTTAGGAGTTTTCTTACTCTGAGGGAAGAGACCTGTTGGGAAGATACTGCTTTGGTTTCTGACTTTACAATCATTTCACTCTTCCAGATGTATAAATGTCTGCTTTCGGATTTTCTTAATTGGAGGTAATATACCTCATTAATAATGAATGAAATAAAACCTTATATGTACAGGTCAAGATTTTGCTTGCTTTTGAAGATTTAATAATATATGCTCTTTTCCTTACTAAAATGATCCATTTACAGACCTCAAAGATATTTTATAACATCACCTTCTGTTCAAGTCCTTTGCATAAAATATGTAATCCTTTCTTCTGAAATTTCCTCTTTTTCTCATCATCGACACCCAGCCAAATCCGATTTATTCTACTAAGCACCTGGTAAACTATGCTTTTTCCCAGAAAGCTTTCTCTTTGCACTTGACCCTAGAGTCTCAAAACACTCTCTACCTGCAGCATTCATGTGGGCCCAAATCAGAGGCCCTTGTAATCTGAAGTTTCTGGAATGTGAGTCACATTCCTAGGGTCCTGAGAGTGTGCACATATATGCATGCACACTCACATGCATAATAAATATTTACTAAATTAAAAAACTTTATCACCAGGACAACTTTCTTTCACTGTACTTGCTAACCCCTGACAGTTAATTTAGCTATTTCGAAGAAGCCACTGAAAATCTCTTTTCCTTACTGAAATGACTTTACACAAGTTAAAGCCAATTCGGTTGGCACAGCTCTTAACTGCTCCACACCCTTTGCCCTCCCTGCCTTCTGGAGCTTCTCACCAAACTCCATCCTTTCATTGTTAGCTTACTCATTAGCCCTATCATTTATCCAATTATCTCACTCACTAGACGGGGCCTCTCTAGGGCAGGCACCTGCTTCCTCTCTCTTTATTTCCACAAGCTGGCTCAACATTTAGTACACACCCCCGGTAACAAGGGCTGTGTAAGAGTGTGTCAAGTTCATACTAGTAAAACTTGTGGAAAGTAAAAGAGGCCAAATTCCTAGCTCTCCAAAGGGTAAAGCACTCAGTAGTATGATTTTTTTCCCCATTAATACCTGGCTTACAAAATTCAATCCTCTAACAATATAATGGACATTGTGAAATAGGAAGAAAGGGGCTAAAGGTGTAGGGAAAGTGGGAAGAGTAGGGGAAAGCTAATAAGGGGGAAAAATATGAGAAAATGAAAAAATGGAAATGAAGTGTTTGCAAAGGGGGAGGGGAGGAGGGGTGAAGGGAGGGCAGGGACAAGGGGAAAAAATGAGAACCAAGACCTGTCATGTAAAGGTACATGATCCCAATGATGAATGTAACTATACTGTATACGTAAAATGTACCAATAAACTCAAAGAAGAAAAAAAAATTTAACCCTCTAGGGCTGGGGATTTAGCTCAGTGGTTTTGCCACCTGCCTCACAAGTGCAAGGGTCTGAGTTTGATCCCCGGTACCAAAAAAAAAAAAAAAAATCAATTTTATTTTTCAAAATTTTATTAATACATGTTTGCAGTACATAATGATTATACTCATCTTGGAGAGTACTTACACATAATAAATCTCAATTCTTTTTACTTCCCTCTTTCCTCAACTCTCCCTCCATCTCTGAGGCCCTTTTCCATTTGCAAAAAATATACTTCAATTATGTAAAAATAGGGCTTTATACTCATAAGTGAAATAAATAGGACACACATGTGTAAATACCGAATAATTTTCTGGTGTTAAAAAGTGTAAATAAGGTTCAAATTGCATAACTGATAAAGTGAAATAGGAAGAAAAGGGCTAAAGGGAAGGAAAAGGGAAGTAAAAAGTAAGGGAAGAGAAAGAAGGGAAAAGAGAAAATGTGAAAAAAGGAAAAAAGTGGAAACAAAGTCTGTACATAGGGAAGGGTGGAGGGGGTGAAGGGAGGGCAGGGGAATGGGGAAAAAATGAGAACCAAGACCTGTCATGAAAAGGTACACGATCCCAATGATGAATGTAACTGTACTGTATACCTAGAATGTACCAATAAACAATAAAAAAAATTGGGCTTTTTCCAGGTTTATCTTACAGTTAAAATATGATTAAGTTAAAGGATTTAAAAGCAATAGTTAAGACTATAAAGATATAAAATATGAAAGACAAAGAAATATGACACATTACCCTCTGAAAAAATATATATTTAAATTCAAACTGGAAAACTGGCAAATTTAAGAATTCCACATTGGAAAAGTATCTAGCAGAGATAGACAATATTACTCAACAATAACTATTCCCTTCTTTGCTGTTTTATCATTAGCAGCAAAATTTAATTAAAATTGGTATACCACCTTAGGTCCTGTAACTTGAAAATCTATGAATTCTCATCAACTTACTTTTTCTTGACTTTTATTAGTACATGTTTGCAGTACAAAATGATTATATTCCCTGTAGGGAATTGGTACATGTACGTAACACATTTCAACTCTCTTCTTCCCCCCTCCCTCTACCCCTCTTTTATTTTTCCATCATCAGATTTATCTTACAAGAACTATAAAGTTAATTATCATATATAGAGATTTAAAAACAGACTAATAGGCCAAAGAACATGTAAAATGATCATCAACTTAATTTTAAAAACCAACAAATTAAAAAGCAAGAAGCATAGGGTTTAAAGTTTGAACACATGATTTCAGTCTTGGCTGCTTAGGGCTTTAGTCGTATAATATAGGGCAACTATTCTGTGAGTCATTTCCGTTAAATGTAACACTTGAGAGAAGATGATAGTGATGGTGGTGTGGTGGTGTCTCCTTGGAGGTGTTGGAAGGATTGAGCCACGTCAGGTGAGATAATATGTCAGAAGCAGCTTAGTAAATTATAAAGTATTACATTATTATTTTTCTTTTTATGCATTTCCAGTCAGAGGAAAATGAATCATGAGCTTATTAAGTGGAGGAGGGAATAGTGCCACGCAGATCAGGCAGCAAAGCAGAGGAAGCTCAGCTTTATTATACTCTATCATTCACACAAGTGGTATCTAATAAGAATAGATTGAGAAAATATCCTCTCAAAAGAAACCTGTTGGATGTTATTTAAAGGATGTACAAAGTATAGCCCCTGTTCTACGGTACTTATGAATTGTTACTTCTATTACTAACAGTTGTAACTAGTCTGTAGCCAATAGTGTCTGTGCAACTCTAGCAACTCTAGGCTTTTTCCTCTAGACAAATTTCTGTGGGAATCCAGATAAAACCTATTGTTTGGAATAAAACAAACATTTATTTCATTAAATATACCTACTCTTGTTTCATACCAAAAGACCTAGAGACCATGTGATACATTCATGGCCTTGCCAATGGCACCACAATTCTTAAAATTTGTTGAAGTAGCTGATATACCATGATCTTAAGTTTGTGCGACTATAGTAGTAAAAAATACCCAAAGCTAGATAATTTATAAAGTACAGAACTTTCTCACCATTCTGGAGGCTAGAGTTCAGCATAAGGGAACAGTAGGAGAGGTTAGCACCTGGTAAACTATGCTTTTTCCCAGAAAAAGCATCTGCTTCCAAAATGGCACTGTGAACACCAGTCCTCACAAGATAAAGGGACAAAGGGGAAAAACTCCTTTATCAAACCCTTATATAAGGCACTTAGGGAGCAGGCAATGGCCTGATCAAATCCCAGAGGCCCCACTTAGTACTACCACACTAGTTATACTTGAATTCTGGAGGAAAAACATTTAAATCACAGCAGATACTTTTCAAAAGTTTGCTGACTTTATTCATTGAATCCACAGGTGGACCAACTTTAATCAAATTTCTCTGTTGCCTGGGAGTCTTGCTATTTTTTCTTTTTTTAATCATGAGAGACTTTGTAGATTGTTCTCTCCCATGGTTCAGGTGTGACCTTATGATTTTAGGATAAGAGAACAATGCTATTTGTCTCTGGAAAGCTCTCATTGACCATCATGTTACTGAGTCACACTTAAGGGTGTCTACTACACAGAGCAATGGCACAGAGCAGGGATCGTTCAGACTTAAT
This sequence comes from Fukomys damarensis, assembly GCF_012274545.1. Lineage (NCBI taxonomy): Eukaryota > Metazoa > Chordata > Mammalia > Rodentia > Bathyergidae > Fukomys > Fukomys damarensis. The sequence goes on along the minus strand of NW_022900950.1, from coordinate 35,769,515 downwards.
GCACAGGTGGGCCACCTGGGGTCATGTTAAAATGAAGATTCGGCAGCTCTGGGGTGGCACCAAGAGTCTGTTCATCTAACTGCTCCCAGATGATGTTGACCACATGACTCCAAGGGCAACACCATGAGCTTCATGGTTACTGTAAAAGTAATCACACTGATTAAGCACTGAAGGAGGGAACTGAACTCAGGTCTGTCTAATTTAAAAGACAATTCTTTTTTTTTCCAGCTTTAATTGAGTTTATTGGTACATTTTAGGGATACAGTACAGTTACATTCATTGTTGGGATCTTGTACCTCTACATGACAAGTCTTGATTCTCATTTTTTCCCCTTACCTCTGCCCTCCCTTCACCCCCCCTCCCCTCCCCATCTACAAACACTTTATTATCATCTTTTCATTCTCTCACATTTTTCTTTTCCCTTTTTGCTCTTCCCCTACCCATCCCACCTTCCCTACACCTTTAGCTTCTTTCTTCCCATTTCTAAATGTCAGTAATCTTATTAGAATCTTATGCATTGTTGCAGATTATTTACACCAGGGAAACTATTCGGTATTTATACATGTGTGACTTATTTATTTCACTTAGGAGTATATCTTCAATATGTATCCATTTTCCTATGAATGAATCTATTTTCTCATTCTTTATGGCTGAGTAATATTCCATTTTATAGAAAAACCACAACTTCTTTATCCAGTTTCCAACGGATGGGCAAATAGGTTGTTTCCAAGATTTAGCTATTACAAACTGTGCCGCTATAAACATGGGTGCACATACTTCTCTGTGATATGATTCTTTTAGTTCTCTTGGAAAGATACCCAGCAGAGGGATGGCTGGGTCAAATGGAACCTCCAGTCCAAGCTCTTTGAGGTATCTCCATATTGATTTCCATAGTGGTTGCACTAGTCTGCATTCCCACCAACAATGGAGAAGGGTTCCTTTCTCCCCACAACCCCGCCAACATTTGTTATTGTGTGATTTCTTGATAGCAGCCATTCTTTGTGGGGTGAGGTGGAATCTCAGTGTTGTTTTCATCTGCATCTCTCGAATGACCAGTGATGTGGAACATTTTTTCAAATATTTTCTTGCTGCTTTTACTTCTTTGTCTGAGAAATGTCTGTTCATTTTGGATGCCTATTTTTAAATCGGGTCTAAAAGACAATTCTTTTCCACGATGTTGAAATGCAGAAATACAACAGTGAATAAAAAAGAATTGTACGTAAGCCTAATTATTTCAGTTAACACTACCTTCCCTATCTCCACAACACTGACATTAAACACCATGTACATATTCTGCAAGGTCCTCTGAGAATCCCAGACTCTGTACGTGACAATAGCAAGTGACAATATGACTAGGGAAGAGGACACACAGAGATGCACCTACCCTCTGACTCAGTAGCAGTCTAGAATGCAATTCTAGAAAACAACCAGGTATTCCAGCAAAATAGCAAGTGCAGGGTCACACCTGCCTCAGCAGGCTGACCATGAGCAGGATTGTGTGAAGTGACTGTTATAGAGTAGCTCATAACATAAAAAATGAGGGACTTTGTCTCCAGAGCATGATGCTTCTGGATCCCACAAATCTGGGCACGTACAATCAGAGATACTTCCTCTGCATTCCACATTTAAGGTGATTTCAAAGCCCTGTGAAAGTATATTCTCGGTGTCCTCCAATTGGACCATTAAAAAACCACCCTACATAGACCAGGACATCACACATACCATGGTGCAGCATTTTGGCTCTGATGTTGGCACAAACTGGGTTTTTTTTTTTTTAAGAAGATGCCCATCCTCTTTCTCATCAGCTGCAGCAGTATAGGAAACACCACAAACACACTCCAACTACCTATGATGTTCTATTATCCATCATTTTCAAGGAGACCTAGAGCCTTCCTGAAGTTATGGAACTAAGATCTCACAGATCCCGATTTCTTGCTACTACCTACTATTTAGAGTTGAATGTAACTTTTACTACTGGTAGTTCTGACCTGTTCTAAAGGACTTTCTTTGCATTTATTCTGCCTGAAATTGCTAATTTTATGTATTTTCTCTTATTAGAACTAAGATCCTTTACTTTTATAATCATTATTGAGGTGCTTTCTCTTTCACAAGATTGTGAATTCTTGAAGGGCTGAAGTTATCCTAGATTTTATAAACTGGTGCCTAGCAACATGTCTTGACAACTGTAGACATTCAAATCATGATAGATGAAAGTATGAATAAGCTCTAGTGCAGAGACCTGATCATCATATAATATCATTTATTAAGAAGAATGTGAAGTTTTGGAATGAAATTTCCTTTAAGCGATCTTTTACCAGTTACTTTAATTCTGGCATACAAAGATGTAGGAAACAATTAATTGAGGGCCTACTCATATTATTTCCACATTTGCTAGTTCTTTTAAATCAAATCAAAAGGCATCCACAGGACATTCATAAAACCCAACTGTAAATGTTGCAGGGCACAATTCGTAGAAGCACATACTTGTATCTTCTTTGAGGAAGCTCCTCACTACAAGAGTGAACACCCAGGGCTTGCTTTTTGTGCATTTTGATATATACAATATATTTTATACTACATACTTGATCAAACTGTGGGTCTTCTCCCCGCTGTAGAGATTTTGTCAATGGCTTTTCCTACAAAGAAAAAGAATATATATAAGAATAATGTCATTATTGTTATAATTTTCTCATTTATGCCTCCTTTTACAGAATGCTGGTCATTTCTGTCCTGATTCTTGGTAGTCACTCCCTCACCCCCACTTCCTGTTCTGGGGATTGAACTCAGGGCCTCCATTGACTCTAAGTCACCAAGTTGCTCAGGCTGGACTTGAACATTCAGGCCTCCTGCCTCAGCCTTCCAGGGTGCTGGGATTACAGCTGTGTGCTATCATGCTCAGCTTTGGTAATCATCTTCTTTGACCAAAACATAAAGAATCTGATACTCAGGGAAATGAAAACTGAAATACAATGATGTATGACCTCATATTTATTAAAGTGACTTTTACGAAAAAGATAAAAGATAAATGTTGGTGAAGGTGGCGTGAAAGGAGAACCCTTCCATACTGTCAATGGGATGTAATCAGTATAGCTATTAAGGAACACGGTATAGATGTACCTCAAAAAATTAAAAATCGAACTGCTTCTCAGTATATAACCAATGGAAGTGAAACTAGTAGGTCAAATAGTGTTTGCAGGCCAATCTTCATGGAGGCATGATTTACAACAGCCAAGATAAAGAATCAAAGTGTCTATCAATGGATGCATGCATAAAGGAAACGTATGTATAAACACAATGGCAAATTCAGCCTTAAAAGAGACGCAAATACTTTTAGTTGCAATGACATGAATGAACCTGGGGCTAAGTCGTAAGAGATATACAAGGAAATACATTGAACAATCTTACTTATATGTTGAATTTAAGAGTCAAAGTTGGGGCTAGGGATTTAGCTCAGTGGTTCTGCTGCCTGCCTCCCGAGCACAAGGTCCCAAGTTTGATCCCCAGTACCAAAACAAAGAGTCAAATTCAAGTTGATGTGGTGGTGCACATGTGTAACCCCAGCATTTGGGAGCCTGAGGAGGGAGAATTGTGAGTTTGAAGTCAACCTGGAGTATACAGTGAGACCCTGTCTCAAAACAAATGAACAAACAGGAAGGCAATAGAATGGTGGTTACCAGGGGGTATTGAGAGGTAAGTGAGGAAGGGAAAAATTGGTTAATGTAAGACAGGAAGACAGGGTGTGGCCAAAAGTAGCTGGGAAAGGAGGCCTGGCAAGATACACGTTCAAAACATGTTCAAAAACAGTTCGCAAAACCTGCATGTGGACATCTCGTGAGAACTCCAGCAGGTTTTTGATAGTATGACCTACACACGATGGCAGTGTGGAAATATGAAAAAGAGAGAGTTGATATTTAGCACTCACTATCGTGCTTCTTCACAGTGGCCCACCTTACACTGTAGGCTGTAGTTTTATTTTCTCCTCAGCCCAAATTTGCTCTGAAGAGCCCATTTTCCCTCTACCCTTCCGTACTTTGTCACTGTTTATGCTTGTTTTGTTCAATTCTTTAAGCGAGGAAGGACTTAGAAATCACCTCTAGAAGGAGACTCCAGCACCCAAAAATTTGATAACAATCTGGGTACAGAATTTTCACTAGACAAGAGCAATAAATTCTGGAAATTTATTATATAGTATGGTGACTGTAGTATGTGATCATGTGACCTGAATGTGTCCCTAATATTCACATGATAAAAACTTTATCCCTAAGCCTATCATGAGTGGTAAGGCCTTGGGGAGTGATATGATTATAAGGACAGAATCATTATGGATGGAATTAAGGCTGAGGCAACTACTTTGTCTCCACCTTCACAGGCAGAAGCAGCAAGAAGACATCATCTATGAGGAAGAAACCCTCGCCTGACATCAGGTATGCTAGTACCTTAATCTTGGACTTTCCAAGTCTTCTGAAATGTTAGAAATAAACTCATTTTTTACAGATTACTCAGTTTATGGTAATTAATTATACAAGTCTGAATGGAATAAGAAATCAAGTTGATCAAGTTCTCACTGGGGGACAAAATACCTAACACTTGAAACTTAAAGAGGGGAGGTCTGTTCTGAGTCACTGTTTTGGAAGCTTCGGCCATGCTCAGCTGGCTCTACAGCAGCAATGGCACAGGGGAAGAGCATGGCAGAGCAAAGATGTCCACTTTAACGTGGTGATGAAGAAGAGCACCGGGGCAGGGCACCAGTGAGAACTGTCTCCTCCTTAGGCGTGGCTCAGTAGCTCCTTTTCCAACTGTGCTTACATTCAGCTACACAAACATCAGTGATTAACCCATGACCCAATTCTCCATGAATCTCTTAATTCAGTTGAACTGACAATTAAAGTTAACTAGCACAGACATGTTATATACTTGAAATTGCTAAGAAAGTAGACTTTAAATGTTCTTACAAAATATATACACATACATACAGATGAGTAGGTGAAGTGAGATATGTCAATTAGCTGGATTTATTCACTGCACAAAGTATACATATATCAAAGTATATTGTATATCATATAAATATAAACCTATTTGTAAAAGAATCAGATTCTATAAAAGTTGTTTTGTGTTATGAATGGAAAGAATATAATAAAAACTATGGGATTAAATTAAAAATTTTTAGTATTTATCTTGGGACTTGACAGATAATAAAAAAGTTGAAAGTGATACAAAATTCCAAGTATTTAGATATAGAAATAAAATAAGGTTATTTATAAGGCTGTTGTTGAGGGAAAACTTACTTATCATACATTTACTAGGTGTAACTGGTGAATTCTGGGTATGTGATTGGCCTTGTACCACATCTAACTGGCTGCAGAAATAATCTCGGTATTGACAAAGGTCTATAGAAATGAGTGTCCCTAATCATCAAATCTTTGTTTATGTTAGAAGTCCTTCACTAACCTTGAAGCTGGACATTATACAATTACTTCTCCTTGGCTATATTTTTATGTTTTGCTATGGGTTATATAGGGGAAATAATATGGTCAGATACATTGGGCTCATGTTCTCTGAAGTTGAAGAATGAATTCAAAGGAACAACAGAGGTGAAGAGTAGGAACACTTTACCAAGAGAGATAGATCCCAAGAGACAGGAGGAGACCTGAATGTGGGCTGTCAGTGAGCCCACTGCTCAAAGGAAGTTTTGTAGGACAAAATCATAAGGTGGGTACAAAAATCACAAGGTGGGTACAACATGGTTAAAAACTATTAGCAACCAATAAGACTACAAGCATAGTTGTGTAGGTACTATTGATCCAACGGGGAAGCAGGTCATGTAGCAAGTGTACATGGAAAGAACAAGGGCCTTTTTAGGAAGGGAAGGATCAGGAGGTCTCGGTCACCCACCTGGCTCTGTTGTTTAGCTAGACTTTATTGGACCAGGTGATACCAATTACAGTATAATCTTAAATTTATTGCTTAGCCCTTGGGGAGGCATGTAGGCCTAGTTATTCCATCTTTATCTAGAGGCGTGGCCTGACAGATGCACCTCTAGCCACAGTTGTAATGTGTTCTCATCTTTTGCATTGACTCCCTTGAGGGCCCATTTCTGTCTGATTGACTATACTATTTTTACCTAACTTAGCTGTGTATAATAGAAGTTAATTCTGATCTTAAATTTCACTTTGGACTAGAAACCATGCCAAAACCAAAACCAACACACCAAAAAACACAGTTAAGTTTCACTTTGGTCAATAGAGATGCCCTAGAAAACTTCTTTTAATCTTAACTGGTCACACATACCCTCTGGCTGCCTCACTTCCACAAGGTGATATATCCAAGGCAGATGCAAGCCTCCTTCCCATCCATGGAGTCTTTGTTCTTGAAGCAACACACATAGTGGGCTCTTTCAGACATGTGGAATTTAAACCAGATCCTTGTGAATCAATAACTTGTCTCACTGTAGTATACTACATGTATATTCATCTAAACCAGTGGTCGTGAACCTATGGCACTTGTGCAGCAGCAGGCTGTTCCTATCATTGAAATCTCTAAAAGGTTCACCATCACTGAAAAGAGAATACTGTGTTCTTACTGTGCTAAGAAGCCTTTCAAAGTATGTTATCTAGAACGGACTAGATGTGAAAGATCGAGCACACACTAGGTCTCAGAAAGTAGATAGAAAAACAAGGAAAGAACAACATGAGTTAAATAAACAACAGATTCAGATGATTGCACAAGACAAATTCGGCAGTCAAAGTGAAAACATTTCCCTTGTAAATAAAGGTTATACTATCACCTCCTGAAGTTCTTTGTAAAACCAATTATAATACAAAAGTGAAAATTAAATAAGTGAAAACAGGTGGCCTTGGATCTCACAAACATCTTTGGCACAATCCCAGTATGGGCATTTGTATTTGGAGTTTTCTTTATTCATTACTCAACCGTTACTAGGGTTACATAGGTATCATGCCGGGTAGAATATTGAACAAACAATTACCACCATTGGGGACAAGAATTAGTGCAAACGTCACCAGTGATCTCTTACAGGTGTTATCTCTATTTGTTCATCTTGAAGCCTCAGTTCAAATGCCATTTCCTCAGGGAAGCCTTTCTTTGAGTTGTCCCCAAGAGTGAGACTACTCACACCCTCCCTATGAGACTGCAAATGCTCTCATATTTCCCCTTTTACATGCTTATCAGGGTTCAAAGTCATACCATAGTGTTAAATCATGCCTTAAAACTTCTTTGTGAATGATTCTCCAAGTCTGTGTCACTCAACAGAAAGCTCCACACAAACCAACCTCTACCTGTTTTTCTCAACACTTAAGTCACAAGGTGGAGCATGGCTACACGTCTGCTGGTGTACAGTTTCTTCAAATATGAGGATCCCCGTGTGTATTTACATTTATATAGATTTTTGGTAAGTTAAAAATGTTTTATACTTTCATCGTGGCAAAATATACACAACATAAAATTTACCACTTTAATCATTAAGTATATTTGGGATGTGGTTCTATCATCCACACTGTTTACGAAGATGCTGTTTTCATGCCAGAAATTTTCAAAAAATTCTTACAAAAACACATTTACACCCCATGTGAAGAGGATAGTAATTCTATTTAAGAATCGATTAAAACCACACATGATCACAAAGTTAATTCCATGGCTTTCATGATTTTAAATGGCTTGGTACTACAGCAGCAACAGTATTTCTTTTATATACATTAGAAAAGTGGGAATGCATTTTGGGAGACCATAAGTTCAGCCAAAAGCTAATGCTTGGTGCATTGGTGGGTCTGCAGACTCTTGCGACGACTCACACAAGTCCACAACTAGTAATCTACAATGCAATTCCCTTTCACTGTTAAAGAGGATCCTGCTACAATGGGAGAAGGAAGGTAACCATGTCCACCCACATCCTGAAACTTCTCAAGACAAATGGTAAGGGAAGTTGATAACCACAACACTTTATACTTATACATCTTCATGTACATATTCAAGAAACAGTTTACAAGCCACACTTTCTCTAGTAGGTCAAGTTGATACCATAATTGTGACCATACAGGACAATCAGGTTCATCAGCCAAGCATTCAGGTTTGACACCTCAGTAAAATAACACAAAGATTTCCTTGACTATTTATGAACAGATATGCTGTCTTAATTATAATTCTTCGAAGGTTTGGTGCAAATGTTACTTACAAGATTAAGTTCCTCCCAAGCTTTACCTGACCTGTTAATCACCACATGGTAATTTCTTTGCACATGTTCTGGTCAGTATGTCCATCATATGGTGAGTTGTTTGCCTTCCCACGCCCCTACTACACAGCTGAAACTTATTATCAGGGTTTGTTAAATGGCTGAATTATACCTATGCACTTGGAAAGATGTCACAGAGAATTAAGTTCACATTTAAACTCTACCAAGATTATTTGTTCATCAATATAGATTTTATCAGTGTTAGGAGGATTAAGAATAAACCTGGGGAAGGGAATATCACATCGGTAAAAGATTTTTTAAAAATGAAGGAGGGAGGAAGGAAGGAAGCAAGCAAGCAAAGGGAAGAGAAAAAAGAAGAGAACTGAAATCTGACCACATTTTTAGTTTTAATTTCCAATTTTCAGGAAATACAGGAGTTGGAGGAATACATACTATTCCAAAGGGCTGAAATAAACAAAATCCAAAGTGGAAGAAACTGTGAGAAAGAAAGATGTTTCTTGAGTAAATACGTTGGAAGAGGATTTTTTTTGTTTATTTTATTTTATATTTCTAGGGATGGATTCCAGCACCTCACACATGCAAGTCCAATTCTCTACCTCTGAGCTATATACCCCTGGCCCTATTTGTTGAATTTTTTAATTTTATTATTATTTTTTATTTTTTGGTACCTGGGATTGAACTCAGGACCTTGTGCTTGTTTGTGAAACAGGCAGCAGAACCACTGAGCTAAATACCCGGCCCTTGATTTTTTTTTAAAAAAAGATATTGTAGGTTGTCTTTTAGCTCTGTTGATGGTTTCTTTTGCAGTGCAGAAGCTTTTTAATAAGATGAGATCCCAGTTGAAATGAACAGACATTTCTCAGATAAAGAAGTAAAAGCAGCAAGTACATATATGAAAAACTGTTCCACATCACTGGTCATTCGCGAGATGCAGATGAAAACAACACTGAGATTCCACCTCACCCCACAAAGAATGGCTGTTATCAAGAAATCAAACAACAACAAATGTTGGCGGGGTTGTGGGGAGAAAGGAACCCTTCTCCATTTTCCATTGTTGGTGGGAGTGCAGACTGGTGCAACCACTATGGAAATCAATATGGAGATACCTCAAAGAGCCTAGACTGGAGGTTCCATTTGACCCAGCCATCCCTCTGCTGGGTATCTTTCCAAAAGAATTAGAAGAATTATATCACAGTGATATATGCACACCTATGTTTATAGTGGCACAGTTTGTAATAGCTAAAACTTGGAAACAGCCCATTTGCCCATCAGTTGGAGACTGGATAAAGAAGATGTGGTTTTTCTATAAAGTGGAGTACTACTCAGCCATAAAGAATGAGAAATTAGAGTCATTGATAGGAAAATGGATACATATTGAGGATATACTCCTAAGTGAAATAAATAAGTCACACATGTGTAAATACCAAATAGTTTCTCTGGTGTGAATAAACTATAATTGTACATAAGACCCTAATGATATAATTGACAATGTAAAATAGGAAGAAAAGGGCTAAAGGTGTAGGGAAAGTGGGAAGGGTAAGGGAAAGCTAATAAGGGAAAAGAAAAAAAATACGAGAAGATGAAAAAATGGAAATGAAGTGTTTGTAAATGGGGAAGGGAAGAGGGGGTGAAGGGAGGGCAGGGACAAGGGGAAAAAATGAGAACCAAGACCTGTCATGTAAAGGTACAAGATCCCAATGATGGATGTAACTGTACTGTATACCTAAAATGTACCAATCAACTCAATGAGAGAGAAACAAAGCTATTGTAATGTGTGATTCTTTTCAGCATACTGAATGAAGCAATCTGCTAAAAAGAAAACCTAGCAGTTTGAACATTTACTGGATATTTGATGATGTTAAGAGTTTACTGTTAATTTTTCAGGTGTTATAATGGTACTGAACTTTCATTTTAAAAAGAATCTTTTATTTACTTGTCATTAGTCTTGTAGTAATGGAGCTTGAATCTGGGACCATTGGAATAAGCAATATCCCCAACCTTTCTAATTTTCATTTTGAGACAGAGTCCTGTTAAGTAGCTAACCAAACAAGAGCAGAGTTTTTGGAGATGGGGAAAAGGGATCAGAGGGACAAAGCAGAGTGAGGGAAAAGGGATCAAAATGATCAAGATACATTTTATACCAATTCCTCAAAGAACGTAACTAGCATGTATTGCAAACATACAAGTAATAAAAATATAAATAAAATTTTTAAAGTATCTTTTTTTGAGACACATACTAAAATAATTAGAGATGAACAGTATGGTTTCTAGCATTTGTGAACCTCTGTATCTGTGAGTCCTGCATTCACAAATTCAACCAATAGCACATTAAAAATATTTTTAAAAAAACTACATCTGTACTGAACATGGACATATTTCTTTTTCTGTTTTGGTACTGGGGATTGAACCCAGGACTCTGAGTTTCAAAGCAGGTGTAGGCGCTACTGAGCTAAATCCCCAGCCCACATTATTTCTTTTACGCTAAACAATACAGTGCAACAACTATATATGTAACATGTCTCCTTTGGTATTATAAGTCATCTAGAGATGATTTAAAGAATACAAATGTGTGCAGGTTCATGCAAATAGAATAGATGTGAGCATGTTGAGGAGGCACCTGGAACGGATTTCCGGTGGATACTAAGGGAAGATTAGTGTTTGCCTCAAAAGATTGGAAGGAAGGTCAGGGAGTGTGCAACAGATTGGCCATGAGCTGATCACTGTTCAATATGAACAGAGTTCATCATGCTGTTTTGTTTGAATGTGTTTAGGCTTTAATTCTCCACAGTAAAGCAAATAACAACTAAAGACAGTCATGATGTATCACTTTTGCCATTGTTATTGAAAAATAAAAAAGCTTACCATATCTCACTTCCATGGATGGCACAATCCATTCTCAAACCTATTTCCACAGCACTTTCCAACATTTTGTCTTTTCCCAGCAGAGTCACAAGGGACCCATTCCCTGCCCCCTTTTCCCATTTATAGATACTAGGGTGGCAAATATCTTGTGCTGCATGAGACACCAAATGGAGTTTCCCCATCCCCAATCAAAGAGCACTGCTGTCCAACTCTTGGAACAGGCTTTTCTCCTGACCCAAAGAATTCAGGTAAGTTTAAGTATTTTTATAGAAAAAGAGCAAGGTCCCCTGTTTGGACTTCTTATTTGACACCATGGGGGATTCCAATCTCTTCACTCTTCCCTTAAGAAAACATAGACAAGAAAAGTTTGAGTCTAAATCTACCTAAGAAGGGCAGAGGGAAGCTATCAATTCACACTTTCGTTTTCAAACAATTTGTGTGTACTAGAATTTTGAATCAGACTTTTCACACTATGCATCTCTGTAATCTCCAAGAAGAAGGATGATTCATGTAGGACAGGTCACAGGCAGTGAGATGTCTACAGAGATTTGTATATTAAAGTCAGTTTTATTTGAGGAACGTAAGTTCATTTAAGAAATTATTTTTAACTTGTGACTTTGGAATTTTGGGGCCCACATATTTCAAGTATGACCCACATGTGTCAGATTTCAATAATCTAGAAAGATTATACTGCCCTCAATGATATTTCAATAAATATGTTTAACCCAATAATAGCATGGAGTTACTATGAGATAATTTAAGTATTTGAATACATTACAAACTTTGCTTTAAACGCTATTTTAATTTTTTTTTTTTAGCTAGTATAATAGCTGGATGCAGGCATTAAGTGTATGGACTTTAGAATCTGAAAGATTTTAGATTGGAGCCTTAGTCACTCATTTACAACCCGTGGTCTTTACTTAACCTAAGCTTTAGTTATTTCTTAGGTAAAATAAGGATAAATTATACCAATCTACCTCATAGAACTGAAAGGTGAATGGCATAAAGTCCACAGTAGTTGGTTGTCATTGATATTATTAAAATTTCTTTTAACATTAGTATTGGAACTAGGTAAGATTAAATTGTGTGCCCTCTTTAATAATGGGCCAGAGCTGAAATTAAGTCCTATGTATTTTCCTGATGTGTTGCATACTCCCACTAACATTAATTGCAGCTGTAGGTTCAGCTTCTCGAAAGCTTCCACATGTAACTAGAAAGTCATATTATAGAAAACAGGGAAAAAACAGTATAATGAGTAATATCCTTTTAAAAAAGTATAACATTATTACAATGACTAATTCTCCGTAGGTAATTTAGAGGAAACATTTTAATTTAATGGGGGGTGGCTATAAAAACAATGGAGTTAAAACAACAGGTGCAACAACAACAAAACAGCTACTAAACTACTTTAGTCTTTATAACATTTTTGATTATAAGAACATGTTTCTGAATAATTAACTGAAGGCTTTGATACCATCAGCAGTGAAATTTTACCATATACAGCTGGCCCGAGTAGTTAGCACAGAATCCCAGAAATGAGCTACTGCAATTATGATCTCTCCTCTTTGCCAGAACACAGGGGGCTGATGAGCAGTGTGTTGCTCAGGATCTTGGCAATGGTGTCCCATGGAGTAGAGGGCCGTGGATCAAGCTGTTGCAAGGCCACTCCATCAGCTCCCAGCAGCAGGCACCCTACTGAGGTCTGAACCAAAGAAAAATGGGGCTGTCACATTTTTCTCTTCAGATTTTACTGATGCCAGATTGGATTTGGCTTTGGAAAGATATCTAACTCAGTGAGACTGAGGACATAGTTCTATCACACACAGTGATACTTCAGTTGTCGAACAGGTCCAAGCTTGAACTTTCCACCACTCCAACAGCAAAGTTAAAAAAAAAAAAAAAATCTGCTTAGTGTCATAACTTTGCTCGATAGTTCAACCAAAAATCCAACTTGAAAAATCCTATAGAGGAGAATGAATCATACTCCACAAACACGAAGGGGTGATGTTTCAGTCGAACTCCCCCCACGCTCACTCAGAAAACATAGAGTACTTGTGTCAGTGAAGTAATGGCAAACCTTATAAAGACCAAGTACCCAAACCTGAACACTGAGGTTTTCATTTAGAAAAAAAAAAAACAACAACTCATACACTTGGCTCATGTGCCAAGAGAGAGCTCTGTGTGCCTGATGCAGCATGTGTGCCATAGGTTCAACGTCACTGTTGGTGCATTAAAACATTCAACCCTATGCTATCTTCTGTGCCTTATTTGCATGAAATATTGTAGTTGTGGTTCCAAAGAAAGTGATACCCATAGTAAAGCTAAGCTGAAAACTGTGAGAACTATGATAGAGTTAAAGAAAGAGATCACTGTGAAATTTGTTAGTCCTGGAACAATGAACCGATAAGTGTAAATTTGGGACCTCAAAAATAAATTTTTTGGTTTTCCATTATTTCTTTTTTTTTCTTTTTATTGAGTTTATTGGTACAATCTAGGTATACAATACAGTTACATTCATCATTGGGATTCTGTACCTTTATATAATAGGTCTTGATTCTCATTTTTCCCCTTATCCCTGCCCTCCCTTCACCCCCTCCTCCCCTCCTCATTTACACACACTTTATTTCCATTTTTTAAGTTTCTCATATTTTTTTCCTCTCCCTTATTACCTTTCCCCCACCCTTCCCACTTTCCCTACACCTTTAGCCCTTTACTTCCTATTTCACATTATTAATTACCTCATTAGGATACTGTGTACTATTACAGTTTTTCATACCAAAGAAACTATTCGGTATTTCAGTTAAAGAAATCTCTGTATGAACATTAAAAATAGGGAATTCTAAAATAAAACTAAAAAGGAAAGTAAAAGAGAAAAGGCAATGGTGTAACATTAAAATAATCCTTAATTCTGGAGATGAAAATGGTCCCTGAACATATTTAAATTGCTTCTTGCTCTTATAGTCTTATCTTATTCTTTTTGTCATTATTTAGAGAATACTTTATTAGTTTCTGTAATCAAACCCACGTAGATGTGACCTTGCATATTTGGTACGATGTGTTACCCCTGTACACATGGAAAAAATAAAAATAAAAAAATTAACATGTCTAGACCAAAATGGCTGTCCATTTCTGTACAATGCCAACTCAACACAGTAAATTGGGATGACTTTTTTCCAAAGTTGGCAGCATCCAACTCAACACAGTAAATTGGGATAACTTTTTCCAAAGTTGGCAGCACCGTTAAACTTTCCCAAAATTCAATTTATATGTGTGTGTGTGTGTGTGTATGTGTATATTTATATTTATATAAAAAGACTAATAATAGCAGTATGTTATGCATCGATAGCAGCAACAGCTTTTCCAGGTTCAGTTCTCAAACTTTTCGGTCTTCAAACACAAATTTGGAACAAACTGAGTTCGCCAACTGAGGCATCACTCTACTGACCATTCACAAAAATGATTCCCCTGGCATGATGGACAGTCAGGGACTCAGGGCTGTGACTCATTCTGAAGATGTACTCTGGTCACGATCATTGTCTGCATGATCATGGAACTTCAGGTGAAAGGCTGTGCCCCTTTGCTGCCTGCATCAGTTTGTCCACAGGTAAAAATGGAATACACTTACAATATCTTAATTTCCTAGTAGAGCAGTAGTTAAAAGCTTTGCAGATCTATGGCGGCAAAGTGCTTAAGAAACTGACAAAACTATTTTCCTTTTATTCCACTCAGTAAAATGGGTTTCCATAAGCAAAACAATATATTCTTATTGTTACCCATAACACTGGGGGGAAAACTCAGGATGGAGACAGTGACACAAACAGTACGATTTCAAAGAAGTGTAAGGTGCAGGTAAGATACTGTACAGGATACTATGATGTAAAATGTGACGGTAGGTCCAAATCTGTTAAGACATTTTTGGCACTTTTTTAAAAAACTGAAAACTCTTGAGATAATCTGTCCTTTTCTAGCTGGCTTTGCTCTTTTCAATGGTCCCTATTTCTCTGCCAAATTTAACAGTCATAAGCACAAATCATTATTTGAACAGTGGAGGGGAAATTTCTATGAAATTTGGCTACAAAGTTAATCGTTTTAATTGAACCAAAGAGCTGCTCTCATAAGCATTTTTTTTTCTTTTAGCTAAAACAGCTATCATAAAATATGAGTTGCAACCTTTACTTCTTTGTTTGAGTTACTTGTTCTATTTTCAGTTTTATTGGTCCTAATGTACCTCTCTAGCTGTGCATGCTATGTGAAGTGGATCTCTTCCAGCCTCCTCAGGGATCTTGGTGCACCAACTAGCTCCTCATGGCTTCTTGCCTTCATTCTCACCCTCTATCCCTATCTTTCTCCCAGCAATTGATATATTTCATGCATTTCACTGTGGTGCTTTCCTTGATGGTAGACCCACCTCTGGCTGCTGCTTTCTTTGCATCCTTCTCCTGCTCAATTCTCCAGTGAATGTCTGCAGTCTGGCTTCCCTTGTTTCTCTACTCTTTCTTCAACCACTGCAATCTGATGTTCTCTCACCACTAAAAATGGTCTCCCTAGAGGCTCTGGTGATTTTTCCAAACAGTAAATCTCGTGGCCATTTTTCAGTACTTTTCTTCGTGGATCTTCAGCTACAATGAAATCCTATGAATAACCCCCCTTTTCTTTCCACTTGGATCACTCCCCCTCTCCCT
Organism: Fukomys damarensis; assembly: GCF_012274545.1. Lineage (NCBI taxonomy): Eukaryota > Metazoa > Chordata > Mammalia > Rodentia > Bathyergidae > Fukomys > Fukomys damarensis. The sequence continues at coordinate 35,753,765 of NW_022900950.1, read as the reverse complement.
CTTCCTGTTCTGTTACGCATTCCTTCCTTGTATCCCTCACAGGCTAATCTTTTACCTTAAATGTTTGTACTCCTCAGGGATGGATCTTATGGACAAAGCCTCCCTGAACATTCCAGCCTTCTTCCCTTTGACTTATGTGATTATAACTTACGAATCTGGTAGAAATCTCCAAAGCTATCAGGAAGCATCAACAAATGGAATACTCTAGTTTAAGAAATCTTAAAGTCAGAAAATACTAGATATAAATGTAACAATAAAAAGTACCTAATAAAACATAAGACTTCTCATTGTTAGCATGACCTGTGTAACTGAAAATGTGTGATAGTTAACACTGCTACAACGCAACAGTAAAAATTGCTTCTGCCTATAAAATTGTACCGATGATTTTTAGAATGTCAAAATGCAAAATGCGTAAGAACACAGCAATACTAAAGGGGGATTCAAGATTCAGTACTATATAATTTACTTTTATTTATTTTTTGGTAGTGCAGGGCATGGAAGTAGTGTCGTGTATGTGAGGCAAGTGCTCACCACTGACACCCCTATTCCCTGTGTTATTATCATACCACGCATTTTTATTGATATTTTCTGTCACTATAAAACATGACATATTTTCAAATGATCTATTTGTGTAAAAATTACGTCTATGTAGTGAAAAGGATATAATCAGAGAAAACTAGACCAAAAACAACTTGCAGAATAGCCTTCACACAGTTTTACAGTCTTGAAAAGAACTTGGATAATTTCCCTATAATGTCACTGGACATAAAAATTGTGACTTTCCCCATGGATGAATTGAATTGCATACTATTAATTTGAAGTAAAAAGCCCTTTGATTTTTTATTACTTTAGGATACTTTTCACATGGTTGATTTGCTATATGGTTCAACTGGACTATAGTGGTGCATTAAATTTCATTTCATAGCTGAAAAGTTCCATTTAGGAGCTTAAAAGAAGTGCTTTTCATCTACATGATTCCAAGCATATTCATAATAAGAGAAACAAATTTTGAGTTGGACTGTGTAGAGAAAAAAGCAAGTTTATGAGTTCATCTGAAAGACCATTATTTAGCCACTAAATTAAACCTTCTAACAATTATCTCCGATTTTAGCTATTAATGATAATTTGTTTCTAGGTTAGGGCGAGTTTTTGAGTTTCTAGAGAATATCTTCACATGTTAAATAAGGGAGGAGCCAGGCTACATTGTGTCACTAAGGACCAGCTATTTTAAAAGCTATTTATTAATTTACAATTTAAAAATAAGCCAGTATTTTGTTAAGTGTGATAAAAATACCCCCTATCTGACCTGCAGGGTTTCTTGGTCTCCTTTCTGGACAGTATTACTTTGATTTCTATCACTATACTCAACAAGGAGCTAAATCCAGAAATGATTTTTAATCTCTTTGTATTCTCTGTATTAGGTTTGTTGAAGCCAGGCCACCTCTGTTTAAAGAGGGGTTTGGCCGTAAACTCTAGCCAATTGTCCTCCAGGGAAGCAGACTTGAGTCCACAGGAAAAGAGACATTACTGCTGGCATTTCTGCTATTTATACATCATTAGTCAACAGATATGTAATGTTTGCTTAGTACAGGGTGATTGGTATATACAATGGCGCAGAAAAAAACTAACTTGTGAACTTGGATATGATAAAATATTATAGGAAATATACCATGGTTGAGGTTAGTGAATGGTTATAGGACTGGGAACATGATTAATTATAATTGATTTTACGATACTCCATTATATAATGATATAGAGATCCAAACTTAGAGGTAGTTATTCTTCCTTCAGTAAAGTAAGATTTTTCAATTCACAAATTGCATAAATATTAAAAAGGGTTTTAGATGAAAGGATTGAATGTTTTGTTATCTTCAAGTCTGCAGACAAAACAGGCATCTGAAGGGTGAAATGCAAGAATATGAATGAATGTTTAAGCTCTCTATGGTTCTAGGGTTTAAAAAAAACTCTTGTATAGAAAAAAACTTTTGTTTTATTTTTTGCAGTTCTGGGGTTTGAACCCAGGGCCTCACATATGGTAGGCAAGTGCTCCCCTACTAAGTCATATCTATAGCAAATAAAGGACTTTTATAATTCTAAGTAGAGTGTATCCTAACCTCTGTCTGCTACCTCTCTCTGGATACAGTCTAAAGTCACAATAAGAAGCTGGGGTAAGTTTTTATTTTGCTTTCCAGAGAGCTCATTTACTTAGAACCACAATCAAATTTATCAAAACTACTAGAACCACTGGTCCCACGTAGCTTACTGATGGGCCACCATTGTCACAATTCTACAGTATCCTGTGTAATGTTAGGTGAGCTGGAGAATGTCCTGACGTCAGCTCTAACATCAGCACCCAGGAAGATCTGCTCCTGAGACTATGACCAGAACAGAGGTAGGTCAACGAATGTTACAGTCTGAACCTGGAATAATATGATTGTGCAGTAATGCTGTTATTAGCTAATTACTTGCCTTTCAATGTTGGGGCCAGCTGGCCACAACTAGTGCTCACACAGGTCTTAAACTATAACATATTTCAGTACAGATTCATGCCTTGTGTTGAAATAGTTTGGCATCCTGGATTCTTCAAAGATTTTATAGCCTCAAGAAAATATTTTGTGTTATTTCTAGTTTACTTATAGTCTTATTTTAAAACAAAATTTTTTTCATTGTTTCTTTCATGTTAGCAAACCAAACTAGATCATGTTGTGTTATTTTGTTAAGCCTCCATTCCAGCATGCTACTGGTAGCATCCTAATGACTTATCGCCAGGTCCACCAGCCCACAACTGTGCTCCAAACTCAGCAGAAGGAGAGCCTCTGAAAGTCCCTACCTGCATCTGGCTCATTAAGTACACTGCAAGCAAGGGGTTATCTAGGCTTAAGTAATCCCTATAATGAAAAAAAAATCACCATTTCATTACATCTTCCCCTATAAAATTGCTTTTGAATTCCAGGGTAAAGAGGGGCCGGGGACATAGTTCAGTGGCGCTGTACTCACCTGGAGCTCAAGGTCCTGAGTTTGAAACTTGGTACAACCCCCACCCCTCAAAAATTCCAGGGTGTCAAAGGAAGATAAGCACTGCTCTCTCATTCTCTCTTAGTCTTCTCAAAGATGACATGAAAGCTCAGTGTGTTGTCCTCTTTTGAGATCATACAGATCTTTTCCTTCTTCCATTATTTTCTTTCTACCTCTTTGTGAGGTGAGTTAGAATTTCTCCCTGTTGGCATTTTATACTCATAGACCACAGGTCCAGATGGAATCCCTGACCCGACCCCCAATTTAGATTCTACTGTAGCTCCTCACAGGAACAGCAGAAGATAAATCAGAGTGGCTTCAATAAGCTATGACATATAAACCCAAAGATGCAAGAGTAAATACTTTTATTTCATTTGTTATACACATTAGAGCTAAAACAGGCTGCCTATCTGCTCTTATTTTACGGAAGTGAAAACAACGATGGATCATATTTAAATAACTTTGCCAGAAGCACAGATTGGCGATAGGGCTGTGACAAAAAAACCCAAGTTTCTCACGTACTGACCACGTTATATTAAAGAGAGTGGACAAAAGAGCCAAACAGAGGAACATAGTTGGAAATTTCTGGAATTGTTTGATCTTGTTTTGTGTATTTGGCTTTGCATGTCATGGGCCACCTGTCCTTCCAACATGACCTGGCATTATACCTTTCCTACTTGTCCCTAAGACTCCTCCTCTTAAGAAGTTTGGAAACGTTCTGTTTGAAAGTCTCAGAAAGCCATCAAAGGTGGATTTAAACCCTGGTTTTACTGCTTTGATTTTCACCATTCACACCTGGGAAGCCTCAAATATATTGCTGGAAAAGCAGTGCAATGGTGGGCATGTTGTTTTTCATATGTGCTTTTATTTGTTTGCTTGTAACCTCCCAAAGCACAGGTATCTTGAGGGCCCAAGCTGAATCAGCTTACAGAAGCTTCAGCTGTACCTGGATGCCATGGCCAAATTCACAGAGGGCACCTGACAGTATTGATTAATGCAATAGCAGGCAGGCAACTGCCCTGCTCAATCCTCCATTCTGTTCGAACAAACATGAAGAGTGGCTGACTCCTGAGAAATATACAAGATTTGGCGAGTTTGTCCCAGCTCCACGATGAGGATGATAACTAAGCACCTGCGTGTGCTTGGGATTATGGCTGGTACTCCACACATGCTGCCTGTGAGCCTATCAACCACTGTATGAACCAAGTACTCTTCCTCCCATTCTGCAAATCAGGAAGAAGGGGGCTAACTTTTGGCCCAAGGCTATGCAACACTAAGCAAGTGGAATCAAGATTCAAATTTAGACCAATCTGAATGAAAGTTCTCATCCTTAGCTTTATATCTTTTGTTCATTCAGTCCACAAAATCAAAACTAAATCTTGAAAAAGTTTAAGAATTTTTTTAACTTTGTTTTTTATTAGTACATATTTCTCATAATGTTGATCACATTCATCACAGGGAATTTGATGCAAATAATACATCGTGATTTTTCCCCATTCCCTCCCTTCTCCTCAACGCTTCTTCCCATTTACAAAAGCTCTGTTTCCACTTTTCCCTTCTATTATTTTTTTATTTTCTCTTCCTTCACTCTCCCATCCCCTCCTTTGTTCCCCTTTCCATTTGAATATGCTCTTCCTACTTTCCACAATCTGCCATCCATTATGCCCTCGTCTACCCTTTGGGTTGCTCACACAAGAAAAACAATGCAGTATTTACACCGTGTGCCCAATTTATTTCACTTAATATCATGATCTCAAGGTGCATCCCTTTCCCTACAAATCACTCAAGTTTATCCTTCTTTATGGCAGAGTAATAAATCTGGAGTTTGAAAAGTCTGTTGAGAAGGTAATGGCCTGTGATTACAGTGACAAATGCTAGGTAAAAAGAAACTCATGGGTAATGAGAGCATATAGGCTGAGCTTCAGTCTGACTGCTAAGAGTCAATCTTAGCCTCTCCATCTATTGCTGGGTGGGAGTGGGTCAGGTAACAATATCAATGAATAACAGGCATCCTTAGATGCCCCAAGACAGGAGGCTGGGAGTCAATATCTCCTGTACTTAGCACATGGTAGGGCATTCATCTCCCAAGTACAAAGGACAGAACAAAATCCATTACTATCAGTGCAGGGGTTGGCAGGATCACCTTTGAAACACATGGTTCCTAAAAAAGACACTCCTTTCATGCTACTTTAACATTTTATTCATTGATTCATATATTAATTCATTCCTGTAGTCAAAAAATATTTATCATTACTGTATGTAAAGCACAGTCCTAAACAAGAAAGCAGGGTGTGTCAGTATACATGTGTATGCATGTGCATGGCATGGAGGGCACACAGAGAGACAGACAAGATACATGAGATACAGCTACTGTGTCTAAATAATTTATAACCAAGAAGTTTTTTCAATTTAAAGAACCCCCTCATGAAAAATAATTTTACCCTACAGTCAGGTATCCACACACATAGTAGAAAATTTTGTAAAGCAACATTCACCTTGTCTATTCTGGTTACTCTATAGTAATGAAGAATTAACGAGGGAGTTCTGCTGAAGTAGAGACTTATATGAGCGTGTGTCTGTATTGGCATAACTATGGAGAAAAAATTAAGAACTAAGGTAAGGGGTATATGAGATGGGCCCTGACAGATGAGCACGATGAGGAACTGAGGGGCAGTCTGGGAAGAGGGGTCAGACGCATAAATGCATGGCGCTAGGCAAGACAGATGGGTTTACACAGTGGAAGTAAGATAGGCTGTGGCCAAATCAAGGAGGGAAAAAGAGTGTGCCATGAAGGTTCTGAACAAGAAACATAAGGGACAGGGCTGCATCTAGGGACAATTCATCAGAAGGGCTCAGAGGAAGAGTTGGTGACCACTCCCTCCCTTACTGTCCCTTTTATTCTCCTTGGGGACACCACCTTGACATGGGAACTTTTGATTGCACTTGGGCCACATGGTACAGAGGCCCACTGTTGCTTTTCCATAAGAAGCAGACCAACAATCATGCAGAGGACTCAGGCAGGATAATAGACCAAAGTAGCAGAAAATTCGCCCATATATTACACAGGCAAAAGCCAGGTATAGCAGTGTATGCATGTAATCCCAGCTACTCAGGAGGTCGAGGCAGGAAGATCACAAGTCTGAGGACAGATGGAACAATTTAGAGACTGATTAGAAATATAATTTAAAAAGTGCCAGGTTATAGCTCAGTAGTAGAGTACCCTGGGTTCAAAAATACATACATAAAGAATGAGAAATTAGATTGATTCATAGGAAAATGGATACACATTGAGGATATACTCCTAAGTGAAATAAATAAGTCACATGTGTAAATGCTGAATAGTTTCTCTGGTGTGAATAAACTATAATAGTACAGAAGATCCTAATGAGATAATGGACAGTGTGAAATAGGAAGAAAAGGGCTAAAGGTGTAGGGAAAGTGGGAAGGGTAGGGAAAAGTAATAATAAGGGAAAGAAAAATATGAGAAAATGAAGAAATGGAAATGAAGTGTTTGTAAGGGGGAGGGAGGAGGGGTGAAGAGAGGGCAGGGACAAGGGGAAAAAATGAGAACCAAGACCTGTCATGTAAAGGTACAAGAACCCAATGATGAATATAACTGTACTGTATACCTAAAATGTACCAATAAACTCAACGAGAAAAAAAGGAATAAACATACAATTCTTGGAAGAGTATCTAGAAAATAAATATTATATATGTTTTGCTATTAAAAACATACATATATAATTAATTCTGAATGCAATGTAACTTTTTAAAAGAAAATATTGAAATCAGTTCATAAAACAAGCAAAGGGAAAGGAATAGCTGGAGGGAGTGAAGTGGCCTAGTGTCTACAGGAGGTGCTGTTTATCTCATTATCACGGAGGCATTTTTTATTGTCTACTTGGAGACACAGAACAAAGCTCAGGGCCTTGGGGAGTGAGACATTGAAAATAAAATGCTTGATGACAAAGTCTGGTCTAAGCAATGAAATAACAGTCTATGGAATAAACTATACACTGATACAGCAAGAAGATAAGCTATTACTTTGGTTTCTACCTGGCTCTATGTTAAAAAACAAGAAAAATATCCCTCCCCAAGAATTTGAAATTAAGGCCTAAGTTTTATATGAGTTAGGAGTTTACATTTATGTCAACTGCTAAAGAAGAAATTCCTGCTAGGCGCGAGGCAGGATATTGCTGTGAGTTCAAGAACAGCTTGTGCTACATAGTGAGTTCCAGGTCAGTCTCAACTACATAGTGAGACCCTGTCTCAAAAAAAAAAAAGAAGAGGAAGAAATTCCTAAGCCAAAACAGCAATACAGTATTTGGTCCTAAATAGTAATACCTCTGGGACAAAAGAAAGGAGCAAAAAATCAAAGTCAAATACTCCCACAACAATGGCTTTGAGAAAGACTCACAGAAAAATATGCCCCAATAAAGAATTCGCAGTGAAATTTTGCATAAAAAAGCAATGCACTACTGGTAAAAGTTATCAGACACAAGAAATAGAAGTATAGGTTCCTGGCTATAATTCCAACACTCAGGAGGCTGAGGCAGGAGGATCACCGCAAGTTTGAGGCCAGCCAGGACTATGTTGCGAGTTCAGAGACAGCCTGAACTACAAAGTGAGAACCTATCTCCAAAAAAAAAAAAAAAAAAAAAAAAAAAAAAAAAAACAAAAAGTACAGGCTGACAAACAGTGGTATAGTAGAACAATTCTCTAAAATAAAGTAGAAAATGTATGTTTATGGTTATTGAAAGTCATAAACTCAAAGGAACAAAATACAATGAAAACAAGACCTTAAATCTTTCACATTTAAAAATATTTTTTTACTAGTTCACATAAAAAGTGAACAAAACAGCATTTCTTGGAATGACAAATACAGTCACCAAAATTAAAATTCTCCATGGGAGGGTAAACAACAGATTAGACATAGCCTAAGAGAAGACAAATTTAAGAAAATTACTCAGAATGCAGTAAAATGCAACAAAGTGGCAGCAATAATAAAAGAAGAGTAAGAAGACATGCGATGTGACATGAAAGGTACAAAAACTGACTAACAGGTATGCCAGAAAAAGAGAATGGAAAAGCTGGATAAAAGGCAATATTCATATAGGTAACTGTCAATAATTTTCTAGAGTTGATAAAAGATATGAATTCTCAATTCAAGAAGTATAAGAGTTTCTAACAAGAAAATAAAAAAAAATCCACATCCAAGAACAGTGTAGCAAAAGCACACAACACCCAAGACAAAAAAACAGAAAAAAAATCCACATGTAACAAATCAACTACAGATTTTTCAATGGCAATTACAGAGACAACACAGTGAAATACAATGTCAAAAATCTAGAGGGAGAACAAATGTATATCAACTTCAAGTTGTATTCCCAGCTGAATCATCAATGATAAACTAGGCACAAAAAAAGACTGTGGAGATGAACAAGATTAAGTTGTTTACAACTCATGACTCTTTCTATACTTTTAATATTTTTAAATAAAACATTTAAAAAGATACAGATAACCTCATTTAGCTTGTTGAGAACATTTTGTATATGTGCTGCCAAACTGAGCACTTGTTTAGAACATTTTGGAAAGGTGAAATAGTAGTTAAGAGTGAACAAAACTAAAGGCTATCAAATGTCCCCATGAAGCAATAAAAACTACTGACTTATCCATAAATACTAATGAATATGACCTGAGCATCTTTTGGGTACAAAGTACAAGATGTTTACAAAGATATTTATAAAGAAAAAGAGCTAAAATTTGAATCTGATAGGACATATTTATTTCCTGCCCCCTTTACCCATTAAGATTCACCACTTAAGTCATAAATAAAACTTCAAACTTTAATTTGATGTGGTGGATGGATAATCTACTGCACACAATCTGTTGGCCTGATTCTAAGTTCTGAGTCAAACTTTTAAAGATGAAGCAAGTCAGGCCTGGTGGTGCATATGCTTATAATCCCAGGACTTGGGAAGCTGAGGTATGAGGATCACAGTGAGTTCCAGGCTAGCCTGGGCTACATAATGAGTTCAAGGACAGCCTGCACTACGCAGTGAGACTCTGTTGTCAAAAACAAAACAAAACAGGGCAAGGGATTTAGCTCAGTGGTGCCGCGCGCCTGCCTCGCAAGTGCAAGGTCCTGAGTTCCATTAGTGGTACCACAAAAACAAAACAAAACAAAACAGAAATACAGGTTCCTTCACAGTTCACAAAATAAGAAATCTATACTTCTGAATTTTTGAAAATTATCTTTGTCACGTCAAGTTGTATTAAGGAAAATGATAATACAATTTTGTGGTTTAATACAAACACATAAATTCAGGGTTTCAAAAGATTCAATATCTTGCTAAAAGAGGCTAAATAGGGAAAAGAAATAGAAAGGGACATTTAATAGAATTCCATTTAAATGTACTCTATATACATAAAAAGTAATACCTCTAAGGCTGGGAGTATAGCTCAGTGGCAGAACACTTGCCTAGGAGGCACTAGCATATGGTTCCATCCCAAGCCCCATTGAAACCAAACAACAAAAAAACACCTCTTGCTATGGCCACAGGACAGAATGACACATGCACATTCATACTTTTAGAATCAAGTGATAATAATCAGAATCCATTTATAGTTATTATCCTATAAGTAAGCAAATATAGGGATAAAAATTACCAAGCATTTTTCAGTAGGCAAGAAATGTATACGTTATGGAAGTTTATATCTGTGGGAAAAAATAAAAGGGGAACAGTCTCTTTTTATAAAAAGTAAAAACTGATTACATGTATTTCTTTTGCTAAAAACATCAGGTATATCTCAGGACAGTATGTAAATTATTATCTTGGAAACATGGATAGTTCAAAAAGAATCATCTCTTTTGTGTAACTTTTGTACAACTTCCGGGTTTTGTAAAACTCCTGGGTTCCTCTGAACATTCATAAGAATACACAAATTCAGAGAGCTTTAACCTTGCATTTTTTGGCATTTCTCTGAGTTAAGGAGTTAAAAGAAACTTCACTGTGTTTTACCACTGTGTCCTCCCTAAACTCCCCATACTCTTCTGATCCCAAGGCAGGTTCCTCCCTCTACCAGGGACAGGGGTCTAGCTGCTTCAGCTAGGGATCTGACTGTTCTTAGCAGTGGGAATTTGGATATTTGACTTGGCTGACTCAAGTCACAGGAGGGCCTGAAGATACCTTTGCTTAAAGATAATATGCAGAGACTGAACACAGAATGCAGTTACTGCAGTTCAGAGTGGGCTCTGACATCTCCCAGGCTGAGTACAAATCAACAAAGGTGTGACCTTCAGCAAAAATTTAACCTTCTCTATGCTATTTTCTCAACCATAATGAGATGTGACCTAAGGTCATTGTAAAGAGTAAATTAAGCACAGTGCCTGGCACACAGTCAGTACTCCATGATGGCTACTATGAATAGTTAGGGTAGTAAAAACATAAAAACATGAGTGAATGAAAAAAAGATACTGTACTAAGGAACAAATGTAGGCAAACTGAAATCATAAAACCAAGAAAAAAATTCCCATAACCATAGATTTTAAATAAATGAATAGTATTTTATTAAAACAATTCATAAAGATAGTCTTTGTTGATTTAATAAAAACTTTAAAGTGGAAAGTTTGTAACTTTCAGGTAAATACATTTAACATTCTTGAATTCTTATTTCTAAACTTTAAGATGTGATTGTTTTATATAGGTCATTTTAACAGAGGATGTTGTACATCGTCTGTTACATATTTTCAGAGATCTGTGCTATGGACTCAGAAAAATTGCCCTTAATCATTTTCAACCATGATTCCACAAAGCAAATTCTGATTATCTTTACACTGCTCCAGTATCCTCACAGGAGGTACAAAGCCTTGCTTCATAGAAACAGCTGCGTCACTCTGAATTCCTTTCCTTCTCTCTTATTGTGTGTGGCCCAACCAAGGTCAGAAAACAAGTAATCTGAACCTTCCCGTTGCACTTTCTTCCTTCCTGATTGTCCTTTCAAGATTCAGTGCTCTCAAAGCACTGTTAAAGCAATTAACATAAGGCTCTCCTACACTTTAATTTCCAGTCTAAGCATCTGCAGAGAAAGACACTGAAGTCCAAGGGCATCATCTGTCTAATAAGGGGTCTAAAGGTAAGAAAGTCAAGAATTTGTCTTCCAATTTTCAGAAGATGGAAGTGGGGGTTTCTGAATGACTTACCAAAACACTTCCTCTGACAACATGGTTCTGAGAACCTTATGTTCTCACCGTGGAAGTTGAGACAGCCACTTGAACAACAATGATTTTTTTTTTTTCTCACTTACTTTAACTCCAGGACAAAAAATTTTGTTTGCAGTAAATATACATAGCTGAGACACACAATTTTTCTATTATTAATAGTTCCTGTTAGATGATGTTTATTGTCCTAAATGTAGCAATGAAGCATGCTACTAAATTTTATGTGCTAATGATTGTTTTAAAATTCTCACAATTTTTCCCCCTGTAACCAGGAAACCAAACTAGTATCTTTTTAAACCTATGATTTAGAAAAAGTACCCTTTGGAAAGCAGGGGATTAGTAATCCATCCTTTGCTGGGATGGTAAAGCCCAGCATATAGTCATCCTCTGGAGATTTGTTCAAGATCATATCTTTCAAATAGTAGCTCAGTGCCGCTGTGCCTGCCTGGCAAGCACAAGGTCCTGAATTCAATTCCTGGTACCAGAAAGAAAAAAAAATGTACAAATGCTCAAGATCTTTGTATTAAATGGCAGAGTATGAGCACTGGACCTGTGCATATCCTCCTATGCACTTTAAAATCATCTAGTTGACATATAATACCTAACATAATACAAATGCTATGTAAATAGTTGCTATACTGCATTATTTAGGGAATAATGACCAAAACAGGTAAGTACATATTTAGTACCGATGCAATTATTTTTTCCAAATATTTTCAATCTGAGTTTGGTTGGCTCCATGGATATGAAATCCTAGGATATGGAGGGCCTACATAATTCAGCATACAGATGAATTTAGAAAGAAGTGGGATTCATGGCACACACTCACCAGTGGCTCTGCCATAATGATGCGAATCTTGCGCTCAGCTTGGGTGGTGAAATTGACAAATAAACTCTTGAGTACATATTCTCCAGGTTTGCTGTCTGGGTCCACATTGATGGGTAACATGGTTGGCGGCCCCTTCTCCTTGTGTGTGCCGGAGGCAGGTGGAACTGGAGGCTTGATGTAACCGTTGCCAACTGGAGAAGCTGAAAAACAGAATGGATGTTCTTAGGGGCTGAAAATAACTTTATAAATATTCAGACAGGGTGTGTCAAACCACAAATATAAGACATGAATTGTATCAAGAATGTCACACTGGGCCAGGGATTTAGCTCAGTGGCACCACGCCTGCCTCACAAGTGCAAGGTCCTGAGTTCAAGCTCTGATACTGCCAAAAAAGAATGTCACACTTAATACCATAAGCTGACCTCATTCTTCAGAAATGGTATGGGAATTTATGTTACGTTTGCATTGCATAATATTTGATAATCTCAAAATTCTTGTCACTAGATTGATATGGCTGATAAATCCTATAATATTTAAGAAATTTTGGGCTTCTCTTTTACATTCCAGGCAAAATGGAGTAAAAAATGAGGAAAAAAGGTAATTTCTTGTCCAAGTTTTCTTAATGACAGAAACTCTCTGTCTTTTGTGCTTCAGTAGAATAATGTAAAATGCTCTGGGAGTCATTTCTTCCAGAAGTCTCCAAAAACCAATTTTCAGAAGCCCTGCTGGCTCTTGCTCCAAAGGGGCAAGTCCACCATCCTTGATTCAAGTTGGGATGCCTTTGTTTGACCTTTGTTGTATAAACAATATATTTAAAATGTGTGTATTTATAAACAGTTAACTTCTTCCCTCCCTCCTTCCTTTCCTTTCATAGTGTTAGGGATCATACCCAGGGCCTCAACCATGCCAGGCAAGTGATGTATCAGTGAGCTATACCTTTAGCCCTTGTCCTTTATAAAATATATAAATTTCCTACTTGGACTAGATCTTGAACAGGGGTAACTATCAGGGATCCTGCGGAGTGACTTCCCATTAGACTGCAACCCAGTCAATTATTTATCTGGAAAAAATTATTTTTCTCTAAATGCAAATTTCAAGCCTCTGCTTTTCATGGTACTTTGACATATTAAAATTTTAGCTTGCACAAGCCATATACTTGCAAGATAGTGAGGTATCAATATACAGTTTAGGATGGAGACAGGAATGCTGAGATTGGCTACACAGATTAAGGGAAAAGAATCAAGGAAAAAGTGAATTTCCCATTTGGACACTCGTTGTTATGAATAGAATGGTGGTATCATAACAAAGAGGGAACAAGGTTCTCTACAAAGCCGAACACTCAGAGCTACCAATAATCATAAGCCTTCTCCTCTTTTCTTTCCATTCCAATCCCTGTTTTTTGGAAGACATACAAAAGTATTGTCTATTTTATTAAATTACAATTTTGTCCCCAATGTCACATTAATGACTCTTCCTTATATTTCCTACCCCTTCCTCTTCAGTTCACTTAACCTGACATAGAATTGAGGATCCCTTATCTGGAGGGACTTTCTAGATGTCAACTATTACTACACCATAGGAATATGTCCTCTTGAATTAAACAACAACATAAAATGTGCTGTACAATTTCTTTTCATCCTCTCCATTCCCATTAGCTATGTCCTAGTCTCAGCCCTTGGAAAACTATGGCTAAGGCAAGAACAGCAGCCACCAATCTTCCTTGTGCTTGGTTTTCATTTTAATACCTTTCTGCTCAAAACTTTCAGTAGCTCACAATTATCATCAAGCCCTAAATCATCAGTCTGATTTAGAGGTCTTTGGTGGTTTGCCTTCAGCTTGTGCCCCAGCCCACTGATACTCTCGCCCAGGAGCACAATCTTCTCGAATACGCCTTCTTTCTTCCTCTCTCTGATGCTACTCTTCTTTCTTTTCTCACCCAGCTTTCCTCTTCTTTTACCAACTAGAGAAGCTGTTTTGCCTAGGACAGGCCCTAAAATTGAACCATAGAGCTGTATCCCATAAAAGTAACAAGACTGCAGCTTCTCAGATCCCTTGGTATTCATAGATGATTGGTTCCAGGATCACCAAAGATACCAAAATTCAAGGATGCTCAAGTGCTTTCCTGAAAATAGCACAGTACTTGCACATAATCTTTCACTATTATTGTTCAGGGAATGATAACAAGAAAAATATCTATATATGTTCAAGGCAGATGCAATTTTTTCTGCATATTTTGACTTGCAGTAGGATGAATCTATAGATGTGGAGCCAATGGATGCAAAGGGCTAATTATAGTTTTTGCACAGATAGTAATCAATAAATCTCCTTAAATAACGATTAAACATGGCTTCTTTATTTCTGAAGTCAGTGAGTGATTCATGGGATGGGAGATACATGAGAATCAGTGTGTCAGAGTCTTTAATGAATCGGGCACAGTATTTATAATGAAGTCATTCACTGGCACTTCAAGCAGCTTACTAAAAGATATTATTTATCCTAAAGGGGCATCTTTAGGGATGAAATCAAGAGCTGTCCACTCCTCTACCTTACTGCTACTCTCCACCCTTAGTGAGGAGATTGCCTGCCCACTGCCAAGTTAGAGGGACAGCCTATCACCACAAGTCGTCTTCCTACATATCAAGGGCATCATGCCACAGCACTGGAGACTGGAAAAGAAACCTAAACTATCTACTTGGAGTTCAAATTTTTATTATTTTCAGTTTTTTACAGGGTTGGAATCCATTTCTAGATGGCAGCAATAATTGAGTTGATGTAAAATACAGTCGCAAGACTAGATCCATAATACAAGATTCCTAACTATAGTGAGAGGATTTTCATTATCGTGACCTCTGGCATGTTTTTGTAAAGCTACATTCTGGAGAGCTAAAATCCAGACACCATAATACTTTTTAGACAAAGCTTCCATTTATTTATTTATTTATTTATTTATTTAGCTTTTTTGAGACAGGGTTTCACTATGTAGTTCAGACTGCTCTGGAACTCACTGTGCAGCCCAGGCTGGTCTTGAACTACACAGCAATCCTCCTGCCTCAGCCTCCTGAGTGCTGGGATTACAGGCATGCACCACCACGCCTGGCAAAGCTTCCATTTAAAAAGCCAAAACACAGAGGCTGTGGATTTAGCTCAGTGGTTCTGTTACCTGCCTTGCAAGTGCAAGGATCCGAGTTCAATCCCAGTACAAAAAAAAAAAAAAGCCAAAGCACAAATTCATAAAAAATCCTATTCACCTGTACTTCAAAGCCAGATACCTTTGTTGAGTACAAAAGTCATTGCACACAGACTGAGTGAACTGGAACCATCACAAGCCAGCCAGAGTCCATGCCAGAGCAGAGGGTAAATCAGGGACAGACAGCATCCATCAGTTTCATACAGGCACCCTGGCCCGATGGAGACACAATGAAAATCACTGGGTTGAACTGGATCCACTCCCAAGTTTCAGTAACTCTTCTTCATTCTACCATAATTAATTCCAGCCATTTGTCAGCAGAATTAAAAAAAGCAAACATATGTGACAGCACTTTTCCGTAACTCAGTTGTTTGGTGATAATATATTTGGAACCAGGAAATTCATGTTCCCTAATCATACAAATTGAGCCACTCTACTCAACATTACCAGGAAAGAAAAATCACTAAACTCTCCTGCAGCACTTGCTTTTTTCTTGACTACACCTAGATCATTTGTCTAGTTTGTAAGTTCACAACAGTTTGGAAACAGAAAACTGTAAGGAAGGAGTATAGTTTCTATGGCTGGAACTCCAGCAAGTAAAGAAGAAAAAGAAGAAAGAGAAATTACATGACCTGGAAGGCACCAGAACTTAGAAACACAGTGCCTGACTTGACAGCCTCACAGGCTTGGATGGACGCTCGCTCCAGCAAGCATGTTGTCATAGTCAATTTCACAATGGATGACAACACCACATCCCTTTACAGAAGGGTAAAGAGCACGCCAGGGATTTGGCTCAGTGATTCCACAGCCTGCCTCGCAAGCCCAAGGGCCAGAGTTTGATCCCCAGTACCAAAACAAAACCAAACAAAAACAACAACAACAACAACAAACAAACAAAAAGGAAAGGTAAAGATGAGATGATAAAAGGCAAGAAAAAAAGCAGATATTTCTTTGGTGTATAAAAAAGATAAATTCATCAAACTTGAGAATATGGCTTTGAAAATTTCAAGGTATTTCTTCCTAGGTCTTTTTTATTTTTGGTACTGGGAATCAAACTCAGGACTTTTGCAATTGCCAGGCAGGTGCAGTGCCACTGAGCCAAATCCTGGCCCTGAAGTTTACTTTTTTTTTTTATACTGGGGATCAAACTCGGGTCCCTGCGCTTGCAAGGCAGGTATCAGCGTCACTGAGCTAAATCCCTGGCTGAAATTTACTTTTGACTGAAAAAAAAAAAAATCACACAGATGCAAAAGAAGCTATAGTTTGGGTCCATTTCCTAGCTTTGCAAAACCAATGTGGGTAGTGACTACTCAAATCCACTCCTCTCTGCTTGGGGTGCTTTCTTTGCTTTTAATGCAGCCTAGAAAACAAATCACTCACCCTCCAAGGCTCAGTCAACATCCCCTCCTCCACCTAGCTAAGGCTGGGTACTCCTTTCCACTCAGTACCCCACAGTTGTCCAAGTGGATGGTCAAATTGCTCCTTATACTGGGTTCTGGAAATATGAATCCCTTACAGTGAAAGGTCCTGACAGGTCATAAATCTCATTTTCTCCTTGCAAATATTTGCTGAAGAAATAATTTTAATTTCTTGTATTAAAAACTTCTCCCACTTAAATTTCTTGTATATATCTCTATATTTTTTTAATCTGCCATAATATCTCAGTTCAGAAACATCTCTGTTGGCAAACAATTCATTTCGCAAACAAGTGTTTGTCAATTCAAAAACCACATCAGGTGACAAACACAACAATGACTATCTTTCCCTGCACAAACACAATCATAGCCATTTCCCTCAAAACTGTAAAACAAATGAAACCGGTAAACTGAGATGCCACTGCATTTTTTTAAAATTTGGGATTGTGTTAAAGTACGCATAACAAAATCTACTGCCGCAGCCATTTTTCAGTGTACAGGCTTAGTGGCATCCATGTGATGATTTAGCTTCAATGCCATCTGTCTTCATCCTCCTTTCCTTCATCTTGTCTATTTCCACCTAGTGGCTCTATTTCCCTAGAAAGTAAAGCTCCCAACCCCAGTTCTTAGGGTGGGTGTTGTGGTGGGTGGAGAGGAAGGTTATCACTTTCACGTTAATTAGGTTTCTAATTACTAAATCCTTTTGAAGTTTGCCTTCTTTCTATATTTTCTCATTTCATTCAAATCTTGGATTAATGTGCTCACTTCCGCAGAACATATACAAATCTTGGATTAAACATGTTCTACTTTTTTTTCATTGCCATCTTTTGTCTTCCATGTTTTCTTGATATTCTTTTATTATTTATATCCCAAATGCTGCTCCTATTTGGTTTTTCTGAATTGTTTTAGATGTATGAAAGCCTCAAGTCACTGCCTTGTTTTCCTTTTCTCTTTCCTCTGCCTTTCAGTATTTTATCTCAGAAAAATGACAGTAACCCTTCAGTGATTGCTTTTATAAATGTCTGTCACCTGCTAAGATGCAATTACATGGACTTCCCTTGATTTTCAAAGTAGGTACTGTCATTAGAGTCTGAAAGAATGTCTGCCAAGACCTGTGAGCAAAGAAGGATGAGGTTGCATTGACATTTCAACGTCTTTTCTCACCAAAAGGAGATCAAATAACCTGCTAGAGGCAGGATAATCCTGAATTTCAACTTCCTTTTTCTCCTCTAGAGAACTAACAAATTATACTCATTCATGTGTTCCTCTCTGGCCCTCTGCCCTTCTTTTTTTTCCCTTTGTATTTTCTTCCTCCATTTGTTCATTTTATGTAGCGAAACTACATTAATTTGAGTTCCATAATTCAAATTTTGTGATCTTTGGATAAGACCTTGAATTTTTTGATGTCAAATTAAAAAAAAATTTTTTTCTGACTTAAGAGAGGGGAATCCTTGGTGCTCAGAATAGCTAACATACTGGATTCACCAGGAAGGGGTCTGGGGTAGACCTGGAGAGCTTACATTTCTAACCAGCCCTGGGCTAATGCGATTACTCTGACATCAGATGTAAATAAATATGAACACGAAGGTGGAAAAAAATCAATCCTGTTAATAGAATTGTTTTCAATTTCATTTGCCTGTAGCAAAACTGATATTCTTTGTTCACTACTGAAGTTAGCAGTTGTTGGCAAAAAGGAGTGGAAGGAGTATTGAATTGGGAGCCAAAAGTCTGAGCTCTGCATGACCTTGGGAAGGATCTGGCACCAATTTGGCTTCAGTGTTTTTACTTGGGTGATTTTGTTTGTTTTTGGCAAACTCAGGATCTTGTACACACTAGACAATTGCTCCTCCACAGAGCTAGCCCCTTACCTTTCTGATTAGAGGCTGGGCTAGATTTGTCTTCTTATATATAGTATTCTGAGACTATATAAAAATATACCATAACTTGTTCAACTCTCACCTATCCTTCAATTAATAGGAATTCGTGTGATTCTATCATCTACCCTTCTCTATAGAGGAAAGTTTTTCAAATACCACAACCTTTCCAGTTATACTTGCACTTTGCTCTGGTGCCATTCACCTCATAAGACTGAAAACAGTCTAAAATGCAGGCAGACACACAAGAAAGACTGTTTTATTCCTAGCTGTAAACTCAAGGCTCATTTTTAACATTTAACATTCATTTTTTTTAAATGACTTATGGCATCTTACTGGGCATCTGCATTTCACAAACCTAGTGCTAGGTCTCGTCTCTGTTCCTGGCCATCAAGTAGGCAGATGCTGTGGAACAGATAACATAGGACCAGGTCTTAAAGGACAGGTAGAACTGTCATGGGTAGAGTTGGGATGTGGGAAAACAGGGCAGAGGAAGTACCCAACAGGTATAGGGTAGCATCTGTCCTGTGTCTCTCCTCCTGTCACTTTCCCACCACACATTCTCTTTTAAAGCATATATACATAAATGCTGTCTTTACCAGGGAACTGGAGAATTGTCAAGAAGAGCACTATATGTCTTGTCTTTATCCTAAGCATTTATCCTAATTATATGGCATAATAGAAAGGTCTACTAAAAACTTAACCTCTCTCAATATCCCTCCTCCTTGTCCTCCTCTTTTTCCTCCTCCTCTTCTTCTTTCCCCTCCCTCTCCCTCTCCCTCTCTCTGAACTGGGGATTGAACCCAGGGCCTTGGAACTGAGCTACATCCCAGACCCTTTAAAATTTTTATTTTCATACTAGGACTTGCTAATTGCCCAGTCTGGACTCAAACAACCTCCTACCCCAGCATCTTAGAGTGCTTGGACTACAGGCACGCCTCATCATACCCAGCTAAGAGACTATAAACTCTTTAAATTCTATAGAATGTAGGTTTTTAATTCTTCTTTAATACTAGAATTAAGGTTTTTGAATGGGAAGCCAATGAGTCTGGATTTTATTTGGAGGGTAAATAAGAGCCAGAGGGTTTCTTTCTTTCTTTTTTGTTTTTGTTTTTTGAGACAGGGTCTCACTGTGTAGTTGAGACTGACCTGGAACTCACTATATAGCCCAGGCTGGTCTCAAACTCACAGCAATCCTCCTGCCTCAGCCTCCCAGTGCTGGGATTACAGGCGTGTGCCACCACGCCCGGCCAGAGCGAGGGTTTCTAGGACAAATAATGATTTGATGTTACTAAATAAAAGGCTTGTTTGGAGAGACAGCACAAATTTAAAAAATGAGTACACTATCCATGAGAAAAATAATGCTGGTGGAACCTGGATCCTACACCTTGTACAACTGGACCAGAAATCCTGTCACATCAACTCTGTCCAATAAAGAAAACATTCAAGACACGTTTCCTACAAAGATGTTTTGATGATTAAAGTGTTTAAGAAGTTTTTCAAGAATACTGGCTATAGGTATTTTCTAAGAACTCCCTATTTATGGGAAGATATTGAGAGTTTTGTACTCAAACATTGAAAACTGTTAGCTATGTACAACATGAAAATGACGGCATGGCCTTCAATCACCCAGTAATAGAAAAGAATTGACTTCAGTATCATGACATAGAGGCAACCACATACTGCATCCCATGTCTATGTGTATCAAGGCTGGAAAACATTAGAGCTGATATCCATTCACGAGAAACCATAGGGATACAGGGACAAGTTAAATGTCACCATAAGAAAACAAGAGGCAATGCAATTATGATCATTCTAAAAGACAAGTGCACTGATTTATACAAGTCCATAATTGAGATAAAAGGATGATTAGAGCAAATTAGGGGACATAACAACAAAATGTAACGTGTAGACTGTGTCTAAATCCTGATTCAAGCAAATCAATTGTTAAAAACGTATTTTATGACAATGAAAAATATGAACTGGACAATAAAGCATTATGTTCAATTTAGGTATGATAATAATTAGATACAAAAATATGCATATTTTGTAGAATGCATACTAGTTATAGGGAGTTCAATAAAATAAAAGACAAAGGTATACATAAATCAAATATGACTAAATCTTGATAAATCCTGAATCAGAATGATGGCAATTTGCTATATACCATACTTCTTGTGTGTTAGCTTTATTTTGAGACAGGGTCTCACTTTGTAGATCAGGCTGATCTTGAACTCATTAAATAGCCCAAGCTGGCCTCAGTTTCACAGCAATCCTCTTCCCTCAGCCGCCCAAGCCTTATGAGTTACAGGCATGTGCACCACAACATCCAGCCAGCTTTTATCCTTTTGTGTTTGTTTAAAGTATTTTACAATGAAATACTTTCTAAAAACAGGTAAGATTAATTTATATTCCCTCTATCTTATAATGACAATAAGGAAGGAAGGCTACTTTAGAACCTCAATTTGAAAAAATCGCTACATAAGAAATGGACACCATCTAATTCAGGTTGATCACATAGAATCATGATCACATGATTCCTGAATGTTCAAGAATCATCACTAAGGGCTTAGATCCTACACCCTGGGACACAACTGCATGTTGGACGGTGTGGTGTGATTTTACAGCATTTACACTTCATGCATATGGAAAACACAAATGTAGGTGTAGTGTCCTTTACCACACTCAAGTTACAATATGGGTTGGGTTCTTTTGGAAACATTTTTGTCTCAGAAGACTATGAATCTTAGCAGTTAATCAATATAAGAAATAGCACATTTTCACTGTATAAATAAGGTACTTTGCAAAGTTCTACAGATATTACAAAGTTAAGATTTAAAAAGAGTTTGAACGATTTAAAAAATTTAATATGTTTGGCCACAAGATGTTATCAGACTGAACAGCCCAGTGAAAGAGCACATGAGTTTAGGAGAGCACTCATTTATTTATTCATTTGTTCGTTAGTTCAATCATCAAACATCTACAGAACACCCAGGCTACTTCAAGCATTGTGCTATGTGGGGGAAGATCAGACCTGGCTCCTGGCCTCACACAGCCCACAGTGTTCAGGAAGCCAGGTGCTCCATCATAAACGCACAAAGAAATACAACTGCAAGCTGGACAGTAGTGTGCAGACTGCTGCAAGAAACAGGGGAGGCTTATCTGTGACTGTGGAACTGCAGGATTAGATTGTTTGGAACACTGGTGTTGAGACCTAAAAATAACTGATGATAAGATACCAAAAGGTTCAAAGCTGAAGAGAACTGGGGCCTCAAAATGATAGGAATTATACGTGTGTGTGTGTGTGTGTGTGTCTGTGTGTGCGCGTGTGTGTGTGATGGTAGCTTGCCCGATCACTTGTTAATAGTTTTATGACAAGCCATTCTGGCTACCTTCTCCTTCGTACCACTTTCCACTGCTAACAGTGTGCATCACGTTTCCTGTCATTCAGAGTTCGGGTTGCCTCCTGACACAAAGTGACATGGTATACACATGTTTTCTATAGGTCTCCCTAACTACACTTCAGTGCCACAGGGAAAGGAATATATTTTATTCCTCTTGCAATCACACCTCCTAACACAGTGCTAGGGTTAGTACTCAGGATTCAACAGATATCTGCAAAGTAAGGAGTAAGGAAACATTCAGAAGTACAAAGCCATGAATTGTCTCTAGCTTAAAAATCCTACATTCAACCCAAGACTCATATCAGGACTATCAGAAGAGCTGCAACCAAGCAAGACTCTCTGACAAGTAAAGCACCAATATGCCCAGGAGTAGAATATTTTATCAACCATGACAGCATGTCATTTCAGCTGAGAAAACATGACTCATATGTATTGGAAAATGCTGGGCTTGTGGAATCTTTAAAGCAGTTTGTCAAAGTGCATGCTGTGGTCCATTACTGGATCGTAGAACCAATTTAGTAGGTGCTGATCATTCTGATTATGATGAAACAGAACAGAGAGAATAAGATAAAGTAGCAGAGTGATGGCATCCAGTTCAGTTAGGATAAACGGTGCTCTGCAGAGCTTTTGCTTTCAGTCTCTGATTACAGGTACATATATATGTATATGTCTGTTGCAGGTCAGTGGAAAATATGTTTTCTGCTGTGGGTCATAGTCAAAAAAGCTCTACAGGTTGAAAGGACCACAGTCATTCATAGAGTGTTACATGGGCCTGCCAGAAATAACAAACTGGCTTCTTGAGCTATTTTATTAGACCCATATTTAAGTCAAACATCAAGGATAAGTGAAGGATCTCAGTGACAATGTTTCTGCAGCTGAGCTGATACACACCTTACAAACATATTACATAGAAACCAACAAAAATGGACACTAAATTAAGATTGGGCATGCTGGGTGGGGATGCAGGGTCCTGACACAAGGGCACTACCAGCAGCTACCATATTTTGACAAATAAAAGTCAAAAGCCAAAGTTATTTGGCTTCAGGATCCCCTAGAGGATTAAATAATATAAGGAATGATTTAAAAGAGAATCTAATCTTATTTACATCTGTGTTAATGTGATATGCAAAAAGTTATACACCCACACATAGGTACAACACACATTACAATATTCATTATATTACGCACAGGCATTGTATAATACAAATGATAACATTATAAACATTTCCAAAATCTGTAACATGCAAAACAATTCCAGTTCCTTGTAGAAAATAATAAATATATCCAATGAATTCACTGAATAAGCAATATCTTTTATGGTCTGATTAGTGTTTCATATGATCATTAAAGTATTTAATAAATGTCTGATTCACATGGACTAATTTATGCATATGCCAGCTCCTAGAAAACATTATTTTAGGTTTTATTAATTTTTTAGTTATGGATATGTACAATGAGTATATAAAATTTCAATACCTGTCTGTCAGAAGTTTATAATCTAAGACATGACACGTCTAGTAAGTCAATGAAACAGATTAGTAGTTACTGATCCTTTTTCAAAGTCAACTTTATAACCATGAGCAAGAAAGGTAATAAATGGAAAAGCAGCCAGCTGTCTAGCTCATGGGCGAGGTCCACTCAGGTGAAACATGGCAAGAGTAACATCTCCAATAAAATAGTAAGCATTTCACATGTGTACTATGATGCACCATTCTTTTCATAAATACCTAAATGCATGTTTTATAATTTAACTTACATAAATGTTACATACCAAAAAATTTTTGAGAATAAAAAAAAATGTTCCTTAAAACACATTTACTAAACCACAAAGGTAAGTGGCGAAATTTGAACTACTAGTAATTTTATTCCTAGAAACAAATACCATCATATGTAAAAATCTAAGGGGTTTTCTTAGAGATAGTGTAGTGGAAAAATGAACAAGTAATTTAACCACCCAAGTCCTTAATAAACTAAATGGTTTTTCTCTATTAGAGCAATATGTCACTCCTTACCACTTACAAATCAACTTTTTCTGCCTTCATTAGGTAGAAAGTTAAACAGCCAATATCGAAGATGCATGTAATTAACTATGTCATGGATGATTCCTCTCATTCATATTTTGAACCTGATATACAAATGCTGAAAATGTTGGGCTAAAAGTACTATAACCAGGTTAATACTCTCATGAAGGAAAGGCAGCAACATGCAGTTTCGATCCATTTAGTGCTGGTTAAAAAACGGTGCCCTCTTTTTTAACTCATTAACAAAAGTGAAAAATATTTATTTTTAAAAGTTAGAGAAAATTAAGTCAAATGCCAAAAAAAAAACCTTCCTTAGGCCAATTGCCATGTTTAAAACCAAAAAGGGAAGGGTATATACATTAATATTTAGAAAAAATAAAGCATAAATACCCTGTACTATAATATTAAATTCTATAGTATGAATTATTTTCCAAATACATATTTTTATAGATCAGCAATTTTCCACCAGTCATACCAAATCTTTTAGTGACAATTAAAAGGGCAGAAAAATTCCATTACATCACAGCTGTTCGTTCCTAGACTCATATACAAAGAGGACAAAAAAATTACAATCCCTGAAATATTATAATCCCAAATGTAAGACCTAAAAGGCCTTACTCCTAACTCTGAACAATGGCATTCTAACACAACCCCTGCATGTACATTCAACTTCTTCCTCCACTCTCTTCCACAGACACCTTCGGAGAATCCTCCTACACTCAGAATTTAATAAGCAATTCACTACTCCCCAACAAAACAGCCTTTCATACTTACCAAGCCCTTTAATGAAGCTGATCACACAGGATCGTCTCCAGCAAGCTGTTGTAATCTCCATGGGCCTGACACGAAACCCAAACTAACAGTCTGGAATGGTCTGTGTAAGACTATGTTCCAGGGCGAAAAAGGATAATGACAGGCTCCATGGTTCCGCTTCTCACTGTCACCGTAAGTGCCTCAGCCACAAGGTAGGGCTCGTATATTTTTGGCTCCAGGTGTATTTTTAGTCAGGTGCAAAAAAATCTACTGTAGAAGACAAATGAAAACAAGTCTTCCATCCAGGGCAGACTGTTCATACCAATGGGACAATTTTTAGCCTGCACGGTAAGACAGTGACCTACAACTCACAGAGTGCCCGTATGTCTATATTTATCCACAAGAACATACTATGCTGACAGATTAGTAAAGCTGCTCAAAGCACTCCAGGAACATGAGCCTGATCCACACAGTTTGTCATAAACAGTCCATGCACACGGAATACATGTGCTGCTCCACAGATTTAACTGGCCATGTTGTGTTCCTGTCCTGGAGAAATATATATAAGAAAAGATAACACACGATGGGTAATAAACTGTTGCTTTGGGAACTACATCCACAAGTACAAATAGCTTTAAATGGCTTATATTCTTCCAGACAAAAACCAGTTGAAGCCAGGAGTAGTGAAAAACCATACACTTCTTAAGGAAAATGAAACACTGAACATCTGTTGACATAACTCATAAAGAAAAGTGATTGAATTCAAATCTAGAATTAAATCACTTCAATAAAACACAGCCTAAACTGACTCAATAAAAACTTAACTGTATAAAACAAAGAAGGACCCAAACAATCTAATACTAAGTGCTCCATCTTCAAGAAAATTGGTATTGGCTAATGAGGAAATTGAGCACAAAAATGCAGTTACTTAAAACCAAAAAAAAAAGGTAACTAATTGGTCTTTTGATGTCATTTTTTCTGATGGAAAAATTCTGTGAGGGCCAATGAAAATCAATTTCCTCATTAACACAACCATGAAGAGCAGGAAACCCAAATAATTTTCTATTCTTGATTTACTCAAGTAATTGAAGGTTTTTCTTTAGCACTGAAAACTGAAACTACAAACAGTATGAAAAGAGAATTGACTGATGAGCTGAAATATTTTATGGGAAGGTAAAAAATTCCCAAATTACCAAATCAAACACTTACAGTGATTCTAGTGAGAGTAATGCCAGCAAAAACGTGTCATGGTGCCCCTGTGCCTTTACACATTTGGGGCCTAGAATGCCTTTTTAAAGAGCTGACTGTGATAGTGATGGCATTTGTTTACACTTTACTGGAAGGATTCAAAACATTTCTAAGATAATAGTGTGCCTAAAATGGTTTGTGTCTGGAAAAGTAATTGTTCAGTTTTTGCTGTCTGTGTTTGCAGAAATAAGAGTTTGGTCTTGTTCTGTCTATATCCACACTGGATATGAGAACCAACTGAATATTTGCATTTTCTCAGACTCAAGTTTCTAGTGCTACTGTTAGACTAGCAAATGATGAGACTGTCATTCAATGACAAAACATTGCCTAAAACAATCTCACAGATATATGAAAAAGAGGGCTTATCATTTTAATTTTTCATTCTTTTTACAGATACCAATTATCAAATGATATTTGAAGGAAATACAAGAAAAAAGTAGAAAAATGAAATAACCTTTATGAGACCACTGAATTTGATTCTGATTATGTTAGGTACTTTCCATGTATTATTTTATTAGGTCCTTATTTAAAAGGTAGGCATTGTCAATTATCTCATTAGGATCTTATGTACTTTTATAGTTTTTCATACCAGAGAAACTATTTGGAATTTACACATGTGTGACTTATTTATTTCACTTAGGAGTATATCCACAATATGTATCCATTTTTCTATGAATGAATCTAATTTCTCATTCTTTATGGCTGAGTAGTATTCCATTTTATAGAAAAACCACATCTTCTTTATCCAGTTTCCAACTATATATAATATTACATAAGATCCTAATGAGATAACTGATAATGTGAAATAGGAAGAAAAGCGCTAAAGGTAGGGAAAGTTGGAAGGGTAGGGGAATGATAATAAGAGAGAAGAAAAAAATACGAGAAAATGGAAATAAAGTGTTCATAAATGGGGGTGAAGGGAGGGCAAGGACAAGGAGAAAAAATGAGAACCAGGACCTGTCATGCAAAGGTACAGGATCCCAGTGATGAATGTAACTGTACTGTGTACCTAGAATGTACTAATAAACTCAATAAAAAAAAAGGTAGGCATTATCATTTCCATGTTGGATTTGATGAAAAGTCATTAAAATAAGACTGGCCAAGGACACTGAAATCAGACTCTAATATCACTACATTTGTTAATTTTTATTCTAGTAATTTATTTAATATAAATTAGAACTTACAAAA
Source organism: Fukomys damarensis (assembly GCF_012274545.1). Classification (NCBI taxonomy): domain Eukaryota; kingdom Metazoa; phylum Chordata; class Mammalia; order Rodentia; family Bathyergidae; genus Fukomys; species Fukomys damarensis. The sequence continues at coordinate 35,726,610 of NW_022900950.1, read as the reverse complement.
AGCAGTAATCTTAGAATTTTCAGTTTTGTATGCATTTAAGAATTACCTTCAAATAATCTTTTATTTAAAACACAGAAATCTCACATATCCAAAATTTATGAAGCTAGGCACAGGTGGCTTAAACCTGTAATCCCAGCACTGAAGAAGCTGAGGCAAGTGGATCACTGAGTTTGATGACAGCCTAGGTTACACACAGCAAGACCCTGTCTAAAAAATAACAGCAACAAAAACACCTATGAGACTTTAAGAAAGTGACTTTATAGAGGCCCTCCATCCCACCTGGCCATCCCTATTTAGCCTATTTTTTTTATACACTAGACATAATTCTAACAGTTTTCCCCCCTAACTCCCAATGTATGTTAGAGTAAAAGCAATAAATGATGGATGAATGAGGGCTCCTAAAGTCAGACACACTGTCATCATGAGTAAGAGGCAGCTGTCAGCTGATGTCTGACATTGATAGGAAAATCAGAAAACAACAAAAAGCAGATTTAAAATTCACATAGCTTAGTATGTAAGGATATTTTACTCTATAAAAGAGATAGGTCTTTCCATTTCAAGAACCTGACTGGTAGTCATATATTTATGGAATCTGTAATTAATACATTCCCTGATGATCTGACTTCATTTAAGCATGGTTAAAGTATGGTACTATTTTATAGTACAGACACATATAGAATAAAATACAGGTTAGAAAGAATTCTATTCCAAATTGCTGAACTGAAATGTTTTGATTCTTCTATGGTCCAGCTCTATGCTTAGAAGAAATTTATTCATAGATCTTAGTTTCCTAATGATTCGAAATAAATATCATGTATTTTAAACTATACTAATATATTCTATACTTAATAAAAATAAAACTAGATTACTGGCAGATTTAATTCATAGTTTCATAATAACCCTCAAATATTAACTGAATAAATGACTTTAAAGTTGATGTTTTTAGTTAATCTATTAAGTATTTCTGCTCTGTATGGACATGATGACTGCAAATATCACGAAGTGCAAAATAAAGTGAAATCCAATGCTTGTATCACTATGAGCTCAGAAACTGCGAGCAAGTTGCTGAGTGTGTTTAGTTTATCTTACTGCTTTCTGGAAGAACTATTGTTAGGCTACTGGCTCAAAGATAGCTACTTAGAAGTGTGAAGTTAGTAGGTGGGCACAGTGGCACATGCCTGTAATCCCAGTTCCCTGGTAGGGGGAGATAGAAGGATCACAAATTCGAGCCCAACCTGGGAAACTCAGTGACTTAGTGAGAACATCTCATACATAAATAAATAGGGCTGGAATGGAAGCTGTGTGAAGACCCTGGGCTTAAGAGGGGGCGGGCACACATGGTTACATCTTAGATCATGCTTAACCACTCTCTATTCCCATGTATCTATTCTCATTAAATATAACCTATTGGATTCTACCCACTTACCTTATAGCAGTGATGGTGAACCTTTTATTTGTTTGTTTGTTTGTTTATTTATTTATTTGGTACCGGGAATTGAACTCAGAACCTTGCGCTTGCCAGGCAGGTGGAGGCATCACTGAGCTAAATCCCTGGCCCAATGGTGAACCTTTTAGAGATGAGTGCCCAAACTGCAAACTAAAAACCACTTATTTATCACAAAGTGCCCACACTGCAAATAAACCTAAATACTGAGTTTTAGTTTAGAAAAAACAACTCATACATTAACATCTTTTGTCTCAAAAGTAAAGCAACATGCATACCATAGGTTTGCCACCACTAGTTGAGCTACTCTTACATTATGGAAAGTGAGAAATCATTTTAAGACATTTCAAAACATTTTCTACAGCTTGAAGAAAAAGTCAATATTTAAAAGAATCACACTGTAACATCGCCTATATAACTCAAAACACTAATGTGAGAAAAAATGTAAGATGCTGCTGATTCGTTTTTTTCTCATTGATCTTACAAATGAAATGCTTCTTTAAACCATGAGGTTTTAGAATTAGTTTGTGCTATACTGATGAAATATTTCTACAATTAAAAGGTTATATTTTATTTGTATAATCATAGACATGCTAAGTCTTTCTAGGAATTCAGTACAGTATTAAAATTTTATCATTTTATTAATTAATAATGTTAATTATGGCAATTAACAATAAATGCCAGTACCAAAAGACTATAGTCTCTCGTTACTTTTATGTGATGTAACATATAAATATGTTTGTTCACTTGAATTAATAAACTTTTTAGAGCCAACAGGTCTCTGAGGCTCCTGAAGGAAGGAACCAAATGGAGCATGCTCTGGGCAAACACTACTGACAGCCTGGCCTCTGTGCCCTGAGGAAACCGTAAGGAGGACAGGGAACCCTAGAAGACAATGTGTCATTGTGCCGGGAAGTCCTGGCTTTCAAATAGGCTTCTAGTTGTGTGAAGCATGAGCCAAGCATGTCATTATTTAAAGACACTTGCTTGCAAACAAAAATTATCAGGAAGGCCTCAAGGAAAATACTGATTTATTCTGGCCCACGGTACATGCATGTGGAACCTAGCTACTGGTAAAGTAGTGTTCTACCACCAGATGTGTCATACTTGTTAGGTACGGGCTGCCTCCACCTACAAAAGGGTCACTTTAAACCTCCAAAGATTGCTCATTCTCTGGTACTTTACCAGGCACACTTTCAACCCAGCCTTGGAGAGAAAACTCAGGAGGGACTCTGTGTTAATGAGAAGTCATAGAACCTAAAAATACTAGGAATACTCAAAGTGCTTTTTCTCTAGACCATGTTCTCAGAGCATTTCCACCTATCAGTTTATAGATATTCTCTAGTATGTGTGTTAATTCCTAACTTGATCTTCCCTTTACCTAAGTCTTAATTTCACTATTTTGGAGGATTGTTACACTGATCCTTTTCTTGAGTTCAGCTCATTTATTTTTTCGAAGGGAGCCTAACAAAAGCCTAAAAGTTCCCTCAAAGTTGGGGAGCTCTATAAAAAGTACAGATTGCAGGGTCTAGTGGAGACAGACCTACAAAATTTGAAAACCTAGTGAGAAAAGCATGTATCTTTAAAAGAAAAAAAAAGGTTCTGTGAGTGATTTAGATGTGTGGCCAGCTGTGGAAGATACTGAGGATCTTGAGAGTATTTACTAGTCAATGATAATACAGTATCCAGTAAACTGTCTCCTCAGACAAAGGAAAGCATAGGAGGATTTAAAATAAGTTACCATCCTAAACAGATCTATCTAGCTGGTAACCATCCATCTCTATTCAAAACACAATGAAGTAAACTAAATAATTAAACCTGAATCAAAGTAAGCTAAGCTAACTAAATTAAACTAAAACACCTAAAGGAAATAACCTTAAAAATCTGGGATTTGCTTAAGCCATCCTTAATTTCTTTCTGACCAGTCTTATAGGTTTTGTATTTCTGCCCCAGAGCCACAGAATCCATATACAAAGGCTTACTCACTTACTCACTTACACAAGCCAAATATTTACATGCAACTCAAGTAAGTTATGTTTAGACTTTAAACCCTCAACAAATTGAACACAGAAAAACAAAAGACAAGATATTAAAAAATGGTGAATTGATAACAACAAAGACAATGCCATTTAGTTTAGAATATAACTCTTGGAACCCCTGAACAATTCCCAAGGACATCTCTCAGAGCCACACAGAACAAAAGAGGGAAATACTGCCTGGGGATTTACCTCAGTGGCACTGCGCCCACCTCATAAGCACAAGGTCCTGAGTTTGAGCTCTGGTACAGGTGGTGGTGGTGGTGTCCATATCAAAGGTAAAGGATAAAAACTTGTGTAGGACTTCTTGATTTTTCATTCAAAACATTTAAATATTTAATAAAATAAACCTGACAGTAGGAGTTCAGTTCTGAGTGATTTGTTCAGTATAGTCCAACTAGGCACAATTAGAATAACTATTTGCAACTAAGAAAACATCACTTAAACCAAAATTTCCATATCTGAAGTTTTGACTCCTTCAAACACTTGCCTTTTCTTTAAAGTATGAAAATTCTGGTGAAAATGTTAATAACAGGAGCTCAGAGAATTGATTCATAGCCTTCTAATCCAGTATTTAATTTAAGAAGGTATGGTATAAGGAATTTACTAGTATTTAAAATTGAATATATTCAATTTTAGGGAACCACACTCATCTTAGTTGTCCTCCCTTATCTGTAGGGGATGCATTAAAAGACCCCTAAGCAAGTGCCTGAAATCTTGGACAGTACCAAATCCTATATACAACACATTTTTACCTAGGCTTAGATACCTATGATAAAGTTCCACTTATAAATCAAGCACATCTCACAATTACCAACAATTATTGATGAACTATGACAAGTGTAACAATATCTTATAGTAAAAGTTATGTGAATATGGGCTCCCTCAATTGCCATGGGATGGGCAGCATACAAAGTGTGCATACACTGCACAGAGGAATGATTCACATCTCAGGTGCTATGGGGCAGAACTGCAAGAGATTTAATTACACTACTCAAAATGGCAATTAAAACTTTCATTTCTGGAAATTTCCATTAATATTTTCAGATAGCAGTTGATGGTGAGTCACTGAGACTATGGAAAACAAAACCATGGGTAAAGGAGGGCCCCTCTATCTCATATCCTTTAAAGTTCAGTGCTTATGAACCATCCTAACTGATTGTATTTAGAAGAAAATATGTATACATAGAAATGTCACAGTAAGAGCACCACTATTTTGAGGGCTATCACCATTGCTTTTCTGTCAGGTGAAATTTTTGCCTTTGTAAGAGAAGTAAAGGAGTAGGGAAAAAGCCAGAAGATACATAGCTTTTTATTACTAAGGAACTCCCAACCTATCTTCATCCTCACAACTCTGCTCTAAGAAGATTCTTTGAGATATTTCAGTCTATATGATATTTTTTTCTCCAATCTCACTTTGTATTAGGGATTGCTAATATTTTTGAGAATTCAAACACATGGCTAAAAAAGGAGTTTCCTTCACGTATGACTCTAAGTGTCCAAAGCATGGTGTCCAGAAACTTATCTACATTTAAATGAGACAAAATATGTAAACTATGGCTGTACAGACCTTAAATGCATGTTCAAGAGCTGTCTCCACTATTACATAGACACAGGATTTTATAAAGGAATACAGCCTGAGCCCAGACTGTTCTGAAAAGATGATGAATTTAAATGAATACCATGAAAAAAATGGAAACTGCTCTGTATCATGTTAGAAAATATAACCTTTTTGCTAATCTAGAAATGGCAACTTCCAAAATGAAATCTACAATTAGAATGTCAATAGTATATGAATAGATATTTTATATGATGATATGATTCTAAAGCCTAAAGTCTGGGAACTACTAAAAAAATTCACAATAATTCTGCACTGTCCAATTCAGTGGCTACTAGTCACATCTGTAACAACCAAGCACTTCAATGTGGCTAGTATAACTGAGGGATCAAATTTTAATTTTTACTGTAATTAAATTCAAATTTAAAAATTGATACTTGATTCAGTTACTTGAAAAAATTTAAATATGCTTAGAAAAATTTGCACAGGTGAAACTGTAGTAGGAGGCTAGGGCATGACAATGTGGCTGGAGCAGCTGCCCACAACCTACCAATCGAAGAGACAGACTTTTTTTTTTTTTGGTACCAGATATTGAACTCGGGTCCTTGCACTTGCAAGGCAGGCCACCGAACTGCTGAGCTAAATCCCCGGCCCAGACAGACTTAATAACCACAGGTGCAGAATACCAGTACTGAGCCCAACACGGGATCAAGCAGAGTCCCGTGTCTGGTACCAATCTTCGGATACTAGAACATGCCGAACCTGGCACCTGATATTAATCGTCTAGCAGGAACTCAAGTGGGACCACTTGGATCAACTAGGAGACAAGACATACAAGGACGGCGGTAACTGACTTTGCAGCCACTGCCCTCTTGTTCTTGCAGTGGTCAATTTGTTTGCAAGATGCATCTTCTATCTTTCAAAGCACTCTTCTCACTGAGCACTTCTTTTGCACTTCTCCTCTCTTTTCTTTTGTTTTTCATTTCTGCCTTAAAATAAATGATAACCTTTCACATCCACCAACTGTCCTGAATAATTCACTGGCTGGGACAAATAAGAACCTGGAAAACACTGTTGGTCCCCATTTCATCTGATAAATTACTATTTGAATTATAAATTTTATGAAATTTATATACAGATCAATGGTTTTAGAATAATTTGGTGTCCAAATTTAGATGTGCTGATGGTATAGAATATATGCTAGATTTTGAAGAATTAGCTCCCCCCAAAAGGTAAAATATTAGTAATTTTTATGCTGATTACATGTTGAAATTATAATATTTAAAATTTATTAAATTTGGTAAAAATTAAAATTGAAATGTTTTAAAATATTTAATGTTCACACTGAAGAACCTAGAATTACACGTGTCTTATATTACATTTCCACCAGATACACTCTTCTAGACCCACTAGTTTATAAAACTTACGTGGGGAAGAATTTCTGTGGAAAAACATGGGAACTTGTTAAGGAAAAGCTATAGTACTTTGTATTTACAAATTAGGAAGGTAGTCATATGTATTCACAAACAAGAGATAAAACATTACATATTTTATATATATATATATATATAT
>NW_022900950.1:35702976-35719138 GCF_012274545.1 Fukomys damarensis | reverse complement strand
GGTTTTTTTTTTTTTTTTTAATTTTGATGTGGGGAATTCAGTCCAGGGCTTTGCACATGCTGAGCACTGCTCTACCACTGAGCTAGAACCCTTACCTCTCTAATTGTTTAAAAAGACATCTATAGTATCAGGAGAAAAAGCTGGTAAAATTATATTAAAAATTATGAACTGCTAATTCAAATTTGCATTAGGAAAACAGGTACAGCCACCGCTCTGCTTCCCGTCATTACTACGGCTGAACCATTTATACCATGTATCTAGAATTTAGCGGCCTCACAGAGTTAAGGCCCATCTGAAAACCTAGGAGCAATGCAAACACTTGGGAAAACGGCTCAGTCCTTAAGCAGAAAGCTGAATTGGCACACATTCCTAGGAGGTTTTTGTTTTTTGTCAGTATTCATTCTGGTAGGCAGTTCTTTAATTCCCTTCATCTGCTCTGGCCAGCCACTTCACCACTCCCTTCCTCAGCTTGACATGTCTTTTCCCTTCATCCTGCCAACTCATCTTCTTCTTCAAAGACCTTTTAAAAATCCCACTTATACCATGAAACCTCCCTTAAGCAAATAAAGGAAAATCATTATTTTCCTCACCCAACTACATCCTGGGATAAAATAATTTCACACTCCCAAATCAGAAGGGGATGTAAAGCACACATATGTACCTACATAAATGGAGTTTTAACGTACATAGCCTGTTTGCAGTATTACCTTTGTTCTAAGCTGTACTGCTGTAAATTTGTCTACTTTAATAACCCTTCCTAAGCAGCCTTTTTTCCACCCAGTACTGGGGATTGAACCCGTTGAGCTATATCCCCAGCCTTTTCATTCATTCATTCATTCACTGAGACAGGATCTTACTAATTCTCTAAATTGTCCAGTCTAGGTTCAAACACCTCTTGCCTCAGCTTCCCAGAAGGCTAGGATTCCAGGGATTCACAACAGTGCTGACATAAGTAGCTTTTTTGGTCAGTTGACATACATGTTGACAGGTCTTCCAGAAATGTATCTATGGCACATCAAAAATAAATTTTTACAGGCTGGAGATTTAGCTCAGTGGGTGCTGCTGCTTGCCAAAGGCCTGATTTCGATTCCCAGTACCGAAAACAAAAAAACAAAAAAATTAATTTTTAGTCTCTTTATTTTGTAATAGTTATTCAGAGAACTAAGAGTGTGCAAGTGAGTATAGGTGTAAAGCTTATGGCCTGTTGTTTTATTATGACAAGTTAGTTGCATCTGTATTTTACTTCCTTATGTGATGACTAATCATGTGCCATTACTTGTTAATTTCAACTGAAGCACTCTGAGGTCATCGTCATGTCCTGGCAACCCATAAAAGTTACAACTTCCAGAAATTTCTTCACATGAAGGCTGGCTGGAGGCACTTGGAGAATCTGATTCACTTAGCCTAATGGGATAAAGCTTGAATTGGTATAAAAACAAAGGAATTTATACTTTAATATTCACCTAAGTCAAGCAGACATTTTCTCCTACAGGAGCATGTGCAAGTATAAATGACCCCAGAAAGCACATTGCTCTCCCTAGGGCGTAGAAAAAAAGATGAAACAACCAATAATGCCTATGGTGTCACTGGCATTGTTATGCGCACATCAATAACAATAGCTGACAGAGAGCATCTTGAACTTGTTTCTTAAGAAATACCAACTTGGGTATTTCTTGTCTTGGTTTTCTGTGAAAATCATACCACATTTTCCATGGGGATTGTCATGTGTGTAGGGTAGTTAGACAACTTAGACAAACTGTTATCCCACTGCTCTCCAAGATAAACCAGTAGGCTATGCAGCATCCATGAGATCCTTATTGGACATCTAAATGGTTCAAGGTTATTTTGCCATCTAAATTGTGTTTTTCTTGAACACCAAAACCAACCAAACAAAAACACCCACCACAACAAAACTTCTGCCAATCTATAAGCTGGAATAACTGTAAGATCCTTGTAACAGGGATGGTGCATGGCTCCTATAGTGTCTTTGTGTTATTTTGGTGTATTAAATCAAGTATCAAGAGATAATGCTATCACCATCTTTTACCTACAACACAAATAGTCTATTTAAAGAACCTCTTTTCTGTTCCAACTATAAATTTCAAAACCCCATTCCTCAAGTAATTTTTTTTCTTCAGGCCCAAGCTACGTCATCAAACACTTTTAAAAAAATCATTCATTAAGGGTTGGGGATTTAGCTCAGTGGCACTGTGCCTGCCAGGCAAGCACAAGGTCCTGAGTTTGATCCCATATAAAATAATAATGATAATAATAATAATAATAGATACATTAAGATGAAATATAATTAGTTACTAAATTCTGACAGTTTTATCTCAGATAGGAGTTTCAATCTGCTCCTTCCTCTCCATTTCCCCCACTACTATTTTACTCACCAGCCCCTGTCATCTCTTTCCTGGCCAGCCTGGCAGTGATTCTCCATCCCTTTATTCTCAGCCAAGACTCCTGGACCATGTTGGGATATGATCATGCTGCTGTCTCCTTAAAGACCTGGGGCTGCCCAAGAACTTTGGCAAGGCCTCCAGAGCTCTTGTCAATCATCTGTCCCAGCTTACCTTTGCATACCATCTGTCATTCTCCCTCAGGGACCCTAGGATCCCATGTTCCCTCCCTGAACCACTCAAGTAGAACCATTTACCCTCTTCCCTCCACTCTTTCCCCTTTTCTCTGTAGTATTCTTCAAATTCAAATGCTACAACCTCAGATCCATTCCTTAGCCTCTTTCCTCCCACTTAAAATATGAATCATTTCCTTCTTTGAGTACCTATTTAGGTCAGTATCCCTACATCCCAGCACAAAACCTGGCACAGAAAAACATTTCTTCAATTGGCATTTTTGTTCTCTTTGCAATTTCTCCATATCTCTTTTGAGCAGGTAGAGGCCCATACAGGGCAGGAGCTGAGCTTGCCAACTCACTGTGGACTCAGTACATCTATCACAGTGCTCCAGACATGTAAGCATTTAGAAATGGGAGGAAAGGAGCTAAAGGTGTAGGGAAGGTGTGATATGTAGGGGAAGAACAAAAAGGGAAAAGAAAAAAATGTGAGAGAATGAAAAGATGAAAATAAAGTGTTTGTAGATGGGGAGGGGAGGAGGGGGTGAAGGGAGGGCAGAGGTAAGGGGAAAAAATGAGAATCAAGACTTGCCATGTAAAGGTAAAAAAAAAAAAAAAAAAAAAAAAAAAAAAAAAAAAAAAAAAAAGGCAAAAGAAGACAGTAGAGTTCCTCTTGGGCATTTCCTGAAGCTTATTCAGGCATATCTAACTTGGGGTCATAATTTGATCATATGTACGTTAATCACTGTAATAAAATCTTTGGGTTCAGAATGTCTTTTTTTTTTCCTAGTAAGGCAATCTGTTTTTTCAAAGAAACGTCCAACAGCAGCATTCTCCACCTGGAAAAGGACCATGAACAGTCCACAAAGAATTAAATTAGCTCAGTAGATCTCACTGAGTGTAGTTGCCTTCAAATTTGGCAAAAGTTGCTAGAAGGTTTAAAAGTAAAATTAAATTAAATCCATGCAATTTACATGACATTTAGGCAAATGTAGGAGTAAGTTAACATTTGTACTGAGAGCAATCCTTGACATGGCCAACTGATTAAAAACAAACAATTATCCTGGAAATACTCTGAATTGGCTGACGATTACATACATAAAAAATTGTTTCATTCTAACTTCGATTTGAATTTTATGAACATGTCTGCCCAGAGCTTTGTAAGAAAAGTTGATGAAGTTTAGGTTGTTAAATCTGCCAAAAAAAAAAAAAAAAATCAGGTGAGGGGCTAAGACAGCAGAGACTCCATAGATGAGTTTGGATGCTGAATTCCTGTTTGGAATAAAAGAAAGAGAATCCAAAAGACAAACCATTGCTTACTGCTTGCTGGGTGCTAATCCACAGATGGGAAAAATGCTAGTTAAGTCTGGCCATAAATATCTAACACCCATTCACTTAATTCAACATTTAAGAGATTAGTAACAGGAATGAATATGCCCAGAAACATACTTGGGATTATAAAAATGAGAAGTCTCAGACTAGGAATAATTTAGGCAAAATGCAGTTACACAACAATGTCACCACTGAAACAATATGTACGAGGAGTAGAGGAAGTAGGTTCGTCACAAAAGACTGCACCCTGGAGGTTACATTTAAATTCATATGTAGGATGGAGTTTGGTCCAGGTCCAAAAAACTCAGGCTTCAGGTGTAATCTATGTAAAGTTCACAGAAAATGCTGTTAACCGTCGCATATACTGATTGATGCCTTGCTACATGTGGAGTTACTACCCACAGCTTGGAATTTAGGAGGGTACTCCATCTTGGATGTCTCCAGATGGTTTATTTCTTGAGATCCAGAAACCTCTGACCAAAATGTCCCTCCATCAAGATATCCCAAAGAGATGCCTGGACTCTTCAGTTTCTGATCATATTTCTTGGCAATGAGCCACTAACTCACAGGGAGATTTAGGCAAATATTAATTCTGTAAATTCTTAATAATAGCTTCAAGCAATTACACTAAGAACTTCATAAATATTAACTCATTTAATCAATATGGATCTATGGGTAGATATACATATTTATAGAGACAGATATATATGTGCACCAATCATATTTAATTCATATCATATATGATTTTTTTATATAGTACCTTTTCTCAATCAGAATTTAAGTAACTTGCTCAAGGTCACATGTGGTTGAGGCAAAGCACATTTATAACTATCCCAAATCATATGGAAAAAAGCAAATCAAACTAGCCTGAATTATTTTCATATTTGTATGAAAAATATTTTCATATTTGTATGTAAAAATTAATCTAGTGAGGGTCAGGGATTTAGCTCAGTGGTTCTGCTGCCTGCCTCGTAAGCGCAAGGTCCTGAGTTCGATCCCCAGTACCAAAAAAAAGAAAAAAGGTCTAGACAAAAAGTCAGAAAAAATAGTGACAAATATTATAAAGCATCATTTCTCCACTAAGTAGAGAAAAGAGCCAAGACTGTGAAGAACTTTGGCTTGGAGGTACAGCTCAGTGGTAGAGCAAATGCTTTGCATGCACAAGGCCCTGTGTTTCATCCCTGGAACTGGGGGAAATAAGTGAACCATAATGGTGTTACCTCCCAGTGTGGGTACTGAACTTCTCCTTACACTGAACACAATGAAGAGCTGGGTTTGCATAATAGGTCTTTTTTTTATGCCACGTGACTAGTGTTGCATCATTTCCCTCTGCATCAAGGCTCAGGGAAGAGTGTGATTCACTTCTGTTTTCAACAAGAAAAATAAAAGCAAATAACCCAAATGGGAGGCTACTTCTGGCTGACTCTTCCTGACTTTGTTAACCTTCCACTTGAAGTGGAGAAGACAGCACCTTGGGCTTGGGTTCAAGCTCTAAGCTCTCAAAACCTTGCCAGTTCTAGCAGCATCAGGCAATGGGTAAATCTCTTGGCATCAATTTAACACCATCCATAAAGTACATCCTAGATGTCTCTTCCTTATGTGGGGCAGCAGCAGAAATTTCATGAAAACATGGAGCTGATCATCTCAGCTGGGTAGTCTTTTCTTTTTTTTTTCTTCACTGTAAAACATAGCCTAATCAGACACACTATGAAATGGGGAAAGATGTCCTAGGAACAGTACCAACAATTTATCTCTATCCTTTCCCAGAGCCCAAAGAGCATTTTCATTCTCCTGGCCCAAGAAGTGACAGTCTCTTAGTCACGCCCTAAAACAAAAGCCTTGTCTGGCAGAACAATATGATATTTAATGAGCTCATTGGGCCAGTTTGATGGCTGCTATTTTGTGCATGAGGGACACTTGAGAATTGTTGAGTGGGTCTTCACTGCTAGAGTACTCATACGCCGTGGTAGTTATGGCCTTTGCCTGAGCTCATTTAATATATTAACTAGATAATTATATTTAGCTTCTAGTCTTTACTTAACTTTTAGCAAGCTTTTCCTCAATTTCAGCATCATACCCTGTCAAATTCAGGTTCTTAAATCTCATCAGCATAAAATATATAGAGTAACAGATGTTACTCCTTGTATCCTAAACCATTTCTCACACTACAATAAAACTCCTACACCATCTCTGGCCAACAACCATGACTAATACTTTGAGTAAAACATTGGCATTTAGATCACAGACTATGGGTCAAGAACTTAGCCTTTTTCTGTATCCCACAGATCTCTTAAGCCTAAAAAAATAGTTTGGATATTTATCCCCAAGAGAATTAATTTAGATGATGACTTCCAATTTGTAATAATATTTAATTATTTCTTGTGCTTGCAACCATCAGCAGCAAAAGCACATATGTAGTCCTTGCTTATGCAGACCATACTCTCAACCTGATACACAATTATAAGAGTGAAGGTTAAGGTAAACACTCAAAGCTGTGGGAAGGACTAGATCAGTGATGGTGAAACTTGCAGAGCTTTCAATGATATGAACAGCCCACTGGAGCACATGTGTCATAGGTTCACCAATGCACCAGACCATTCTGGAAAAGAAATGGTAGCAGAAACCAGCAAGGAGGAGTCTTGAGTGCTGCAGATGGGAGAAGAGGTGATGGGGCAAACATCCACATGTAGGTGATGTTATCTGGGTAGGGAAACATAACAATTTCTAGGAGTGATGGAGATGAACAACAATACAAGATTAAAAAGAGCTCTAGTTTCTTGCTTGGGATTGACAGTGAAATTCAGCATCTTTGATAAGGAAGCAGAGCCCTGGAAAAAGAGATGAAGTCATAGCTCCACCATGCTGGTGAGAAAAGTTCCGATTTTGGAGATCTAAATCAACAATACAGGAAAACAATGGAGAAAACTTGGCCTTAGGGGCCACAGACTGATACTGATATGTAAATAGTTCACTCATATATAAACAATTACTATTTCATGGGGTTGAGGACTGCTCATATTTTATTTATTGATTCATATAAATCTCTTCTCCCAGGGACTGCACTCAGGACCTTTGCGCTGGCCAGGCAGGCATGGCACCACTGAGTTACATCTCCGGTCCCTATATAGATCTCTTTCACTAGGCAATCTTCTCCTTAAATTCAGAAACTGGGCTTATATTCAGCTTAAACTCATCCCCAAATACTAAAATCCTATTTTGTTTTGTTTTGTTTTTGCTGTCTACTCAAACCGTGTGCAAAGGTTAGAAGTAGTGAGTCAATCAGACGAATTTCTCTTATTTTCAGGATGAAAAATTCTCTCCAGAAGTTCCCCCAGCAACCTATTTGCAGTTGCAAGTTTGCACTGAAGACCAAGAAAGTACCTGGCTCTTGGAGGTATTCTTGGGGGAAATGAGCAGAGGGCAAGGTGTGTGCAAATGTCTCTTGTCAGGCCGCTAACAAGCACAAAGGCTCTGGACCAGAAGCTGATCAGAATCTAGGCGGCATCACTTCCCGATGCACTCCCTTCTCTATTTATTAGTTTTCTGTTATTTATCTGTGAAATGACATTTACCTTAATAGGATTTGTTAAAGTTTAAATGACATACTACTTAGCAATGTGGCTGCAGTATAATAACCTTTCATAAATGCTAGCAATTTCTGAAACCAATGTAAGGACTAGCTTAGAGAAGCTTTGAATGAATGATAAAACCTTTTCAAATAGCTATGTGTGAACAAGAATAAAATATAAAGCTCACTGAAAAATACTGACATTTCTATGCTATGGAAATATATGAAAAGAGGAAAGTATTTTACCCTTTTGGTATTTAAGAGAAACATTAAAGGCATTTCATCCAGTACTCAGATAATATTAAACAAATAGATACCATATTTATTAATTTGTGAAACATATTTCAGTAAATTTAATACTATATTACTTTTCTTGTTGTATCTTCCAGCTGAGAACTGGGTACAATTTCAAAGGGCTCAATAATATGTCTGATCTAATAGTATTCTGTATAATTTGTTTTTTTAAAAAAGAAAAAAGATTCAATTTCTTTTTGAATGGCCATAACCAAGAAAACATCAGGTAATGCTTATTATTATTTAGAATTTTTTATTGAGTTTATTATTACATTTTAGGTATACAGTACAATTACATTTATTAATGGAATCTTGTACCTTTACATAACAGGCCTTGGTTCTCATTTTTTCCCCTTGTCCCTGCCCTCCCTTCACCCCCCCTTACCCTCTGCATTTACAAACACTTTATTTCCATTTTTTCATTTTCTTATATTTTTTTATTTTCCCTTATTATCTTTCTCCTACCCTTCCCACTTTCCCTACACCGTTAGCCCTTTTCTTCCTATTTCACATGGTCAATGATCTCATTAGGATCTTATTTTGCTGAAACTGGAGGAAAAGAGATACACAAGCTTTTTTGTTTTGTTTTGTTTTTTGAGACAGGTTCTCACTATGTAGTTGAGTCTGACCTGGAACTCACTATGTAGCGCAGGCTGGTCTCGAACTCACAGGGATCCTCCTGCCTCAGCTTCCCAGCGCTGGGATTACAGGCGTGTGCCACCACGCCCGGCTAAATGAGATACAAGCTTTTTATTTTGGGCACTTTTTGACATACACCACTGTAAAAACTTAATGGGGAGTACATGTCAATGAAATTCTGTTCCTAGCTGGGGTTCATCAATATCAACTATTGCTAACCATGATCATATCTTATAAAAAACAATAAGAGGCAGCAGAGCTTAGTATCTATTCACAGTTCAGGTTTGGACCCTAGCTCAAATAGTTCTTTCATCTTTCCTCATGTGTAAAATTGTGTCATGGTGACAATTAGAGGAAATGATACATATAAAGTAGTTCTGTTAGCTCTTGACATTTGTAGGTTTTATAAGTATTATCTGTAATTACTGACTTCAGTGCAGTGCTATTAACAGGTAACAGATAATACATCTACCACTGTACAGACAGCAGACATTATTGTTTGCCTATTCTTATTTGGTTTAAAAAATCTATTTTATTAGCAAGCAGATAGAGGCCCCTTATCTCACACAAAGTGAGTCTTGCCCAGTATCAGGGCATGGATCATGATTCATCAAAGCAATTCCATTCAGCTTTGCCAGTGATTGGTCTAAAGGGAGACACAGGACCCAATTCCAATGAGAAGCATACAAGAGGAAGTTTGCTGGGTGGGGGGCATCAGAATCTTCTTTTGAGAAGAAGGATCTAACTTGGATCTCCTTTCTTCCTAACTTTTAAGTGGAGCAAGCATATTAGTAACTGAGGTGGTTGTCTTGTGAACGCACATAATCAATCTAAAGATTGGATGGTCTGGACAATGGAAGTCTAAATCCATCTTTAGGATATAGGTTGAGAAAGCCAATTAAAAGTCTTTGTTCTTTCAGGCCTTATGATGTTATTTTATTATATGTGGCAAAAACATCCTAAAATGTCAGACATTTCAAAGTACTAGATGGCAGAAATATGTCCTATGTATTAATCATAATATTAAAGCCGTCAACAGAATCTTTCTTTCCTTCAGTTTTCAGACAGGGTCTCACTCTGTAGCCCAGGCTGGCCTCCAACTCATGCTGATCCTCCTGAGCACTGGAATTATAGGCATGTGCCACCACACCCTGCACAGCATTCAATATTTTTGTACTGTGACTAGCAAGAGGAGTAGTTTAGAAAGTCACTGATCTTCAGAATCTTGCTTCAGTCACCTCTGCCTGCATCCCTCTCTTCCTTCCTCCACTTCTCTCTTCTTTTTGCAATGGAGTTGACTAATGGCATAAGACATGATTTGAATTTCAGTGCTTCTGTCTCCCTAAGAAACTATGGCCAGCTAACAAAAGAAAGAGAAGCTAAATAAAACGGATTTAGGGATATTTAAATTATACTAGATTGGCCGTAGTTCTCTTAGTTGGGTCTTTGCTTTTGACATCAAGGTGATGCTTGCTTCCAGGAATGAATTTGGGAGTATTGCTTCCCTTTCAATTTCATTGAAGAGTTTGAACAGTAGTGGCATTAATTAGCTCTTCTCTAAATTTCTTGCAAAATTCAGCAGTGAAGCCATCAGGACCTGGGTTTTTATTTGTTGGTAAATTTTTAATTACATTTTCAATTTTGATGGCTGATAATGGGTTAAAATTTTTATATCTTCTTTGTTCAACTTTGATAATTAGTATTTATCTAGATATCTGCCTGTTTCTTCTGTGTTTTACATCTTATTGGAGTACAGGTTCTCAAAGTAGACTGATGATCCTCTGGATTTCTGCTAGATCTGTTGTAATTTTACCCTTTTCATTCCTAATTGCTTGGATTTGAGCTTTTTCTTTTTTGACAGGGTTGGCTAAGGGTTTGTAAATTTTGTTTATTATTTCAACGAATCAACTCTTTGATCTATTGATCTGTTGTAGTTCTTAGTCTCCATTGCACTGACTTCTGCTCTGATCCTTCTCATTTCTTCCCTTGTACGTGGCTTTGTTTTTGTCTTTGTCTTTCTCTTCTTTTTCTAGAAGCTTGAGGTTCATCATTAGGTTGTTTTTTTGAGCTCGCTCCGTTTTCCTAATATGGGTATTCACTGCTATGAACTTCCCTCATAGGGACTGCTTTCATTGTGGCCCATAAATTCTGGTGTGTTGTATTGGCACTGTCATTTAATTGTGGAAGCTGTCTAATTTCTTCTTTAATTTCCTCTGTAACCCAGTGGTTGTTTATGCACACCCATGTTTATAGCGACAGTTTGTAATAGCTAAATCTTGCAAAAGTCCAAATGCCATTCAACTGGTGACTGGATAAAGAAGATGTGGGTTTTTATAAAATGGAGTACTACTCAGTCCTAAACAATGAGAAACTAGAGACATTTATAGCTAATGGATGGACCATGAGACCATACTCTTAAGTGAAATAAATAGGACACACATGTGTAAATACTGAACTGTTTCTCTGGTGTGAGAAACTGAAAGTGTAAATGAGGACCAAAATGTATAATAGATACTGTGAAATAAAAACAAAATGTTCAAAGGGAAATGGGGACTATGGAGACTCAAAGAAAGGAAAGAAGGGAAAGAAAAAAATGAGAAAAGAAGGAAAAAAGGAAACCTTTTGTGAATAGGGAAGGGTGGAGGGGTGAAGGGAGGGAAAGGGAATGAGAAAAAGAACAATGATACATCATGTACAGGTTCAAATTCCCAATGATGAATGAGATCATAATGTATACCTAAAATGTAACAAGAAACTTAATGAATAACATATATATATATATATATATATACACACACATATATATATATATATATATATATATACATACATACATATATACATATATGAACTTAAAGTGGACTAGGCTCTTCATTTGCTTTCATAATTTTTAACTCTCCTGAAATTCAACTATTTAATGTTTGTTTGTTTGTTTGTTTATTTTTCTGGTACCAGGGATCGAACTCGGGACCTTGTCCTTGGCAGTCAGGTGGCAGAACCACTGAGCTAAATCCCCACCCCTTAATTAAAAAGAAATTAATTCACTCTGCCAGATGAAAATGGACCAGGTTTTTGAGCACCTTCAAAACTGATTATCTCAATTGGGCATATACAAGCATTAGTTTTTCCATAATGACAGAACCAAAGGTTTACTAGGAAATGGATTCAAAATCATCAGGCAAGACATAAAAGCATCTCTGATTTTCCTATTTTTTTTTGCAGCCATCTTCAGTCAAACATAACAGAAAAGGGACAGACTATCTTTATTCTCAACCAGGAAGGGATACTGAAAATAGGCTTCAGGTCTACCATGCAATGATGAGCAAAGTGAGATGGAACCTCAGTGTCTGGTCACCCTAAATCCCCAAGGAAGCTGAAATTCTTAGTTTAAAAGTAGATTAATTTTGGCAGGGTTAAAATAATAGAGTGTTACAATACCTAAGAACATGTCATCATTTGTCCCAGAATGTGTTTTTCAGAAACTATAAATTGAAAACTAGACTTTATAAAAGCAACACACTACAATTTGTTTTATTGATTGACTGCTTACAATTTGCTAAGCCATTAGGCAAGCTATTCACCTAGACCAACTTTTTATAGTTTTAGAATTCATTAACACTGGCACAGAGCTCTCTACCTCATTACAGGTATGGAGGTGAATGAAAGAACCAGCCAGTGTCTCAGATTTGTAATAGCTTCTTGCATCCTTAGGACTTCTTTGTATTTCAACATGGTTTCATTAACACATGGTATCTACCAAACCTAAGAGAGTTAAGTACCCTTTAGCTATATGCTCACTTACTTTAAAAATTACAGAATGCCAACAATTTCTATAAATGCCACGTATCAACTTTGTAGGAAAAATATGTCTGTCTCCAAAGTAAGAATGCTCTCACTTCAGACTGGAGACGACCCTGGTCTAATTCACTGAGTTAGACACACAGACACTTTACTGTAAAAAGTAACAGTAGAAGGAACATGATAGGCTGCGTAGGGTGACAACATTTTCTTATTCAGGTTACTGTGAAGCAAGCTAGTACAAGAGTCTGACCAAGTGTAAGGTACCACATCTGAGATTCAGTTTCTACTCATCAGTTTAATTCAATAATATAGGATTAAACTCCCTTCAATCTGGCTTTAATCATGTTCGGAGAAATAAGTGACAAATAAATTTCAATTTTCAGTGGAGGTGTTCAAAATCTTTCCTATTCATCAGTAAGAGGCAAAGGGTCAAGTTTGCTCCTTTCTCTTAAGAAATTAAGAGGAGACAACCAAGGTACACACAGAAAAATGACAGGAAAACAGGGAAGAAAAACCCAACTGGTATTTGCTCAGTTGAAGCATTTTATTGATTTGACTCTTACATAAAAACTATTTGATTGACTGGCCAAATCCCTCCTGCATAAATATAACAATCAAATGGAATTTTACTAAAGTATTGCCCTAGTTAATCTAACACTCTATACTTTCCATGGCTGCCAAAATACATATTTACCTGTTTAAGCCTAAGCTCAAAGAAGTCAGCCTAGGGTTACTTAAGAGTAGGAAAAAATTTAATAGAATTTTAATTGTATATTTCCATAATGTTGTACTTGTGGCATTAGCTAAGAAATCCTAGAATCTGAAAGCTGTCTTCCACTGCTAAACTACTTTGTACTCTGCAATTGATTAAGAACGGCAGAAGCAGTCAAGACTTGTATATTAAATTAGGGTTGCTAAAAGCACTTAATGTAGATTTGAATGCCTTCTCAAAAAAGATTTCAACTCCCTTAAATTGACATGACAACAATTTCTTACAGCAGCATAAAAAGTATTAGACCAAATGTTATAGCTTTGGCTTAAATTTCCATCTGCAGCTCATCAAATGACTAAACAGTGGAAAGGAATTAAACCAAATCAGACTCATTGCAGAGTCTGATATGCTGGCAGAATATAAACTTTCACTGCATGGCATCTGGAGTTTTGAGCAACTAACATTTAAATGCCTGTGTGCTTGTATATTCAGTGAAAAAGAGAAAATGTAGGATTATAGGTGAGATATCTGATCATTAAAGTTAATTTACAAGATTCATGATTCAGTCTGCTTCTTTCATGTATACACACTGCCCTTTAAATGCTCCTGCCAAATATGCTACAGAGTGAAAGAATCTCTCTAAATGAAGAATAACTGGCTTTAAATTTGTTTCATGTGCACAAGAAATCCCTGGTGGTACCGGGGATTGAACCAAGAGCCTTTTTGCACTGAGCTATATCTCCAGTCCTTTTTATTTTTTATTTCAAGTCAGGGTCTTGCTTAATCACCAAGTTGCCCAGGCAAGGTGTGAACTTGCAATACTCATGCCTCAGCCTCCCAGATACTTGCTGAGATTACAGGTGTATGCTACAACATTGGCTCTATGTATAAAATGTTAATGAATATGGTGACACAGTAGGCACAGAAGAATGTGCTTGTAGTACCAGCTAGTTAGAAGGTTAAGGTCAGAGGATCACTTGAACCCAGGAATTGGAGACCAGTCTTGACAACATAGCAAACATAGCTCATCTCAAAGAGCAACACCACCCCAATTAAACATGACAACTTCTCTTCATTTTTATTTAGTGTAAAGAATGCCTATCTGAAATGCACACAGCCTCACCTATAAACTTAAAACTTGTATTAAAAAAAAAATCTTCTTTCACCATTCTGCTAAGGAGAAGTATTTGAAAGTGTCCTTATGTAACCTTGCCTTCCAATATTAAGCTTCTGACTATTGTGATTCACTGAAAGTATAAATCCATACAAAGTCAACAGAATCTATCAAATACATCCTCCCAGTAAATTTTCTAGAGACTGCACTGTGTCTGGAACAAAATCAGATAACTCTTCTATGGTTCTGTAAGCCCTGAGAACTTTTTCATGAATGTACCTATTTTCCGAGTTCCATAGGGGAGGAAAGCTCTAAGGGTCTTTGTGTAGCATCCAGATGTTATGTTGTAGCTACAAAGCTCCCAGAGCATGACTGGTGCTCAGTCCATGCTCAATAAACAGTCTTTGAAGAGTGTCTGCCTTGCTTTTTGGCACTACTGAATAACATGGATTGGTGGTACAATAACCAAGAAAAATTAATGCGCACGTAGTAACTTCTGTAGTGCAATCTAGCATTGAAAAGTAAATAAAGATATGATGGAAAAGGTTATTCTCATTTCTCCTCCAAGCCTGGGAGATATATAATCTTTCAGTCTCCAAAAAAGAAAGAACATTCTCTTATTCAAGCAATCAATAGTTCTACAATGGAGCAATCTTTAAATGAACATGATGAATGGGATCTATCAAGTGAGACAGATTAATAAAAAGAAAAAAATAAGGTTAAGCTGTATTCTATCGTGTAGCCAGTCAGACTGACAGGAAGTGGTCACTTGCTAAACTTCCTACACTGGAGTAGTGCACTCATAGTAGACAGGGCCCAGAATATACAACATCATGAAAATTACAAATATTTAAATGTGTAAGACAGAAGGCTAAGAGAAATGCTAGTGTTCAAATAAATGCAGGGAATCTTAGTACATATGTTAAGAGATGTACTTACCTGCATACATCTTAAGTGATAAATATCAACCTGTATTACATTTAAAAGTCCTATTCTAAGGCAAAGATTGTGGACTAAGCACATTATTTGTTCTTTAAATCTGATATGAAACCTCACGAGATATACTCATGTGCTACATGAATATCTCCTAACACAGAAACTGAATTTAGAAAGAATTAAGTCTTACCATCTTTACTCAGGTACATTTAAGAAGTTATCTTATTTATAGTTAATGCGTCTCACTCATCAAATGAGATGATACACCTGAACTTGCCAACCAAAACACTAAGTGCTAAATAAATTTAAGGTTTAGTATCAGAAATAGAACCTGCATAGAAAGCTTGTAGGTAGGTCTGTCAACCTCCGGAACAATCTCTGTAGGTAAATGACAGTAAAATATCTTTCTCACTGACCCAAACTCACATCTGAGCCCAGCTCATTCTGAGTAATCATATAAGGCTAAAAAGTGCTGGCACTATTAATAAGATAATCAAGACATTTGTAACCTGTTCAATTCCTTGAACTGCACCCAAAAGTAAATGGATGAGTCATGAGTATTAAAATGTTTGGAAATGTGTTTTAAATAAAGAGAATATTTGGATGTTCTATCAGTTGAAACATCGAAATATTGGCAACTATCGCAAATCTGGGCTGTTCCCAGATTGTAAAACTACTCAAGACATCTCTCCTTTTTGCCTACTGCTGTTTCCCTGTTTGACCAGTATTTCAATCCTTTTTGGCAATTTTACTGAACAGCATGCAAAAGCAGCCAAAGAAGAAGAAATTCAATCATTTTCTACCACTCTTATAGATGATTTTATGGAGGAACAAGCCACAGCTATCAGATGAGTTTCCATTATCCCTGGAAATATTCTACCTACTCTTGCTATTAATAATATTAGAATATTCTACAGTTTCCTAAAAAGAAATATCAACCATCAGAGAAATCTCAGTAATGTAAGCAAGCTACACCCTAAAAGAAGCAAATATCATGAATGCATTTTTATTTACTATATTAAGTGATGCTACTTATTTATATTTTTTAATGGGGGAAAGCATCCTGGGAATTGAACCCAGGGCATGGTATGTGCTAGGTAAGTCCTTTACCATTGAGCTACATGCCAGCCCTGAAGTCATTTAAATGATATAGTTACATACCCCTTTAAAACTTTGAGAAAAGTCAACATTAAA
>NW_022900950.1:35688730-35702876 GCF_012274545.1 Fukomys damarensis | reverse complement strand
AAAAAAAAAAAAAAATTCCTTCCTCAAACTGAAAGAATATACCTTTTTACTGTCATATTATGAATGGGTACATGGATTTACTCTAAAGATCACAGGGCAGGAGGCAGAATTGCCTGGGTAAGCATTTACAGTAATGATGAGAAGACTTGTGAATACTTAGGAATGTACTAAGCGGATGGAGCTTTTCAGACAGAGAGGGAGGGATGTGGGGTAGGGCTTCAGAGGTACACAGGAAGGAGGATGAGTGGGAGAGGCTATGAACTGGCAGCAGCAGCAGCCAATAAAAAGCAAAGTACCCCCCCCAATCTCTATATTTACAAAGCACACTAATCTCTTCCTATAGCTAAGAGTTCTTTCAGTTTTCTTAGGGCAATTCATTGATGAATAATTCTAAATTCTGAAAGAGTTAATGGATATGCAAAACTTTTCCTCATAGGTATAGCAAGATTTGCCAAATGTTTCAAGAAGACTGAATGCTTCCCTGAAGAGCAAGGTGTTGAATGGATTCTGACTGTACCTTCCTTCATTGGGACCATTCATTCTCACTGGTCACCATAGATGGAAGAAGCACAAGGAAGCCATTTAGAGTTTTCAGAGTGATGTGGGAGCTCACACACCAGCTCTTCAGAGTCACATAAAGTAGGGCCTCCTTCCCTGTGAAGCAGCTTGGAACTAACCTCTCCGAATTTTTTTCTGTAGCAAATCTGACAGGCCGTATCTTCCACCTAGAAAATTCCCAGGCCAAATCCCATCCTACTAGAAGGTATGAATTTAGTAATTGAGGTGGTAAAAGGGGGCAAAGTTAAGAAAGTAAATCTGTGAAAAATAAAATGGACCAAAGTAAGCAATTAATTTTGGCACGTATACACATAGTTCCTTCCTCCAGGAGTGTAGCAAGTGTTAACTACTCATAAAATAATCCACAGAGGATGCCAAGGCTAAGAAGAGATAAATAAGTCTTATTTTAAGACTTAGAAGGGAGCAGTAGAATACATTTGTATTATTTTTATATTTATTGAGCAATTACAATGTGCTATATCTTATGCTAAATGCTTTATATCTTAATATATTATTTACTCCTATGAGGTACATATTATTTCTGCTTCCATTTTATAGACAAGAAATCTGAGATACAATGGTTAATTAATTACCCAAGGCCATGCAAGTGCAGGAGCTAAAGACTACAACCAAGTCCATTTGGCCCTTGAACTTGTGCATTCCAGGTAAGGGCTTGCCATATTAGGGGGCCAACACGTACGGATTTGGAACAAATTAGCAACATTCAGAGGAGAGGAGCAATTAAGCAGGATTTAAACAGAAAATCAAGATGAGAGGATGGATGAGAAGCACAAGAGGGTAAGGATTAGTACCCACTGACTCTCAGCAGTGAAAGGGAGCTGGGAGCAGCCCTTGACCATCAGAAGACCACTGAGTATTCCAGGTCAAAAGGAGAAGGGCAAAGGTAGGCATGGCCATGGGCACCGAGGAGCAGCAGCTGTGAACATCACTCATGGCAGAGGTCTGGGTAAGGGTGGGGAAGGAGCAACATGACACGTGTCTCAGGGAGAAGAAAAGGCTCCCAGGTGAGGTCTGCCAAGGATACTGTAATATCTCCAGACATCAAGGACATTTTAATTCCCATCTGCATTCAAATGGAAGGGCAGGTGGACAGGATGGTTGTGCCAAAAAGAGAAGAGTGTCAAAAAGAACACTGAATAAAATGCTAATACAATGCTCCAGGTAGTGACTGATTATTTAATTGGCTTAATAATTCTCTAGAGGAGACAAAGGTGTTTAGAAGTACATTTAACTCAAAATATGCATTATTTTAAAAAATGGAAACCTTCACCTGGAAATGCATATGAAATCATCCTTTCTCTTACCATCTAGCAAAGTAGTCAGTCATAATTAGTTTGTTTTATTGCTTTTTAATTGTTGTACTTCTGTCAATAAGCACCACCATATAATTAGGGAGCTGGTTCCCCTTTCAAATATGTGGGCTGGAATTCTCACCTCTCCAACCCGTGATGCTAGGTATGCATGTGCAGGAGCAATGAGCTGTGTGCTTCTAGTGGATCCTTTGAGCCAAGGATACACAAAGTAGGTTGAACCCCGAGGCTTCTGTTTTCTACTTTGTCTTCCACACAGATCTCTTTTTCTCTTTTTTACTGAACACATGTAAAACTTAGCTATGAGAACTATGCTAGGTTGTAAGTAGGTAAATGTTGTAACAAGCTTAAAGACCGTAAGAATAAGGCATATTTCCTATTCTTTTAAAAGGCAGGGGCCAAGGATTTGGCTCAGTGGTTCCTCCGCCACTGACAGGCAAGAGCAAGGGCCAAGTTCGATCCCCGGTACCACAAACAAACAAACAAACAAAAAAACAAAACAAAACAAAAAACAAAAAAAGAAAGAAAGAAAAGCAAAGGCTAAATAACATTCTGACCCCCAAAGGAACCTTAGAGATAGACCCACATCACTTTTTTGAAATAAAAAGCTAAAACAGAGGGCAGGAATTGTGTCTTACTTGCCTCTAATAGGTGTTTAATCTTTTTTTTTTTTTTTTTTTTTTGTACCAGGATCGAACTCAGGTCCTTGTGCTTGAGAGGCAGGCGGTGGAACCACTGAGCTAAATCCCCAGCCGGGTGTTCAATCTTTGTTATAAAATTCATAATTGTTTCATAGATACACTCCAAGTGGAAATAAACAATTATTTGGAACCATTTCCTGTTGTGCATATGTAGGGAGAGGGAGAAGAATTTAGGAAGGATGGAAATAATATATACTTTGTCTAGACATCTGAAAACAGACAAGGTGAGAGATTTTAAAAGAAATCCCACTAGCTCAATATCATCACAACATACTTTTCTATCTCATGAGTCAATGACAAAAATTGATGTAAGAAAATAATCTGGAATAATCAAATAGTGATTGAAAATCATGCATACTGGTGTCAAACTCACAAGTGAATTCTTTTCAGTAAGAAAACTGTTCTGTAAGATATCCTCTATGTCAAATTCTTTTCATTAACCAAAGAGTAGGCAGACAAAGGAAGAGTCATCCTTGAGTGTGAAGTATACAAACAATGCATCCAAGTTAAATGACTTATGGCTATCACAAATAAAGGAATGCTGTTTGGGAAAGGGCTTCCCACTTTGTGTAAAAACAGCTTCAGACAAGATCCATGGTGCATAAAGTGGTGCAAAATGACCTGGAAAAAATGGTTTCTATGGATATCATTTAGAGATGCATATTCTTGAATACCTTCCCATTCAAGGTACTTTGGCTCTTTTCTTAAAGCAATTACAGCCCAGGTTTTTCTGCTCAGGTTTTGTTTACATAAGAACAATCTTGGCCCTAGGTCATTTGTTTAGGAGGTAATTCCCACCTTTTTGAACATAGGTAGGTTCATCACTACGTACATAATAAAATATCAAATTTTTCTTGGGAAAAAATTAAATTTAAAATAATTAAGTATCTGTAGGTAACCTGCTGGTCTTTTCCCCCAAAGCAGGTACAAAGGCTGCTGTTGAAATAGAGAAGACTTTGTTTTTAAAGTGTTCAGAAAAACATAAGACATCGCTGATCACCTGGAGGCCTCATTTTAATTTGATCCTGAATCCAGGATGATTTACAGATTGTCTTTTTGAGACAGTGAACTGTTTTGCTAAAACCTTTGTGCAGATCAGAAAAGGAACTTAAGAAGCCATAATATTCTGATGATCTAATGAATGATTAGGGTCAGAACCCCCGTTGTTTACATTTTAGAAAAGCATGTTATTTGGACTAGAGCAGACATCAGGATTTTTCAGAATGCAAATATTAAATGCCATTCTTAACCTCACCCACATGGACAAGGGAGAAATTTATCAAGTAAACTGCTCATGTCTCTGTGCATAAAAAAGATGAGTTTTAGGTTCTGGACTATTAAGTACTTTTCTCTTTTCAGATAATACTCTAATAGAACAATTATGAAGTACTCTGAAACCTTGCCACACCCCTTTGATTAAACCACACTTCACAAAATATTTAGATAAAGCCTGGACAAATGAAATAAACATCAAGGCAGGAAATGCAGCCTGGAATGCTCGATCTGGCACTCCCCAGACTCTGAAGGGCTGTCTCACTTGAACATTTAAGCAAACAAAATCTACAGTAATTCCATTGTAGCCTTTGCTCTTAAGCAAAGCTAGCTCATCTCTGACATTTTGATTTTTCACAGCAGATGGAAGCAAAAAAACTTCCTCGGCTCACAAACATATGTGTCCAGTCGAGATCTGATTTCTCAAACCTTATGCAACAATCCAGCAAACAAACAAACAAACAAAAAGGTTATTTATTACTCACTATTACTCCAGGATTTCAGTAAATATTTGATACTGATCTCAAAGAAGCCTGAATCCTGTTGGCTGGCCATGTCTGCGGCATACAAAGAGGCTCCTAGGACTGGGAGCTGCTGGAGGAGCAGGTACCGGGTGTGGAGATGTGCCTGTCACAGGTTAGTGATGTAAGCGCCGGGTCAAGAGCTGAGACGGCAGCTCTGCAGATCCAACTCCGTCTCTGACAGGGAGTCCTCATTTAAAGGACTGTGAGCAGCGGGAGAGAGATGCTCAGCCGCTCCTCCTCCTCTGGGGCCAGGTCTTGCTTCTTATTTGCTGGGTGCTGATCTCCCTGCAGCCCTTAGAGGCGGTGGCAGCCGCTGCTTTCATTTCTGAGCTTCCGTAACTAGAAATGCCTCCTGCCGGCCGCCCACATGCTCTGCTAGAGCCAGGTACAGCACTGAGGAAGTTCCCACCTGAACCGGGATCTGCTCTCTCAGGGAAGGTAGGATTCTTGGCCCGCCTGCCCGATGCGATAAGGGCAGCCTCTTGGCCCACACAGTGGCCGAAAAGCCAAGGGATGGCCTGAGCCCACCACTCCCTGGCCCTGCCTCTGCCTTAACCTGGGCTGCCACTCAGCCTCCACCAGGGCTGGAGGAAGAGGAGGAGGAGGGTCCACCAGGGCTGGAGGAAGAGGAGGAGGAGGGGGCGGGAGAGGGAGGGGAAGGAGGGGAAGGAGGACGAGGGGAAGGAGGACGAGGAGGACGAGGAGGACGAGGAGGACGAGGAGGACGAGGAGGACGAGGAGGAGGACGAGGAGGAGGAATCCTCCTTTCGATCCTCTCTTACTGCAGAAAGTCTTCCAGCCTGGTATGCGCTGGCTACTTCCCCTTGTGTCTGTCCCTGAAACACACAACTGCAGCACAATGCGGTAAGCAAGCTGTACCCTTGCATCTGGTTACAGCTATGTTCTGAAAAACCTCATCTATCAGCCTCATTTCAGTAGGGAAGCTCCACAGCATGAAGACGTTGGTATGGGTTTTTCTTCCCTTCCTCTTCTGGGAACAGTAGAATTTGCATTTTATGTTTCTCCCTCCCAGAAATTCAGTCTTACTGAGGGGCACCCCAGCCCTAGGGTGTGCACCCAAAAGGGGCAGAATAAACTGCTTTGTTTGTTCAGAGAATGCCACAGATTCCACCAGGGATCTGTTTCTCAAGCCTTGTGTTTCTAAGTATCACTCAGTCCAATAAAGCTTATTTTATTTGTATTAAAAAGATAAAAAGTTTACATTGGATTCCTTTTCTACAATGACATTTTGCTTCATGAATTCTTCATATCAGGTGTCCTGATTTGGTTAGCTTTGCTTCACGTTATCATTTAGCTTGTGTATGAGTTAAATAAGAGTATTGTATTTTAATAATGACAGGCTCTGTTTCAGCAGGTGGGATTTGGCCAAGCATCCGAGAGCATTTGGATCATTCCCCCTCCCCAGTAAATTTATGATTAATGTTTCCAAAAGAATAATTTGTGATAAGTATTTAATATAACAAATGTTGGGCAAGACCCCCCACAATCAATTCACAAACAAGACTTCCCAGATTAATAGTTCATTTGAGAAATAGAAGGGAATGATTATAATAATCTTCCATTTTTCAAGACAAAGAATTTGAAACATCCAGCATTAAATAGCACTTTCAAAGCTGTGTCCTAGCTTATCACTGTAATAAGCTTCTCAACTCTTCACACTTAACACTTAACTCTGCTCACAGCATTTTATTTTCATGAAATCTCATCAGGTTGATATCTTTTTAATTCATATATATTTTTTTATATTAAAGTTGATGAGCTAAATCTCCTTTGACCATCTGTACTCTGTATGGATTCTAGATAGAACAGTACCCAAAGGTTCTGCTTCAAAATAATTATTACACCTGAAAACAACTGCAATGCCTGTGCCCACCAGCTCTGGTGTTCCTTCAATGGCTGAGTGCACTGGGAGGCTGCAAGGTGCGTTGTAAGGAAGGATACATGGACTCTCAAAGGGGCCCCGGCTCCCATCTGGCAGCAGCCCTTACCTTGGGAGCTAAGGCAAGCTCTTAAACGTGCTAAGCCTTAACTTCTTCATCAGCGTATTGGGGATGATCATTGTAATCACTGTATCCACAGTTGTTGGAAAGAATAAATGACATCATGTATGAAAAGTATTCACTATAGTCGCCTCATCAAATTTTATTATTATTATTTGTTTGTTTTTTGAGACAGGGTCTCACTATGTAGTTGAGACTGACCTGGAACTCACAATGTAGCCCAGGCTAGTTTCAAACTCACAGTGATCCTCCTGCCTCAGCCACCCGAGTGCTGGGATTACAGGCGTGCACCACCACACCCAGCAAATTTTATTATTCTTAATTCTAATTAATTTTATTTATTTTTATTATTATAAATTCTTACTGACTAAAGAATAGACACTTTTTGAAGTTAAATACTTTTTACCATTTCTGTGACTTAGTATATTGTTTTTGAACATCAATAGTAACTATTTGCAGCTAGCAGGTCAAAGACGTTTAAAATTAAAAAACAGCTGCAAGAAGCAAACATGTGATTTTATATTGTTACACAGAGATTCTCCAAATGCCTATAAAAGAAATCCTAACTGTGTTTTTAAAGTTTTCAGTAGTACTCTAGCATACTAACTTGTCGAGAATGCTACTCATACCATTTGAAAGGAAATGATCATAAAAATTTAAATGCTATTTAGAAAGAATGTTTTTAATGGCATCTAGTTTTGCCTATAAAGAGTGAATTAGTAACCAAGAGTCCTGTTTCTGTCTGTCAGAACCCCAAATCCTCTCTAATGTATGTTTTTCCTCATTTGAGTACCTTTAAAAACAACATATATTGTAAAAGAACAGAAAAGTCCTTTTGTTTTGAAAGGCCTGCAGTCAAACAGAAAGACAACTAGTATAAACTGAGACAAAACATTTTCCTTTAGGGGGGCACTTATAAAAAATGTAGCTGGAACAGGCAGCTGGAACAGGCACCTGGAACAAATATTCTTTAAAATACAGTAAAATCTGAACCTGACCCTGGCTTGCTATGTGATTTCAGTTGGCATTTAAGATGACCTAAACCTATCTCAGCTCTCATACCTGTTATAACAGATCTTTCCTTAAAAATCTTAGGAGAACATACAGTGAATCTATAAACAAAAAATTAGGCACAGATGTTGGGAACTGAAAGAAAGGTAATAGTAGTATAGGAATAGTAGAAGGCCTCAGGAAATGGTGTCAAACAACGGAAAAAAGTTAGAAAGTACCCTGAGATAAGTAATAACAATTAATGAAACCATTTATATTTATTCAATATTAAAACTGTGCTAGAATACACATTTAAAAATCATATTATGGGCTGGGGATTTGGCTCAGTTGTTCCACCGCCTGCCTGGCAAGCGCAAGGGTCCAAGTTTGATCCCTGGTACCATAAAAAAAATCATACTTAATCCTCACTTCAAAAATATGAGGTAAATCCTATTAGCCCACTTTATAGAGAGAAAAGTCAAGCTCAAAGGAGCATAAAGTAAGATCACCATATTGCTGGTAAAATTTAGGTAGAGCCAATTTTAGGTACATTTATCCTATTATATTATTATTTAATTCTATCACATTTTAAAGTCATTTTTCAGGTGACATGGTGGCGCAAGCCTACAGTTCCAGCACTTGGGAGGTTGAGGCAGGAGGATTGCCCTGAGTTTGAAGTCAGCCTTGGCTACATAGTGAGTTCAAGGCTAGCCTGAACTACAGAGTCAGATCCTGTCTCAAAGAAAGAAGTGGGGGGAGTTATTTATTTTAACTTTATTATGATTGGCAAATCATAAGAGAGAACCAACTTCTTTCAAGAGACTTCAGGAAGAGATGCTAAGAACTTCCTTATCACTGACAGGTGGTCCAGGTCCCCAACACCTCCCTCAACCTACACATGGCCTTCCTCCTGCCTGGCTTTTGTCTGGGTAAAGAACTGTTTCCTGGAGGCTCTAGTCCCATCAGGTATGTAGAGAAGAATACCATGATTTTTCACAGTATATTGGTTCATTGCATAGGGACTCCTAGCCTGGAGTAGAGGTGGTGAGACTGCAGATGGAAATCTAGGCTGAATTCTACTCTCCAGTTGTCAAGGGTTGATAATGGGCTCTGCTCACCCTGATGTGGGATGGCATCTGCCCAAGACTCAGTCTATTTTGTGATCAAGACAGTGTACCTATGGGTGGGTGGTAGCCCTGGATGGTGAGGGGAAGCCAGAGAAGCACAGTGTCTTAAGAAGGGATGACCAGCCTATCCCTATGTCCCGGCTTGCTGAGGGGCAGCAAAGGATGAGGGGGTAGCAGGTGAGTGCACTGCACTTTACAATCCATGCCTTAAATCCTATTGTAACCACCTATTCCCTCTCCCCTCTGAAAGCACTGTGACTTACTCAGTTTATATCCCCCACTACTTCTAGCACACGTTTAATAAACATGTAGAGTGGGTGGATGAATAGGGCTGCAATGCCTATCTAGGGTTATATGCTGCCTATGGGGGGAAAACGTGCACCAGAAGTACAGTTGGTTTGTATTTTAATTCATGTTCCATGTACACTTTCCTGGCATTTTAGACCATCCTTTTTTGAGACTAAACTGTATAGTGTTTTTAAAAATGTGAAAACAAAGCTAGGCAAACAGTCTGGATGCTTGCCAATCTCAAAAGGCATTACATAATGATTTTCAAGCATCTGATTGAGCTGATTGGGTTAGGGTGGGAGTCCTCCCCCTTTCCCTGTGGATGGGTGCACGTGGGTACCCACGTGTAATTACTGTCACAGAATGACATGCATATCCACACACAGACTGTGTTAGGCAGAAGAGAATTGCTTCAAGGGCAATCTGAAGAAACAAAGAAAATGTCTTCAGATGATAAAAAAATTGCTTTATCAATTTTTGATCAGTAGTTTCAAACTCCAAAAATGTATATTACATTTGTGCTATTATATATTGTATTATAAGAACTATTCCAAATCAAGTGTGTCCTAAATTGAATTAAAAAGGCCAAAGTTGAGATCAATGGTGACTAGTATGGAGAAATAATTTTTTTTCATTAAAGAAGAAAACAATAAGAGGTCTTATAGATGTAACCTAAAGAACAAAGAGTCCAAATAAATAACAAACTTCTTTTTTGATCTATTTCAGACATACAATTTAGGTGATCTAGCCTACTCTACCAAATAGAGAAAAATATGAAATGATGCCACACAATGTTCATGTGGTAAACATAAAATGTAATAATCATTCCTTTAAAAATCCAACCCAAAGCCACAAATCTTCACAAAAATAGATTTTGTTAAGTTCTGAAAACATTTACTTCATTACTATCCACTGTGAATAATTTTTTCAATGAATTGAAATACATTAAAATTTTTGAATGCAGCAGAATTTCATTAAACCAGAGCTTGTTGTTAACAGATTTAGATATAAACAAGTAAAATCAGGTTTCTTAAAATGGATTTCATAAAAAAAACAAAACAAAACAAAACAGTAGCAGAACCCAACTTTTTTTCCTTCTCCACTCAGCTCCTCTGAAAAGAAATGTTGTAAGAAAGTGAGGCCAGGACAAAGAAACTGTATGTTCATCTACCACAGGGGTGGTGGACCTTTTAGAAATGAGTACCCAAAATGCAACCCAAACCCACTTATTTATCACAAAGTGCCAGCACTACAATGTAACCTGAATACTGAGGTTTTAGCTTAGAAAAAAACAACTCACACATTAACATCTTTTGTCTCAAAAGAATAACAACACATATTCCATAGGTTCACCACCACTTCAAGTTCAAGGGGAAGCCCTTGAAGGATTTAAACAGAAGACAATGAGACCCTGAGAAGTGGCAGCAGGGAAGTGACAGGAAGCCTATATCCACCCTGGTTGCTATCCTGTGCACTGAAGGCCCCCTCCATGTGCCCATTGTCAGGCAAGGTGAATACTCACATTCACTGAATGCTTAACATTGAGGTCCTGGGCTAGGCTGCATCTTGGAGAACAAAGCCAAGCCAAAAGGCACACCTGTTGGGCCCCCTCTAAAACTGGAACTAGGATATCAGTGAAGGAACTGAGATTATTGGTTATCCCAGACCTGCAACCTGGGAAATAAAATTAGGCCTCTCCCTGGACTGTGATCCAGACTATTGAATAGTGACTACAAGGACTCTATGTACCAGAGCTGAGTCCTTGCTCTATCACACAGTGTCTGTGTTGGTGGCAAAGTTGTTGAATACCTCATGACCTCAGTTTCCTTGTCTATAAACTAATGCTTATTACACAGTTCCTAGGTAGGTGACAACTGTTAAGGTAGCAGATCTTTAGCAAGCAATAAATTCAGAATACCCAATACAAAACGTTCCCTTAAGTACACAGTCAGGCTGGAAAAAGAGGTAGCACAACCCTGCCCACTGCAGAGACCTCTGCTGGCTACCAAGGTAAGGTAGACCTTCCAAACAAGGCTGAAGATGTGTCAAGACAAGGAAAACCTAAACGTGTACACTTACAACTTTGGGGCCTAAGGTAAACCTTCATCTGAGTACAGGTTAGGGTTAGTTTAATATCATTTCAAACTTTATCTAATTAGTCTTACCATCAACCTCTCAAAGTAGGGCCTCCTATTTAGATATTATTAATCCAAAGCCTAAATAAAGAGATGGTTCATATATATTATGCAAACATGAAGATTTGATCTCAAATTCTGCAGAGTAAAGGTATGGTGTAGTTAATATTTAATGTTCTGTTTATAAATATATATGCAGAAAGGAAACATGTGAGGACCCTCCCTCTTACTATGAAAGCAACAGCATAATGCTAACTATACCATGATACTTTCAAATACCCATAGTAGCCTGAGAAATTAGTCACACTCAGATTTAAACATGTCTGGTATAACTAGCTCAATAGTAGCCAAGTATTAATGTATGATTACAAAACATTAGACATTAAACACTAAAAAAATAGCATTTGCTTTGCATATTAGTATTTATCAAAAATACACAGGTAATGCTCTAACAGGATAAAAATAATTATGTTTATATCAGTTATCACTCTTTCCCCAAAATTCTTGGCTATGTAAAGGAGAATTAAGAAAATGTTAGTTTCCCCCTGTATCAATGATAATCCAACCACGCAGAAAAGAAGCATTCTCATAATTGCATTAAAATTGTTGGATGATAGGTATTTCTATGGCTTAGTGATATAAATTAAGTGTGTTCTGGGTCAGGATATAGCTCAGTGGCACCACACCTGCCTGGCAAGCACAAGGTCCAGAGTTCAATCCCTGGTACCAAAAAAATAAAAATAAAAATAAAAAATAAATATTAGAGCTTAAATCACATGGAGCATATACGATTTCTCAAAAGTGACATTTAATGTATAGTTATTAAAATCTGTAATTTTCAAATTAATTAAGCTGAGAATATTAGAAATTTTTATGAGTTTTATTTGTATGTTCACTACTTAAATTTTATATGTACTAAAATATTTTTTTCTTATAGATATGATGTTACAGTTACCTACTAACAATCGGAGGACTGCAAATCAGGAAAGTCTTTATTCTGCTTCCTATTTTAGCCCTGATACTACGATTTTAGACAAATTATTTCTCTACTAACTGAAGAATCTTCCTCCTCCCATCAAGCTGTTTCTTGGGGAACACCCTAAGATTTTCCATACTCTTTGGAAGAACCACAGTCGGGGAGAAGCAGAACACTGGGCATGTTATTTTATCTAAGTTTTGACATACATTATTGAATTTTTTGGCTACAGACTCATGTTCTCAATATGTTTTGATAAGCTAAGTGTCAAGGGTACCAATGAAAACATGTATATTGGCTTGCTGGCAAGAGCAGCTTGAAACAGGACAAAAAATTGGGGATTAGAGAGAAATAACCAAGTTGTCTACTGTGAAATTAATGAGGCAATATCCAAGTGCTTTATCTTAGAGAAAAACTGATACAAAACGCACATGGTGGGGGCAAGTCCTATAAACCACAGAGACCACAGCTATGAGCCAGGGTGTATCACTGATCTTAAGGACAATGGAGCTAAGGAAGTGAAGGTGCAGACAGCATCACTTCCGTTAGCACTGATGATTTAAAAAGAAGTATCGACCAGAGAAATTGATCCAACAACTCCTAGATGATGCAAAGAAGAATAACATAAGACTGATAGGAATACATGAAGTAGCAGGAGAAAATACAAAAGACTTTAAAAAGCTGTTCACAGAATTAATGACAGAAAATTTCCCAAACAGAGGGGAAGAATTTGACATTCAGATAACTGAGGCATATAGGACCCCAACTAGCTACAATAAAAAAAAAATCTACACCTAGACATATAATAATCAAGATCCCAGAAACCCAACAAAAGAATAAAATACTACAAGCAGTAAGAGAAAAGAAACAAATCACATACAAAGGAAAGCCCATCAGAATCACAGCAGACTTTTCAACACAAACCCTTGGGGCAAGAAGAGCCTGGAATGAGATATTTCAAGTACTAAAACAGAACAACCCCCAACCTAGACTGATGTATCCAGCAAAACTCTCTTGCAAAATGGATGGGGAAATAAGACACTTCCAAGACAAAGAACACCTGAGAAACTACACGAATACCAAACCAGCACTACAAGCAATTCTAAACAATATCCTAGAAAAAGACAATGAAGGCAACAACACCACGAGGCCCAACAGAGCAAATCAAATAGGCAAGGCAAGAAATTAAAAGAGGGTGAAAAAGTAAAGAGTCAACAAAAGGCCAATAACATGTCAATAATAAGTCAGTACATATCAGTTATAACCAGCAATGTCAATGGCCTCAACTCACCAATCAAGAAGAATAGACTGGCAAAATGGAATAGGAAGCAAAATCCAACAATATATTGTATACAAGAAACACACCTAGTGCAAAAAGAAGCCCATAGACTGCAAGTGAAAAGATAGAAAACAATTCTCCATGTGACAGGAGCCCAGAAAAAAACAGGGGTAGCAATCTTATTTGCAGACAAAGTAAATTTCAAACCAAAACCAATTCTAGTATTATTGGTGTAGGACGGTACTATATCATACCTCTGTGAATGTAAAATATCTTATACCTGCTTTATGATACATAGCAGGGACCGTGCTTTATCAGAGCTATATTTAATGATATTACTCTAGAATGTTCTCTTTCCAGATGATGATTAAGATGCTAATAAAAAAAATGGTGCCAGGTACCACAACAGCAACAGAACTTTGCTGTTTTCTGGATATTATTCTTTTTTTTGTTTTTTTGTTTTTGTTTTGTTTTGTTTTTTAATGGAACGTGCTGAATGTCTATAATTTTGTTCAGATGACTGCAGAACCTGGAAAAGCTGTTGCTGCTATTGATACATAACATACTGCTATTATTAGTCATTTTGTATAAATATAAATATATATACATATATACATATATATACATATATGTATGTATATATATATATAAATTGAATTTTGGGAAACTTTAACGGTGCTGCCAACTTTGGAAAAAGTCATCACAATTTACTGTGTTGAGTTGGCATTGTACAGAAATGCACAGCCATACTGGTCTAGAAATGTTAATTTTTTTATTTTTATTTTTAATTTTTTTTTCCATGTGTACAGGGGTAACACATCGTACTAAATATGTAAGGTCACATCTACGTGGGTTTGATTACAGAAACTAATAAAGTATTCTCTAAATAATGACAAAAAGAATAAGATAAGACTATAAGAGCAATAAGCAATTTAAATATGTTC
>NW_022900950.1:35669947-35688349 GCF_012274545.1 Fukomys damarensis | reverse complement strand
AAATGGGGAGGAGAGGAGGGGGTGAAGGGAGGGCAGGGACAAGGGGAAAAAATGAGAATCAAGACCTATTATGTAAAAGTACAGAATCCCAATGATGAATGTAACTGTATTGGATACCTAGATTGTACCAATAAACTCAATAAAAAAAAAAAAAGAAGTATGGACTTCATTTAGCAGCACTAATCTCATCTTCAAAGTCTTCCTAGTGCCCATCTGCAGTGATGTGCCTGGCGTGGAGCCCCGGTCCCCGCCTCTTAGAAGTCTCTTCTGTGTAAGTCAGATAACACTGAAACACAGAAGCATATACATTACCTTTCCACCTTTAGGCACCATTCAGACATGTTAGAAAACTGAGAAGGGATGAGTCTATTTTTCAGGGAAGAGAAAGTCTTACATGGCATGTTTTTAGAAAGGGTGGGAATCACCACCCTATTTGACTAGACAAGCAGGCCTTTGTGTAGGAGGGTGGGGCTGTCAGAGGCTGAATGAGGGATGGCTGCAGCTCAGCAGGCTCCTGGGAAAGCATTTCCAACTGCCACGCTCAGGCTCAGCATAAGAGTCAGAAATGAGGTGCAAAGTAATGAGCTTTACAGACCAGCAAGTTGGGTGAGGTCACTCTGAGAAACCCAGGCAACAGAGGAGGAGGTCAAAATTCTACCAGTTAGTGTCAGCTGTAGAGAAACCAAAGGTCAGTTAGTCCCTACTCCACTAGCTTCCAGGCACAGAGATATACTTATGTGTTTGATTCATGCCTTCTTCTTTTATTAAGTGCAAGTGATACTATTTTTTCTGTCTTTTGTTTTTTGTGCCCTTTATTTACATCATGATTCCCAAGATCAATTGTTGAGTATGGATATACAAATAACTAGTCATAAACAGCTGAAATTAATTTCAATAATATCGTTATGGTTTGAATCTCAAATATGCCCCAAAAGCTCATGTGTGTGGAAGGGCTTTGTATTTTCAGGGTGCTGGTATTAGACGCTCAGAGCTCCATCAGTATTAAAAAAAAAAGGAGCAGATGTTCTCTCCTCAGCCCTTCACCCTAAAGAAAAACAATGGCACCTTCCTGGTCAATTGTGCCAGCCTGTTGTCCTTTCATTTTTGGTCTAGAGACATGCCTAGGGTATCCTGTTCTGTAAGCTGCTATTTACCAATTCCAGGTTGGTGGTTTTACTGAGTTTTATCCAAATGGCACTCTGGCTTCTCTGGAAAAATACAGAAAGGATGATAACTGTAGTAGGAAAAATAACCCACTGTACCTCAAGCCTCATTTGCCACCTTTGTTCTAAGGGATTTTTTCTATTCTCTTATCCTTTAAAATTATTCTTGGGCATTAACGTCATCTATGATTTCTTATATCCTTATCACTCCACACATATAACATTTTCTTCATTAAAACACTGGTTAACAAAAGCGTAAGAAAAAGGGCCATAGTTATGGATTTCTGTTGGACTTTTTGATGGAAGACAAGATGGTGGAACCTTTACGATAGTGTGAAATGTATTAAGTCAAAAGGCAAAATCTGGAATAAACACAGTAATAGTTTCTCCATTAGCTTTCTAACCACTCTTACAAATGATGAAACTGACACTTATGAAGGTCCCCTAGCTAGGGTATAACGGATCAATGACAATAAAAATAATTTTGATGATTGCTGCCCATGGGATACAGCCAAGATTGGGACTCGGGATCCAATGGTAGGCCAGTGGTACTCAATAGAAATGCAATGCAAGCCACACGTACAACCTTGAATGGTTGATATATATATATATTCAAATAACTAATAAATAGGTAAAGTTAATTTCAATAATATTTTTATGGTTTGAATCTCAAATGTCCCCCAAAAGCTAGTATGCCAAAGATTTAGTGTTCAGGTTGGCAGCAGTGTTCAGAGGTGGGGCTTTTGGGACCTGCGTGGATCATGAGGGCCCTGACCTCATCAATACATTAACCCATTGATGGATTCATATATATGGTCTATTGGGAGATTGTAAAAACTTTAGGGGGTGGGTGTTAGATGGAGGAAACAGGTCCCTGGGGTTGTGGCTTTGAAAATTATATCTTGTTCTTTCTCTCTATATATATTTCTGTCTCTGTCTCTCTATCCTTTCTTACTTTCTCCCACTATTCATTCTTCCTCTCTTCTCCTTCCTGGCTGCCACGAAGTAAGCAACTTTCCTTCTACCATGACATTTCTGCCTCACCACAGACATAAAAGCACTAAGTAGCAATCAACCACAGACTAAAACCTCTGAAACTATGAGCCAAAACAAACCTTTCTTCCTTTAAGTTGTTTTTCCCAGGTGTTTTGTCACAGGGACAGAAAGATGAATGACACAAACATATTTTGTTTAACCTAACATGCTGAAAATTTTATCTTTTTGTTTTTGGGTTTTTTTTTTGTTTTGTTTTTTTTAATCCCCAGCCCTATTTTTCTAATATGTAACAAATGTCAAAATTATTAGTGGGGCAGTCAATATTTTTGCACTAAATACTTACAACTGGATGTGTATATAATGGCACATTGAAATTTCTATTAGCCAGGTTCCTAAAACACAACTGCTTTCAGTGACTAGTGACTCTCTTATTGAACATAGCAGCTATTTAGGTTCCTGTTTTGGAACCTTTTTGGCAGCTCAGGGGCTCCTTCTCAGGATATGCTTACATGAATAAAATAAAGCATATAGGACTACAAAATAATGAATTGTTTTGAAATATAGTAAT
Source organism: Fukomys damarensis (assembly GCF_012274545.1). Classification (NCBI taxonomy): domain Eukaryota; kingdom Metazoa; phylum Chordata; class Mammalia; order Rodentia; family Bathyergidae; genus Fukomys; species Fukomys damarensis. The sequence goes on along the minus strand of NW_022900950.1, from coordinate 35,685,622 downwards.
TATTTAAAAAACACAAAACTGTAGTATGGCATATACCTTCATCTTTAGTAGGACATTAAATAACACAATCTAGAGGCAGGTATAATAACCATAAGGAACTTTAAATAAAATAATACTAAAAGGTATATATAACATTTCCACATAAGTATAGCAACTGTCATGTTGTGAATATATCTGTGACTTCACCTGGTACTATTAATATTGTAGTTTGTTGCCTATATTTATAATGAAATATAATTTATAATTAAAAACATACTAATTTTTTTTCAGTTAGAGATTGGTAAGAAGTGAACCATAATATTTTCACTTCTGAATCCATGGACGACCCAATCCAACCCTTGATGCTGATCTACCACATGGGCTTTCACCCTTGCACTCTGCTGCCCCCTAGATGCCATTCCTTCCAGAAAGCTCATGGGTGGTTTCAGTGGACACACATAAAGATGGTAATAAATTGCTGTTGCACATTTGAGAAGCTCCCCACACTTTTCTTCCAACTTTCTTGATACATTTTCTTCTATCACTTGCTTTTTCTGCTATTCCCACATGCTCTTTAGCATCTTATTCTATGAGACATTCAAATGGTATTTAAAGACTAAAACCATTCAACAAATGATAACAAGTATCACTGGCCTATTGACTTGGATAGATTTGAGAACAGAATGAAGAAGGAGGTCAGTGACCAAGATTCTATACAGAATTTCAGGACCAACTCCCAATAGGGCCAGGGTCCAGTTTTATCAAATAATTGATTCCTTAATTATAAAAACTAATTGTGTGTACACACACACACACACACACACACATTAAATATATATATATATTTGTTTGTTTGTTTGTTTGGAACAGGGTCTCACTATGTAGTTCAGATTGCTCTGGAACTCACTGTGTAGCCCAGGATGCCAGGCTGGTCTCGAACTCACAGTGATCCTCCTGCCTCAGACTCCTGAGTGCTGGGATTAAAGGCATGCGCCACCACGCCCAGCTTGTGTTTGTATATATATATTTTTCATTGAGTTTATTGGTACTTTTTAGGTATACAATACAATTACACTCATCATTGGGATCTTGTACCTTTACATGATGTATCTTGGTTCTTATTTTTTCCCTATACCCCTGCCCTCCCTTCATCCCCTCCTCCCTTCCCTATTTACAAAGACTTTGTTTCTATTTTTTCCTTTTCTCATATTTTTTCTTTTCCCTTCTTTCCTTTTCCCTACCCTTCCCACTTCCCATACTCTTTTAGCCCTTTTCTTCCTATTTCACATTATCAATTATACAATTTTAACCTTATTTACATTTTTAGTTAGAAAGTAATTATATATTATATCCTTATTAATTTTTAAATGTCTCTTTATCTTTTATTATTCTCAAACTGTCTTGAGGAACTAGTACAGAAATTACTCTCGAAGTCTAAGGCTCCAAGGGGTGTAGACTCAGTGGTAAAGCACTTACCTAGCATGCATGAAGCCATAGGTTTCATTCCCAGCACTGCTAAATAAATATATAAGAAAGAAAAATAATAAAATTTAATTTTGCTTTGAATTGTGCGATTAATTTGGTGGGATGAAACCAGAATATTTCCCTAGTGAAACAGAATAGGAAAGACTATATGAGTGTAATCAGAACCAGTAAAGGTGAATACTGTTTCATGAAACTTCCATCATATAAATGCATACATATATAAGAATGCTAGATTGTAATTCAATGCAAAATTCATTCTGATTTTGCTTTAATGAAGATCAAACCCAGGGCTTCATGCAAGTGCTCTACAACTAACCTATATTCCCAGCCTGTGCAGTTTATATCTTAATAGAAGTCATGGTTGTAAAAATTTGAAATGCTCATACATTGCTAGTGAGAATGCAAAAATGGTTTAGTGACTATGGAAATAGTTTGGTGTCATCTCAAAGAATTAAACATAAAATTACCATATAGTCCTACAATTCAACTCCTTTATGCCCCAAACAAGTACACACACATTCATAGTAACACTATTTACATTAGCCAAAAGGCAGAAAACACTTCAATATCCATCCATAGATGAAAGAAGGTGATATAAACAACATGGGCTACCTTTCACTCATGAAGGAATGAAGACTGGATACATGCATGATATATATGTTTACAACATTATGTTAAATTTTAAAAGCCAGATACAAAAAGGTCATTAATTTCATCTATGAGTTTTCTGTACAAAAAATATCCAGAATTGATAAATTTATTAATTTATTTATTTAGGTACCCGGGATTGAACTTGGTACCTTGTGCTTGCAGGTGGTGGAACCACTGAGCTAAATCCCCAGCCAAAAGCTTTAGAGACAGAATGAAGAATGGCTGTTTCCAGGGTCACCTAGGAGGAGGGAGTTTGGAGAATCTGCTTCATCGTTAAGGTAAATTATTTGAGAGTGATGGGAACATGCAGGGGCTAGAGAGAAGAGGTAGTTTTATGACACTGCAATTATACAACATTCCACTGAAATGTCACTGAAGAGTATGGTCTCAAGCCACCAGATTATTTTTTTGAAGTCTGAAAGCCCTCGGCCCTGGAAGGCTTATCAATAGGTCCACTTTTAGATTTGCATTTTGCCCACTTGTGGTGCTACTTCATCTCCACCTAGTGGTGAAGGCAACTTCCATCGGGACTAAAGAAGCCTGCCACCTGTACAGCTCAGAGGCCAGCCACTGTGCTGCACAACTATTTCTTGAATGTCTAGATAGTTCACAGGATAAAGAACAGCAATTTGAGCTTTAGGCAAGAAAGACGGATGATTTTCAATCTTGGCGCTGAAATATTTATTAAAAGTCACTGAGTCATTCTGATTTATCTGTGTATAAATGTAAATACTTCCTACCTCAGATTTTCTATAAAGAATAATAAAAGACAAATAAATGCACCTAATAGAGGTGCAGCACAAAATGTTAGTTGCTTTACACATCATTCCTGACTTCTAAAGATATTTGGCATGTATTTACAGACATCTTGTTCGGTGTCTGTCATCTTGTTTGATGACTCTTCCCTGAAGGGATCCCCTGCTCCAGACTATCATTAGACGAAAAAAAGACTGTAGGTGTCCAGAGAAAAATAGCATGGATCTGGAATGATTATGGAAAGGAGAAGAGGGCACAAGCAGCAACACAGAGCAGAAACTTAATATAATACAAGGTCAAGAGACAAAAGCAAGGTGTATAACAGCAGTGAGAGAAAGAAAGGAAAGTTCTAACATATATTCTAGTTATTACCAAAAATATTGTCTCAAAGTGAGAGGGAAGAGGTGAGGAGAGGCATGCCAAAAATATCTAAGGCAAAGTATTTGATTTTTTTTTTGCAAATGAGCTTATATAAAATAGTCCAAAGTCATGTTCTATAAAAATGGGATGGAAGATTGAATTGTGACAGGTAGTTATAAAAAAACACATTAAGAGATATCACAAGTCAGGGGCTTTTCAAATGATGAGACGGAAGGGTATAAGCAATTTAAGAAGTAATAAGCAAGGAAGAAAGGAAGGAACTATTATGAAATTGATCTGAAATAAAGTATATTGTAAAATTACCAAAGCAGAAAGTATTGCTACCATGTCAGAATGCTGAGGATTTATAAGAAATTCTATAAAATGGTATGCTTTGGCATTTGAAAAACACAGGAAACAAAACCAAAACACCATTTTTATACATAGTAGTTACCCTATGTCTTTGGGGGATATGTTCCAAGACTCCCATGAAGCTGAGGGCAGTACTTTATACTTCTTGAAATGAACACTATAATGGTCTATCATGTACTATTAAATGACTAACAGGCAGGGAACACAGACAGCCTGGATACACTGAACAGATGGATCATTCATAACCAAGTGGGGCACAGCAAGATGACATGATTAGTTCAACACACTACTCAGAACAGCATGCAATTTAAAACACATAAATTATTTATTTCTGGAATTCTCGATGCAATATTTTTGGACCACAGTTGATTGTGGGTAATTAAAAGTGCAAGTAACTGAAAATGAGGAAAGCAAAACCATAGATAAGAGGAGACTTTTAGGAATGATGAGAGGGTCTACAGGGCAGATGATGAGAAGAAAAGAAAAACAGGAACAAGGAAGCAACCTCCTCACCAGGCCTGGAGCAAGTGAGCCTCCTCACTCTGCAGAAGTCATGTCTGCCCTTCTCCACTCCTCCTACTTCCCTCCACTAATTCCGCTCTGTTCTCAGAGATGACCCCGCCTTCTAGATGGCACCAGATAGCAACTATTATCTTTTCTTCCACCACATCCACAGAGCCACCTTTCCATGCTCTTCTGATACTATTTCTCCCTCCTTCCCAGAGACCTCAGTCCCAGAAGTCCCTTACCTCTTAACCTTTCACTTTCTCCGAGATCTTTCCTGCCTTTATGGAAACATAGTCATACCGCTTATCATAAAGGCAAAGAATAAAACAAAGCTTCCTTTCATCCCACATTTTCTTCCTATTACCATTTCATATTCTTTTTTTCTTTTTTGGTGTGTGTGTGGGGGTACTGGGGATCGGAATGAACCTGGCTTATTTCTTGGCAACAGTCTCCACCTAGCCATTTGCTACATCTCAGTCCTTAATGCTTTGGTAACATTTGGAACAGTCTTCTTGAAACTCGTCACTTCATGTTTCTCCTACGACCTCATGTTTTCCTGGTTTTCAAGGCTGGCCCCTGCCTACCTCTCCAGTTTCATCTTCCTCTCTCCCTGTCCCCTGCTTCCTCCACTTCTCCACTACCTATACTCCTCCATATCTTCTTAGAGGCCTTCTTTCTGCTCGTAACATGGCTAACTCCTGTTCATCCTTCCATTAGTCTAAGTATTACTTCCTTTAGGTCCTGGATTCAAATCAGAGCCCTTCCCTGACTCCTGGATCTAAATCCAGAAACTATTAAAATTTCTTATTGTCATGTTCAATTTAATGGTGCTTTCATAATTTTCAGTTATGAGCATGTTGTGTATTTTTCACTATACTTTTATACAGACCCCTTAGGACTATTAATTTCATTATGTAGACTCCATATTTATTTTGTTCCCCACATTACTCTTTGTGTCCTAGGTGAACATAATGACCAAAGTACATAGTGGGCATTTAGTAAGTCACTGAATTAACAGCTGTGTGGGTCAATGAATGAATGAGCAAACACCAAGGAGGTGAAGCATGTCATTGACTTAACTGTGGCTGCTTTCAGGACTTTCATCTTCTCTATGCAAACACTATTCATATTTTTCCAGGCTCTCAGATATCTGTTGGAACAAAGTCCCATTTTGGCTAAGACAAACCCATTTTGGCTAAGAGAAATACCATGGAGAGTAAGCTGGCAGCAAAAGGAAGCGAAAAGCCTAGGAAAATTAGCTGGAAGAGAACAGTCTGGATTTTCTCAGCATCTGATTTCTTATTTCCCTGGCACAATCTCCAGCCACAGCAGAGGTCAATGTGTTCTTTCCCCAGCAGGGCGGTCTTGACCTGAAAACTTCAGGAGCTAGATGAATGGAAAGAGAGGCACAACATGGGAGGTACAGGGGAAAAGAAAACAAAAAGAAGCTCTAAAAATGGCATCAAATCCAGTAGACCTAGGAAGGATGGGTCTTAACAGTTGTCAGTGAGTTAAATCCACTTGTAATGTGAATGAAATTCTCAAGCCCAAGCTGTAAGTGATTTATGCTAGGTTTTCACTGGTCAGAGAAATGGATGAGCTAAAACTCTTTTGCATACTTCAAAATGCCTGGACATCACAAAATGATGGACAGCTGGAACATCCATCCCATTATTTCTTGTATCTTAAAGGAAAGGTTTCTCAGTGGAGATATTTCATATTCATGCCATTCAAAGCTGAGCTTTGGTTCTGTTAAAGACAGTTTGCATCAAAGTTATAAAATCTCTAATTAGATACTGAAACTCTTTTCCTACTTAGGAATGACTGAAGATTTTAGAAAGTCTGAGGGGAGTTATCCAACCACGTTTGACCAGAAGCTGAGAAGGGTACAAGGAGGGAAGGATGGACAAAGGATGGTTAACAGGTGCAGGTAACCAGTTAGGAGAAATAACTTACAGGTGTGTTCAACTTATGGCTTGTAGATTTACCTTCTTTTTTTTTCCCCTTTTATTGAGTTTATTGGTACAATCTAGGTATACAATACAGTTACATTCATCATTGGGATTCTGTACCTTTACATAATAGGTCTTGATTCTCATTTTTTCCCCTTGTCCCTGCCCTTCCTTCACCCTCTCCTCCCCTCCCCATTTACAAACACTTTATTTCCATTTTTTCAGTTTCTCATATTTTTTTTTCCTCTCCCTTATTACCTTTCCCCCACCCTTCCCACTTTCCCTACACCTTTAGCCCTTTACTTCCTATTTCACATTATTAATTATCTCATTAGGATCCTGTGTACTATTATAGTTTTGCACACCAAAGAAACTATTCGGTATTTCAGTTAAAGAAATCTCTGTATGAACATTAAAAGTAGGGAGCTGGGGATTTAGCTCAGTGGTTCTGCCACCTGACTGCCAAGGATTTACCTTCTTTTTAAAAAATGTTATAATAAAAATGTTTTTAAAAGCAAGTTTTAGTTATATATTTTATATGTAATACAAGACAAGTCATCTTTGTGTGGCTAGGCAAGGAAAAGCGTTGAACACAAGGACAATTATGGTTGACAATAATAAGTTGAGTATTTTAAAACAGCTACACAGTAGACAGGATTTTGAATGCTTCCAACACAAAGAAATGATAAATGTATAGGTGACAGAATTTCCAATAACCTCAAACTGATCACCACACACTGTATACATGTATTGAAATGGCACATCATAACCTATAAGCATGTAGAATTACATGTCAAAGATAAAATACTGGGGATGTAGCTTAGTGATAGAACACTTGCCTAGCATGTATGATGTCCTGTGTTCAATCCCCAGAACAACAAAAGCAAAAAAACCCCAAATAATAATAAAGCCTTAACTTAAAAATTTGACCTTTATACTTTAAAATAACAATGCTAAGGGCCTGTTGATTTCAATTGTTGACAGAGGGGAAGGGCATTCCTGGCTGCTCTTGGTCAGTTAGGCTGGGAGAAACAGCTTCATGGACTTAGTGGCACCTTGTCATTTTAAAAAGACATAACCTATCCATGCTACATTTATTTAACTTTCCTCCTTACAGTCACATTTCTCAGATCTCTTCATGGAGGTCTACATCCATATGTTAACCTTTTCATATTCTATTGTCTATCTTGACCTATCTTCTCTCCTCGGGTACCTGAAATTCAACATGCCTAAGTCTAGCTCACCACTTTGCTTTCAAAGTTCCTATCTTCTCTTTTACCGCCTCAATGAGATTACTACTTACTAAATCAGTCAGGTTAGAACTCCAGAGTTCCCCTCTTTCTACTCCCAAGGTCAGCAAGCCCCGCCCTCTTAGCCACTTCTTGTATCCTCTCATTCTCATTCCTGCTACTTTGGTCTAATTAAGGTACTTGCCATTGGGTACCTACTCAATGCAATAGTCTTCTTCCTGGTCTGACTTCCATAGTGCTGCCAGAGTGTTCAATGGTTCTCCACCGCTCCTGCAATAAAGCCCAACTTTTGATTGCCATACAAGAGCCCTTCCTCCTTCTCTAACCTCTTGTAATCCTGTGCTTCAGCCACAGGAAAGTGTCTTCAGGGATTCCAAAGATTCACCCTGTTCTGTACTGCTGTATTATATGGTACTTGCATTGTGAGTCTGGTTTTCTTTTCTTTCGTCTTAATTCCAACTGGAATCTCCATCCACACGCTGAAAAACACTCACTGACTTCCACAGGTGAAGTAAATATTTCTGCTGGGCTCTAGCAGCACCTGCACATGATCTTCTAATTATTAGTTCTGACACTCCACTAAATTGTGAGAACCTTGGAAGAAGTAGGTTGTGCCCCTTGTATCTAAATTACCAGCATCTACAGTACTGGCTGACACATAACAGATTCTAAAAAATGCTGGCTGAATAAATAATTACTACTACTACTACTACTAATTTAAGCATGTGGTTTATTTTTGTAGATGATCCTAGGGGCAAAAAGGCATGATAACATCCCTTTCAATACATTTGATATGTAAAATAATCCTTTTTGGTATACACCTGTCAAGTGATTTTCAGAAGTAATCTACATAAACAAGTGAAAGGAGAATTGTTTCATACAAACCAAAGACTAAAAATCACATGACAGTACAGAATATCTTGTTTTTTAAAAAAATATCCAATCTGAAAGATGTAGCTTCTAGAGATTAATTTTGAAATTTCTGCCATTATGGCAGAATTTCCTTAAATCCCATATGTTCAAACTTCAGAAAACAAGGTGACATGTGTAGGATGTGGCCCATAAAATCTTATAATGATCTCCAAACTCTTGTGAATGGCAGGCCTGATTGTACTGGAATATACTTACCTAGATGATTATTTACAAAGAATCAGTTCTAACTAAGAATGACATTGATATCTTACATTTCTCAGGCTTTCTTTTCTAAAAAGGAGCTAAATAATCAAAATACTTTCACATCACATGAAGGTCTGCAATGTCCTTGAATTTAGCAGATGGAGAAACTGAGAAATTTAAATGAGATGGTTATGATCAAAGGATCAGTCCAAATATTGTTTTTGTTTCTATAAACCTTCTTCCGAGGAGCAACTGAGGTTTTGTTGGTGGTATCTCAGAGAATCTAACCATGAGGCAGTTAACAGTTTTATTCATTTGCTCTGGAATAGTTGCTCTTCTTGAACTGCTGGTGCTCTCAATGGTACCTGGCAGGCTGGTACCTGCACAGGTACTTTGTACACTCTGCTCCTGCTTGAACACTGTGTGGGGCCTGACACGCAAAAATATTTGGAAGCACAGAAATATTTGCTTTGTGACTGGAAAGTTCCTGACATTTTTCAGGAAGGGTAATGCCTAGGAGCTCAGGGCAAGCCAACCATGTCTGAAATAAGACTGGCCTCAGGAGACAAACTCATTCTGGTTTCACTTATTAAATCCTTTGCCAGTATGGGAAAGTTCCTTCATTTGTGAAATGTAGGACTGGGAAAAGTGTAAAGACTCAGAGTCCTTATTCAGGCTTCAAACTATGTCAGACCTTTACTCAACTCCTATGCTTTACTTGGGGATGAAAATAATAGCATTTGTAGGATTGATTGCTAATAAGAGATTGCATAATAGACTACAAAGGGGTTTTATATCAGACTACTAACTTACTATCTTACATTTAAGCTTCAAAACGTGTGACCTAGCTTCTTTTCTTATTTTATGAAACACACACACACACACACACACACACACACACACACTCACACACTAACTTCTTAGCCAATTAAGAATACAGAGTTGGTAGAACAACAACAAATACGCTTTTCATGTGTACTTTTCGTTAACAACAACAACAAAAAAAATAGGGCAAGTTTAGCAAAGAACAATCAGACTCTTTGTTAGACTTTGTGAAATACTAGCAAAGAAGAATAAGCCCTGGCTCCAGGCCAGCCACAGTGGCCTGTTTGCTAATATTTGAAGAAGCTCAATCTAGGGCCTTTGCACTTGTTTCTCTTGCTGCCTAAACTCCCTCTCCAAAGACACCCACATGATTTGACCCTTCTCTTTCTCCCAGTCCTGCCCTCCATCACATCACATCACATCCCTGACCATCACATCAGACCTTTTTGTTCCTTATCATTAGAATTTCCTTTCCTTGCTTCATTTTATTCAAAGCATGTTTCATTCTCTGCATACCTATTTATATGTTTGTAGTTTGTCTCATCCCCACCAAAATACAAAATTTGCAAGGCAAAGGACATTGTCTATTTTACTCTGTGCTGAAATTCTAGTACCCAGAAAATGCTTGGCATGTGATAGGTGCACAAAGAATACTAAATGAATGAATGCATGAATGAAATGTAAAGACTTGGACTTTTGTCGCAATTTATTTTTCTGAATATTGTGCAATGCAATGTGCCAAATTGGCATGCAAGCAAATGCCAAGTGATATCTACATAAACAAACACAGTAGTACCTCTCTGCTAACAAACGATGACAGGTGATGAACTAGCTAAATTAAAGGCCTGGTTTGACTATCTCCAGAACCATTCCATTTTCTCCACTTCTCTCCGACATAGCTTCTGGGCAGGTAATCTTGTGATGGTCAGTGTTGAAGTGATTGCTGGATGATAATGCCCAGTCCATAGATTTTGGAATTTGATTAAATATTCCCTACTGTAAACAGTCAGTTCACTGGACTGCTAGCCAGACATCTGGAGTACCTTTTCCCCAAACACTGGATGCAACAGAAGACAACAAATGAAAGGGTTACCTGTTTCGAAGATCAGGTTGAACCAGGGCAGTGAGTACAGAACTGACCATTAAGCCAAGGATGACAGCAGAAAGAGAGAAAGCACAATGGAGCTGCTCTGGGCAAATTCTGGCCCTGGACATACATCATTTCAGGGTTCTGGAGTGGAATCCTGTGTGGGCTGGTTAGGGCCATTTAAATGGAGCTGGTGGACATTGCCTTTGAGTCCAGGCTCTGTGAAATGCAGGCATTCGGTTCAGCAAATGTTGTCCTTTCTGGTTAGATTAAAAACAATTTTTGTTTTCCCATACCACAACTGAAACACTTTAAATGAATTTGACCTTTAAGAATCATCATGCAGACAACTTGAAAGGCTTTTTGGTGATACATGTGACACATCCAGAAGAACATTTAAAACTCAGCTTGTGATATAGAAAACTTAGCAGTGGGCAACTTTAATCTTATTATTTTTTTAGAATCTTATTATTTTCTTTATATGTAATGGCTATACATTCAGCTCTGTCTAATGGATTCTATTGTTAGTTCTGTTACAATAATGGTGCAGTTCTGACTTGTTAGACATTTTAATTAATGATTTGGATAAAGCCAGAGGTGTTATACTAACCACTTTTAGGAATAAAATAAAAATCAGGGTCACTAAATATAATAAAAGACCTCCAGAACTCTTATAAATGGCTACAGCAGAATGGAATAATATGTCAAATATAAAAAACAATATTTTATTTCAAGATGTTAAACTCTATACTTGACCTTAGCCAAGAGGTCAAGAAGCTATAAATGTTAACCTCTATACTTTGTCTCCACCAAAAAAACTATCAAAAGCTGCCTCGTATTATTTATATGTTCAGCCACTTAACAGGAAGGACCATAATATATTTGTTTACTGATAAACTTCAATGATACATTTTAAGCTCCCAAAGAGGCAGGGCCAATGTCTACTTGATGCTCTGTTGAATACCCGATGTCTCTCTAGCAAGAGGCAGGTAGTCAGGACACATTTACTTAATGAAAAGAAAAAAATGAATGAATAAAGTATGCAAAGCTGGGGAAAGACTTGACTAACTCAAGTGTTTAAAAATTAGGGTTTCTTGTTGAATATAAACTCAGCATCAGTCAACAATACTGGGATTATGGAGGTAATTTAGATATCTAGAACATGGAATGAGATCATCCTGCCTGACTTCTCCCATAGGATTATCCTTTTTCTTCTCTATTTTCCAACTGTGGAGGAACGTATGTTAGGCTGGCTTGCGTCTTCTAAAATTCATGTTAAGTCTTAACCCCAGCACTCAGAATATGATTGCCTCTGGGGCCGGTAAAGACATAAGCAAGTTAGCATTAAGTCAATATGCCTGAAATCCTTACAAGAGGAGATTAGGACATGGACACAGGCAGAGAGACAACCTTGTGAAGACACAGGGAGAAAGTGACCATTTATAAGAAGAAACCAACTCTGCCACCACACCGATCATGAACTTTGATCATCAAGAACCATGAGTAAATAGTTGTCTGGTGTTTAAGCCACAGTCCGTGATACTCTGTTTCAGAACTGCTAGCAAACTAGTATATATGAAGAACAGCCTAGCCAGCTAAGAGTAAATAGCTTGAAAATGAAGTGACTCAAGAGGACAAGTAAAGCTTTCTTTAAATACCTAAAAAGAGAAAACTTTCTGACAAAAGGAGATATCTGAATATGAAATGAATGCAAATGTATTATATAATTTGTTTACTAATTGAATTTATTACTTACTGTCTGACACCCTGGTTTGCTGTAAGTTCCATAGTAGATGGGTTAAGTGAAATCTGTTCAGGAAATCTGTTCAGTGGGTTTATTTGGGGGGATAATGAGTTTCCTGTCACAGGGGTACATGAGCAGAAGTGGCACATACCTTCTATGAGCATGTCATTGAGAAGTCTCTTGCAGAGGGCACATGGTCAGGCTACCTCAAGGTCCTCTTCTAATGCTAAAATTTTATTTCTCTATTTTTGCTTTGACTGATGAAGAAAAGAGGCATTCCTCACAAAAAAGGTCCACATTAAAATATTTGTTCTCCTCTGAAGATTCTAGTTAAAGTAGCAGGGCCACACACCTATATTTTGTATTTCTTCAGTCTGAATGTACTATTTACCCACTGTTCCTCCTAACACAAGGGAAATAAATTTTGAGTAACATTTATTATAAATTGTCTTCCTTTAAAGCCAGCTCTTTTCTTTTTTTTTTAATGAAGGAGATTGACATTTCTTCTGGTTCCAGATTGGTTTCTTATGTCTGTTTAATTTAGATCATTATCTCCAAGAGCAAAAGACTGTGGAGACTTAATAAATGTCTAATGATGAATAATTAATAATATTAAAAATTGTCATCATCTTTTTATACTCCCAAGAGGAGCAGCAGATGGTGAATTCTGGCTGTGCCTATTTCTAGCTGTGCCTGTGCCTGCCCATAGATCTTAAAAGAAGCTAGCATCCAAAGAACAGAGTGAAACTCAGGAATCTCATGAATTTTTCTGTTGTTATTCCAAAGGTTTTTCTGGCACTGATTCTGTACCAGTAGATGAGTCTGTATACTTTGTCACAGCAACCCATTTAAAAAAATATCAGAAGATTTTAGAGATTAAGAAATAAAAAGGCTTGTCCTTGAATGTGAAAGAATCAGAGGGAAAGGACACCCTGCTACTTCCACTCCATGGAGGAATGTAGTACCAACATCAGTGTCAAGAGATGTAGGCTTTTCACATAGCTCAGAAATACCAAGCACGACAATGTTTAGGTAATTGAAAAGAGCAAACATTTTCTGTAAATACAATTTCTGCCTCAATAATTCACTTTAGCAGATGTTTAACATTTGTCTGTTCCCATAAACTTTATTTCCAACTTGTTAAAATTCTGTGTGCCAAGAGCAACACTACACATGGCCCAAGTCAGCAGATTCTTCAACCCAACATGTGTATAGGTTTGCAGAGCCTTTGTTCCTACTCTACCTCTACCTCCAAAATATTCATCCTTAGAGGGAATGTCATCACTCTCAATGGAACCAAAGACACTGTTACCACTGGTAGTAATCAGCTTTTTAAAAACTTGGCGATGAAATAGATGGTGAGAAATCAAACATGTTCATAATCCCAGGAAGTAGTGATACTACAATACTAAAAGATAGACTGTGTTGAATAAATCCTAACCATCAAATTTCCCACCAACTCCCACAGCTTGCTGTGCAAGCATGAAGGCACTGGGGAAAATGTAAGAAAAAAAGGGAGTGGCTGTGAAAAGCATCTGTTTCACGTTTCTCCTTATCTTTGGACAGGCAGCTCTATGCCTGTCATCGTTACGCCCAGTAGTTTCAAAACTGTTGGATGAATACTGTTTTAAGGTATGTTTGAAGGAAAGGATATCCTGCTACATTACAAAAGCCAGAGGCAGCATAGGCATGGCGGAAACAACACTTGATTGGATGAGTAGGATCTGAGATCAAGTCCAAACTCACCAACTAACCAGTTGGTAGTTAAGTCACTTACTCCCCTGCTCTTCAGTTCCTGCTCATATAAAAACAGAACATTAACAACAAATACCATGTAGACCTGCAGAAAAGATAGAAAGAGACAGTATATGTGTATACTTTCAACCCTTCACATTATTAATTCTCCTAACTCCATGAAGTTGGCATATTATTTTATTGATGATGAAACTGAAGTTTAGAGAATTCATTATCATTCATAATAAATACTTGCTTGCTTTCATAGTTTTTGACTGAACACAAACTGGATCTAAAAGTAACAGGCATATATAGCTTATCTTCACCCAAGAGAAGATATGCATTGAAATACTTTCTATTGCTCTATAATGGACTATTTTATATGCTTTTGCACTTAATCCACAGATGTGTGTGTATGCTTACAAATGAGGTATTACACCAATTTTAAAGATGGGAAAACTGAAGTTTATCAGAGCTAAGTTATTGATTAAAGTGGTATAGATGTAAGTGACTTGCTTTCAAGACAAGCTTTGCTTAGCACATAGCCTTGCTTTATATGTTCTTATCTAGTCTAAGGTTACTGCATGATGGTAGTAAAAATCTTAAAATATAATAAAAAATAAAAGATAACATTTTCTCTTATCTATTTTTATTTTAAATTTCTCTTATCTAATCCTTGCTTTGAGATATTTGTTTAACATGACTATTAAATACTAAATATAGAATCTGACCATGAACATTTCATTTTTACTGATTCAAATAAATTACAAAAACAAACCTCTAAAAAGATTTTTTGTTTGAAAAAGCAATATATAATGAACCAGGTTTTTAAAAGGTAATTCTGGTCAAAATGAAATAATCTTTCTGTTTGGTCTCTACTCAGGCAATTTCCTGTACACGTAATCTCTTCCTTCTATTCACCATCACCCATGGCTACTGCTCTTTGCTTCCCTTCCACACCTGTCATATTCAATGCCACCTCTCAATCTTTGTTACATTTCTTTCCCTTCACCTAGGAAAGGACCTCCTTACTAGGTCACTGAAATTCTATCCATCACTTAACATGATGGTCACATGTTAATATTCCATAAACCTTCTGATTCCTGATGACTTTCAATCTCTTCTCCAGTCTCTTACTGTATTTAATGACTTCATTGTTCCAGATGGCACTTGTTTATTAGCTTTAAATGTTTCTAGATATATAGTCTATCTCTCCAAGCAAATAAAATCAGAGGAATGGAGATTTTCTTTATTGTTTTTCTCTACATTACTGTACCCAAGATGTTCTTGACATTTTTATAACCACAGATCTTTTTAAAGAAGACTCCACAGTTCTATAAATGCTGTTAACATCTCTTTCCTTATAAATAATATTAATATAAACTTCAACATACAAAACCTGTTTCAAAAGAACACTGGCTCTTTTCTACATTTGTATAACTCAGTATTTAATAACAATAGTAACATCTAGTGAAGTCTGATAAAATGGTGTGTATTATTAATGAAAATGACATTAGTTCCTTTGAAAATAGGGTGCACATTCCCAAGTCTTTATTAGATTACTGAGCACTAATTTTCTGACACTGTGTTGTGATTACCAGTTTGGAAAACTATAATGCTAAAGGCAATGTCACACCTGGTCGGCAGCTGTGTCAGTCCGCCTTGGGCTGGGGAGCACATTCATGGTTGCTCTGTAGGGAGTGCGCATATCCAACTATGTCAGCATGTCAGTAAAGAATTCAGTGTTCAAGTACTGATGTGTTGACATTCCGAATAGTTTATCATGGATTACTGCTCTTACCTCTCTCTTTTATATTAAGATAGATAATGTTAAATATGTGTGTGTGTGTGTGTGTA
>NW_022900950.1:35643565-35669258 GCF_012274545.1 Fukomys damarensis | reverse complement strand
TATATATATATATATATATATTTAAGTTTTATGTACAGGTGAGTTACACTATCTTTAGATTTCATTTCAGGATAATAAATGAAAAAGTACCTAAGGCTAATGGGTGGAAATTCTCTATTTAGGCTCTTCAAAGCAATTTAATAACAAAGCTTCTGAAGAAGCTACTACAGTCAGCCTGAGAGGAATGAAAACAATCAAGAGAGGAGTCACAGAGTAAGAAGGTGTAATCATTTATCCTAGTAAGACCTATTTATTAAACAGTGAATACCCACGAAGGTGTAAAATAGATCCCTGCCTTCATGAACTAGCAACGTAACTGAATTTGAAAATACAATATGTAGGTTTTTACAAAGCAAGAGTGTTGCAGACATTAAATAAACTGAATGTGGTAGAGAATTTGTCTCATCAGATTTTCAGAGTTATACCTGCCAAAGAACCCCAGGCAGTTTATTCATGCAGAGAAGAGATTCAGGCTGAATCATAGTGACAGGGCAAGAACACGCCAGTAACATTTATGGGACAGATTCACTGAAAGGGGAGGGTGATAAAGGGATAACAATTGATTTTATGTCAATATCAAAGTTAAAATCATATATATTTATATTTATGGATTTATTTTGAGAAGTTTTAGAATTCTATTTTAAAGCAACTTTACACTAAGAAAAAGAATTGTATCATAAATATTGAATGAGTAAATTTTTGTCTTAAATGTTTGCATTTTGATTATCTTGAGGTACATAATTTTGAACTTTAGGATTAACGTATGATGTGAACAGGGAAGTTAAGCAGGAATTGAGTGACAGTATAGTTCAAGGAACTTTAAAACTAAATAAAAACATTGGCTAGGCCACAGAACCTAACAAAATAAAAATCTGAATAAAGGTTGATGCTCAACGAATTATTTTATTGGGAGGAAAAGGACAATGCTAACTCACAAAAAAAATGGTTCTTTGATATATTATCAGCTAAGTATGTATTTTATATACATATTTAACCCTGATTATTTTTGGAGCAGAAAGTCTCATTTTTGAGAGAGAGAGAGCAATACAATTTTCATTTCTTCCTTTAAAGGGAAAAATTTGACTGAGTTTAAGATAGGCGATTTATTTTAATTGGTGTTTTGTTTTTTTTTTTTGTCTCTTGATTGCTTGGGTTTGGGCTGCTTCTAATATGGACAGTGTCTTGGCCTGCTGTATGATCTGAAGTGTCACTTGACCCCTCCTGTTTAAGTTGCACAATCTCTGTCCCAGAGCTGCTGCAACACTCACAGATGTTCAGGTGATGAGATTTGATTTAATGTGTTCTCAGAGTGTTCTTAAAACTCACCCATGTAACCCATATTCTTGAATAGTCTAAGAGAAAAAGGGACCTACAAGGGAGAGCTTTTTATCATGCACAAATAAGGTAATCATCAAGGTCAGAAAGCATATTTTCCCCTGGCTTCCGCTCTTAAAAGAATTTATTTTATGTGATTAAGAATTTATCTCCAAATTCTCCTTTATAACAGGCTGAGTATGGATGTCAGCACACTTCTGAATTGAGATTGTCAATTAAATGCTACCTTAGAGACAAACAAGTCTCTAGGAGTAGTTTGAATGGTAAGCCTACCCCCTCCTGCCAAAGGAAACAAAAAGCCCAGAAAATTTCTTCCAGGAAGCAAAATGCAACTAGATATTTTTAAATGACTCTAAAACTCATTCTTTTTCAGAATATGAAAGGGTAATTTCAAGGAAAAATAGAATTTGGGCCTCATCTGTTTATTCAGAGTTCAATTATAAGCTACAATTACAGTAACAATAGTATCTGCTACAATATAATGCCTTATAATTTCACAAGTGATACATGATCTCTTTCTGAATTCATAATATCCCTCAGGAATTTTAAGCAGGGAAAAATTAGACCTAATTACCAGTTAGGAAACTGAGGCTTTGGAAGACCAATCCTGTCTTTGAAATGGGTACCTAAAGGAAGTCACAGAGGTAAAAGTCCATCTCATATGCGTGAAGGGCCAGTGAGTTCCCTGAGAAATGGGACACATCACAATTACTACTTCGCAAGCACTGGAAAGCTCTCTCATCACAAAATACTTTTATAAAAAACAGACTGGCTCTGACCTGTGTTGGCCATGCATATATACAAGGTGGTCCAGACACAGGAGCTGATCATAAATTATGTTAAGGAAAGGAATGGGGGTACCCATAGATGATATAATTTAATACTACTTCAGGAATTTATGTTCTGGACCCAACTGAAGTGCAATAGGGACCCAAGAAACAGGTCTCTTAGCAGAGACAGGTCAGCCCAGGGAAGGGCTGTTCACAGTCTCTTACACGTCGAGGGTCACCTGTGACTGATTTCACGTCTTCCCTAGTCCTTTACTAGTTGATTTAGTTACAACACTAGTTGCTTGGTAAACTTAAAACAAATATGTTTTCTTGCTATTTCCTCATTTTCTAATGCCCCTGTTTCGTACTGGTGCAATGAACCTAGGGCCTTCCTACTGTGCTACATCCCTATCTCCTTTCATTTTTTATTTTTGAGGCAAGGTCTTGGCTAAACTCCTCAGGTGGGATTGGAATTCCTCAGGTGAGATTCTCCTACCTCAGTCTCCAGAGTGTTTTTTTTTTTTTTTCCCAGAGTGTTGAGATATGTACAGGCAAAGGTCTTCATGCCCAGCTTCTAACTCCCCATTGAGAAAGTAATAAAAATATTTAGTGCCTGGAGCTATAGCTTACTTGTAGAAAGCTTTCTTCACATGCCTATGGCCCTGAGTTCAATCTTAGAACTGCCAAAAAGAAGAAAAAAGTAAAAGCTGCAGCCATCAGCTTCTAAGAATAATGTTAAGATCAACTGTTTTATACATTGTGAAAAGAAAAAAAATCACGTCGCTTATAACTTACCTTTTATATTTTTGTATTTTTAAATACAGAAACATTTCATGTAACATTAAGTAGATGAAAGTTCAGTGATTTCTGTAGATAATATGAATCAGTAAAATACACTTTTAACTTATCAAGTCTACATTTTCTTCAGTGGCAATGGTTTATAAAACTACATGCAGTTACTTCTGCAGAATTTTGATAATTAAATTCTAGGGCTGAAGAAGCATATAGGAACACACATTCCCTCACCTCCCCAACAGGTGCAATGAGCCTACACCTAGCAATGTCACCACTCTCTAAGTCTGCATCCCTCCATCCTTCAGGAGAGAGCTCTTGATAGGGGTTGTCTTCTGCACTATAGTTTACTTTGTAGTAGCCACCAGTCCCAGTCCTGGACTCAGATCTCCTGCAGCAGCTCTGCTCTTGCCCCCACCTCCTGCCAGGTACCAGGCTGGATCTAAAGTTCATTTGTTCGACCCAGTGAAGAACAATAGGAAACATGATCCAGATCCTGAGAGTCAAGTTTCACAGGAGCCTATGCAACAAAGATTCCACCATTTCCACAGACCTTGGAAATGACTGTGATGTCAAAGTCAGCATTGTGGTTTTTGTTTTGGCTGGTGCCTATCCAGCCCTGTCTTGATATTATAGACAGCTAATTTAGTTAAAATATTACAGGCAGTCAGACAGGGCTGGGCCTTCCAGAGAGTCAATGTAGAGCATAAGAACATATTACAACTGTAGCTGGAAAAGCCTTCCTCCAAGGCCAGGTGTCCAGACGTGGAGACATGACTACATCCAAATAACACCCCTAGGGATGAACAGCAGTGATTGATACTCTAAATAAGCATCAATTACCTTGGGTAGGGAACCAAAACTTCCTTAACCCATTCCTTTCCAGAAAATCCCTGAATCCAGAAAATCCTTCTATGTTCCATGAATGCTTGATATGTGACTTGCTTCCCCATTTGATCCCCATTTACTCTATATTACCCAGTGACTATACTTGTAATTTTATTGGTTGACAAGAGTTTTGTCCCACCTCATACCCACCTTGTGGTTTTCCATTGGATCAGTAATATCTAAGCGATCATACTTGTAATCTTATTAGTTGACTACAGTTTTGTCTCACCTTATACCTCTGCCTTACCTCAAGGTTTTGCTCTATAAAACTCCCTTAAGAAGCTGGGTCCCCTTTTGACTCTCTTATAAACTATCTTTCCTTTAATAAATTCTTCTTATTCTTAACCTCTGTTGTCCCTAGAATTCATTCTTCCATCTTAGAGAAGACAAACTTGGTGTATCATCACATATTTAACAGGTTGGGAGTTACAGTATTTCCCTTATATCTTTCAGAGGTCCCATATCATCTCTGTATCATATACTCCCTATGCCATACCATTCTGCTTAAGGTGGCAGGGCAAAATCACTTCACTTCCTCACCAAAACACACTGGGTCATGGGATTGCGGTAAAGGAGCGCAAAGCAGGATGAAGATGTGGCAGGGCCCTCTGGCCCTCCCCCACCAACACTGGAGTCCCTTCTTGCTGCCACCATTCACATTGTGAAAGATTTGGGCCCTTTCAGATCACTACAGGCTCCTAAGTCCTGCAGGGTAGAGGAGCAGAGCATTCTGGAATCCACAACTCTGGGGTGACTCCTTCAAGTCAGAACCCAAGCAACAGAAAAAAGAGCCCCAGGGAGTTTATCTTCCTTCCAGCTGTGTAAGTGACATCTAGTGGCAGCAATTCATAAAATCCCCAAAGGAGAGGACAGTTTGTAGCTGCTGACCTACGTAAAATCATTCAGCCTGTGAGTAGTCCTGGAGAATGTCAGGCTCCAATTCTGTGCATCTGTGCTCAGGGCCACCTCCCCCTCTCTATGAAGGACATTGTTCCTGAAGAACTTCATATTTACAATGCATTTTCTTAGTATTATACACATTTGACAATCCTGTGAGATGGTGCTTACATGATTAAAATTACATTTTCATTACAAAAAAAAAATCTTAATTTTTTCACTTTCTCTTTACAAGTGATGATGGAAGGTTTTGTTCTGTCAAAGATACCCTAACCTTATTCTTGGACTCTGTATGATAGTATGTACCAGTGTGGGACTGTATAACTTTGTAATCTTAAATTTCTAGTCTCAACTGTGATTAATGTAAATTAACAGGTGAACGTTTAGTAGTTCTGGGTGAATAGATAAGACTGTTTTACTCCTTGTCTGCCCGGAAGGAATGGTTTGAAAACCTTGGGACATTCTGTAAGCATCTGTTAACCATCAACACGGGACTGCCGAGTGCCCCCTGCCTATGTTCTTTGAGTACAGACCCCCACCTTGCCTATCCCCTTATAAAAGCAGCCTATGTCCCTGAGCTGATGCCTCTCTGAGCTACTTGGCTCCAGGAGTGCCGTTTGGCCAGACTAATAAAGGTCTGTTTTCCAACTAGTCTGGTGTGTTCCTTCCTGGGTGATTCTCATGGCTGTTTAGCTCTTCGGAGCAGCTGATAAGGTCTTTTGACCTTACTGTTTAGCTCCTTGGAGTGTAGTAAGGCCTTAGGTCTTACATCAGGAACATGTTAGCTGCAAAAATGACTTTAAACCCTGGAGATTCTCAGGTAGGCATGATCTAATTATGTGAGTCCTAAAAAAGCAGAGAGCTTGGGGCTGGGGATTTAGCTCAGTGGTTCCACTGCTTGCTTTGCAAGCACAAGGACCTGAGTTTAATCCATGGTACCAAAAAAAAAAAAAAAAAAAAAAAGAGAGCTTGCTCTGGCTGATGGAGATCCTACACACCACCATCTCCTACATTCCCCTCCATCTGAACAGGAAGGCAGGCAGGCAGCCTAGAAGGTTGAATTGTTTGTGTTCCCCCACCCCTAAATTCATATGTTAAGCCATAATATCCAGTGTGATGGTATTCTGAGATGGGGCCTTTGAGAGGTCAATAGGATCAGATGAAGTCATAAGGCTGAGGTTCTAGTCTGGCAGGATTACTTCTCTTATAACAGATGCCAGAGTGTTCCAGTACTTGCTTATATTTTCTCTCTCCCTCTGCTGCTCCTGCTCCAGCTCCCTCTCCCTCTCTTCTATGTGAAGAGACAGTAAGACTGCAGCCATCTGCAAGTAAGAAAGAGAGCCCTCGGCAGCCAGGCACCAGCTCATGCTGGCAATCTGATCATGCACTTCCAACCACTAGAACTGTAAGAAAATACATGTATTATTTAAGACACATAGTCTGTGGTACTGTTAAGGCAACTGCGCAGGACAGCCCAGCTTCCAGCCAAAAAGAAAACAAGGACCTTAGTGATTCAATGATAAAAATCGGGATTCTGGCAACACCCTAAAGGAGCCTGGAACTGGTTTCTTTGCCAAAGTCTCCAGGTAAGAGCTCATCTTGGCCAAAACCTTGATTTGGCCTTCAGGGCCCTTGAGCAGAGGATCAAGCTTTAACCTGTTCCTGGATTCTTGACACAAGAAAACTATGAGATAAGAAGTTGTTGTGGTTCACAATCCTAAATTAGTGGTGATATGTTATGCAGTAATTAAAAACCAATAAAGACAGCTACCAAATTTTTTTGTTATCCCCCAGTACAAGTCTTCAGTATTTCACACACACACACACCCACACACACATACCCCATCTTATCTTTTTGTCTTACTTTATTTTTATTGGTGCATGTTTGTAGTATATGTTAGATTCTTTGTGTAGAGTTGGTAAATGTACATAATACGTATAACACATCTTAATTCTTTTTTCATTCCCTTTCCCTCTGCCCCCATCTCTTGATCCCCTTCCCATTTGAGAAGGATCTACCTCCCTAGTTTCTCTTCTCTATCTTTTTTTGTACTGGGGATTAAACTTGGGCCCTTGTGCTTGCGAAGCAGGTGGTGGAACCACTGAGCCAAATCCCTGGCCCTGTTCTCTATCTTTTATAGAACCTTATCTTATCCTGGACTAAACTCTACTCTGTGCTATTTATCCCACATCTCTCCTTTGAGTTGCCCTAGTGCCTGTTCACTAACTTCATGCCCTCTCTATTCTTTCATCTGGATTCTCACCAGGATTCTGTCTTCTAGGGTCCCTATGCTTTTCTGTAATTCTAGGTAAAACTACCAGATTCAATTTTAGTTACAAATACAGTGGACCCTTGGCTGACAAATTCAATTTGTTTGGGAGGGCTGGTTGTAACTCATGTTGGTCAATTGAAGGTTCAGGCTTCTGTACACGCCTTCAAAGTTTCTCTCCTGTATACAAGCACTTCTCAGTGTTCTTAGACAGACATTGGCCCAGGATTTCTCAATTAACCCCACACAAAAAAGGATGTTGCAATGTTCCTTCCAGAACTCTTTAAGGGTTAAATCTGTATCTGAGACCATCTGGAAGCACAAGTGGCAAACATCTGGGTCCTGACTCAAGACTCTGGTCCTAAGCTAAAACTAAAATTCTGGTTTAAACCCAAGTCATTCGCATGTCAGGCTGGTCATAATATGAGGGTCCACTGTACTGTTCTCTGAATAATGACAGGAATGAAGTTTTAACCAGTCTAGGGCACAAGGAAGTTTTTTAAAAAAGTGGTTTATAAGACCAGATATATTACATTTCATTTTTATTGAAATTTAGTTTATTGGTACTTTTAAAGTATACAGTACAGTCACATTTATCATTGTGATCCTGTACCCTGACATGACAGATCTTGGTTCTCATTTTTTCCCCATACCCCTGCTCTCCTTTCACTCTCTCCACCCTTCCCTATCTACAAAGACTTTGTTTCCATTTTTTCCTTCTCTCTTATTTTTCTTTTCCCCTCTTTCCTTTCCCCTACCCTTTCCACTTCCCCTACAACTTTAGCCCTAGAAATAGAAATGTGAAAACATTGTCAGTTATACAATTTGGATCTTACTTATACTTATAGTTTTTCACACCAGAGAGACTATTTGGCATTTACATGGTATTTCACTTGAGTATGGCCTCAATGTGCATCCATTTTCCTATGAATGACTCTTAATTTCTCATGCTTTATGGCTGAGTAGTACTCCATTTTTATAGAAAAACCATGTCTTCTTCAACCATTCTCCAACTGATGGTCAATCGGACTGTTTCCAAGTTTTAGCTATTACAAACTGTGCCACTATAAACATGGGTGTGCATATATCACTGTGGTATGATTATTTTAATTCTTTTGGAAAGATACCCAGCAGAAAGATAGTGGGGTCAAATGGAACCTCTAGTCCTAGTTCTTAGAGGTATCTCCATATTGATTTCCACAGTGACTGTGCTAGTCTGCACTCCCACCAAAAATGCAGAAGGGTTCCTTTCTCCCTACAGTCCCACCAACATTTGTTATTGGTTGATTTCTTGATAGCAGCCATTCTTTCTGGGGTGAGGTGAAATCTCAGTGTTGTTTTCATGTGCATCTCGCGGATGACCAGTGATGCTGAACACTTTTTCATGTATTCATTTGTCACTTTTACTTCTTTGTCTGAGAAATGTCTGTTCATTTCAGATGCCCATTTTTGAATCGTGTCTTTATATTTGAGGGGCCAGATTTTTTTTGAGTTCTTTATATATTCTAGCTAATAGTCCTTTATCTGAGGAGCAGCTGCTTAAAAATTTTTTCCCACATTGTAGGTTGTCTCTTAGCTCTGTTGGTGGTTTCTTTTGTAGTGCAGAAGCTTTTTAATAAGATGAAATCCCAGTTGTTGATTCTTTGTGCTAGTTTCCATGCTACTGAGGATTTCTTCATAAAATCTTTTCTGAAGCCAATGTCTTCAGGAGTTCTGCCTAACTTATCTTCTAGCAAATTTAGTGACTCTTTTTTTTAATATTTAGATATTTTAAAAAATATTTAGATCTTTAATCCACTTGGATTTTAGTTTAGTGCATGGTGAAAGATAAGAGTCTAGTTTTAATCTTTGGCAGGTTGAAATCCGGTTTTCCAACACCATTCATTAAAGAGGCTATCTTTCTGCCAGTGGCTCCTTTGTCAAAGATGAGGTAGCTGAGTGCATCTGGAGTTGTTTCTATATCTTCTAATCTATTCCACTGATCCTTGGGTCTGTTTCTTTGCCAGTACCATGCTGTTTTTATCACAGTGGCTTTGTAATATGGTTTCAGGATGAGGATTGTGATGCCCCTGCCATGTCTCTGTTGCCTAGAATTGCTTTTGCTATTCTAGGTCTCTTCTGGTTCCAAATGAATTTTTGGATTATTTTTTCTAGTTCTGTGAAATATACTGTATGAATTTCAATCAGGATTGCATTAAATCTGTATAGCAGTTTTGGTAGTATGGCCATTTTCACTATGTTGATTCTTCCTACTCAGAATCAGGGGATATCTTTCCATGATGTATTACATTTTAGAAATTTTATTCTAACTTTTTTGGGTAAGATGACCTTTTTCTATGAAACAACCATTATGGTGGTAGCAGATGGCAGCACAAATGGTCACAAATTCATTCCTTTACAATATGATCTAGAAGCTCTTCTATGAGGATGAAGAATATACTTATCCACTTTTCAGATCAGGGCTTTTCTTGTTTGACTTGCTTGGGGCAATGGAACTTAGCAAACATGAATTAAGGGCTTGCAGTTGGCAAACCTTTTAGAGCTTTCTATGATATACACAGCTCACTATTGCATGCATGCTTTAGGTTTGCCACCACTGTGCTAGGGCACTGGGATTCTCTCTCTTACTACTGGGAATCCTTTGGTCATAAGGAATGAATAAGCCCCAGCTGGCTTCTTGGGATTATAGACACTGTGAAGATAAGCCCTAGCCATCTTAGTTGCACAAATTGAGGGTGCAGGCATGTGAGGAAGAAGGTCCTGGACTGTCTAGCTCTGGGTGTGCCACAAAAGCATGGCTCATTACAATAACTGAGGTGCTTTAAGCCACGACATTTGAGGTGGTCCCTTAGGCCACAAGCTGATACAACAGAAGAAAATGGTTTACAGTAGTTTTTTGTTTAAATGCTCTTATAAAACTAAAATATAAGTAAACTCTTTACAAGTCTTTGCAATTTTCCTAAACATGTAACTAGCCCGGGTAGTTTTAAAAATCTTGGAACTACTGCCTTATCCCTAAGGTCCAAATATGTCTTTATATTGCTAAAAAGGCTAGGCAAATTGGTGCACAGAGGACAATTTGAATGACCAGTTATAAAGGGACAGTTTTTGCTTGCTAAATGATAGTTGGCTAGGGAAGGAAATTGAAAGATAAGCAGAGGGCTGAGAGGAGGATAAAGCTGTGCCTAGTTGGAGGCAAGGCATGTTTGGGGGTCACAGAGTGGAGGCTAATAGATTTTTCTATCAAGAGAACCAGGGACCTGTTGGGAAAATTAATTAAAGCAGATCTTTTTCTCGTTGCTTTCTGGTGAGGACTCCTCCTGGGCCTTTGATCTTTGAACTTCTTTTCTGGAAAATGTTTTACTTTGTCCCAAAGAGTCTACTTAACATTCCTGCCCACTTGTTACCTGTCCTAGGTTTGACAACCCTTAATCTGCTACTTAGCATTGGTGAAATGGAAGATATACCTATTCTCTGGAAAACAATGCCAGAGGGCCATAGGCCTTATGGAGTACCAGTGGCTGAACCTAGAAGGAACCAGTCTGTAGCTACTCTCTGATCAGGACAATGTGGCTTCCACATTATCGTACAGCGATAAATGAATTAGCTTAGGGACATACAAGTATTACTTTCATGCAAAATGAATACCTTAGTTGTTCATTTAATTATATTTTCCTGATTCTTACTGGATGAATTTTTTTAGTAAGCCACCAATTCTACTAAATTTGAAACAACAAATTTGCACAAGTACAGGAACAGACTTGCTATTTGGGGGATAGGTATATATGGACCAACCTTCCCGGTAGAAACAGTTCATACTTTCTGGAGAAGGTATTAAAAACATCTTAAGGATATCATTAAATTAGTAGGAGAGTAAATCATTCTTTATCGTAAAACCTAAATGAAAGAACTCAGAATTCACCGGGAGGACCTTGCTTTCTTTCTGGGGGCACTTACTGAACTGTGTGAATTTGGGCCGGTGATTTAGCTCAGTGGTTCCACGGCCTGCCTTGCAAGCGCAAGGACCCTAGTTCAATCCCCAATACAAAAAAACAAAACCAAAACCAAAACCAAAATAAACAATGTGAATTTTACCTGTACTTTGCATGATCATTCAGGGTGAGGTGAGGTGAAAAGCCTAGAGACTGCCCCCAGCAGGAGATTAGTCTAATAATAGTTCTTCTTCAGAACTGAATTGGCTTAACTTCCTGCATAATGAATGGAAAGGACATTCCCAACCTTACAGGGGAATGTAAAAAAACAAACAAGCAGACAAAAAATAAAGCAATTTGAAATCTAGGCACTCAGTAGAGAAGATAGGCCTCAAATTTGATGTTAAGTGATTTTTTTACTAGTAGGGCCCTCAGGTAGTGCTCCTAGAAGAAACAGAAGTAAAACATTGCAAAGGAACACATTTTTGTCCTAAATTTAAAGAATTCTGATAAAGTTCCGAGGAAATAAGCACTTTATAGTTAAAAAACACAACTAATTAAATACACAAGAAGATATGGACTAATAAGGGATGATAATGGATAATGAAATTATTATAGACTCCAAAATAATTTTATTTACTGTATTATTTTAAACAAATAAAAAAAAAGTTGGAAAGTATGTGAAAGGAACCAGAAATATTAAGAATATTGAAGTATACACCAATACCTTGGTTACGAATGCTTTTGTTTGCAAACAATTCGGTTTGCAAACAAAATCATTTGGCAAAATTTTACTTCCATTCTCAAATGCCACATGGGGGACAAGCATAACCAGGGCCATCCTCCCCACACAAGCACAAATACGGCAATCCACCCCGAAATCATAAAACAAATTAAGTTCCTAAACTGATACCACTATATATAGTCATGAGAGTTCTGTGAGTTGATAAAAACTATAGTATAAAAAAGAAAATTCTAGAAATAAATGAAATCTAATGGTAAAATAAATAGATTTAAGAATAGACTTAACATAGTTTGAACAAAGAATTGGTGAACTGGAAGATACATCTGAGGTACTACTGATCCAGAATCCACGACAGGGAGAAGAAAAAAAATATATATATAAATGAGATTGAGCCAAAGAAGATAGAAATTCTAACACATTTGACTTATAACTGGAGAATTCTGCCACATGTTCCTGTCAATTAAACTGAATTATAAACAGAGAAAATTCATACTGCAAAAGAAATAAAAAGGAGAAAGACATAAGTCATGTAGGACACTAGCATATGAATGGACACAAAATTTTGTTGGAGAAAGTATGAGAAAGACCAATCAGAGACACAGTGTCTTTGGGCCTTACAAATGGCTAAGGGACATGTTACTGGAATTAACAAGAGAAAATAGTTTAAAGGGTTGGCTAAATCAGACTATTTCAGACTCACCAGATAAAAGAGCAGAAAAACTAGTCATAACAACTCTTAAAATATTTCCTTAATTAGGGTAACTACTATAAAAAAACAGAAAATAAAAATGTTGAAGAGGATGTGAAAAGTGAGCCCTTGTGCATTATTGGTAGAAAAGTAAAATGGTGGAGCATGCTTGCGAGGCAGACAGTGGTACCACTGAATTACGTCCCTGGCCCATCTTCCCTTATTTAAAACTCCATCCATTTAATTCATTACTGATGCTGGGTTTATGATCCCTGTGGGCTGCTCAGCCCTGCAGTGGGGCTCACCCAGACACAACGTTCACAATAGCCAACCCAAGTGGACCCCCCCCAATATCCATCAGTGGATAAATAGGCAAGCAAAATGTGGTATGTTCATATAATAGAATATAATTCACCCTTCAAAAGGACAGAAATTTTGACCCAGGTACAATATGGACGAATTTTGAGGACATTATGTGAAGTAAAATAAGCCAGTCAAACACAGAGAAATACTATACTGCATGATTCCATCTATATGAGTTATTTAGAAAAGGCAAATTCACAGACATTCTTTCACATAAACTCTAGGAGATAGTAAAATCAGCATAAATAGTTAAATCCCAGGCAGAATGCCACTAAGAAAGGGTAATCCTACATTCTATAACTTTGTGGCATCTAGTACAACTCCCATTATCTTTTTGCCATTGTCCAGGCAATAACCTAAAAGGAAGTACTTTCCTCTCATGACAAGAATATTACAAGTGTAAATATCACTGTAGAAAAGAACACAGTGGGACAGTAATTAAAATCATGTCACGGAATTTACAGAATTTAAATTAAGATACATTTTATTATGCTTCTATTTTTCATAATAAATTCGTTTATATACGATAGTCAGTGAGAGAATACTTATATACCACTAAATATATTACTTTGAGAGATGTTCAGCATTCCCCAGGTGATATCTTTGCCTTTTGGCAAAAAAGTCATCTTTGCCCACCTAGGTTTTCTCTTTGGGATATCAAAAGTTCTGGCCTTTGTTTTCCCTTTATAGTTTTTATTCTAGTTGGATACAATCCAATGTATTGTTCCCCCCTCCTTTGGCACCTACACTGTAACAGAAAAAAACATTTTGTTCATAGTTTATCCTCAGATTTTCTCAAGTTATCAAATATATGCGACCTTTGGCCAAATTGTCTTTTTTGTGTCATGTGTCTCAGAGACTGTATGCTTCATAACTGCAGATGCAATGAACAGGAAAAGACTATGTAGCTTTTAAGCCATTTTATTTTTTTAAAACGGTATAAACTATCTAATAGCAGACTAGAAACTATTTTGAACTATTCAAGAGTTTAAGCAAACAGAATTAAATACAAATAGAATTTAAAACATCTTTAAGTTACTTGTACCCTTGAATCAATCTATCTTTGGTCATTTGGGATGAGACTATACATATCATAGACTAGGTAGCTTCTAAACAACAGAAGTTTATTTCTCACATCCGAGAGGCTGGAAGCCCAACATCTAGACACTGGCAGACTCAGTGTTAGGTGAAGGCTGCTTTGGGTTCACAAACAACTGTCTTTTTCCCATGTCTTTACTGGGCAGGAGTGAGAGATTTCTCCAGGATCTCTCCTGCTAGGGCACTGATAACATTTTCCAAAGGCCCTCCCTCCCTCCTAATACTATCACACGGGAGATTAGGTTTCAGCATGTAAATTTGGGAGGTAGGCACAAATTTCAGGCTATAGCACTCAAGTAGTGTTCACTACTGAAGGTAAGCCTTCCTGGGGAACTGTTTTTCTACTTTCTTTCAGAGATTTCTCGGGTCCATGACCTCATCTTTGTATTTCTAGAACCAAGCACAATGGCTGGTCTGTTTGCCAAATATTTTTCTGTGAATGAATGAATATACCAGGCTTAACAATGACAAAAATGATTAATTATTTGATAAAATCGTAGGAGAGGAGATTATGAGTGAAGCTTTGAAGCTTTGTGCAGAGAGGGTAGAGTGCCACTGAAGAGATTTGAGACTGTTTCTATGGGCAGTGGAGAACCATCAGTGTTATTAGTAGGATCATAAATATGCACTGCTCCAAGGCCCTTGAAGGTTAAGTAGATATACACTGTGCCCTCTCTGATTCAGTAGCTGCTGTTCTGCCCACTGTTCCTTATTGTTCGCTGGTGTTCCTTTTCCTTCCCTTGAATCCCAGGTTTGCCAGACTGAGAAGGGATGAGCCCTCACTTTATTTTTTTAGGGATGTGAAATTCACGTATACAAAATTAACCATTTTAAAGTAGTCAATTCCTATCAAGTTTTTTGAAACCATCACCACTCCACAATGCTGTTGTTGGACCCAAGGCCACTTTGCAGTCTGACATTACTCCTCTACATGGAAGTCAAATCTTATCTGCTCTCCTTTCTACCTAGATTAGTCGGGTATTCTAAAATGAAGGTCTGCAGGGCAATTTTACCTCTTTGCCTGAAGCTGGCTTTGCTTAGATTCCAAGGTTAAAGCTGCCTTTCACTAAGTCCAAGCCTTATTTCCTGTGAGGTCCTGCCTCCAAGATTCAATGTATATACATACATACATATACATACTCAGGATCCACCCAGCCCAGAACTTGCATCACTGTCCCTTTCCTGCCCAAGGGGATTAACAGTGAGGCACATCACTTTCCTTTTGCTCCCACTCAACCCTCCACCCAAACCAAAAACTTCTGTTCCTTTTTGACAGCTCATCATAATTAACACTGTCTTTAGTTCCTTCCCTTAAAAATCCACCCACTTTTAGTTATTAGAAAGAAGAGCTCATTGTTCGCAATTCATAATCCTTCCTCCTGACTTAATCTATTTTCCTCATCCTATGAAAAAAACAAAAACAAAAACAAAAACAGAGAGCAGGACCTCTTGTAACATTGCAAATAAACATATGCACATAGACCACAGAGGTTTCCCTTACTTGGTCTATGAGTCAAGCTCACAGTCTGCTCTATTAATTTTATGTAAATACTTCAGGTCATTTCTTGAGAGCATTTTGATACAGACAGAGTATTAAGAGCACAAATACTTGACTAGGGAAATGGAAGTTTCATTAGGGGAAACTGTACAGTGGGGAAGAGAGTGATTCAACCATAAAGTAGACCCTGAGGGTATGCAGGTCCGCATGCACTGCAAGCTGATGATTCACTAAATGCCTGGGTTAAAGATGGAGGATTCTTCACTCAGTATAATATCTACATTCCATAAATTAAAAATAGTAAGATCACATGGAAAAGGCAAAAGGAGGTATAGCATTATTTCACAATGGTATGCCAAAAACCTCTGCTCTACATCTAAGAGACTAGTGAGAATTTCATAAGATGTTCAGTTTCTTCACAGATGGCATCTCAAGTGACATCTTCTAATTCGCCTTGCGTTTTCATTCTCTTGCAGGAATCGTCAGCCTGAATCTAGAGGCTGACAGCTATTTCTTAGCTGTAGGTACAGTGACATGTCTATGAAATGTTTCCTTTATAAGACCATTTGCGTAGTTCGGGGGAATGCTGGCTTCAGTCTGCTATCAAAAGTTACTTGCTTAATATAATCAGTCAAATTTAGTACTGTGCCAAATAAGCATGTAGGAAAAAAAAAAAAATCAGATTTGGAGCTTTCAAGAGCACTTCATCCAGAACTGGAGAGAATGTTCCCTTCAGAGACAAAGTGCTGGCAGGGCAAGCAGCCCTGGGAATGTGGCCCAGTGCAGACTTGCTGGCATTCTCTATGTGCAATACCTGTTTGCTCAGGTGCCCTCTTTCACTGCACACAGCCCACTTGGCCACCTGGCCGGAAGGATTCTTGCTAGTAACTAAAAAAGCAACAAACCAGCCCTTTGTCTTCATTCAGTAATTGCTTGATCCTCCTCTCTCTCCACAGCATTCTCTGTTTATTATCTTACAATGTGTTTTCAGAGACTTAAACTATACTGAAGGAAGTCAAAAGTGAAGAAAGAATCTACATGTTAAAGAGCTTCCTTTGCAGACAAAAATGCAGAATATAATTACTGCGCTCTATTACTTTTAAGTTGAATTAAAAAAAAAGATGGTCCTGTCCTTTACTCTATAGCATAACATCTTCCATTTAAACATTCCATGGTCAAGAGGTCAAGTCTCAGTTTCATTTAAATCATCTGACCACTCACACAATGAAACTTCTTTTGTTCATTTGTTATCCTAAACATATTATACAATCTGTTATGCATAATATGACAAGAGCTTTCTTGTACATGTTGAAAGATACAAGCAGGCTTTAGCATATCTTTTACTCTGTGAGGTCTCAATTTTGATGTGTCAATGGGGACTTGCAGAAACCCTTTTCTCCTATTTAAAAAAAAACTTGGTTTGGATGTCAGAAAACTAAATACAAATTCCATTCTATACTTTACATTTCTGTTGCAATAAACCTAACCTTTGTGAAACAAAAGTGCCCCTTGAAGAAGAGGCTGGGAGAGGCTATTTCCTGAGAGACTAGGCTTAAAGGAAATGCAGAAGAGAAAAA
Source organism: Fukomys damarensis (assembly GCF_012274545.1). Taxonomy (NCBI): domain Eukaryota; kingdom Metazoa; phylum Chordata; class Mammalia; order Rodentia; family Bathyergidae; genus Fukomys; species Fukomys damarensis. The sequence goes on along the minus strand of NW_022900950.1, from coordinate 35,652,405 downwards.
TTCTACTAAACATCATCCTTGTCATATATCATGATGATTTGTAGATTGCTCCCTCCTGCTCTTCTACTGCCACACTTGCTGAAAATCTACTACCTGCCAGTTATACTTTGTGCCAGAAACACAGGACACAATCTGTGTCTTCACTGAGTCACAGTCTAGACTAGTACAAGTCACGTGTGGCTCTTAAGCACCTGAGATATGCTATTCAACACACACACATCAGGTTTCAAAGACTAGGTCTAAAGAAAAAACTATAAATTATCTGAATAATTTCCATATTAATCATTAAAAATGATATTAGACAGTTTATATAGAACATATTAAAAATAATTTGCCTGTTTTCCTTTTATTGTGGCTATCAAGATCTTTAATTACAAAAAAAATTTAAATTACATATGTGCTTTGCATTATACTTCTAAAGGATGCCTGAGGATTAACATGATTAAATGACGTTGTAAATGCAGTGACATAGGTAGCCATGGATGTCATGGGAGCAGGAAAAGGAGTTCCTTCCTATCGCAACCTAGATAGGGCAGATGTAGAGGTAGATGGTATCTTTCTATTAATAAAAACTTCCTAGGGCTGGAGAATATGACTCAGTGGTTCTGCTGCCTGTCTCACAAGAGCAAGGATCCAGGTTTGATCCCTGATAGCAAAAAAAAGACAAAAAATCCTAAAGAGGTGACACATGACTTTGGTATGGAAGAATGATTAGGAGCTGGGCAAAGGGAGTGGGAACAAAAAAGGCATTCCAGATAGGGTAATACATATCATATTCACAGTTCAATACTTGCCAAGCAATATATGTTCAACACATGAAAATTGTACAGATGTTGAAAGGAGATACAACACAGAGAATGAAGAGAACTTAAAGCAATCAGAGTTACTAGATAGAAGATAGTGGCAAGAGAAGAGACAGGGGAGGTTGAAGAATCACCCTGAGTCACCGTTTGGTAACTTGGAAAAATTCATGGCTGCAATATGCAATTCTGATGAAGGGATAAGTGATAAATTCCAAAAAAAGAAGAGGGCATTTTATTAACTGCAAAATTATAACATTGATTCTATCTTTTGTTTACGCTATAGAGCAAATTATAAAACAAATAGTTTTTAAGCACTTTGAATTGAGCCACCATTAGGAACCTGTCATTATTTATATTAGCCTGGTCTCATATCTTGGTAGAATTGCCAGATTAAAAGAGCAAGGAAATGTAACAAGAAAATTCACAAACATTTTTCATTAAACACTCATAGATAATTTAGGAAAATATAGACCTGTTACTTTAGGGATTAATAATCATATAAATGAATACTATATACCTTGCATATTTCTATTACTTTTCCTCAGTAACGACTTATTAAATGAATGAATACATAAGTGATTAACCCTTACTGAATTTTCCAGGTAGTTCATGTCCTATCTTATGTTTTAGAGCACTGAGTTCATATGTGTATCACACATCACCTTATAATTTTTTATGTGTCTGTCACTCCCACTAGAATATCATAAAATCCTCCTGCCAGAACCTTGTTGATCATTTGTCCCTAGGGCCCAATACTTAGCCTGAACTAGAATGGTGCTTATTAGTATCTGAGATTTAAACAGACAAAAACAGATCAGATAGTTTCAAAGATCAGAACAACTGAGAAGTGGTAAACTGTCTATAAACATTAACATGACAAGTATAACAAGATATACTCTCTCTCTTTTTTTTTGGTAACGGGAATCAAACTCAGGCCCTTGCACTTGCAAGGCAGGTGGCGGAACCACTGAGCATGATCCCCAGCCCAAACAAGATATATTCTTTTTTTTTTTTCTCCAAACAAGATATATTCTTGAGTTGGATTAACAAAATGAAGAGTCTACCTGTTATGCTGGCAGTGCCTCGACCACGTCTAGAATGACTGTCATCCTTTAAGAGTACCTTTGAGACAGGAAGATAGAGTGTGGCTAAAACTGGTTGGAAAAGTAGTATGAGGAAATCCTGGGACACTCGCAGAATCATTCCCAAGGCCCTGCACATGCAATTCCCATGAGAACTCTAGCAGGTTTTTGATAGGATGACCTGGATATAACACCAGTGTGGCAAATATAAAAAAAAGAACAGTCACCATTAAGCGCTTCCCTATCATGTCTCTGCACTGTAGCCCACCCAATGCTAGAGTAGCTTGTATTTTTATTTTTTACTCCCTTTTTCATACTTCAACTTGGCCCAAGCTTTCTCTGCAAAGCTCATTTCCTTTGATTCTTTGTTTGGGACAGAAAGAACCTAGAAATCATCTGTAGGAGATTCTAGCTTCAAAACCTGGAAATACCTTGACAAACTGAGCCTCAAAATACTGAAAATCATGGAAATGAGAGTCTATGAAGGGATCTTTTGTTTTTATGGTTAAACTACATAGATAGAGAAGTTGTTTTCTTTTCAGAAAAACATGGTTTTATTGCAATCCTTCACTATACATCTATCTAGGATTTCTTTTCCTGCTTTTTCTCTTCACATCTAGCTACTCTGTAAGAAAATTTCTATCTTCAAAATCTTCTCACCAGGCAGTCATTCAAATACCTCCAGAGTAGAACATTAAAAATATAACTATGGGGCCGGGGATTTAGCTCAGTGGCACCATGCCTGCCTCACAAGCACTAGGTTCTGAGTTTGATCCCTGATACCAAAAAACAAAACAAAATACTGCTTATAAGACTATAACTATGTATGAGTGAACCAATGCTGGACATAATTTGTTAAATATATTTTTATCTGTAATTTTTATACCCTTAAGAGTAAGTACAATGGTTTACATACCTACTTTTTTTTTTCTACAGAGTGGTTTCGAAAAGTGACTGATTTTCTGTCATTTGCCTTATAATATGCATCTGAGAAGAGAAATAAATTGTAGATATTACTTTCTGAAGAAACTAGAAGGAAGACAATGAAGCCAGTAATTTCAATGACTATCTGGAATATGAGGCAGAATAAAAGCATTCAACAGTAAGGAAACAAGTGAAGAATTAAAATGGGAATGTGGTTTATTGCTAATGACAGGTTTAAAGATTAGCAGGTTTTAAATGCTCCAGTTTCAGGAACACAACAGGACAAAGAGCTGCCTTCTTCTGTGTGGTCTAATGACACCTCGTTGACCTCTTCAGGAGCAGGGCTGCAATGTGCCTATTCCTAGGCACTGTGTCCTTAACCAATTTGGAAATCCAGTCCCAGCAGTCTACAGCGCTCAGAGCAATGCAGATGGCTAGTGCTGGTTGAATACATACATGAATGAATAAATGGCAGGTGGGAAGACTGAAATATCAGCAATAGATGTCCCTAGTAACTAAACTGGATCACAGATGTTAAAAAGTTAAATGGAGCTCAGCACAGTGATACATGCTTATAATCCTTGCACTCTGGAGGGAGGTTGAGGCAGGAGGACTGCAAGTTCATGGCCAGCCTTAGTTATTTAGTTTGAGACCAACTTGGACTAGAGTAAAACCCTGCTATAATAATAATAATAACAATAATAACAATAATGATAATAATAGCATTGACTTTCTGTAAAGACACACAGAAATGAATCCAGAGGAAAAAAAATACCTTCTAGGTATCAGAGGAGCAGAATTCTTAAGGCCCAGTGATACCCCATGAGGTGAAAGTCATTTATTAATAAAGCAAGGAGGTTAATAGGTACCTGACTTCTGTAGCACCTGGACCAATAGTAAAAGAAGCAAAGTTAAAACTGTCTGTGTCTGGAGGAGCAAACACTATACACATAATCGTTAGAGATGGACTAGAACTCATTATGATAGTGGTTCCAATATCCAGATGAGGGTGTGAGATACAGGGTACACATCTTGCCCTTTGTCATAGGGTGGTGTTTTGAGGCAGAAGAGGATTAGAACTCAGATTTCCTGTCTTTGAGAGCCATTTCAATTCTTTATCTTTTCTCCAAATGAGAACCCATTACAACTGCTGCTTGACAAGGAGTGTACAGATTTGCCTTTCCCCTGAACTCTGAGAACTTGTACATCTTTTTAAACCTTTCAGGGTCTTTCTAGGATTATCCCACTGTATAGTCTTTTTAACAGGCTTTTCATTTTCGAACAGAATCAGTTTTTCCAAGCTTATATTAATTGCAAAATTGATATAAAAATGTATTACAAAGGGTTTTCTAGTGGAGAGACAGAACTGCCCAGTAGTATTTTAAAAATTAAGCTTCCCAGTGCTCTGGGAAGCTGAGTCAAGAGGATCACAAATTTGAGCACAGCCTGAATAACTTAGTGACTAAATGAGATCCTGTCTCAAAAAGGCTGAGGATGTAGGTCAGTGGGAATGTCTTGGGTTCAATCCCAAGAACTACCAAGCAAACAAACAAAACATCTCATGGACTAAAACTGAACGGAGATCTTGGTGCTAGGAATGGGGGCTGACAGAGGCTTTGTTTATAGTTCTGGAGCCTTGAACATGCAGATGCTACATCATGCATCTCCAAGGAGAACACTTATGCTGACAATCTCATGACTATGTATCAGTTATGGGTGACAGAGCTCAAGGATGGTGTTACCTCTCCAAATCGTACAACACATTTAATCAAGAATAATATTAAATTATACAGTTTTAGTCCTCATTTTGGCAAAAAATATTGTTCATCTCAAGGTTACTAGTCTTTAAGCAAACATATAGGTTGCAGCAAAATGCTAGAGAAACTGGAAAACACACTAGGTGCAACTTCGCACAGGGACTAGAGTCTCATGCCAGGTTTTCTAAAACACAAAATGATTCTAGTAGAACAGAATGTTTTGGGTGAAACTTTACTTAACTGGGATTTCTAGTTTCATCCTTCCAGTAGTCAGGATTCAACTACAAAGTAAATTACTTATGATAAAAACTTAAGATGTGATCTTGGCTAAGGAGCAGATAAGGGAAAAAGGAGGTTTTAAAGAAAGACACAAAAGATATCAATTGTTAAGGAAAAGAATGCAAATTTTCTAAAATTACCATGATCACTTATAGTTTTAAGATCATGCATGTCTCTTTTAGAAAATATGCAGTCACTTTGAGAAGTATTCTTTTCAAAAGAAGCAATGAAAGATTTTTCTAACGCGGTCTTGCTATGCAGTCCAAGTTGGCCTTTAACTCACTTTGTAGCCCAGAATGGCCTCAAACTTGCAGCTTGCAGTGATTCTACTGCCTCAGGCTCCAAAGTGCTAGGATTATATGTGTGGCACCATCATGCCTAGCTAATGAAAGGTAATTTTATCATAAAAGTGTTATGAATATTTCATGTAGTATTATGCTAACATTTAGTAAATACTATGGTAAAAAGCTGTCATGCCCAAATACTTGTCATATTAGGTGATATTTATAATCACCACAAAATCTTCACAGTTAGAAGGTAAGTGAAAAACCTGAGGTCCAGGTAACTTGTGATAGAGGCCCCGATGCACACTGAGACAAAGCAAATATTTTATGCAGCCCCACCGAAACTTAAAAGCAGACAAGGTGACAGTATGTGAAGCAATAGATATGGTAATGAGCTTGATTTAGCCATTCCACAATGTATGTATATATATCAAAGCATCAGATTGTACCCCATAAATACATATCATTTTAAAATTAACTTGAAAAAGATGTGAAAGGATTATTACAGGAAAATGAATTTTTTCAAAAATGGAGTTTGAACTTCTGGATTCTGCAGCATTGTGGAATACATAATTTAAAAATCTTACTGTTTAAATCACAAGCATAGCTAAGTTTTTATGAAAGGAGGAGATTCTACAGGGTTCCAGAAATGCTTCAGGAACTGAAAACTGATGGGGTCACGAGATGACTCCGGGAATGGGGCTGGTCTTGGGAATCTAGGAACTTGAGTTTAAGGCCAATGGAAGATAAGAAATAAGCCCTTGACCATGAAAAGCTATATCATTCTTGATATAAATGTTATACGTAAAAATACTTCATAGGAATGAAGTATATCAACATTAGCAAACAATGGTATCTCTCTTGGGAGAGAGGAATGGGGGAGGAATGGAAACAGAGCTATATATGTGAAGTTTGATATCCTAAATTTAATATTCTTTATTTTGAGGGTGGGTTTGTAATTGTCTACTATTGTAATTTTTATACTTTTCTTCTTGAAATGTTTCATAAATCAATTTAAAGAGAGAAAAGTAAAGGTAAGTAAATCACAAATAAGATAACTATGTATCTCATAGTTAAAGAGAAAGGTAAATTCACTTTTGGGAAAATCGAGGTAGATGATATTCTGACCTCATTCTGAAGAGTTTGGAAGTTTACATGGAAGTGACAGCTTGTTTGTTTGTTTTGTTTATAATCAGCATTCAGACTTAGTAACACCAAAGCTTCTCTTTATGTTGTGGAAGAATGCCTGAATGATCAGAAGAAAATGTCCTGCAGGAAGATCAGCCTTGTCAGTGACCCCTTAGTATGAAATGAGTAAGTTGGAGTCTTTGAGGAGATGGGCATATGGAGGCCTGGGAGTATTACCATTGTCTTATTTTTTAATTTTAGTATTTAAGAGTCATCTACTGTTTGTAATATGTAATAATATCTTACTGAATTACACACATGCACACATGTGTGCAAACACACACACTATTTGAAGTATGCTATCTTTAAAATAAGGGACAGATTAGGATTCAGGATGCATATCAAATTGTAATTTCTAATTTTTGCCAGATTAATTCTTTAAAAAGATTTCTAGGAAGTACTCTGGGAGCCAAATGAGCTTCAAAACACAATTTTACATATACTCAAAAACTGAAGGATCTACTAAAAGACAATACTATGCTCAAAATGCCTATGCTATAAAATCTGTTTCATATTTTTGTGAGTTTCAACTTAAAGAAACCAGTATGAATAAAATAAGACTACCCCCAAAAGGACCAAAAAATGTCAGAAAGTGGGAAATAAGTATTCAGTTTTGATAAAGACTCTAAACTATTACTAATGTTGGTTTGTTCTTTTTCTTGAGTATTTCTGGCAAGTTCTTGCTATTCCTCATTCCTATTCTTCCTGTGCTCTCTCACTTTTGGGCCAAGTTATAGTTCCTGTATGCTTCTCTCTGATCTTCTCTCCTCTTTTATTTCTTTTACCTTTATTTCTTCTGTTGTAGAAAATCTATGAATTTTCCCACGTGACACCTTTCATTGATGACTATACACTTGAGCGGTGTGTAAGCCACCAGGTAAAGTAAACCATCTTTTGTCCTCATTGTACATAAAAAACTTATAGTTAGGAGAGTCAAGTCACTTGTCCACGGCCAGACAGTAAGTGACAGATACAAATTTCATATACAGTACTTTCTGTGTCCAATACATATGCTTTCTCATTTAGTGAATATTTAGTCGGCATCTACAATATGCCAAGTACTGTGGTACATGATGTTGAACATAAATCACAAAATAAACCCCATAGTCTGCACTTTGAAATGTTTTAAGAAACCTAGTTCTAAAATGTCTCTGAAACCATACAGGCCAGAAAGCAGACACTGCTGACACTAGCTGGGGATTTCCAGAATAAAGTTCCCAGGTCCACCAAAGCAATGTAGGCAAGATCTGGAGTCAGCAGATTCCCCCTGCCATCCACTCAGACCTAGCCTGAGGCAGACAGCCCCTTCCTGACAATTTCCTTCTAACTTTCATTGGTGGCCATGGCAGAGGCCAGTTATTATCCTAATTTAATTCTGTATTGTGGTGTGGACTAGAGGGTCTTCCTCAGATTCTGCTCTTTGTTGTTGGATCCAAGCATTTCCCCAAAAGTAAATTACTTAGTTAACGAGGGTCAACTCAAGGACCCCATTACAAGAAGTCTTTTCTCCTACTTTCAGCACCTCCATATACACCACAGCAAAGTGCCTACTGTCTCAGTCCCTGAATCTTTTACAGTTAAAAAGTCTTGTTTTCATGCTGAAATTATTTTTCTGAAAAGTCAAGGGAAACAATTTAAAAAAAAATCTCATATATACAAGTGTTTTCATCATAGTACTGTTAGAAGGTTATAAACATTCAGTAGGTGTAATTGGCTAAGTACATCAAATCACATGGAATATCACATCATTAATTTCTTATAGGATATGTTTATATTTAAAGAAATGGCTTATACATTGGTCATACATATTGGAAACTATAAAACAGTTAAGAACCAAAGTGTACATCATTCAATGTGTGTGTATATTTATTTACAAGTATCTATGTATATTAACACAAAGGCAAAAAATGTTATTAAAAACAATCTAATAGAATTTTTAATATACAGATAAAGAATGAATTATGCTTCAGGCACCTTCATTTGTTAATGTGAGCAAAACTCAGAGAAGGGCATTGGGTGAGGTTCCAAAAGAAAATCTTTTGAGGGCTTAGGGATTTAGCTCAGTGGCTCTACCATCTGCCTTGCAAGCACAGTCCTGAGTTCATTCCCAGTACCACCAAAAAGGAAAAAAAAAAGTCTTTTGGTTAATGTTTTGTTATCACAGATACAAAATAAAATCTGAATTTCTCTTAAATGATTGATGTCAGTATGGCAAAGCTTTTTGGGAAAATCCTATACAATGTTCAGCAACAATGTAGCAATCAGAGAGATGTCTTTACATTGATATATACAGACAAGATAGCAACAAAAATATGAACACAATATAGTGCTAAGATAAATATTATAAACATCAATATCGATATATTTTAATTAAAATAGATGAAAGAAAATAAAACTATTTACAGAGCTAATTTAAGAATGATAGTTTTTTTCTTTTCTCGGTTAGCATAAATACTATAGTAAAAGATTTGTAGATACTCTTTCAGCACCAACAATTTCAACACTTTTTTTTTTTTTTTTTTT
>NW_022900950.1:35639565-35643455 GCF_012274545.1 Fukomys damarensis | reverse complement strand
ACTTTTTTTTTTTTTTTTTTTGAGGCAGAGTCTTGCTATGTGCAGGTCATTTAGTCTGTCCTTGAACTCACCATGTAGCCTGGGCTGGCCTCGAACTTGTAGTGATCCTCCTACCTCAGCCTCCTGAGTGCTGGGATTATAGGTGTGTACCATTACCCCTAGCAGTAAACACATTTTTATGATTATCAGATACATAACTCATAGCCTGAGTAGAAAGGGCCTAAGAAATATGACAGAAATCTGTCTACATGGTGCAATAGTGGTTATTTTGACTCAGTGCTTCAATTTTCTCATTCATAGAACAGACAAATAAAGATACCAATCCCCAGGATTTCTAGGAGGATTACTATGGCTGGCACATGAAAGCAGGCTGGTAGCACTACCTATAATTCCTGTGCACACATGTTGGTGTTCCATCTACAGATTAAGATGGAAGCATTCATTCATTTCTCCTCTCATCTGTTCATCACATGGGTGCTTTAAATAAAAGACAAATTAAATGTTTTTATCCACAAAGAATTCCCAGTCTAATAAAGACAAACAAGTGACTGGCACCTTATAAACAAGATTGGTAGAGAATGATAGGGCATGCTTAGAAAGGGACCTTACACAACTCAGATGCAATGGCTCAGAAGGGATCACACCTAGGCTTAGTCCTGAAGGGGCCGTGGAGGGAGTTCGGACAAGGAGGGCATTGGTAGAACAAGGAGAGAAGATGTGGATTTCAGCCATCCAGCCAACCCAGCATGGAGGTGAGGGAAGGCATCTGGTTGTGTAGGAGGTGCGTATGCCGAAGAACACGGTGTGCTAGTTTCAGGGCTTGCTCAGAGTTCAGTGTGCTGGAGTGCAGAGACAAGTCTGGGAATTAAGCAAAATCACAAGGCAGCCTTATCATCTGAGCCAGGCCTTCTGAGAGATAAGGCTTTACCAGGTAAAATTATTACCTATGTCTGTGCATGTCCATGTGTTATCACTTACAAATGCAGCTTTCAGCTGCTCTTGCATCAGATCTCTGAATAATACAATTTCACACGTTAAAATAGATCGAGGTGTCACCAGCACACAGTTGTGTTTCTAGCTATCAGGACTTTGCTAAACAAAAATATCTCTCTGTTCATAAGAATGAATTACTGTAAGAATTCCATCAGTGCTTCATCATGTTTTTGATACCAAAAACAATGCGATTGTTACCTTTTCTATGGCAGGTGACATTTGTTAATACATTTGGTGAATTTTTGATATAAGAAATGAGATATAGGAAATGTATCACAGCATTAGCATGAAAAGGAAATAATGAAATGCTACAACTTGATATTTTTGTAGCTTCTGTTTTGCTTGAAAATAATTCAAAACATAACATGATAAATTAAACGCAGGACTCTGGAAAATTTGTTTTTGATGGTGTGGAAAGACAGCCTGTGACTTAGAAGAATCAATCCAGGGTACAACTGCTCTACACTACACTCATCATCACCCTACTGAAAGCCTGGATCATCTCGACTTCTGAGCCACCACATTTTATAAATCAACAGATCTTTCTCCTATCAGAATGGTATATATGAATATATACTTATCATGTTTTAAAGTGTGATGCATAGATCATAATGTTATGTGATTTATCAAGGGTTAAGAAATTATCCTGATTATTATTATTATTTGGTACCAGGGATCGAACTCAGGCCCTTGGGCCTGCAAGGTAGGCAGCAGAACCACTGAGCCAAATCCTCGTCCCATCCTGATTATTTTGGAGATATAAGAACAGGTCTTTAAATTCCTTTTTATTCTTAAAAGCTACTATATTATGATTCATTAAGCTAGATATTTCATCCATATAAAATAGCAACTTCATGTACACTTACATTCTCTAGTACCGACAGCAATTTGAATCTTAGCCTATGGAAATATAATTATATAAAGGTCAGTGACACAGTGGGAAAAACAGGGTTACTGAAACTCCTTTTTCAATTTTCCTCTTATAATCTCTAAATATTTAAAATATCACCAGGAGTATATACATATTACTGACATGGCTGTAAATTCATCAAATTAGATCTATTTGAAGAAGATTATCATACAATTTTTTAAAAGATTCAGAGCTGATAAGAAAGCACATGCTTAAAGGCTGGAGGTAGAAATTACTTTTATTATTTTGCTCCAAATTCATTCAGCAACCTGGGATCAACCAATGTAATGAAAGTGACTTTATATATTACCTAATTTAATGGGGGATATTATGGGAATTAGATAATTTTAATACTTAAGCCAACTTGAGAAAGATAAACACAAATAAACAATTACTTATACAGAACTTGTCCAGGTGTATATTATTACCAAAGCATAGGCACTTTAAAAGAGAGAAAAAAAAAGACTCAATATATTGTCTTGCTCTTTTTCTGTTCTCCATTTCTTTTTTTTTTTTTTTTTTTTTTTTGGTACCAGGGATTGAACTCTGGTCCTTGCGCTTGCAAGGCAGGCACCAGAACCACTGAGCTAAATCCCCAGCCCCTGTTCTCCATTTCAGTAGGTGGCATCACCATCCAACCAAATTACACAATCTAGATACCCTGGCCAGAGGTTAAGGGGAAAAACACAAACAAACAAACAAAAAAATAAACCTGAGTTTTCCACTGTCCCTACTGTCTTTCAGGCACTTACATGTGTGATCTCTTTTTATCTTTGCAAACTTCTCATTTTATAGTTGAGGAAAGTAAAGTTCAGAAAGGATAAAAAAACTTCCCTAAAATCACAGTTGTTTCAATTTATTCACTCATTCCTCGTTTCCACTTTTTTTCTATCTTCACATACCTGGCATACCTAATCCATGGTTCTAAGAAGCTGCTGAGATTTAGAACTCACCAATTCACTTTTTTTTTTTTTTTTTTGAGACAGGATATCACTATGTAGCCCAGGCTAGCCATGATTTATGACATAGCCCAGAGTGGCTTCAAATTCATTACAGGCATGTGTCACTATGCCTGGCTCCTGAACATCTTTTGTATATACACCTTTTTTTAGTTCAAGCCCTTACCAATGCTGTTGGAACTCCAGTAATCAGTCAAGAAGCTGAAGCAACTAAGTGAGTACCTAACCAAGAAAAAGCAATATTCAAGCCTTTGCGCACACCCTAGCCCCACACCTCCTCACTTGGTAGGCTTTGCTAACCCATTTCCGAGTTCTGCCCTCAGGACAGAAAGAAAAGAGTAGAACTTGTCTGTAAACGGTTCAAAGGACTAAAATCTGTATGGCCTAACTAGAAGCACTGAATGGAACAGTGATAATTTGGTTATCAGGTTAAAGGCTGCTGAAAGCCGTGGTGAGAACTGCAGCAAGACTGTACCTGTGCACACCTGAAGGCAAAAGCTTTTGGACAAGGGAATACAACAGGATGTGAAAGGACCTAAGAAGCAAGGGAAAGGATCTTAGGAAAATTAAGACATTTGAAAGCATTTGAATATATAATATGATAAAAAATGGTGGATATTAAAATTAAAAACAACTTTATTACAGTAAAATAATTGCCATGAATCCCCCTCATAGTATTCACCCTCATTCTGAATGCATGTATCCCACCATTCTTGCCTTTTTCGGAAGTGGTTCTGGAAGTCTTCTTTTCTGAGCGTCTTTATACGGTATGATAAAATGTGCAGTGAATGTTGTTGCCAAGTGCTATCCAAACTTTCAACAAAAGAACCTAAGACATACAAAAATGAGGGAGACATGCAACATTCAAAAGAGCAAAATAGGAAGCTTGGCATGCTGGCACATGCCTGTAGTCTGAGCACTTGGGAGGTGGTAGCAGGAAGACTTCCATAAGTTCGAGGCCAGCCTGGGCTGCCTAGTGAGTAGGGGGGGCGCCTGAACTCCACAGTGAGATCCTGACAAAAAAAAAA
>NW_022900950.1:35623307-35639554 GCF_012274545.1 Fukomys damarensis | reverse complement strand
AAAAAAAAAAAAAAAGAACAAACAAACGGCAAGAGCAAAATAAATCTCCAGAGACCAATATTAATAAAACACAGTCCTTGGACTTAACGATAACCTATAAAATAATTTTCTTAAATATCCTAAATGAGCTAAAGAAAAACATATCCACATAATTAAACAAAATCAGGAAAATGAGAGCATCAAAAAAGAGATAGAAACAATTAAAAAACAAACCAGACAGAAATTCCTGAACTGAAAAGCAAAGTAACAGAACTAAAAAATTCATTAAAGAGGTCCAACAACAGATTTGGACATGCAGAAAACAATCAGAAAACTTGAAGACAGATCATTTGAAGTTATGGAATCCAATGAATAAAATGAACATAAGGGTAAAAAAAGCAATGAAAGTGCACAGAACCTAAGGGATTTATGTGACATCATCATGTAGACCAATATTCACAATGAAGACATTAGCAAGAGATGAGAAAGAAAATCAGTTTAATAAAATAATGGCAAAACTTTTCCAAATTGACAGAAGACATGAAAAGACACATAAAAGGATCTCAATAAATTCCAAACAGAATAAATTTTTAAAATTCTACACAGAAACAGAAAGACAAATAGTGAATTTTGAAAGCAGCAAAGAAAATCAAAAGTAGTAATGTAGCTCTTCATGCACTATTAAGTTATCAATGGATTTCTCAGCAGAGACTATAGGCAAGAAAGCAATACGATAATATATTTAAAGTGATGAAGAAAAAAATGTCAACCAAGCATACTATATCCATCAAAAAAGTATGCTTCAAAATGAGAGGAAGAGGGGCCTGGGATTTAGCTCAGTTGTACCACCACCTGTCTCACAAGTGCAAGATTCTGAGTTGATCCTTAGTACCAAAAACAAAACAAAAAAAAAAAAAATGAGAGAAAGAATAAGAAATTCTCAGATAAACAAAAGATAAGGGAATTACCACTAGGTCTGCCCTACAAGAAATGCTAAAGCAAGTCATCAAAATTGAAAAAAAATGATGCTAGACAGTAACTTGATGCCATATAAAAATGTAAAGCTCTCCAGGAAAGGTAAATATATGGGAAATTTAAAAATATATATTGTTGTTATGTTATAACTTCGCTATTCTTTTAAATTCTTGAAAAAATAAAAGAGATTATCATACATTTATATTAATGGGCACACACTATTTAAAGATGTAATTTTTAACATCAATATCATACAACAGATGGGGCAGAGGTAGAAGGAGTATACCTTTTTTATGTGACTGAAGTTGTCAGTTTCAAATAGCTTATTATAACCTCAGAATATATTATGTAGTCCCCATGGTAATCACAAGGAAAATCAGATATATATAAATGGAAAACAGGTGCTGGGGATTTAGCTCAGTGGTTCCACTGCCTGCCTTGCAAGCACAAGGTCTTGAGTTTGATCTCCAATACCAAAAAAAAAAAAAAAAGGGAATCAAAATATGTCACTACAAAAAAAAAAAATCAACTAAACAAAAAGGGAGGGAAAGAGGGAAGGACAAAAAGCTGTAAGGCAGCTTTAGGATTTATTTTAAAAAAATGACAATAGCAAGTCTTATCCTCTCAACAATTGCTTTCAGTGTAAATAGATCAATTCCCTAATTAAAAAAAAAAAAGACTCAGTTTAAATTTAAGGATACAACAGGTTGAAAGTTGAAAGGATGAAAAAAGATATTTCATGCAAGTAGTTTAGCAGGAGTAGCTACATAATACTAGACAAATAGATTATAAGTCAGAATCTGTTATAAAAAACAAAGAAGTACATCTATAAATATGTTTGCACTAAACACAAAAGGCTAAAAAACAAATTCTAGATCAGTGCTTGCCATATAATAGGTACTCAAAGAGCATTTACAGAATAAATGAATGACATGTTTTATAGTTTTATGAATCATACTCATGTGGAGAAAATGTAGATACATTATCAGTACAATAACAATTATAAATATTACTAAAAGAATGATGAAATTGGATTAGGCAGGTCGATCCTAGTGAATGATGGAAAGTAAAAATTAGATTTTCAGAAGTAACTGTTTTAAAAGTGTTCAAAAGAATAAAAAAGACATGCTACACTTAAAAATAGAGTCCACACCTTATTTGTCTAGGTATATTTTGCATGGATAATATTGAAAATTTAAATGTGAGTATAACACAGATAAATCTTTGCAATGAGACACACAGTAGTTGCTGCTAGGTGGTTAGGCTACCTAATACTTGAAGATTTAGTGGAATCAGAGCTCTGAGTCTCTCCGCAGAAAAACCTAACTGAACTTCACTTCTCTGAAGATTAACTCCATGAAAGTGAAAATGGCTATAGGTAGCAATGATCTTGATATTGATAGGTACGAAGTGACTTTTCAGTTCACTCTTTGAAATCTCAACACATAAACAAAACTTCTGGAGACTGGAAGTTCCAAGATAAGAAAATAAGACAGGTGACTTAAACAAAAGGGGTCTGCACAGCCTTTTTATAGGGACTTAACTTCTGCATTTTTGGCAGACAAACCTGGAACTTTGGAATAAACTGCTGACAGAAACAAATAATAGATTAAATCCTTCTGAGGGCTGATTAGTGTTGCTACAATTACAAATTCAATTTTGCATGAGCAAAAATAGTAGCTGTAAATGGCCAGAAATCAAGAGACTGTTAATGGGAGAGACAGTACAAGTAGCTGAGGACAAAGGCACTTACACTGTTATAAAACCTGAGCACCACACTGGAGCAGTATCTTTACATGGAAACTTTCTAACTGAAACTTCTATAACTGCAATGGACCTTTAGGACTTTATGTATTTATCTTATTTTGTGTTCTCTGGTAAATAGAAAGATAAGAGTCCCGTTTTACTGATAGGGAACCCAGAGGACAGAGTTCACATAAATAATAGGCTTTTTGTTTCCTGGTTCCAAGAGATTTTTTTTTTTTTTTTTTTGAGACAGAGTCTTACTATATATTTCATACTGGCCTTGAACTCTTGGCAATCCTCCTGCCTCCGCCTCCTAAACTGGGATTACAGGCATGTACCACCATACCTGGCTTAAGATCCAACAGATTTGGTTCTTTTTCACCACTTTAAATTTTGTTGATCTTTTAAAATTCATATGATTAAATAGCTAGTTATTTTCTACATATATGTTTTGGATTTTTGACTGGCTGCCACAATATGTTTCATCTCATACAAGATGAGTACTGGGTAACTTCTTCTTGAAGAAATAAATAAAACAACGAATTAAATACAGGAAGTCCCCAATTTACTAACATTAGGGACATGTGTACATGTGAACAAATCATTGAAGTAGTTCACATGTCTGATGAACACTACCACAGTTGTGGTGCTGTGTGCGCAATGTACAGTGTGAAAGTGCAAAGTATTTGTGTGTTTGGTTTTTTTATACTTTACATCGTATATGTGTGTCAAAGGTGTACAAGGCTCAGTTAGACTTACAAATGAATCCCACTTATGAACGTTCTCCCAGAATGGAACTCATTTGCAAGTCAGAGAACTTAAATAGTAGTACTTTTATTGCACTCTTCCGAAAAACTATCTGGAAATAGGTAAGATACGAGAAGTCTGGCCTAGAAGCACTTGCAATTAGTCCAGAAGGATCTTTTTACAGATGAGCAAACCATGAACCTCCAGAAA
Source organism: Fukomys damarensis (assembly GCF_012274545.1). Classification (NCBI taxonomy): domain Eukaryota; kingdom Metazoa; phylum Chordata; class Mammalia; order Rodentia; family Bathyergidae; genus Fukomys; species Fukomys damarensis. The sequence continues at coordinate 35,635,897 of NW_022900950.1, read as the reverse complement.
TGTAAACTGAGCTGCCCAAGTCACTTCATTACCCATGCAGCCTACATGATTAGGCACAAGTCCTCATGTAATTTCAAAAAGAATGATCACTTTCTTTCTTTTTAGGAGAAAATAGAGCTCATTCTATAAAAGAGGTATTGCTAAAAATAAAGACAGCTGAGGAAGAAAGAAAGAAAGAAAGAACTGTTTGATATTCATAGCTCATTATCTCTATTCCAGTCACCCAGAGCATATTCCAGACCTGGAGAAGATGGTACCATCTCACTTGGGCTTAAAAGTGGTACCACACCTCAATGATTAATGTATAAATACATATTTGATTACAGACATGACAAGTCAGGAAGGCCAGACCTGCCAGGAATAGGTGTGGGAGGAACTGTTATTAAATATTTAAATAGTACTGATATACAATAGGTATAATTGTGCCAAACATATAAAGTCCTTGCCCTGAGGAGTTGGCTGTCAGCTGTAAAGCTGGTTATTCTGGGAGTATAGGTTATACTGCTTCATTAGGTAAAGATCCATTCCATGTATCAAAGAACTGTTTAAAAAAGCTTTCTTAGGAGTAAAATTTTATATTTTATTGCTTAATTCAAAAGTTGTATTAATTATCACCATATTCATAATTTTAGGAAGTTCACCTTTATTTTCTGATAAGTTTATTTCATCTTGCTGCATTTCTTTTCACTTTTCTCATCAATATTATTGCACAAAACACAGTCCTGCAATAGCAGCATACATAATGACTTCAGCACGGAAGTGCATAGAAAGTTTTGATTCTGTAATACTGTTAGCCAAAAACAGATGAGCAAATAATTTCAGCCAATGTTGTATGTAAGAGCAAGGTAAGTTCATATTAGACATCTGAAAAGATGACACCAGTTTCAAGATGCATTAAGTAAGGAAAGGGAAATAGAAAAAGGCTGCCTTCAATGGAAAAAGATTTTATTCAGCTTGCAGAATGCTATCCTATGCCGTGTAGAGGATATTATATTTATCACTTACTTAAATATGTACAGGTCTTAAAGTGTCTAATACTATATGACAAGGACATTTTTCAATAAGGACATAGGAAGAGTAAACTAATAGGAGTCCAAGCGATAAGGGACTCGAGAGAAGAGAGAAAGCTATTGTGAAAGAAACAAATACAAAAGAGGCGATTGTTTTTTAGAAAATAACTTACCTCTGTGCCTGTTGCCAATGGCTAAGACACTGAAGGCAGTTAAGACAGACAAAGTATTTATTCATTCATTCATATGAATTCATTCATTCATTCATTCCTGTGATACATGGTTTCTAGGGTTGACAATATAAGGGATAGTTTGAGATATAAGGTGACATGTGAGTTAGCCTTGAAAAAAGAGCATGGATCAGAGAAAAATAAGGTAATAAGTGAGGAAGTCTGGGAAAACACATGTCAAAGAATAACAACAAGGCTGAAGGCCTCAATGCAGTTTAAGCTAAATTTGGAGAAGTGCCAAGGCTAGGCTGGAAGCTTCTTTCTGTGTGTGGGGCCAGGCTGGGAGAGCTCAAGGTTCTTCCATGCCTTGCTTAAAAATATGGGCTTGATTCTGAAAGCAAAGGGGCTCAAATGTGACAGAAATCATCAAAATGAAGCACAGAATGTTACAGAATAGCTCATATTTAATAGAAGAAAATTGACCAATGACTGAAAGAACTATTTTGGGAATACAGTTATAGACCCCAGAGATTCTTAAAATAGTGGAGATTCCTGGGGTCAACTTTTATTTGTATCCTACATTACAGGGAAGAATCTAAGGCATATGGAATGGATAAATTACTTTTCTGGGTTCACATTTTGCTACTGAAAGAAAGGAGAGTGTGACACAGTTCCTGGGGTGGAGGTACCATAAATCTCTTGAACACTCACTGTAGACAGAGATCACTAGATTTGTGGGAGAATGAAAAACAGAAAAGTCAAGTCTATTCAAAGAGCCAAGAATTAAGGTGGAAGTGATAGAAAACAGATGAAAGGTTATTAGGAAAAAATATATGTAAATATATCACTGACAGTGAACCTTTTAGAGCTTTCAATGATACAAACAGCCCACTGCAGCATGCATGCCACAGGTTCTCCACCACTGGTATATATAGTACATATATTATACATGTATATTTCTTCACACGATAGAGTTAATAACTTCCTGAAAAGTGTACATCACATTTTTGTAAGCATATTATTTAAAATGTATTACACAAAAAGATTTATCACTTCATAGTACAGATAATTTATATACTTAATAATGACCTCATCAGTTTCTGATTTTTGTAATTAAAATTATCCTTCAAAAGGAGCACAGCTATACTGCAAATTAGGTTTTAAAAAAGAAAGCACCCTCACTGAGTAGCACTGCTCAAATTAATCTGAAGGTGTCACAAACTACTTTAGATATAAAAAATATAAAACAATGTGGAACTCCCCTAACTCAAGAGAGCATTTCTGGTCCTTTGACTGTCTTCTGAAAGCCAGTTGCCCAGGCCGGAAGATTGCAAGCAAAGTTTCCAAGGATGTCACTGAACAAACTTCATCCTGCACCTGCCTTAGCTAAATGGGTTGCTGAGCCTGTTCAAGTGAACACAACTATACTTCTAACAAGATAAATCCTCTTGAAGTTTTAACTGACAGCTTTTCACAAGACTTGGGTAAGGAAGATGGTCTGAGCAAAAAGAACATGGAATTATGCTGACTTGTAGACTTAAAGCCATCTTTTTAGGGTTTTGTTTAGAATAAAGTTTATTGTATACGTAAAGGAGGAAAAAATGCTTTGAACTCCAACTGCCTTCTACAAAAGAAAAGTCTTCTTAGACCACAGAATTTCTCAAAGAATGAGCTGAAAGTGTTCTCTAACAGAACTTTATCATGACTATTGAAGTACACATTCCTAAATCAACTCCACTGATGAATCAGCATTTGACTTTGTAACATGATTTGCAGATAGCCTTCTTGTATTCTTAGGATGACCACGGGCTGAAGAAGAGCTTAGAAGGACATATTAGAAAGAACAGAACTGCTTTATACATTAGAGGGAAAAGAAAATGAAATTCTAAAGATGTTGTGATAGGAAGGCATCTGAAAGAATAGACTGGAGTCACCATGATGGTCAGAAACTGAACAATATTCACAGAACAAGCACTAAGAAATGTAGATGAAAATGTGGCTGAGAGGGCTTGTCAAGAGCATGGCTGTTTGCTACTCTATCAAAGTTGCTTGTGCTAAATGAATATCTTAATTCTCCTTGTCTCTAGACATCCAAAAGAATATGCTACATGCAAATAATTTTATGGTCAAGTTTTGTAGAATTCAAGGAAAAAGGCTGAAGTTCATTTTTGACTACACAAAGAATACAGTATCAAAAATAATGAACAAAATCCACAAATGGCCAAAAGACTAAACAGGTAAAATGTTAGCAGAAGCAGGGACCTAAGCACTGAAAAGTTATGGAAATCTTGGGGTTGGCCTTGAGGCTTTCTACAGGTATTGAATGGAAGCTTGATCAATTTCTGTGTTGGTTTTAAGAAAAACGAACTCACAGCTATTATATGAGATCCCCTTATAGCTTTGTGTGTGTGTGTGTGTGTGTGTGTGTGTGTGTGTGTGTGTGTATGTGTGTTTCTAGGGATCAAACCCAGGGCCTGTGCACCCTGATAAGAATTATGTTTTCTTGCACTAAAGTTACCCTTGAATGAAAATTCCCTCTCTCACACATGGATGTTTTTATAAAAATAAATAAATAAACAGACCTTTTTTTTCTTTTATTGAGTTTATTGGTACATTCTCGGTATACAGTACAATTACATTCATTATTGGGATCTTATACCTTTACATGACAGGTCTTGGTTCTCATTTTTCCCCCTTGTCTGTGCCCTCCCTTCACCCCCTCCTACCCTTCCCCTTTACAAACACTTCATTTCCATTTTTTCATATTTTTGTCTTTTCCCTTATTACCTTTCCCTTACCCTTCCCATTTTTCCTACACCTTTAGCTCTTTTCTTCCTATTTCACATGGAATCACATCTATTATCTCATTAGGATCTTATGTACTATTATAGCTTTTAACACCAGAGAAACTATTTGGTATTTATACATGTGTGACTTATTTATTTCACTTAGGAGTATATCTTCAATATGTATCCATTTTCCTTTGAATGAATCTAATTTCTCATTCTTTATGGCTGAGTAGTACTCCATTTTATAGAAAAACCACATCTTCTTTATCCAGTCTGCAACTGATGGGCAAATGGGCTGTTTCCAAGATTTAGCTATTACAAACTGTGCTGCTATAAACATGGGTGCGCATATATCACTGTGGTATGATTATTTTAATTCTTTTGGAAAGATACCCAGCAGAGGGATGGCTGGGTCAAATGGAACCTCTAGTCCCAGCTCTTTGAGGTAACTCCATATTGATTTCCATAGTGGTTGCACCAGTCTGCACTCCCACCAACAATGGAGAAGGGTTCCTTTCTCCCCACAACCCCACCAACATTTGTTATTGGTTGATTCTTTGATAGCAGCCATTCTTTCTGGGGTGAGGTGGAATCTCAGTGTTGTTTTCATCTGCATCTCGCGAATGACCAGTGATGTGGAACATTTTTTCACATATTTACTTGCTGCTTTTACTTCTTTGTCTGAGAAATGTCTGTTCATTTCAGATGCCCATTTTTGAACTGGGCCTTTATATTTGGGGGATGCTGATTGTTTTGAGTTCTTTATATATTCTTGATAATAGTCCTTTGTCTGAGGAGCAGCTGGTAAAAATTTTCCCCCACATTATAGGTTGTCTCTGGTTTCTTTTGCAGTGCCGAAGCTTTTTAATAAGATGAGATCCCAGTTGTTGATTTTTTCTGCTAGTTCCCATGCTACTGAGGATTTCTTTAGAAAGTTTTTGCCTATGCCAATGTATTCAAGAATTCTGTCTAATTTATCTTCCAGAAAGTTTAGTGTTTCTGTTTTAATATTTAGATCTTTAATCCGCTTGGATTTTACTTTAGTGCATGGTGAAAGATAAGTGTCTAGTTTTAATCTTTGGCAGGTTGAGATCCAGTTTTTCCAACACCATTTATTAAAGAGGCTATCTTTCCTCCAGTGAGGACAGTCAGCTCCTTTGTCAAAGATGAGGTAGCTGAGTACATCTGGAGTTGTTTTTGTGTCTTCCAGTCTTCTCCACTGATCCTCAGGTCTGTTTCTTTGTCAGTACCATGCTGTTTTTATCACAGTGGCTTTGTAGTATAGTTTCAAATTGGGAATTGTTATACCCGCTGCCACGTGTCTGTTGCCTAGGATGGCTTTTGCTATTCTAGAGACCTCTTTTTTTTAAGGATAGGGTCTCACCATGCAGTTCAGGCTGGCCTTGAACTCACTATGTAGCCCAGGCTGGCCTCGAACTTTTGGTGATCCTCCTGTCTCAGATTCCTGAGTGCTGGGATTACAGACATGTGCCACCACACCTGACAAAAAACAGATTTCTCTCTCTTAATGACAGACTTAAAATAAGACCATCTGAGATCATGATACTGTGCACTAGAATAGTCCCATGAGTGGTAAGTGTCTCATTAACTGTGACTGACCTGTGCTCTTTAAAATTTCCAGCCTGCACCTACCCACCAATCCACCAGCCCACCAGCCCTGCCTACCACAGTTTCCAGGGTATAACGTGGGTATTTAATAAACACAGATTGGTGCATGTATTATTAACCTTAAGGATCCATAGAAAGATGTGGGTATTATTTTCTGCTTCATTTTCAGCATACAAAATGACCTAGGTTTCTATGAATATCTCATTAGGATGATGTCACAGAACATTATGGGAATCAGAAGACCCCTGCAGCAAATTAACTGTGAATATTTCTATTTCCTCATCTGTAAAATAAGCACACTGAGTCCTATGTTTCCTAAAATTTCTTTCAGATCCACAATTCATGAATTTTTTTTTTCCCTTGGAAGTGAACCCAGGGCCTTTGCATTGAGCTGTAATCCCAGTCCTCAATCTTTTTTTTTTTTTTTTTTTTGATACACAGTCTCGCTAAGTTGCCCAAGATGGGCTTAAATTTGTCATCCTCCTGCCTCTATCTCAGCATCCCAGGGTGCTGGGATTATAGCAGTATACCATCACACACTGATTCTTTGATTGCCCTTCATTCTCATTGTCAAACGAGTTATTTTTTTGTGTAGGTTCTTCAATATGACAACTGTCAAGTACTTTTTATAACAAAATATTAAAGAACAGTAAGTCCCCAATATCCAAAGGCATAAATGTAAGATTAATAATTAGGGAGAAAAATCAGAATGGAAGCTTTGAGGAAATAGCATAGATTTTCTAGATGCCTTAGCATTGATTAAAACAATAATAATGTTAATTATCCCATCAGGATCTTGTGTACTATTATAGTTTTTCACACCAGAGAAACTATTGAGTATTTACACGTGTGACTTATTTATTTCACTTGAGTATATAGTGTGAAATAGGAAGAAAAGGGCTAAAGGTGTAGGGAAAGTGGAAAGGGTAGGGGAAAGGGAATAAGGGAAAAGAAAAAAATATGAGAAAATAAAAAAAATGGACATAAAGTGTTTGTAAATGGGGAGGTTAGGAGGGGGTGAAGGGAGGGCAGGGACAAGGGAGAAAAAATGAGAACCAAGACCTGTCATGTTGAAGGTACAGGATCCCAGTAATGAATGTAACTGTATTGTATACCTATATTGTACCAATAAACTCAGTAAAAAAAACAAACAAACATGAAACAGCAAAGTTTAGGACTGTGGGTATAGTTTTATCCTGATTTAAAAAAAATAAATCCATAAATGCAAGTTTAAAGAAAAGACAACAACAACAACAATAACGATGATGAGAAACTGAAACAGCTTACTGATGACCACATTTCACAAGATCCACACTCGAAGAATCCATGGAACATTTTAAAAAAGTGTGCAATTTTCCCTGTGTCCAAAATGAAATTATCATAATCAGAAAGTGTAGAATTGCTATGATTTCTATGTCTCCTCCAAAACTCATGTGGAAATTTAGTTGGTGTCATGATGATATTAAGAGGTAATTAGGTCATGAGGGTTCTGTGTCCTGAATAGATTATGCTGTTATCTTGGGAGGCAAGGGGCTCCTATCCTTACAAAAGGATGAGTCAGCCTGACCTTCCTCTCTGTCTCATGGGTGCTCCTTTGCCCTTCACCAGGTCATGACACAGCATGAAGGCTGCCACCAGATGTGCGACCCACACACTTGGACTTCCAAGACTCCAGAATCAAGAGCCAAATAAACTAGAGTTTATAATTTATCTAGCTTATGTTAACTTGTGATCCAGTTATATACCATAAAAGCTAAAGAAGAAATGCTGTCACTCTGGACAAAATTTCGTAATTTTTATTTAAAGTTCCACACTATTCTATTATGCAGCATTTGAACAGATACTATTGCCATTCCATTCAGCAATGAGTAGCAGGCAGTAATGTGGAATGTTGAGATTATAATTACATAGTACAGGGATTAAGGATTTATAAGCACTGTGGTTCAGAGTAGGGGCAGAATTCCAGCAAAGTGACTGATATGCAGTTGTGTACACTTTGTATATTTAATAATATAATAATAGACTTTTATAATAGACTTTTATAATAATAGACTTTTATAATAGACTTTTGTCTATTTAACAGTGTATGTTAATCCCAAACTTCAACATTTAAAAGAAGCAAAACCATAAATATATTAGCCTACTAGAGCTCCTGAAAGAAAATGGTGGATTTTTCTTTTCCCGGCACTGGGGATCAATGGTAGATTTTTTTTGAAAGCATATTTTTCATCTCCTCCCACATACTGTATTTTCAGACCTAAGGAAAGCAACATGCAATACTGGACTTCTGTCTGAACATCAGCATTTCATAAGTAGTAATGCCAACCTCCACTGCCCAAGGATAACAGGGCCTGATCCTGTCAGGAGATGGAGCAGTAAGGTGTAGACTCTGCAAGAGTTAATTTAAGGATCCCTGACATAAAAAATAGCCAGGGATGGGACCAGGGATTTAGCTCAGTGGTGCTGCCACCTACCTTGCAAGTGTAAGGTCCTGAGTTCAATCCCTGGTACACACACACACACACACACACACACACACACACACACACACAAAAGTAGCTAGGGACTTCTACTGCCTTTACTCTTTCTCTCTCTTGTTCCTCCCCATACCATTCCTACCCTGCCATAACATTTCCTGAGGCAGAGAAGTCTATACGTAACTTGTTTTTGCTGTTGTTTTGGAAAGAGGATGGAATGGAAACTTTCTCCTTCCTTTCTTCCTCCCTCCCTCCCTCCCTCCCTTCTTTCCTTCTTTTTTCTTCTTTCACCAGGGATCGAACTCAGGACTTTGTGCTTGCAAGGCAGGTGTGGCACCAACTGAGCTAAATCCTCAGCCCTTCCATTCTCTTTCATTTCACTCAATCTTGTTAACTCATTATTATTTTCAATCCTTGGAAAGAAAGAATTGTGATGTCATGTCATGTCATGTTGTTTTGTTTCAATTCTTTGCAGTACTGGGGATTGAACCCAAGGCCTTTGCACTTAGATACATCACTGGTCCATTTTAAATTTTGAGACTGGATCTCACTAAGTTTGTAAATTGTTTAGAATGGGCTTGAACCTGCTATCCTCCTGACTCAGCCTCCCAGAGCACTGGGACTCCAATTATACGTCAGCACAGTAGGCTCAAAGAATCTTTTCTGTTTTTTAAATAAGAAAAATAATAGTATAATAATTACATTGACATAGCATGCATATTGTAGTCACCAACATTACAGATCTTTTTAAAGAAGGAACAATTACTTAGTAGATAAGTGGTGATGACACACATGGTTTCCTCCCATTTTGGCTACACGAGTGACATTAAGGAGCATCTCCTTTTTTCACAGGACTGCACCAAACCCAGTTCATGTCTGCAGGAGAACCAATCCTATCTGTGTCGACAAAGCCTTCAAAATAAAACCACCTATCATATTTCATGCCAAGGGAGGGTCTTGTGGATGTGGGTGGGTACTGTATGATTATGTTTCTACTGGATTTATTTTGTTTCTGGAAGTTCTGTCTGCTGAGCACATTGGACTCATTTCCAGGGTTAGTTCTTTTTCCCTCCTTCCATCTGCCCTACTGGTGCAGGTTTTATGTTTTCACTTTAGGTTGCCTCAGACAGAAATTATTCTCGACCATTCCCTTCCTCCTGCCTGTGGACGTCTGTGCATGTGGGAGTGTTTGGTGTGGAAATCAGAAAGAGATTTACTGCCAATAAAACAGCTTCTATCATTACCATAAATATTAACTTAAGTATGGGTAAACATATAGTTTTCAGTCACCTACTTTTTGTTGAAGAACTAAAGAGCCTGGAGATTTTTGAAATAGCAAATCTCATTCTAGTTTAGCAAAAATTAAGGCAATGTGGGAGGCCATAAGTTTATAATGCTTAGATCTTCCAAAATAAAATTTAAAAATTTAAATAATTATATAGTGATTAGTATAATTCTTCTTAAATGATACTATAATTCAGCAATATTTTTTTGAGAAGCCATACAGACTATTTCTTTTAGATGGATATGATTTTAAAACAAAAGAAATTACGCAACTACAGTTTTTCTGAATAATGCAATTTCTGCAAATCATGTATCGTAACTGATATTCATTAATTTTTCTTCTTTGAACATTTCTATATTTCATTACTTGCTAGCTTTTACATTTTAAGGACTTAAAGTAGTTTCTCATCTACTCAATTAGTTGCTTCTAACAGACATGGCTGCCATTTAAAAAATTGGTCAAGAGGCACAGGGAGAACTTTGGGGTTTTATCCTAGGGTGTGAGAAAGGGTGACTTAGGATGGGTAGTCTGGACCTCAGTTCTGACTTTTAAGGTTATGAGTCTATATATGATGGAAATCAAATCAGGGTACTTTTTTTTTTTCATCTTTTCCATTTTCTTTAAGGCAATAGTTCTTGACCAGAAATGGGACAAACATCAAACACATGTGGGAAAAACACTGACAATTCAAACAGAAGCCTAGCCCCAGTCTAGACTTACAGAATCTTCAAGACCAGTAACTGTGGAGTCAGCAAAATCTCCTCTGGTAATTTGGATTTGTGCAGTTGTTTCAAATATAATGTTCTACATTAGTAAGTTAACATTCCTTAACTGTGCAGGGATTCGGTGATCTTAAAAAAACTGGAAATTCTAAGGTAGACTTTAGGGAAAGGACATTTGATTTACAACCTTTTCCCCTTGGCAGATTTTCAGAGGGTAAAGGATAGTCATGATTACAGAGTAAACCACTACTACCCCAAAAGAAAGCATTATGAGGAGAACAATTAAGGCTCCTGGGACTTTCCTGTAGGGAAATATTTCTAGGCCAATTAGGACACTGTGCCAAATGACAGGGTGTCAGTATTGCTATTAGTGGGTGCAACAAGAAAGCTTAAATATTGGTTCCAGAGAAACATGCTCACCCACATTAATGCATCCTGCTCTCCTAGTAAAACTTACATAGGAAAACAGATCACTATGCATCAGTACCTTACCAATCAGATCCAAGTTTTTTGGTATTGGGGATCGAACTTGGGTCCTTGTGCTTGCAAGGCAGGCGATGGGACCACTGAGCTAAATCCCCGGCCCAGTGTACAGTATTTTTTGAAGACAAGATAGTTAGAGTTTTGCTGAATGGATACTTTCCATTTATTTGTGGGTACATATTTTTGATATAGATTATATATAATCTAAAGATATTTCTTTAAATTGTATCTTGCTTATTCATAAAAACCAATTGCTCTAATACTCTCTCCAGTCCCAATTATGCACAAAGGTGACGTTGGTCCTTCTTAAGAGTCCAGGAGGGAGAGAAGTTAATTGACGGCTGAGGGGACATCATCAATAAATGTGATCTAATGACAAATGTCAAACCATCCATCCTGTGACAAAGGTCGTACCATTCATCCTGTGATCCTCTTTATATATATGCTTCACAGAAGCAGGATAATAAAGGTACAGCTGACAATAAGCCATTCAGCACAAAAGGATTAAATCCACTTAGGACAAAAGTACCAAATAGTAAAATCATAACCGAAAGTACTCTGACCATCTTACAATAAGAATTTATACATTCATGTCACCTAAAAATGACTACCCATTTCATCCCTCTCTCAAATCCACATTATTTACAAAGAAAAGATGACAGTATTATAATTACTACAGATAAAGATTATTTTAGGTAAGCTACTTTCCCCAAATTATTTTAAAACAAAGAAAGTTATATCTTAGGTAACTGACTGTTTTTTTTTCTGGTACCAGGAATCAAACTCAGGATCTTGCACTTGCCAGACAAGTGCAGTGCCACTGAGCTACATCCCCACCCTAGACAGTTTCTTAAAGTACAATACTTATGCAGACAGCAACAAGTGCTCACAAAGTATCACTGAAGTATGCCTCATAAATACAACATTATATAGATGTAAATGTATTTTCATAATCTTGTTGCAAACATATATTTTGACCATTAAGAACGGGAGGGGAAAAGGGTAGGAGCTCTCAAATGTGTAACTAAACATTAGCTACAGAGCAACAGGAATGAACTGCTTTTAGGTCAGATTTTTTAAAAGTCATTTCTTAATACAATTATCTGTTAAGCCCTGAGTTTGGGACCCTGTATGTATGTGTGTATGCATATTTATGTATATAATTATTATATATATATATATATATATATATTTACAACAAAGAGGAAAGCTTCATATTGAGCTATAAATCTAATGTTTTCTGCTTTTATTGGCTCAAAGTCAGTCCCTTCAGAATGGTAAAAGATATATCTATATCTCATAGTATTAGTGTTTTTATTTTCCTTAAAAGTAACTAGGTATTCTACCCTCATTAAATTTGTTTTATTTTTGTAAAAGCAAAAGCAAAACACAAGTTCTACCTTTATTCATAAACTTGTCTAATAAATAGATTTTCTTATTTATGTAAACAGGCTTCCTCAGTTTTTTTGAAACTATTTTTGAATAAGAAATGCTATAAATATTTAATTTTTTTTTTATTGAGTTTATTGGTACATTTAGGGATACAGTACAGTTACATTCATTGTTGGGATCTTGTACCTTTACATGGCAAGTCTTGATTCTCATTTTTTTCCCCTTACCTCTGCCCTCCCTTCACCCCCTCCTCCCCTCCCCATCTACAAACACTTTATTTTCATCTTTTCATTCTCTCACATTTTTTTCTTTTCCTTTTTTGTTCTTCCCCTACGTATCACACCTTCCCTACATCTTTAGCTCCTTTCCTCCCATTTCTAAATGTCAGTAATCTTATTAGAATCTTATGCATTGTTGCAGAATATTCACACCAGGGAAACTATTCGGTGTTTACACATGTGGGACTTATTTATTTCACTTAGGAGTATATCTTCAATATGTATCCATTTTCCTATGAATGAATCTATTCTCTCGCTCTTTATGGCTGAGTAATATTCCATTTTATAGAAAAACCACAACTTCTTTATCCAGTTTCCAACGGATGGGCAAATAGGTTGTTTCCAAGATTTAGCT
>NW_022900950.1:35610160-35621042 GCF_012274545.1 Fukomys damarensis | reverse complement strand
ATTAAAATTAGACCCTTATCTTTCGCCATGCACTAAATTAAAATCCAAATGGATTAAAGATCTAAATATTAAAACAGAAACATTAAACTTGCTGGAAAGTAAGTTAGGCAGAACTCTGGAAGACATTGGTATAGGAAAAGACTTTATGAACAAATCCTCAGTAGCACGGGAACTAGCAGAAAGAATCAACAACTGGGATCTCATCTTACTAAAAAGCTTCTGTACTTCAAAAGAAACCATTAGCAGAAATAAATATTTAATTTTAACTCAAATCTCTTTTGGCTTACAAAAGTTTTTGAAGTCTAAAGTCTCACTATTTTCAATAGATTAATTTCAAATGTTGAATTTATTTATAATATTTATAAAAAGCTGCTTTAAAAAATTACAGTGCAAGCAGGGTGTGGTGGCATACACCTGTAGTCCCAGAACTCGGGAGGCTAATGCAGCAGGATTGCTGAGTTCAATGCCAGCCTGGGCTATACAGGGAGTTCAAGGCCAGCCTGAACTCACATAGCGAAATGCTGTTTTAAAAAAAAAAGTACAAAAAAATTATTCTATTACAACTTTTTCTTCAAAGAAAAGCTTAAGGGTTGAGATTCCAAAAGAAGAGCTTTATACATATAAAATTAGGCAAAAAAAATCAAATGCAGTAAGACTACAAGTAAGTTTATTAAACAAGACACTGAAGTTCCTAACAATGTACAACTTTCAGATGCCTCGCGTGTCAATACTCAAGTTTAATGACTCATTTTGAGAAAATCCTTATATATTTGTTACAAAAAAGAGTTCCCATGCCATTCTTTTCATAATGAAATTAAAATAATTACATATTTCAGAATTAAATAGATTTTGCATTAGGGCAGGGTCTGATTAAAAACCTTGGATAAATCCTCCAACCATGAAGATTTGCAAGTGTTATATTTGCAGCCACCATTCACCCATTAGAAGAAGTACTAATTATGGTCCTCCTCTACTGGAGGTGTCTGCCCTTTCTGACCAAGTGTGCAGCTTCCAGAGAGATGCACATGGGATGGTGAAGGAGGAAGGGGACACCCGCATAGCCAGCAAGATCAGCTGACAACGCATACTTATGGGGATCAGAGCAAACACTGACTGGGACACTGATGTGTCTTCATATCTTGCATCTTGTGCACCAGAAAAATGCTAACAGTTGACAATAGCGTAGGATCTTGTAGAAATCATTTCACTGTTGTAATCCAAAGTCCTAGGTCTGAGCCCAGGTTGCACCTGAACATCTCTGATCCTCAGGTCCCATATCTATTATGTATGCTACTCATATGCAACTGCACAGCAGCGCAGAATGGGAATGGCTGCCACAATCTGTGTATGTTTCTGTTTGCAAGTGGTGTGTAAGACATTGTGCCAAGATCCACCCCAGTGGCATTTCTAATCCAGTGGCATTTGCTGTAAAAAGTACTGAGTGCAGTGCACATGAGAGTGAAGTTGGGGTTTAGCCGAAAGGCATTTACAAATCAAATAGCCAGCACCGTGCAAACTTTGGGCAGGTATTGCTCATGTGTCCATTGGAGACACTAGCAGTGCTGTGGCAAGAATCCATATCATGCTGCTGCTGTCAAGGAGAGCACTGAGAGCCGAAATGACACAGCTGGAGACCTCGAACTCACTTAACTAAAGTTCAGTGTCCCTTTCATGACTCCACTTTGACAAGTTAATTATGTCAACTCAAGATCTTAAAAAGGGTAACTTATGCAATGTCCATGCTAAGAGGCCTTCTAACAATCTTGCAGCTACAGCTAACATCTCAGGGCAGACAACACTATGGAAAGAGAGGGCAAAGGAAGGAAGGGAACTATGGTGGGAAGAGAGATACTCTCCAAGGAACTGTTGGTTTGGAAAGAGGAGAAGCCTCTGTGAAGTGTAAAGGTGGAATTGTGTTGATGATGGTGGAAAAAGAGCAAGATAAATTACAAAGGACGCGATTCTAGGAACGTTAAATCAGGTAATAAATGAAAAGAGGAAAAAAAAAAAAAAACAACAGAAGGTAAACAGCCGTGGGAGAAAATTCTAAAGAAACACTAGTGAAGGTACTCATCAAAAAGTATTTCCTTTAATGTTGTTTCAGGAAAACACTGGCAGATCTGAGCACCCTGGTACCCTCATGAGATCAGAGAGAACAGGCCAAAAGTGATGGTTTTACTTTAGACACTTAAATACTCCTCCTTCCAGCACTTTTCTTATCCATTTTCTCTTTGTCTAACATGCTCACAGTCTCACACTGTCTGGTCTATTCCAGCTTTGCTTTTGTTCAGGCAAGATCAACAAGCAAAAAACAAAAACAAAACAAAAACAAACAAACAAAAAAAAACCCCCCAAAACGAAACAGTTTCCTTTAAAAATGTAACTTTCAGTTTGTGGCTTGGGATCCCATATCTCTAAGTCATCTTCTAGCTATTTTCTAAGCAATATAAACAGTGGGCTCTTAGGAGAATCAGAATAATTTTTGTAAGATATACTTGGTTGAAAAATTTTCTCCATTTTCTAACATAGAATCAGCCTGCAGCATTGGTTATTCTCCATTTAAAAAAGCTCTAACAAATCAGTCAACCACAACAGAAAGGCCAACTCCAGTTTTTTCCTGGAAATTCCAATGTAAAAGGTACCAAAATCAAGTTGATTAAATAATTCATTCTCTGCTGTAATCACTTAGCTCAGTTAGGATTCATGGGTACAGGTATCCCATGCCCTATGCACATATGTAATAATCCACACATGAACATCTAAGGAAGACATCAGAATCCCTTTTTATCAAGACTAAGATCCATGTGTCTCCTGCTGTCTAATGACAACATATTCTTTAATTGAGCCCTTTACTATAAATGGTTTTAGGCTCCGATGCAAGACAGGAATTTGAAGCATGCACTGGAGTATTTCATGGTGTTAATTTCTGGTGCCCACAAACATCAGCTTTACTCAACAATCCACTAATCTTGCAAAATACAGAAAATACACAGGAGAGTAAAATGCAAAACAGAACTCTTCAGCATTGCCAGCAAAGCAATTCCATGGTCCTACTGATGCTGACAAGTCATAAAATAGCTGCCTATTTACAGACCCTTAAAAATGTCACAACCAATAAATTAAAAGGAAGATGCTTTCCGATTAAAGAACTGTTCTAACTTTCATGTTCAAACATGTTTATTTGGTTTTTTCAAGCCCTCAAATGCATCCCAAATTAATTTAATTAATTAATTAATTTTTTGGTACCCGGGACTGAACTTGGGGCCTTGCACTTGTGAGGCAGGTGGTGGCACCACTGAGCACTGGCCCCCAAGTTAATTTTAAATTAACATTTGATTGTAACAAATGACACATAGCTTATGGTTTGTTTTGTTTCATTCTAACTACAAGGCACACATTTAAACAGTTCCTACCTGGAAATATGGATGGTCTCTTTTTGGGGCGCCTCACGTGAAAGGGTTCCAAGTTCTTAATATTCCTTTGAAGTCTTCCTCTAATGTCATTTCCTATGAGAAGTTCAGGTGGCAGGCTGCTCCGTCTCGATGATTTATAATCATTTTGAGATGATTTTAGTTTGTTCTTTGTTCTGGAATATAAATTACTGTCATCAACTGCCATTGTAGTAGATTCATTGGAGCTGGAAACAAAAATCCCAAATCCAAACCCAGCAGCAGCAACAGCCAGCCGCCTTCTCTGCCGCCGACTCTAGGTTCTCATGCTTTACCCAGCACTTGTTTGGGAAGCTTAGCAAGTTGATAGGCGTGGACTGGAACAGGTGTAGAATTACTAGCAGCCCCTCCTTTCAACAGTTAATAGCACAGGGGAGGACAGATTAAAAAAAATCATTAGGTGTAGAACACGGGGAATCTGAATAAATCAGGCACACAGGCTGTGCTCTTGTGAATGGTGGTGAAAGTGGTATCATGGTTGCTGTACGAAATTTTGTTTTATTGGTGCGATGTCACAAAACAAATACAACTCACTACTTAAGGTTGAATACCAATGCAAATTTTAAGTCTCATTTTTTTTCTTATTTTCCCACCTTTTAGAAGCGTGAAACAATTTTTATGAAACATCCTTATATTCCCTCTTATCTTTGTGTTTCAAACTGTATAAATACACACAACATCCATCCTTCTTTATTTTTATTTGGCTAGCAGCCAACTGGAAGTTGGCTGGAAGAGGGAGATGAGAGATGGCTGATGATGACCAGGAAGGAACCGGTTGTGGGTGTGTGTCAGGCAGCAATGCTGGGAACCTGGACTGCTGTGACCCACCCTTCCATCCTGTGCTCCACCTGGCAGCTGGCTTCTCCAGAAGTTCACACTGGTTGGCAGGGGAGGTCTGGAAAACAAGCTTTGGCCAGAGATGTGATGATGGCTTCCACTCAACAGATAAAAAGTAAATGCTGATATCCTCGTAGGGATGCTGCCTCACTTCCAGTTACAGTCTGAGAAGAGTCAGCTTCCCACTTGCCCTGGTCACATATTTTCTTCTTTTCCTTTCAGATTTTCTGTTTGTGTACGTTTTTCCCCCCTTCTTTTTTCTTTTATTTATGTGGTAATGTCCTGTATTCCTTCTCTGTGCAAAAATCACAACTGTTTAATCTATCCTTACCAGCCATCCCCAGGTCTGTGTCTATCACAGACTCTCCCTGAACACACACACACACACACACACACACACACACACACGCACCCCCTGGTGCTGTCTGGCAGCAGTATGAGTCAGAAGATAAAAAAAGATATCTGTCATTTCTCGGTGCCCGGGATCAGTACATATAAACATTATAAAGGATTTGGGGGCTGTTTTAGAAGTCACTGTTTATAGTACTTTGGTTTCCTGGATGCCACCTATGTTGTATTATTTGTTAAAACTTGGGAGTTGGATCTCTCTACCTAATGAAAGGCACACTTGTACACTAAGAGGACTTTCATTCTCTCTTTTCCTTATCCTCTTTCAGTGACAGGTCTTCAAATTGTGGCAGATTTTTCTGAACAGAAAAGCATATTTTCTAGTACGTCCACATTAGTTTCCATTATATAATTCAGTAATCATATTTTCATATTAGATTTTTTTTTGGACTGGGGTCTGAACTCAGGACCTTGTGCTTGTGAGGCAGGCATGTTGACACTGAGCTAGACCCCCAGCCCAGATTGTTATTTTTGTTAACTGACCCTGAGAATCATGCACATTGTGTCCCCACCCCTAATCCCAGTATTTAAAACTATTTTGTTGAACTGAAATGTACTAAGAACTGCAGATATGGAGTAGCCCACAGAAAACTTTTGTTTTCTGCTACTGTTTATATTAGAGATTGAACCCAGGGCCTTGCACTGAGCTACTTCTAGTAAACGGAAATTTGCATTCATAAAAAGAATCAAAGGTTTTTTGAAATATTTTGGCCAAATACTAGACAATGTCATGTCAGAAAGATGATTTCCAAAACCAGGTAGATAAGTGACTACTGTGACTAACATGGCTGGAGCACTGGTTCCTCCATCATCAGTTATTTCATGTAAGATTTCCACTTTCATCTGTGAGCTAATGATGGCTAAATACAAGTCCAGGTGTCTCTCTAGTGCTATGTATCACTTCCTTCAAGTGCATTCTGACCATTTCCAGTTAGAAGCTCGGCATGTATAAACCTGATACCTCTAGATAAGCAGCTTCTCTATTTCTAAATTTATGACTTTGCTTAAAATGGTACCTCCTATTTGCCTAGTGAGGCCACATTTACCTTTTCTTTTTTGGAACGGGGGATAGAACTCAGGTACATTTACCTCTTAAATATCATTTGGTTTGTGAACTCCACCCTTGCTGTTACTGCCCAGTGGCAGCATTCATTATCTCTTCCCTGAACACTGCTTGAGACTTCCAACAGGTCTGGCCACTTCTAAGTTTGGTTCCTTAAGTATTCTACCTTTAGCATGGCATCTTGATCTTTCATACCTTTGTGAACTATACCTAATGAGTCTATTTTCCACTTAAAAAATGCTGTTAGGAATTGGGCAGAACACTTTTGATATACTAACCAGTATTTAGAACCATAAGGCTAATATACCTTATGCATCTTTTAATGAAACACAATTATTTTAACTTTCACTGAAGCTTTTTTTTTTTTCCTCCTCTCTTATGGAATGATCAACCCAAACTCCTAAACTTCAGTTTACCAAGAGGAAGGCCTCATCAATCCTGAAGGTGGTCAACTGACCCTAAAATGCTTGAAAGCCTCTTCATGTTGCCCCGATTAGATTTCATTTTGTTCATTATGGTTCTGCAATACAGCCTGTGCTATCACATATTTGAGGTTTTGTTTAGGGAGGGATGAGCATAGAGAGGGTAGTATTCAGAAATGTATTTGAATCATTTTTATTCGAAAAGTTTCCTTAATCTAAAACTATAAATTTTAAATCTGGGTAAACAAACAAATATATCATCGTTTACTAAGACCAAGCTATTTAATATTCTGGTGTCTTAATTTTCTGATCTAGAAAAAGGAAGAAATCTTTACTCCTTTCATCAATGATTTGTTTGAGTTTTCTATGTAACGGCTGGTGTCCACTGATGAAGGATATTGCGTGTATATATAAAATAGATAATAAATGACGGCAAGCTGAGAAATTACAGGAATAAAAATAAATAAGTAGCATTACTCTAGCAAATTAAATGGTAACTTTATCATTATAATAAGAGTTTTATAAACTTCATTTGATTGTGGGAGGGGATATTTCTGATAAAGACACTCAACAAAGTAAGAACAAAAGGAAATTTCTTCAGTCTAACAAAAGACATCTAAAAAAGATCTGCAGATGAAATCATATGTAATGATGAAAGTCTGAATGCTTCTCATATAAGATCACGAACAGGACAGGATGTCTACTCTCACCATTTTCATTTTAACATTGTACTAGAGGCTATCAGTGTACCAGTGCTATCAGGCAAGGGAAAAAAAGAAAAGTTGTAAAACTATATTTTTAGATAAAATAATCATATATGTAGAAAAATCTTTTGGAATCTACAAAAAAGTCACAAGAATTAGTAAGTGAGTTCAGCAAGGCTACAAGATATAAGGTAAATCCACAAAATCAACTGTGTTTCTGTATTAGCAGGAAAAAAAATGCAAATTTAAAAAACATAACGTATTAAATATTTAGGAATAAATCTGATATGTGACAAACACGTATACTGAAACCTAAATAAATGGAGAGATATATCATATTAGTTTCCCAGAAGACTTGATGTTTTTAATTAATTAATTAATTAATTAATTTTTGGTACCGGGGATCGAACTTGGGTCCTTGCGCTTGCGAGGCAGGCCACTGAACCACTGAGCTAAATCCCCGGCACAATGTTTTTAATTTACTCGAAATTGTTATATTGATTCAATGCTATCCCAGTAAAAATTCTGACAGATTTTTAAAACTATAAATTGGCAAACTGACACAAAAATTTAAATGGAAATGAAAGACATCAAGAATAGCTAAACTAATTTTGAGAAAGAAAATGTTGAAGGGGTTATGCTATCAATTTCAAGACTAAACACAAAACTATAAAAAAGAGAGTGTGATACTGACATAATGACAGACAAAAGAGGGACAGAACTGAGAGTCTAGAAATGGACCCATAAATGAATGACCAACTCATTTTTGACAAAAGTACAAAGGTAATTCACTAGAAAAAGGACAGAGATAGGACAACTCGACATCCATATACAAGATAAATAAATAATTAAAACCTTTGATCTATATCTCACACTACACAAAAACTACTCAAAATGGACCACAGATACAAATGTTGTGCTCAAACTATACATTTTGTAGAATAAAACATGCAAAACCTCTCTTGTCCACAAGTAATGAATTAATAAATCAGACTTTATCAAAATCAAAATCTGCCCCTCAGACATTGCAAAGCAAATGAAAAGAAACACTGAGAAAATATTTGCAATACACTATTTGATAATGATTTAGTATCCAGAATGTGTGAGGAAGTCTCAATAGTCAGTAACAAGAGAACAAACAGTACAATTAGATAACAGGCAAACTACATGAGTAGATACTTCAGCAAAATACAGAAGGTAAGTAAGTACACAGAAATGTGTTCTGCATTGTAAGTCGTTTAGAAACGCAAATTAAAACTACAACGATATACCACTGCCTACCAATTAGAATGGCTAAAATTAACAATTAGTCATACCAACTGTTGGGAAGAATTGGCAGGAACTAGAATTAACACATACTGTTGGTGGGAACTGGAAATGGTAAAAACATTTTGGAAAAAAGTTTGACAGTTTTTGAAAATTTTAAATGTACTTCTACTATATAATCCAGCCATTCTTCTCTTAGGGACTCACTCAACAGCAGTTTTACTTAGCCAAATACTAGAAACAAATTGTTTATCAATAAGAGAATGAATAAATCATGGTATATCTATACAGCAGAATATTATATAACAACAAAAGGAATGCTGTAGCCTGGGTAAATCTCAAAATAATCATGTTGAGTGAAATAATTAGGATCAAAAGATGGTATAGCAAGTGGTTCCATTTATATGAAATTCTAGAAAACATAAACTAGCTTAAGATCAGTGGGAGGGACTACCAAGGGATTAGAAAAAATGTTGGGACAATGGAGTGTGATGGATTCATAGGTGTATATTAATGTTAAAAGTAAATTAAAAATTAAAAATGTGTAGTTCATTATCCATCAATTATACCTTGATAAAGTTTTGTTTTGTTTTTTTGTTTTTTTTTTGGTACCTGGGATTGAACTTGGGACCTTGTGCTTGCAAGGCAGGCAGTGGAACCACTGAGCTAAATCCCCCACCCTTAATAAAGTTTTTTCTAAAGGCAATGTTATGCCTTCTCCCAGTCAATTTGAAAAAAGATTCAGAAATATTTTGGATTTTAATTAATAAAATTAATATATAAGGGTGAAAAGAACTCTTTTGATTTTATCATCTACATTAAGAGAAAGATAAAAGACACATATACCCAAGATCCATGTAAATGCTTTTCACTTAAGGTAAGGTTTTTTTATATCCTGAATCATATCTTTAGGTTTTACTTTATACACTGCAAAACTTGAACAGTGTATGAGAAAACATCTCCTTTGATATTCTTGGGTAACACATTCCACGGTCCAACGATGAGAAGATTCCCAACATTACAGAAACAATGAATGAGTGAGAGCTGCAGTGGGAAAAAGGAGGGCATTTCTTGAAAGTATGAGCTAATTCAAAAGCAATCCAGATAAACTGCAATCTTTTAGCCTGAAAGACTCTTACCATCAGGAGACTTCAGTTATCTGAGATGACTTGGGTACACTCTTGCTAGATAACCAAGGGACAGGTGAAATGAGCTAGTCTGGAGATTATTCCCACATTTAATGACATTGCTTACATTTTGGGATGATCCTATTTGAACTTTCCTGATGTAAGTACAGCAAGAATACCTGCAACAGTTCCTTATTATTAGGTGGCATCACATATTTAATAACCAATTACTGAACTGGCCTAGTCATTTTATACATCAAGTTATCTCTATTCTGTGCAAATTAGGGCATAATCAATGGAAAAATCTGTAACTACTGTGCCAAGGAGGAAACTCATGAAGAGAGGCCAAGAAATTGCATTAGGTAATTAACTATGACTAAGCCTATTCTTCCCCTAAACCCCAAATATAAAAAGTATAAATTTAGCCTTTCATTCTCAAGTTCCCAACTACTTGCAGGTTCTTTGCCTTTGTGTGTGCCCTCACCCTAATTACTTCCTTATGTACAAAGCCTTTCCTTTGTCTCCCTCACCCCCACCCCATTTTCTATGACTAGGGAAAGCAGTAGAAGCAAAAGAAGAATTTCAAATGGTGTTCTTCCAGAATAAAGAATTCTTCTCTATTCAAGTGTTAAAAGATAGCCACCATATTCTTCCTTCTGCCCAGGAATTACATTCCAATTCAGATTCCAAACACACACAACTGTAAGTTATACAAGATGTGAGGGCATGCTGTGTTTACTCACTATTGAGTCCCAGGATGCTTCCAGAAACTGGTCAAAACTGGAACTCTTCACAAAGAGTGGGTCTTTTAATTCCCACTTCAATTCTCCCAGGGTTCCTTAAATCAGGCCCGCTTACCTATTTTTTACCATTTTCTAGCTAAAAAGATAATTTATTTTATATTATACTCTAAAAAACTAGGAAAGGCTTAAGTATCAAAAACTGAATTAAATACAAGCCAAACAGTATATTTATATCCTCACAGAATAAATTATAAATTTCTATTACTTCTACATGATGAATTACTAAGACAAGATCATAAGATAAATCTTGAAGCAGGTGTAGTTTTGGTTCCTTGTATCAAATTCATACTTACTTCATCAGTAACATTAGTAACTGTGGTTTAAAGCATTTTCATAGTAGCTAAATCACAAAAAATTCATATTTCAGATTTCTTAGCTGCTTTTTGAAAAATTCTTTTGATTACAAAAGAAATAAAACATTTTGGGGCAGAATATTTGAAAAGCAGAAAAAAGAAAAGAAAAAGGAACAAAAAAACTCTTGTGACCTTATCAACTATGCTTTGTCCTGACATCCACCACTAATCCAGGTCCAACCTTCTGTTCTCAGCCAGAACAAAGATTTGGTCCTTGTGAACAGTGCATAAGGGCTGAGAGGAGCCATGGAGTCACTGCAGAGCCCTGGGTGAGATTAAGTAAGGCTGCTTCAGTGTGTAAAGGTAAGCAGGAAGAACATTCTAAGAACTAGGGCAAACATTTCTTCCTGAAAGGGGTAGTGGCTTCCAGAAGGCCCAAATTTGCTTCATCGTGTTATTTTCAAGTGAAGATTGAAAAATACTGACTTTTTTTTTTTTTTTTTTTTTTTT
>NW_022900950.1:35581723-35610000 GCF_012274545.1 Fukomys damarensis | reverse complement strand
TTTTTTTTTTTTTTTTTTTTTTTTTTTTTTGATCCTGAGGATCAAATGCAGGACCTCACAATTCCTAGGCAAGTGCTCTACCACTGAGCACTAATCTCTGATTTGTAAATGTTGCCTTTAGGGTTTTTAAAAACGCCATGTCAGCCAAAGAAATATCGAACCACCTTCCCAGGGCTGCATGGAAAGGCTTTTTCACAGAACATCTGGTATTTGTGCCTTAATTCATCATTTTCTAACAGCATCTTTGTGGAAGTGCCAATCTCAGAGATGTTTAGGGAATTCTGTAAATAATGGCTCTCTGGTGGAGACTCATCACTGCAAGGAAGCATGGTGAAGGTTTTGAATCTTGCTACAAATAAGCAACCTTGCTTAACTCTACTTAACTTAGTTGAAAAATGAACCTAACTTTCTCCCCTTTTCTCTGTAACTATTACTAATACTCTTCAGCTCTTACATTCAGTAAAACAAAAGTCCAGAAAGTGTTCTTTAACACAAAGCCATATTAACAACAGCCACTTGCACACTTTGGCAGGCCACAGCAGGAGGATCCAAAATAAGATTCATACTATGACTTCAACTTCTTTGTACTGAATTTTCCTGGTCCCCTAGGTCCTATAGGTAAAACAGATCTTACTGCTATGTAATCAGTGCATAATCAACCACTCTTATCTGCAACAAACAAGAGAGAGAAGAGAAAAGTAATTCAAGTAATTTATATGAGTCCAATATAAAATATAATTGTCTTTATAATTTATATAGGCAGATAAATAAATGAATTTTCACTCTATCACACTGTTGTAAAGTGGGCAAGTGAATATAATTTATATTTTTCTACAGATTATCCTCAAAGTACAGGAAATAATTGAAAGTCAACAATGTTCTTGCTAAATCACAATTATCCTGTTATATGCAAACCTATATTTTTCTTGTTGTTGAACAAGTTTCTCAACAAAGGATCAGCTTTTACACCACCTTTATGAAATGCTATCCCATTAAGGAGGTCAGTTCTTTTCCTACCAATGACTGCCTGTGGTTTTACTTTGGTCTTTGAAGAGATGTAAAAAACTGACTAGTCATTTAATAAAAATTATTTGTGGTTTCCATTTTCCCACATTCTCAAATGAATACTTCAGCCTGAGCTTTTTTTCTCTCTTATTGAGTTTATTGGTACATTTTAGGTATACAGTACAGTTACATTCATCATTGGGATTTTGTACTTTTACATGACAGGTCTTGGTTCTCAAGCCTGAGCTTTACGTGTCTTTATTTTTGTCAGGCTTTTATTTTGTAGTTACAATTTATCTGAAAGAGCAGGTACTTGGATGTGGTTTTTTTCTAAATTCTCCTTTCTAAATTGAAAGAGAATTCTTCAGAAGTTAATAGTAACAAGACATTTAGAAACTTTGGGAAATTTAAGAATTTTGGAAAAACTAGCATAGAATCGATATTGTATTTAAGACTTGAAACTGACATAATACTTAGCAACTATTAGATATGTTTATTCTTTGGTCATTCCAGAAGATGTGTAAGAAATAAAATTCTTTAGATTTCTTAATATAAGGGTTCTTTGTATTTTTTTTAAAGATAGCACCCCTTCATAATACAGGAATCTTTCCTAGAAAATGTCTACAACTCAATTCCCAATTCAAAATTTCAAGATGACTTCAGCCAATACACAAATCTAAAAAGAAGTAAATATTTTCATATTTACTAAGGGAAAAAGAAAAAAATGGCTGGACAAACACATTAAACAAATATGATTACTGTTGGTAGTTAGGGGAAGGGGTGTTAAAGGTTACTTTATTTGATACTAGAAGATACAAGGGATTCTAAGATCTTATGAACATTCTTTCTTCTTTTCCCAGACCAAACAAACTAGTCACTGAATTTTCTCTTCATATCCTGTAGCTGTCAAACACTCTTCCTTGACCTGTTCAAAGCTGTAATTTTCTCCACATACCATTCTTTTTTTGAAGCAGGTATGTGGTTTTGGTTTATGTTGTTTTTGTCTACATTCCTTGCAAACGCCTTTTCCGATGTAATGTTTCACAGGATACTTTTGTTGATACTGCTCATAAGCCAAGGAGGGAACAGCATACACACACACAACACACACACACACACGTGTATATACCTATACTTTTATCTATGGTTAACTAATGGATAAAATGTAATCCACTTCCATGTTCTCACTGTCAAATTTTAGCTGAGGATTCTTCAAATTGGTGTAATTCTCAAATCAATATGACTACCTCTTATAGCTAGCTCCATGATGGACCTTCCCATGTGAATGCTCATGATAATCCCACACTCAATGTGTCCAGAAGTGATACTACCATGATCTGTAAATTGCAACCTACCCTGCATTTTCTTTACCACCTAAATTTCTAACTTGGGAAATCATTCCAAATTGCTCTCTCACTGCCACTGCACATACCTACTACTTATCAGAAGCCTCCAATTGTACCTATTTCAATTAATCATTTCCTCTCTTCCTGTAACCCTTGTCCTAATGTTGGTCTCTATTAACTTTTGCCTGGATTCTTCAACAGTTTTCTCTCCGTCTTTAGTGTTCTGTCTCTCAAATATATCCTAATGTTAGTACTAAATGCTCTATCTAAAAGTAAATGGCGAGTTCCTTCTCCTGCTCAAATTGTCTTAATGGCTCCCTACAGACTTCAGATAGAAATGCAATATTAGCTCCACTCCCTTATCTTGATATGGTCAAGCATTTCCTCCCTTACTTGGAACCAGTTCATTTTTCTACACTCTTAATACTGCCTCTTCAGCAACTCAAACTGCTTGTAGTAAATGCCTGGAACACTCCCAGTCCCAAGGAATTTCTTAGTTGATGCATTAATTCTTGTTGTCACCTCCTCCCAGACTCCTTTTCTAACCCTCTGCTTACTCAATTTCCATCCTTGTTCTTGTATTGCCTCACTCTCACTGCCCCCCACATTTCCCAGACTCCATTAAGAAACTATTTCTCTCTCCAAGCTCTCTGTGCTCCCACCTCATTCTGTACAAATAGCTACCACCAAGTTTTTTCCCTACACTTTTACAATTATCTGCTTAGGTTATAAGATTCTTTTGCTGGCAGAGAATTCATTTCTTATATATCTTTATATCTCTAGTGCTGAGCACAGGGCCTGGCATAGGAGGTGCTCAGTAAATGTTTGCTGGACTGTGAAAACTAGCCTCCTGACTTGTGGGTACAAGTGCATGGAGCAAAAGCAGACACATGAAAAACTGTGTCTTTCAAGTCTTGGTAAACAGTTTTACAAAAACAATCTGAAACATGAGGGGTTATATTTTTACATAATTAAGCAAACAAAAATACCTAACTAGTTGGCAACAGCAGAAGAATGACAGAAAAAGAAAAGGGAGAAGAGTTCAACACCAACTGAAATATTTAGGTGAAAGGCTGACAGAAAAGGATAAGGGTCGATTTTCCTGATTCACAAATGCCTCAAATGTGACTCTCAATGATGACTTTGGTTATATTTCAAAATGAGTGTGAAAAAAAGAGAGTATTTTTTTCTTTTTAGTTACATATAAAAGAGGGAAAAGGGGAAGTGAATTCTAGTTCTGCTCCATTTAATCAACATTTCTAGATTCTAGATGATGATGACAGATTTGGAAGACAACAGCCTCATCACAAGGGAAGAGGCAGGAAGGAGCAAAGAAAGATAGGTTTGATTATAGCAAGCAGAAGAAAGCAGGCAGACAGATGGAACTTTTGAAGCCATGGTCCTACTGACTGCCACAGTGAATGGCTCCCCATGACATGTGTTGCTTACAACACACATGGTGGAGCTATAAACAGGCCACCTACCAAAGATGGATATCTGCTACCATTCCACCCATTCATTCTATGCTGCATTTATTGTCCTCTTATAGATCGGTTTAGGGGAGAGAGGTGGGAATAAAAGAATTGGAATTAGGCAGGGTTCCTAAACTCAAGTAATTTACAATTTAATCAATAAAGGAGAATAAGGTTACATAACTGGATTAACTGTTTGGTTATCTTAAAGAAGAGCCAGGAATACCTTCAATAAGAGAAAGGAAAGGAAAGAAAGAGAGTTCATCACATGTTTCGATCATATGTGTTTAATGGACAATTTAAATGGAGAAGCAAATATGCACAGAAATTGATAAACATAACTTGTGCCAACAAATGACCCAGTGTTTGGGCTGAATTTCACAAATGCAGCAGACCATGCTGTCTCCCCTCAAGTTCAAAGGGTTATCTATGTGCCATTCCAAAGCAGCATGAAATTCAAGTATTTTGGAGGCCATATGAATATTTACTTAAAATTATGGATTACTTGTGTAGCTTCTAAACAGGTAGGAAATTTAAAATCTATAAGCCATTAAAATAAAGCCATAAGAGGTGCACTGGTTTTCAGAAGGGAGAGTGAGATTTTATAAAAAATTGTCAAGGCAGATTTGTTTTTGCAAAAAATCAGTTGTCTAGTTCCTAACCAACTGATTTATGATACCACTAATGCAAAAACAAATACATATGCAAAACAAAATAGAAAATAAATAAAAACATATATTGAGCATTATTGTTGTACAATGAAGAAAGACAAAAAAGACACTTAAAAAGGAGATAAAGTTATTCCTATGAAATATTTCTCATCTACAAGATTCCTTGGGTTTCAGGCTTGTGTGTGTATGTGTATGTATAGGCATATTAAAACATACATGTATGTATACATTTTTCTATACACACATGTCTACATACCCATCTTTTTATAACTTCATTAGTTAATACTATATAATTAGTTAAATGAAACTTGTTCTTTAAATATCAAACTTTAGTAAATAAAAAGAAAAAGGTTCATCTTGAATTGGCATTTACAGTATCTT
This sequence comes from Fukomys damarensis, assembly GCF_012274545.1. Lineage (NCBI taxonomy): Eukaryota > Metazoa > Chordata > Mammalia > Rodentia > Bathyergidae > Fukomys > Fukomys damarensis. The sequence goes on along the minus strand of NW_022900950.1, from coordinate 35,605,125 downwards.
TTGTGTTCTGCTCCATCCCACACCAGCTTTTTCCTAATGCAAGCCAGGACAAGAAAGAAGCCAGAGCTAAGTCAGAGGCAGACAGATCATATGTTAATGAAGTCATTCTTGCTCCAGTTCTCTTCTCCAGTGTGGCTTTGCTTAAGGGTCAAATGCAGCCAGTTCATGACAGGAGAGTGCTGCCTGCTGGCAGGGACATGGATCTTACTGGAGTCTTCCGTGGGCAGAAGGAGCTGTTCTCCTCCAGAGGTCTGGCTTTGAGCTGGGTAGCTGAAGGAATGTGCTGTTGCTCCTTTAAGACAGGTGTTCTGAACCAAATCCAGGGAAGGTTTATTTATTCACCGTGTGTCAACACAAACTAACCTCTATTCCAGAGGAAGGAAATAAAAGAGTCACTAGAATTCATCTGCATTTACTTCACTTTCATGTCTTTTTTGGTCAGGAAGCCAAGGGAGTGGAGAGATGGGAGAAGATGAACAGGAAAAGGACTTGGTACTTATTTAAGTCCTGTGACTAGCTAGCTCTAAAGCAAGACTTTGAAACTGCTTTCTAAATCTGAGAAACAAAAAGTTTGAATTATGTTTTGAATAATTCTCTCCCAGCTTAATACATGTGTGTGCAAAACTTTTACACTAAAATTTTTGTTATTAAATTGCACAAATTAAAAAAAATCAATTAAATAAAGAATTTATGATGATAGAGAAATAACATGAATCAAAAGTAAATGAGAAAGGGGAGATTTAATTGTTACTGTTTTTGGTACTAGGGACTGAACTAGGGCCCTTGTGCTTGTGAGGCAGATGCTGGAACCACTGAGCTAAATCCCTGGCCTGGGGAGATAAAAGACATATAAAATCAGAAGTTAATGAATCAGAAAATGATAGAAATGGGGCTGGGGATTTAGCTCAGTGGCACTGCATGTGCCTCGCAAATGCAAGGTCCTGTGTTCAATTCCTGTTACCAAAACAAACAATCAATCAAAAGAAAATGATAGAAATGATGGTTTAAGAGGTGGCTCCTTAAAATGACAGTAAATGATCAAAACTAATGCCAAACGTAAAGACTAAATTTGAAAGAAAGTGCAAATACACTACCTTAGAAATTTAAAAAGGGACATAAATGATAGACATAGATGAAGATCAATATATACACTGCTAACAAATTTGAAAATTTGTAAGAAACAGACTATCTTACAGAAAGCTGTTACTAAGGTAACTCAAGAAAGACAATGATTTCCAATATACCCATAATTATGGAACAAATGCTGTAATTTCTTATGAAATTTAAGCAATAATTAAAAAGTAAAACATAATTTCTCCATATTCACTCGTGCCAAATTATTTTATATGCAAATATTAAGGAATAGATACTTCTGCATTATTCAAGTTATTCGGGAGCACAGAAAAAGATGGAAAGATTACCAGTTCATTTAATAAAACACACATATCTTTGAAACAAAAAGCAGAAAAACAGTGCCCCAAACAAGCAAAACAAAACCTCCAGTCTTGAAAGTACACTTGGAAGTACAGCTGCAGAAACCTAAGTAAACTAGTAAATCAGGTATAAGGAAAATTATAGCCAAGCAAACTTTGTTATAGTATGCAAAGATAGCTCAATGTCACAAAACATTAATTAATTAATATTAATGAATTAGTGATAATTTCAAAGAAGATGAAAAATAGTCATTTTAATAATGCTAAAAAGCACTTATAAAATTTGGCCTCATTTCCTGATATTAAAAATTATACTTCTAGGAATAAAATAATTCACCAATAAGATAAAAATATAACTTAAAACCAGCAGCCACTACTATTCGTAAATTAGTGAACTACTATGGATATTCTTAATAAAATCAGAAACTGCTATTATTTAACAATTTTCATGTAGGAATTCTTATTAATAAGACAAAAAAAAGATGTAACTCATGACATAGTTTGTAGATTAGAAGAGTTCATGCTTGTAAAAATCTTAACTGAAAATTGCCAGAATTAATAATTTGAGAGAGAAAATCCATTATAATAATATATAAGAAAGTCATTGCTTTCCTACATATTAGTAATAATTGGTTAGGATTTAAGTTTTCCATAAAGATATAGTTCACAATAAGAATAAAAGTTAAACTTAAGTGTAGAATGTGTGTCATAATGTCTTTTTTTTTCTTTATTGGTACATTTTAGGTATATAATATAGTTACATTCATCATTGGAATATTGTACCTTTACATTACATATCTTGGTTCTTATTTTTTCCCCATTCCCCTGGTATAATGTCAAAGATTAATGTATGGAATTTTTAAAACTAGCTTACATATATTGAGACCTTGTTTTGTGGCTAAATACTAACAAGAGTTTTATACACTTTATTGAACTTGTTCTTCATTCCAGTGATAATGTATTTCTATACCCATTTTACAGATGATGAAACTAAAGCAAAGCATTTACACACTCATACTTAAAACTGGTAGATCCTGGGTTCAAACCCAGGTAACAGACATCATCATTAATAGGTAGTAAGATTATCCACTTAGACAATATAAGAAAATCATTTAAAAAATGTTAAAAAGTAACAGAGATAGGAAGGTAGTTTTAGAAATATACAAAAAACAATTGCTTTTCTACCTAGCAGAAAATAAAAAAATATGTAGGAAAAAGAAATTATATTTTCAGTTACAATTAGCAATATTAAAAACCTAAGAATGAACAAGATATCTGTGGAATCTTTATGAGAAAAAAAGACTACAAAATGTTGCTGAGAGACAAAAGTTAACTTTAAAAGTAAAGAAAACATCTATTCTCTCCAAATTAATATATAAGTCAAATAGATTTTCAGTAACAATCCCAATAGGATTTTTCTGGTAATCTGACAAAATGATTCTTGAAAAAAAAAAAGAACTCTGAAAAATCCAGGAGACAGGATGTGAAAATATTCATGAACTGTTCATGAAGGGTTTGGAGCTTAGAAGAGAATCAGAGCTGGAGCGGAATACTTAGGAATTATAAGGGTGTAGAATCTAGATGACAGTTGTCACCAAAAAAACGGAGAATAGCACTTAGAATAGAAAACAAGGCTACAGTAAATCAAGATACAACAAAGAACAGCAATTACAATTAGAAAAGATATATAGATAAATGAAATTCAAGGGAAAAGAGATCTTTATGGAGTATTTCAAGGAGCTAAATAAAATACTGTACTGTGCAAATTCACAGGATATTGGGGTACCCTGCCCTTTGAAATTAAAAGGGTACTCAAAAGAAAATCCTACTAACCTGTAGTCTGCATGTGGGTGGGAACTGTGTCTATCAGTCATGGGATGGCATCTTTCTAGGCTTCGTGAACACAGAAATTGGCTGGAGCTTGTCTGTCACAAACTAGAGCCTGTACCAAAATCATGTGTTAGCTGGCTGAAATAAAGTTTCCTTCTTTGGCTCTTGCTTTTCATAACAGAGGAGAAACATCCTCTTGTTGCAATGGCCTTTCTAATAATATCCCCAGTTATTTTTTTCTGCATCTTTTTTTACTACTTCATTTATGGTCAGGAGAAAGATATTCTTCCACTCAGATGATCATGCTTTAAGGCTCTTAGCATCAGCACATAGTATTCAGAAGAATGTCAGATTGATTCTTTAAAATTTAGGGGCAAGAAATACAATGAAAATATTAAAAACAGTTTAACACAGAAATTAGCCCTAAAGGTATTTTAAATTCATTTCTTCTTTTTCTAATGAGTCTGCTGTCTCTTCTTTGTTTTTTTTGCGTTTGCAAGGCAGGCCACTGAACCGCTGAGCTAAATCTCCAGCCCCAAGTCTGCTGTCTCTTCTAAGCAGACTGTTGAAACTCTCTAAGTCAGGCCATTTACTTATTTATATTGGTGCTGGGGATCAAATCCAGGGCCTCATGCATGTTAAGCACGTGCTCTACTATTAAGCTACACCCCAAAGCACAGTGAGCTTGTACTTATAAACTCTTTTATCATAAAATAAGTGGTTTAATAACTATCTTTTTTAACTTTAGTTTAATTTTTGCAAAACTCTCTCAAATAATAATTGAAGCACAGTTTTGATGAGATAGCTCATGCTGCCTGCATTAAATAATAAGATATTTAGACTTCTGAAGATTCGGGTTAACACAGTTTGTATGAACCACATTATCTTTTAGCGTGGTCATTAATTATTCTACTTATTTGAAAGTCATAATAAACATTTTATAAAAAAGATACCAAGAATCATACTTTTTTGCCTAGAATTATACATAGATGAATATGTTTACAGCTTGAAGAACCAAATAGAGAAATGAAAGAAAGAACAAATTCATTCTGAGGAGGCCACAAAGATTGGTTTGGGTGTGACAGGTTATTTATTGGAACCTGCCATTTTTATTCAAGTCTGTTCTCTATTTTGAAGTATGCATGAGTTTCAGATGTAGACCACAGCAGAGTTCTGAAATTCTCAGTGTGGTGCTTCTCTCTACAATTTAAATTAAGAACACTAGCTTTTTACCCTGGGCTATATGAGTAGGGGATATATTCTTAGAATAGGAAACTTCAGTTAAAAGGAAAACCCAGGAAAAGTCATGGAATAGAAGGAATCGCAATTTTCCAAAATAAGCTTTCAGTGTTCAGAGCTGATTTTTGCTTTTTCCATCTTCAAAAAATTCAGATCTGTAGGCATCTTCAGCTCATCTCATTTAGAAGTTTGGCTCTTCAGTTTGTAGTTAAGTCTCGGAGTACCACAATGTAGTATGGAATGATGTGCTAAGCTGTTAAAAATAAGGTGAAGAGTAGGACAGCCCACTTTTTAAATCAATATAAAGAAGAGGTTTTTTTGGAAAGAGAGAAAAGGATAGTAAAAATGTGCATCTTTTAATGAAAAAAGAATATATGGAGGAAAGAGCTTTTTCATTTTATCTCTAATCTACCTCTCAGTCATTTCACAGTACTTACTAGTCTCCTTTGAGTAAACTGTACAGTTACATATAAACTGAATAAACACGGTAGTGTAGTAACTTACATTATTTCCTTGGGAATCATGTTATTTTCAGTCTGAGGTTGCTTTTATTCAGTAGGGGGAAAATCTCTACATACACTTCATGTTTTTTCTGTTTTTTTTTTTCATTTTTTTTCTGTTTTTTGACAATGCTAGTCAGGCTGAGGCTATAGCCTTTTCAAATATTTTGTGATGGCATTATGAGGGACACCACACTAAAAATAAATGGCATTCATATTAAATTCCAAATTTCTTTTCTGCTTATTTTAAATGGTAAAAGTCACTTATCTTGCTTGCTCTTCAAATAATTACTATTGTCTCACATGCTGAAAACAAACCATCATTTACTCAAAGACATTTCTATTTGGCAATCTAAGAAATATCATTCCTAGCTAAATATGATTCAGCTCCAACCCTTAAAATATTAAAGTTCTATTGCAATTGCAAATGGAAATGTCTCTGTGATGTTACCTCCAACTTTTATAATTTATACTAGATTCCTGGCATTTCATAAAAAGAATCTTCATCCATAAATAGACCCGTACAAAAATCAGCAAGCATTCATCAAATACTTATCTTGTACGAGGCACAATGTATTAGGAAAACAGCATCAAGGCATAGTTACTGTCCTTAGAAATCTAAAATCTACACTGGGAGACTTGATACAACAATCCAAAACATAAATGACACTTCCGAAGGTGCCAATGGCAGTTGAAGGTGTGGGCCAGCTATTCTAAGTACATGATTTCAAAATGAATCACAGGAACAATGAAGCACTAAACATGTTTAAATAAGAGATAATTACTTCATTTTCTGGTACGTAGGAAAATATTGCTGAAGAAGAAGAATTACTGACTAGAATCTGGATATCAAAGAATGAATAGAATTTGTTTAGGTAGAGAAACATGAAGAGAATGTTCTGAAAGTGTCAGTATAGGAGCTAAAGTGTAAAGATCAGAAACCCCTCAGGCCACTCTAACTGCTCATTTTCTGCTCTGTTCACATATTTTTGTTAATAGTGAAGTAGTGATTATGTCTTTATTTAGCAAAAGAATTCAGTAGTTTTTGGTATAACCAGATATTCTCAAATTAAAATAAACTGCTCCAAAATAGCCAGGTACATAAAAATAGCAAAACCACCGCCTGCCATTTAAGTTGTCTTAATTATAGCCACTGGTTGCTTTATATAAGAATTAGATATAGTTAAGCAAAGAATACAACCCTAAATTCAGTATGAGTTGGTAAGTGTTGCCTGTTTGATCCACTCACAAGTTCTCTTCCTACTGCCACGTCTGTGAGTTGTCAGAACTGCCTGTAATACAGGTTAGGTGTGGATCTGGTAGAAAAACAAGTCAGTTGTAACCAAATGTGGATTTGCATGGAAAAAAGTCAATGATTCCTACACTTATGTTGCTTCTCAAACTTCTATGTCCACATAAAGCACTACAGGAACTTGTTAAAATACAGCTTCTTTTATTCAGTAGGACTGGGGTAGGACCTACAATAATTATTTATTTTGATTTTTTATAAACATCACCCTTCCCTCTAGGAAATAAGCTACAGGAGGGCACAGATCCTTGTCTGTTTTGTTCACTACGTAGCCCAGTCACCTACAGCAGACTTTCTGTATGTGTAGCACCCAATCATTGAGCTGTATAAGCAAAAGGCTAGACTAAATGAGGATGACAATACCATTCTGAGAGTTTTAGTCTTGCTCAGAGGCCACCACTGATGCTAAGACAGAAAGCAAGGAACAGTGGTTCATACCTATAGTCTCAGCTAATTAAGAGGCTGAGGCAGGAAGACTGTTTTAGTCCAGGGATTCCAGACTGAACTGGACAACACAGTGAAACCTTAAAAACAAAACAAACAAAGAAACAAAAAGACCAAGAAAGGCCTACAGCATGGACAGAGGTGTCCGAGTGGCTGATGGTTTATACTAAATTATTTTCAGTCACTGCCTTTCCAATGGGGTTTAAGCTTGCCTTGAGCTCCAGGCTTTACCTGCCTAGCGCTGACATCCGGGCTTTTCTCATCTCACCATCGTTCCACTTAGACTTTTGCTGATAAGCCTCCTGCATTTCTGACCTACAACCTTGCCTAGCATCTCCCTGGAGATCATTTGTTATAAAAATCTGATTTTACCTCTGCTGTACTTGAAAATCTCTAGTGTTTACCACTGCAACCAGGACGAAATTCTCCTCCTTTCCCTGACCTATAAGAGGGCTTTACAACCTACTCCTGCCTTACTCTCTGATTTCATTTCCACTAGAAAGTGCCCAGCCCCACCCTGTCCCTCCAAACTGTTCTCCACTGCATCAACTAGTTTATTTCTCATATAATTTACCACAATCCATATTAATTTTCTCCTAGAAATATCTACTTGAAACATAGTTTCTTAATAAATTCTTTCTCTCATGGGTGCAGAAGGCTCCATCTGATCTCTTTGCCTCTAGTCTTGCAACAGCTCAACACATCTCTACTGCATAAGCAAACTGATCTTTTAAAAACATAAATATAATGACACTCTTCAAAAATCTTTAGCAGGTTTCATTGCTCCTATCATAAAATGCAAACTCTCCCCAGGGCTCTGAAAGACCTGCGTTAGCCAGCCTGGCTTATCTGTTCAGCTTCAAATCTAGGCCAGCTCTATCCCCCAGTCATAGGCAGTTTCTTCCAGTCCCTGGAGTGTGGCGTGGAAGCTTGTGGATTTTTGCAGAGGTTTACCCTTTTGCCCTAGACATCTCCTGTCTTTCTGGACCTGTTCCTATCTATTCTTCAGGTTCCTATTTAGACATTACTCACAAGAGAACCTTTTCCTAACACTCAAGACTGGGTTAATTATTTTTCCTAGGTACTCTCCTCCTGTGTTTATAGGGATTACCCAATTTTTCTCTTTAAATTCTATAAGGCAGGGAGTATTCCTCTCTTCACCATTGAATTTCCAGTGTCTGGCCTGATGCCTGGCACCTACTAAGATCTCAATATATATAAATTAATGGATCTATAAGATCTGTTTATTATGCTGAAATAGAATCCAGTAAATAGTATATGTAATAGATTAAAAAACACAAATCTAAGTATCTATGAGTTCATATACATCCTGTTAAACAAAGTTGGCCTAGGATCTTTGAAAACCACTTTTTCACCTAAATCCTATGAATGATGGGTCAAACAGAGCTTTACCATCTGTCCTTCATAGGACTATGAAACTCACTGCCAGCAGGTGCCACCCAGGTAGGTGGGGATCAATTAGTAAGTATGACTAAAGCTTCATGTAATTAATTACTTAATTTTAAGCTGCTTAATAAGTTCCAATGACATTACATCATGAAGCTGGAGAACTACACAGAATAATTAAAAGAAGAAAGTCATATACAAAAAGAAAATTTCTGGGAAAACTTTCCATGGGGCAGCTCAAAACTTGGAGAATTGAATCAGTTATAAAACATATATCTGGATAAAATAATTCAAGTTAAGCAGAGTTGTTTGATTATAACCTAATCAACAGTGTTAAGAAAGAATCTGTCAGTAAATGTTAAAAAGATTTGGAGAGGCAAAACATGTCAATGTGTCAACATAAACCAGAGAAGGCACCTGACTCACAAAATCACACAGCTGCTTATACACCCAAACTGATGTTCCTGTGGCCCACAAGTGGAGAGGAAAGGAGAAAGAAGTGGAGGGGAAAAGAGAGAGAGAAACAGAGGTGAGAGAGGGAGGCTGGAGATGAAAGGATGGAAGAAAGAAAGGAAAGAAGGAAGGAAAGACACAGTTTTAGTTTAATCCATTTCATGATGAAACTATTGGTAGAATTTCTCTTTTTAAAATTTCTGTATAACATCTGCCTTCAAAAAATGATTAATAAAAAGCTTAGGACTCACATCATAAAGTCATATTGTATAACTTCAAATTAATGTGTTCAAGACATTATTAAAAAGAGCTTTATTTTGGAATGGCAGAGTTCCGGGAAGCAGAGGGGGCCTACGGCATTGCTCTAGCACCCTCTGGTGTCCCATCTGCAGTGTGCCTCTTTGAGTTCATCATTTGCAAAGTCTATAGCTATTTGCAAAGTTGTACTCTGGGAAAGAACTAATGTGTCTGAAGGGGGAATGCCTCATCAAAAAAAACCCAAACATAGTCTCTTACAACAGTCCCTGACCAAGCAGTGTGTTAATCATCTCCCCACACAGTTTCCTGGCTGTAGGGAGCTACAGCCAGCATTACTTTTACGAGAGCTGTACAGGTGAGTGGATTCGGTAAACATGAGGTACCCTAAAGGAAATCTCTGGAATCCTATTCTATGCTCATTTGGTGGAAAATTTCCGTGGGAAGCCACAGATGACCTGATGAGAACCAAATGCTTAGTGGAGACCAGCCACTACTAAAACTGCTTTATTAAAAAGAAGTTAAACAGAGCTGGGATTTAGCTCAGTGGTTCCACTGCCTGCCTCATAAGTGCAATGTCTCGAGTTCAATCCCTGGTGCCCAAAATAAACAAACAAACAAATAAAAAGTTAAATACGATGAATAAAGGTTTATTGCCAAAAGCAACATCAGCCCTGTTATCATGGTCAGAAATGTAAATATGTCCCTTTAAAATACACAGATTTAGAACTTATTTCATACTTAGGAGTCAACATGAAATACTGCAATCAATAATTGCAATTAAAAATATTCTAAAATAAAGGATAAAGTATGTAAATCACAACTAAGCATAAACAAATATATAAGCAAATAAAATAAAGATCACCTTAGTATAACGACTACAAAGCCGTAAAGGAAAAATACCAAATACTAATAGGCTTTGTATTAGAGTAATGGAATTATGTGTAATTTTTTCTTCTATAATTTCCTTTTTTCTTCTTTTGGCTTTGAGGGAAAAGTATTATTGTGTATGTTTTTTGGTGCTAAGGATCAAACCTAAGGTCTTGCACACATGGGGCAAGCTTTTTACCATTGAGCTACATCCCCAGCCCAGGAAATTACTTTTGTAATGGAGAAAAGTCTAACAAAATACATATTCTGACAGGAGAATGTGCTTCTTCAGGTCTTTCTGGAAATATATAGAAAGAAAAGTAGGACAAGGGGTCAGTGTATCTTGTTCTATGTCTAAATCCTCTCAGTTGGCAACTTCATAAACTCAATCCTTTATTTCTGGTAACTTCACTTATTGCATTTTGATGCTCCTCCTCATCCAATCCTAAATCCCAAGTGCTAAGGTGGCTGTCCTCATATCTAACTCCTGTTATCCTGTCTTTCTCATGGTCACAGCTGAGAAATGGATGATTTATGTAATCTAGTTCATCCACTTAGAAACAGGAAGGGTGGGGTTCAAAACAGAGGAAAACTACACAGTAGCAGTCTGTAGTTGTATAATGAGAAAGGAAGAATGGGGAACTAGCCAAAGGCCATAAAATTTAGCTCCAAGGGGGCTGAAGAAGGATTTCAATACTAAATCCAAAAGGGATAAATCAAAACAAGAAATGTTCTGCATACTTCTCAAACAAGACTCTGTAATTATAGTCTTAAGCATCACATGATTAGAACACCATAAATAGTGTTTCAATGGCAAATAAATGGAAAATTCCTTGCCCCTGAATCTACAGGGGACAATGGGATTGGCCTTGAAAATTTCTCTATGGAAAGAGGGTAGCTGAGAGTCAGAGAAACTGCGTACAGAAGCTGCAACCACACAGGTAAGGGTTAACTTGGACTGAGAATGGATCCCACTGCTGGGCCAGTGACACTTTTCATTTCATCTCATCAGTCAGTTAAAAGCAAAAAAGAATGGAGAAAGAACTGGCGCATCCCCTGGAGTGCTTCTTGGTACACTACAAGTTTTGCACTATTCTGAGTTTATGGCCACAATCTTATCACAGTAACATTATCCAGTATTGTAAGGTCCCAACAATCATGTCACCAAGATACATTAATCATGCATCTAATCAGAAATGTATAGGATTTACAGTGGCATTGTGTCTCTTATAAAGGGTCACAAATGCAGAAAAAAGATTTCAATTTTATTTTCTTCATTAGTTCTAGGAATTTGGTTAGATTAGATAAAACCTTACAAAAATGTGACCTTACAAAAATGTCATCAATTTCCATTTATTAGATCTTTTTGCTTAAAATGGTTTATTCATTTTTCAAAATCTTTCTGAGTACCATTAGTACTATTCCAAGCACTACAGTTACTGTGGTTGAATGAGACCAAACGGGTCCCTGTTCTCACAGAACTTAGAGTGTAGTGGTGTATGTACATATCCATGCAGACCAAAGAGTAAAACATAATATTATATGAGCTACTAAAACAACTGCACAGAAAGTTAAAGCAAAGTGACATGACAGACAGTGACTGCTTTAAATTAAGTTTCTGTCCAGCTTTCTGAAGAGTGAACTAGGGTGAGGGCCGAATGTTAAAAAGCATCCAACCTTGCACAGATAAGGAATGAGAGTTTTCAACCCAGAAACAGCATAAACAGAGGCTCAATAATGCTTGGTGTGTTAGAGATAAAAGTAAACCAGTGTGGTTGGGGTGTAAAAAGGGAAAAGCAAAATGAAATGATATCAAAAAAGTAGAGAGGGCCCAGATGACCCAGATGATGTAGGGTTTTTTTATACCAGGGCAGATAGTTTGGATTTTATTGTGATATGGATGCTAGTGAGGAATTATAGGCGGAGAAGAAAGCCAGGGCACAATATTCATTATGGTTTTAAAATGTCATTATGGTTGCTAGGTACAGAAGCATCTACAGGAAGGCAAGAATGGGAACAAGGAGACAATCTTAGAAATCTATTGCAACTGATGCGGGTCAGACACAGGGGTGACTTGAACTGAAGTGTGGATGATGGAAATGTAAAGGAGTGCATGGATTGGGATCTGCTCTGAAGGTAGGTTGGACAGGATGGACCAAATAGGGACTGTGAATGCTGAATACAATCAAGGATAAGCTTTAGAGGTTTTCCGTTTGTTTGTTTATCTTCATGCTGGATGATAGTGCAGGCCACCAAAATGCAAAAATGGGGAAAAGAACAGGTAATTAGAGAAGTCAGCTTTTACTGTGGCCATGTTAAGTCTGTATTATCTCCAAGATCTCCAAATGTGAACATTTAGAAAATGAGATGAGTAATTTAAGGAGCTGTCAGGGCCAGAGATAGAGATTTGTGTATGTTAGCATATGGATTCGGAGTGCATAGATAATGAAGAGAAGAGAACTTGGGACCCAGAGTCTTGGGGAACTCAGCATTGAATTTAGAGTGAGGGAGAAGGGGCCAGCAGAGAAAATGGAAAAGGAGCAGCCGGTGAACTACGGGGAAGTCAGGAGAGGATGGTGTCCAGAGAACAAAGGAGGAAAATAGGATGGTTCCACTGTTAGCTACTATCAGGTGACTTAGTAAGATAAAGACAAAAGGGAGCAAAAGAACTTGGCAATATCACCTGACTGAATGAAACCACTGCTAATGACAGTAAATAAAATAATGGAAACACTCAGTTTGAGATGGAAGAATAAAAGTTAGTTAATTAATAGACTCATTCTTAGAGAAAATAATAGAAAATTGGGCACCTGGCTAGGAGATGTCATATTTTCCATTATTTTCTTTTTACTTTACACTTTGGATATCTTCTTTTAAAAGCAGCCTTTACTCTTTTTATTTGCAGAATCAACCCATGCTTTTATTTTCATTGCATATAAAAATTTCATATGAAGGTACTGATTGATGTACAGCACTATTCCCATGGGCTGCAAGAGAGGTTAAGAAACCACTGAAAGAATCACCATTTTTAATGCTTACACATAATTTACCACTCTGAAACATATCCAAAGAAAATTTAAAACAACTAAAATCAGTAAGGATGTATTTTGTAGTTATAGTGTACTGTTTGCACTTTTTTTTTTTTTTTTTTTTTTTTTTTTTTTTTTTTTTTGAGATAGGGTCTCACTTTGTTGTTCAGGCTGGCCCTGAACTATGTAGTCCAAGTTGGCCTCAAATTCACTGCACTATTCTTTCCTCAGCCTTCTGAGTGCTGGGATTACAGGCGTATGCTACTATGCCTGGACCGTTTTTATTATTTAAAACAAAAGTAATCAAATTCCTTCAGGCCAAGGCTGCTAAAATCTACAGTTTGTGTCAAAAAATACCATAAAATAAAATAGGAGGCTCATTTTTCCCAGAAACAGAATCTCTCCTTTCACCAGTAAGTCACATGTTTAAGGGCTGGGCAGCAGCAGCAGGAGGTTTCTACACTCTCCACTAGGAAGTCTTCACAATTTTCAGGAGCCACTGTGCGCAGTTAAATTCTAAACAGAAAATTTTCTTTCACAAACAAACTTCAGAGAATAATGAATCATTTACGCTATGTGAATTGGCATTTTACACAACTTGGTGTTTAAAAGAAACTTGGTTAATTTTAGTTGAAAACTCTACGGTTAAAAAAATGCCCTTTTCTATATTGTATATTCCTTTAACCTGATAGGAAGCTGATGAGCAGATGACTGACTAATCAAGATGTGACCTATGGCTCCTGTTTCAAATCAAGTTTATTTTCAAGTTCATTTTTCTATGAGAGTCACACACAAAAAAGGACTTTTTTAGAATTACTTGATAACAATGAATTTCCCCAGTAGTGTCTGAAATTAAAAACAATCAAATGTTAACTAACTGAAGTAGCATCTGATCAGCAGCTGCTGATACACAGCCCACATGAGGTGCTGCTCCACGGCAAGGAGTACGTCAAGGACTTGTGCCTCAGAAGGCTCACAGAATCCTCCAGAGGTTGTCTGTGGTTTTGTCACATCCAGCTTTTGTCAAAAATTTAATTAACTGAAAGCTTAGATATACACTGCCCAGCCCTAGCTCTACCTTTATTTTGAAATGCAGCAAAAGAGAAGAAAATATTGCTTAAAGTTAAGGCACAGACCTGGAACCAAAGACCTTCAGCTATGTTATTTAAATATACATATCTTTGTGTATTTTATAGTTTTCTTGAATCTTCCATAAACAAGCTCTAAGGTGACAAAACTATATTTTAGGAGAAAAGAAAAATATACAAGGAATTTGTATACACACCATTCATTCTCTCACCAAAAATTTCCAAATATATCAACACCATCCCTTATGAGATGATGTTTTAATAAGACCTGATAATTTACAATTAACATTACAATATGTACACTGAAATAAATACATGATTGTAAACAGACAAATAAGACTGTATTACAGGTAAGGTCATTTGGTGAGAGAAAATACATGGCACAAAAAATAAATAATAGCCTTTACTTTTAAAAATATTTTCAAGTCATAACCCTCAGTAAATCAGGTGTATCCTGCATTTTCATAGATGAGACCTTCTGATACCAGAAATCCTACTGAGTAATGTTCATAACAAAGGCCTTCAGGGCACAGATAGTCTCTACATTAATAGTAATACCTCATTTTTACTTGGAATCACACAATTTACAAAATACTTCACATAAATTGTCTGGATACTCAAGTCTAGTTGGTGAGATAGCTGTCACTTTCTTCCTACAGATAAGAAACTGAGGCTCAGAGAGGCTGAACGGTAAGCCTGAGATCATGTGATCATAACTAGAGTGCTGGAATTCAAAGCCAAACATCCTAACTCCAAGTCTATGGCTTTCTCACCATGGCATAGCTCTGAGGCATCAAGAAGACAGATAATACAAGTTTCACGACAGGTCTAATTTATTCCATCCTTATTACTGGTCAAGGTGGTAATCAGATTTGAGGATCCAAGCTCCAGCTCTGTTTAGGAGGAGTATGTGACACCAGGAGGTTCCCTGCTCCTCCTACCTCAGCTTCCTCATCTCCAAAACAAAGATTAAAGGTCTACCAATCACAAAATTCTGAAACTGTATTACCAGACCATGATACTATCAAATATTCTATTCATTTACTATGAACTGTACTACACACTTCATTTTTTGTGTTTTGGGGCATAGTCATTCCAGCCACTTAGAGTAATGCAATTTAGTGCAGTTTTATAGTGAAAGCTTATTAAATTATTAATTTGAATGCTCTTTGCAAATTAGAGACATCTTGGAGCTTATCTTGTGTTTCTAACTAGACTCTTGGCTTCTGAAAGTCATAATTTTTCTCTTAATTCCCTACTCAGTTAGCAAGTATCAGCTAAGGAATTAATGTATATCAAGGAACTTAGATATAATTATAAAAACACAATTTAAATTTAGCTCAAAGAAGAGATTGTAAAGAATGAAATTATTCTTTTAATCTATGTATTATTCAGAATAATTTTATTCTTCATAATAGCCTACGAAGGTGAAATAACTAAAACACAATGCAAAGCTGAATTGCTGTGACAAGCTGTAAAGATTGTATCGGCATTTAGCGAAAGTACAAATTAATGAAAAAATATTTGGTCTATTCCTAGTTAACTCTGAAGGGAGAAATATAAAGGAAAAGGGCTCTCCTATGGCTGCCTTTTGTTCAGTTTTCCTAATGATGAAAATTCATGAATTTGTGATTTTATAACCATTTCACAAATACAGGATACTAAAATGAAGAAAATTTCTCAAGGACAAGAGCTCTTTTTTATGAGTAGTAAAGTGAAAGTAACAGATTTGATTTTTCTATGTAGCTTATGGAAAAATTGTCCTTAATTTAGAATGAAACATGAGAAGAAATTAGATTTCTTCTTACAAGAGCTGAGAATAGCATTTTTTAGAACAGAAGGGCTAGTGCTTTCCAGTAAAAAAGATGGTGGTGAGGGATTAAAAAAGATGCTGGTTATTATTGGGGAGAGATTCATGGAAAGATGCGTTAGTGTAAAGTGCTATTCTCTATTTGTGGTTCTGGTCACTCAAGCTAACAACTCTGGAAGAACATCATACAAGACACTGCACAGGGAGGGCATGAGGATGACGGGAATGAAAATGCTCTGCTTTCTCTCTTGTACCCACCAGGCTGAGGCACTCCCGTGGTCACAAGGGCTCCAAGAGGAGGAGCAGAGTTTTCTTTGAGGAAAAATAACTTGTTGGAGCAGGTTCTAAAGTAATGACTGGGGTTTTATTTGTATTATCTGGTACCAAAATTTTAATAGACCATTCAGTAATGCCTATTTTTTGAAATAAATTTGTCTACTTATGCCACTGTAAGAAACAAATTTTCTCAATATGTAAATATTTATAGTTCATTTATTTAATATGACATGCTTATAAGATGAAAGCCACTTTAGATTTTGAGGCTCCCTTGTACTGGGAAAACAGAAAAAAGTGTGGTGAGAAGCAATGTTGTTATAAAGTGATACAAAAATCAAACCTTAAAAGATAGTCATAGTGATAATTACTATATTAGAAAGGCTTTGAGTATGGATCTAGTCTAAAGTGGAAGATCAGAAGCCTATAGCTGATAGTACACTGAATGGGGGTGGAGGACACAGCATAATGAGTTAAAGGATAAAATGAGCAAATACCCAAGCCTTGGGAAGAAAGGGTCCAGGCCTGCTCAAGGCCCACACTTCCTGGAAATGGACTCTCAGGTGCTATATTTCCTCTTCAATCTTTCCACCATAGGAAGGCTTTGTCATACAGAGGGGAACCCATGGCTCTGGGCCCACATGCTAAATAGAAAGAAGATGTCTTTCCTTTCCCAGTTAGAGTTCACAAATTTCCCCAGGGAAGGATGTGGCTGTTCTGAATGGAATTAGAAGCCTCTCCCCAAATGGGCCACTGTGGCTTGGGAGAAGTACAATTTGATCAGCTCATTTTGGGATAGCCCTGCTTCCCATCAGAGCCTCATGACCTAAAGATTTTGTTTTGAATAAAAGATAAGTAAATATGGCAAGATAAAATGGAAGTTATTACAGTGGTCATTTATGAAGGCTCTACAAAGGTGGCCCATGTACTTCATGTATATTATTTTGACTAGTTCAACTATTATGCAATACAGATATCATTGTACCCATATTTCATGGGCTGCAGAAGAGTTAAAAGATTTCCACTAGATAAAGTTGCAGTTGAAAATTGGAATCATATTGATCAGATCCCAGAGTCCCAGTTTTGCTTGCACTAGGGAGTGCTACTTTAAAAAAAAGGCTAAATGGAATATTACTCAGCCATAAATAATGAGAAAATAGATTCATTCATAGGAAAATGGATACATATTGAAGATATACTCCTAAGTGAAATAAATAAGTCACACATGTGTAAATACCAAATAGCTTCTCTGGTGTGAATAATCTGCAATAATACAGAAGATCCTAATTGAGAAATGAGAAGAAAGGAGCTAAAGGTGTAGGGAAGGTGGGATGGGTAGGGGAAGAGTAAAAAGGGAAAAGAAAATAATGTGAGATAATGAAAAGATGGAAATAAAGTGGTTGTAGAAGGGGAGGGGAGGAGGGGGTGAAGGGAGGGCAGGGACAAGGAGAAAAAATGAGAACCAAGACATGTCATGTAGAGGTACAAGATCCCAACAATGAATGCAACTGTACCGTATCCCTAAAATGTACCAATAAACTCAAAGCTGAAAAAAGACTAATATATTGATTTTATATGGATTTATCAAGAATGGAAAAATATATGGAATATACATTTCCACTCCAAATTCTCCATCTATGCAGACATTACTAATTGATCACAGACCCAGAATCTTTAGCACAGTACTTCAATCACAAGAGAATGACACATAAATTGACTGTAGTAAGTGCAGATCAAACATATTTTGTACTGTATCTGTGTCCTGAGCAGACTGGCCTTCTATAACTAATCATCTTCCTGTGATGGAGGCATTACATCACCCAATGATTGAGACAGTTGATTGATGCTGTTCACTAGAAAATACAAAACTTCAGGCCCTAGTAATATTTAATTTGAAAATCACTTAACCATGGGCATTTAATACTGCTTGTTGATGCTTGGAATTTAACTAATGTGCCTGAATTAAAAAATTATGAAATTCTAAAAAGAGATTTGGTGTTTAAATTAGGCCAATAACTTATTTCGAGGGTGAAGTTTTACCTGGTTTCTCTTGTCCATTGAGCTGAAGGAATTATTTATCAGAGAAAGTATGAGATTACACATGGCTAAGGCACATGGCTAAGGAAAAAATGTTAAATTCCTCTGGTATATAGGAAGTGAAAAGGGAAAGAGAGCTAGCAATTGTATTTGAGTACAAAGACTGGGGTGGGAAGCCTAAGACTACTAAACCAATTCAGAATATGAACATTTTAAAATATCATTTTTGTGTGTATGGTATCAGGCAGCAAATCCTGACCTTGCAGATGCTAGATAAGCATTGTATCATTAAGTTATATCCTCAGCCCTTAAGATATCTCTTGAAACATGAGCACCATTATTTTGTATATGAACTTGGGTCTAAGGGATATACTTATTTAGCTATAAATATAAATTCTAGTACTACATAGCCAGGATCTTAAATCAAGATGATCTACAGTAAAGGATAAAAATAAATGTAATAAAATGTGTCCTCCCCTTCTTTCTGCCCATTTTGCTCTATTTTTCGTGGAAACGCATTTAGCTGCCAAAATCATGTTTCTGCTTAACACAGATAAATTTTTTCTTTTCTCCCACATTTGTAATACAGGTACAATAGAGAGGTAGAAAATAAATATGGGAAATAAAATTTCTACCAGTTTAACAGAATCCAGATTTTTCTAGAAAGTCTTTGGAATGCCACTGTGTTAGTACTGCCTAGGTTATTATTATTTTTTCAATGTCTTTATAATTGTATCATATATTACTTCCTTTTTTTTTTGTTACTGGAGATCAAACTTGGGACCTTGCAGTTGCACGGCAGGCAGCAGCACCACTGAGCTAAATCCTTGGCCCCCAAAATTACTTCCTTTGAATAATAAAAACCACGTATTTTTTCTAGAAGCATTTAAATTTCATTTATTTGACAAGCATAATTTTACTAAAAATACTTCCTATTAAAAAATTCAGACTTATCAAATATACTTTTTAATGGCGCCCAGGGCCTCACACGTCACAAAAGCACTGTCGCTGAACTACACCCCAGGAATTAAGACAAACTCCTTGATTTTCCATCTTTTCTCTTCTTTTCTTTTCTATATCACCTGTGCTTCTCACTCCTGGCAATATGCTTGCCATCTCTCTTGTATGATCATTCTTACTATATCATCACTCATAGCTCCCTAGATGAAAGGCAGATCAGTTTTGGAAGAGAAGAGTATAGTCCCAGAACGTTCAGATTCCAAATAGCAAGAGAAAGGAAGAAAATATGATTATGCAGCTAGAACAAGAGAGGTGGCAGCCTGAAAGGATCTGATCTGGTTATGAAGGTGAAGGAACTACAGGCCATGGAAAATCAGCAGCCTCTGAACGCTGGAGGATTCCTTTCAGCCCTAAGAAAATAAATGCATCGTTGGTCTTAGTTCATTGAGACTTATGTCAGACTTCTGATCTACTGAAGTGTGATCCTCAAAGCCACTATGTTTGTGGTTCTTCATTATAGAAGCAGCAGGAAATGAATATATCTCCTTTCTCAACCATATATCATGTATCTGGCCATTATAGATTAAGACTATAGCCAAATCTCACTATAACTGTATTTGTTACACAACAGAATTAAGGATGAGGCTCTCCTAAACAAAACTGCAAACCCCAAAGACATAACTAAAAAGAATATATAGTATATCAATTTTTCCACTTCCATAGTTAATAATTATTTATTACCTTTGTTGAAGGCTCTGAAGGAACTTTCTATTACTGACCTTCACAGTATCATTTCTATTTCGCATCCTTATGGCACACCTCTCTGGTCCTTTCACAGTGGGCAGCCTTGCTGTGGTTCTGCCTGCCTCTCTTGAAATGTCATTTATGAGTTCCAACTACACATGTGCCTGGGTCACTTCCCTTTTCATGCCAACTAGCGTGCTTTGTTCACAATCTAAGCCAGCACTGTCATCTCCTTCTACAACCTCTGAGACTTTATTTTTTATGGAAAGTGGTAAATTGAAACACCCAGGAGAAAGCACCAATTGTATACAGAGGTAAACTGTAGGATTTGAGGGGGAGAGACTGTATGTGAGTGGCTTCTTCTTGTGTCTTTAGGAGGCATATACCACCCGAGCCCAGACTCCCCATTCTTCTTGCTATGAGGTCCCCCGAACTCCAAATGTCACACAGTTTTATAACAAGTTGAGTCTGTGTCACCTATCTCAGGCTGAAAATCCCCAGAGGACATGAATCAGACTTTATCTTTCTTGGGTTCATGTCTACATTGCCACAATTACAGTGCCATTTATAATCTCAGTAGGTGCGACGGTTGTAGCATATGACTTGGGTGTTGTTATCTCAGTGACAGTAAGTGTTCCTTTTAGAGCACAGAATCAGGCTACTTGGCTTCAAGTCCCAGTTCTGCCACCTACTTTTCTTGTGGGCCAGTTTCTTACCACCTCTCATGCTTTCATTTATTTATCAGTGATAACCAGACCTTCCTTGGTGGAGGGTGTGCGTGGGCTTCTGGGTATTAAATTAATTCATAAATGCAAGTAACTCTTGTAAGTGTTTGCACTGTTATTAAACTTTTCTTTAAAATATTTACTCAAGTACATCAGCACCTTATCTTGGCAAGGCCCAAGAGCAGTCAGGCAAAGTATGGGCTTCCATCTCAGGCTGTCTGGATTTAAAAACAATTTCAGGACCACGAGCTTTTGGCTGTGAAAGTTACTCATTCATTCTGTGCTGATTTTCTGTACAATAATAGGAGCACTTCCAATATAAAGCTCTGAGGTCATGTAAAGAGCTAACAGTAGTATCTGGCACATTAGTAAATACAGTGGCACCTTGGTTCATGAACTTAATTCATTCCACAGTTCTGGGGATCCCCTGAATACAGTGAGGAGCATCTGATATGTGAATGAATGGTTTTCCCACTGTCTACTGAGACAGGAGGCCACAGGCAACTTAGTTCTCTCTAGATCTCACATTGTTGACAGAGAAGCCAAGCTTGAAGTCTGGCAAAAGCACTTGAAGTACCAGGAGAATATAACCCTCAGCAGCATGTAAGGTGTTGCAGAGAGGATTTACTGAGAATCATTAAGCTACTGCCAGCTTACTGGTTCCAAGATGAGCAGGTACCCAGACTCAGGTTCCAGGCTTCACACCCCAAGATGCACAGCTCTACAGTGAAGTCTTCCATCTGACTCAATGTGAGAATTCTGCACACTGGCTCCTTCAGCCACTGTCAGTACACAACAGCTTCTCATCAAACCCCAAATGGGATTTTCTTTATGGAAAGGACGCTATTTGCTAGCTCAGCCCCCAAGGGTAGCTATCTAACATGACCATTCTTCCTGCAACTCTTCATAGAATCTTGCTTTGTGAGCCACAAGGGGAAGCCAGAAAAACACAGTTGTCCTTTAAAGGATATGATGTGCTAAGTTGTGAGTTTATGTTACTCCTCTGGGACAGAGTTGACAATCAATTTCTATGCTAAATATAAGGTGCACACAAACTTTATTCCCAGAGGAAATGAGCTGTCTGTGTTTTGCCTGGTGTTTATGGTTGCACCTCTGGGCAGTGGGTCCTCAAGTACCCTGAATACTGGATTAAACACTACAGAGCAGGTGGAGAAGAGGGTCTAGTATCTAGACCAGTGATGGTAAACCTTACAGAGCTTTCAAAGATAACAAACAGCCCCCTGCAGCACCTGGGACATAATTTGCCACCACTGGTCTAGACCCTCTAGAGTCTAGACCATACATTCAGATATTTATAAAATGTTCAACAGACTCTCTTTCTGAACATAATGATACATTTTCATTTCTCACATATTTAATGTATTAAACTAGAGAGTTCTACAGAAGGACATGTACCTTCTATAAACTTCCACTTTTGACATTTTATATTTTCTAGACTATCTGATTTCAGTCAAGGTTATCCTGACACATCCCAAGGCCTCAGTGGGGTAGACTGAATAACAGCCCCTCAAAGGTGTCCAAATCCTAACCCTGGAACCTGGGAATATATTGTCCTACCTGGAAAAAATAATTTTCCAGAAGAGGTTATACAAAAAAACCTTGAGATAGAAACATAATCCTGGATTATCTGGGTGAGTCCTAAAGATGGCAGAGGTCTTAATTAGAGGGAGGAAGGAGGGTCTGAGTCAGAGGGAGATCTGGCTATACAAAGAGATCATGAGACAAGAAGTGCAGGCTGACTCTAGGAGCTAGAAAAGTGATGGAAATGGTTCTCCTCCAGAGTTTGTAAAAGGATAGCAAACAGGCTGACCCAGTTGAGACTTTGACTTCTAGGACTATAATCAATCTGTGTTGCTTTATGCTGTTAAATGGTGGTAATCTGCTACAGCAGCCAAAGGAAACTAAGACAATCAGTGTAGGGTTAAGTAGAGGGCATCATATATTGTCTACACAAAGCAAAATACAAATAAATAATAGATGTCAAAATAGTATTAAGTAGGGCCTAATTCACGTAGGATTACAAATAAAAAAATGACAAAGAGGTTAAGATTTAAACTCTCCAACACTGTTTTTTAGGGAATTAAAAAACTGTGTCAGGTTTTAGAATCTAGTACTTTTAATCCTATTATTTTCCTGTTAAAATTCCTTCCACTTTGTTTTTCTTTATTTACATCATTCTCCTTCTATTCATAAGGTCAAAGTCGTAGTCTAAAATTATTTCTTCTTGTTTTAGAGCCATGTCTAGATGGGAGAAAGCTCTGCTGCAGTTTTCAGTTCCCAGCAGTCCCAAGGGGCCTCTTAGGCAGCAATGAAGGCTGCTTATTCCAGGGTGGAGTCCCCATTGGGATGCTGGGAAACTAGCTCTTGGTCCCAGGGCTGCGGAATGAGACAACAGTCAGCCCTGCTTTCTCAGCCAGGGCACAGGCTTACCCTAAACTGTCTTGAGTTAGAGTGGGCACAGGCTTACCCTAAACTGTCTTGAGTCCTAGAGCTCCTCAAAGCATGGGGGGGGGGGGCAAGGGACTGTGGGCCTGGCTCAGTAAAGAGTGTCCCTTTAGATGTGAGCCTCTGAAGGAAGAGATTTTCAAAAGGGATGGCCCAGGGCAGAGGGTAGGAAAGCACTTTCCTCACAGCAAACCTAAAACTCCATTCTTTACATGTAATTCCAAGAGGTTGGTTATCCTTTGATTTTCTTAAGAGTTAAAATTATAAGTAAGTTAGCTGGGTATAATAACACACACCTGTAATCCCAACAATGTAAGAGGCTGAGGCAGGAAGATAAGAAAGTTCAAGCCCAGCTTAGGCAGCTTAGTGTTTTAACAAGATTAGGTTTCAAAATAAAAAATGAGAAAAGGATTGGGGATATATCTCAGTGCAAAGGTCCTGTGGTCAATTCCCAGGATCATACACATATACATACACACACACACACACACACACACACACACACACACACACACACATACGAGAACCCC
>NW_022900950.1:35551879-35581693 GCF_012274545.1 Fukomys damarensis | reverse complement strand
ACACACACACACACACACACACACACACACACACACACACACACATACATGAAGGCCCCTTTTTCTTCAAGCTTAGCACTGCATTTAAACCTTGCCACAGATTATTCCCTCTAATTTGAATATCCTTACTCAAAGCACCAAATCTCTCTTTTTTTTTTGGTACCAGGGATCAAACTTGGGACCTTCCACTTTCGAGGCAGGTGGCAGAATCACTGAGCTAAATCCCTGGGCCTAAAGCACCAAATCTTTAAGAACATTTCCCTGATTGCTTTAGTTCAAAGGCATCCCTCTCAACCCCAAATATTTCCAATACAGTTCTGCGTCACTTAATGACAAGTTGAGTTTCTGAAAAGTATGTTGTTAGGTGATTTCACCATATGAACAGCACAGGAGTGCACTTAACACAATCCAAGATGGTACTGCCAACTACACACCTAGGTGATACGGCATTTCCTGTTGCACATGAGCATTTGTCGCTGTTCAAACTGTCACTATGCAGTACAGGACTGCATTTTTTTTCTCAAAGATATAAAAACTTAAAAATTCCAACTTAGAGACACTATCTAAAAGTCTTAGGTAAATCAAGCATTTGGGTCTCAGATCCCTTTTTCCTAGAGAAGGATATCAAAAATAAACAATCAGGGTTTACTTTGAAAGCTGTGCAATTTATGTACTGCATAACTTCAGGGGGCTTGCTCTGTGTAACCCCTGTCACTAATGCTTTATTTTTTTCTCATTGAGTTTATTGGTACATTTTAGGTATACAGCACAGTTACCTTCATCATTGGGGTCTTGTACCTTTACATGACAGGTCCTGGTTCTCATTTTTTCCCCACACCCCTGTCCTCCCTTCATCCCTTCTACCCTTCCCTATTTACAGAAAACTTTGTTTCCTTTTTTTCATTTTCTCATATACTAATGCTTTTTAAGTGTCTGTTATGTACCACACACTATGCTAGACATGTCATGAGGATCAATTAGTTCCTTTATTCCCCACAATAACCTTGTTATTTTTTTTCTTTTTTGTTGTTATTTTCATTTTATGGGTAGTGACATTGGGGTCTTCCTGCAAAGAGCTTAGGTAAATTGTGCAAAGTCACATGATTGCTTAGCTGGGGTCCAAATTCCAACCCAATTTGTTCAATCCCTGTTTAAACCAATACATTAATGCCTCAGTTCATGAATGCAAACAATCTGGTTTATGAACAGAAGCATTCCAAAATCTTTTGCTTCCATTCACAAACTGCATTGTGTAACAAACACCACCAAAGTTACCTTCCACACACAAACATGAACACAGCCATCTTCCCCAAAATATTAAACAAATTAAGTTCCCAAACTGAGGTACTACAGTACCTTAGATGTTTGCAACAAAAATAGTGAAACAGTAGGGAACATGCTTTTATAAATAAATAATAAAATTGGAATACAAAGTCATATCAATTCATGTATTTTCTTGGAATTCAAAGTAAAATGGTTGCTGTAGATGAGCTGTTGCCCAGAGAAAGAATTTGGCTTAAATACTAAAATGTTGATGGACACTAGGTTTTTATTCTGATTCAGAGCAATTAAAAATGAAAAAGGGGGCAAAGAATAAAATACATTCCATTTGAGTTTCTCAAAAAAGCCATCAAGAAGCTCCCCCAAATTACTGACCCTGATTTAATCTAAGCTCTATCACCCTATAAGTTTTTTGACCTTTTGAATAGGTACAGTAAAATTAGCAAGGCTGATCAAATCCGAACTAAGCACAACACCGTATCTTATTAAATGAAATATCAGATGGTAGGAAGTTTAATATGTACAACAAAAAAGTATATAAAGCACTAGAGCTAAATGCGTTATTAAATTTGGTATTTCTGTCCATTATTGGAAAATTTTGTTGGGAATTAAGACTTTGTTTAGAAATCCAAATTCTTATTCTATTGTTGTTTTGGGAAAAAATTGTTTTGAAAATATATTTATTTTCCCATAATATAAACTGCTATAAATTTGAGTGCCCCTTGAAGTAAACTTTTGTAAATATAAATATCTATAATTATATTCTTTGGTATAATATCTTCTGGAGGTATTTTTACTTTATCTTTTATAGCCCTTCACTCAGCCTTCTAGAGAATTTTTTGTCTTTTTACTCCATCTTTTTATACAGCTTTTAGATTATGACTCCATCAAGTCATATATTTTATCTTTTAGGCAACTATTCACTAAATATCAAGCCTTCTATGTAACAAGCACCATGACAGACACCAGGACTAATGTCCTAGACTAATACAATTAGTTCACCAAATGCTTAATAAAAGTTTACTGAACAAATTCATATTTCTTGCCAAGAAAAATATTAAAAAACAGAAAGATTTGGACAGATAAAAACTGTCTAAAACAACACCTAATATCATGAAAATAAGTAGAAATGTTTCTAAATGTTCTATTTAATACAATATAATCTCTCCAAGGGCAGAGAGGAAAATGCTCTGTGGAGTAGTCCCTGCAGATGTACTTTTAAAACATATGTAGTACTGTTCTAAAGATGTCAGACGATGGCTAAAATGTTCCATGTTGTTCAACTATGCTTTTGCTGATTTTCTTCATTAGACCCTTAATTTACTTAAACCTTGTTTTTTTCAAATGTCACTTATTCTAGTCTCCGATTGTGCAGGCTGTGAAAAGCCCTTATTACAGTTCATTTACTCTTTCCCCAACCTGGGCTAATCAGCCACAGTATGACTGGGCCCATGGGCCCATTTCCAGACACAATGATAAATATGGGCTGTGCTTAACTGTACCTTTCTAACATCTCTGAGAATGTTACCTTTCTCATGAGAAATTGTCCCATATCTAATTTTTGTGACTACACAGTGGAAGTCACCCAGCACACTGACAGCTGAATATGAACCACAGGGCACCATCCCACCCAAAAGATCACACACACATGCTTACTGGGACTATTCACATTATAATTGCGGTCTCTGTGCCTTTTCTGAGCTGGCTCAACTCTGTCAATGAACCATCAGACCTTTTATGTGAGGCATTCAGAGGATAATTATCCTGTCAGGAGAGCCAATTAATGACATCATGTGGTTCCCTGCCTCAGATGGTTTTGTTTCCTTTGCATGCATCCATGGTAAAAAATAGAAGGAAAAAAATTATAGATAGGGTGAATTTATGTTCACAGAATCTTTTTCTGATAGTCATAGATGTGACATTATTAATCAGTTTACGTGGGAAAGCTCAGAAAGCTGATACTGTACATAATTTTCTTCTTATGCAATAAAAGGGATAACTGCAATATATGTTATTTTGAATTAATTTACTTGAAGACAGCAGTGAACACATTCTATTTCACTCTGCTGCAAACAACATGGTGTTTAAAATAAATTTAAGCAGACATTCTTCCTTATATACTGTATTCTTTTTCTCAAAAGCTAAATGAATGATATACATCAGAGGTATGATCTAAAAACAGGTACTGAAAGTAGAAAATAATAGCCAGCTATTAATTTCTTAGCCTTTTAAAAGTAAAGATAGGAGAAAAAGAAAAAAAAATCTAGAATCAGCTGACATACAGAATAATGTAAGGCCACAGAAACCTAATATTAACTTATTGGTTTCAGATTCAGATTTAGAAACATGGCGCAATGTTGTTGGTGGGTTCTATAAGATAAAGTAGAGGAGGAGCCATGCAAGTAAATAACTGATATGTGCCTAAGATTAGCAAAGCGAATATACAGGCTACTCCTATGTGGTAACACTATAAAGTCTTAAATGAACAAGGCACCTGACAAAGTATCATACAAGTTCAGAGTTCTATATTATTAGTCATAGAGAACCAAGCAATGGAGAGTTGCTTTGAGGATGTTTCTGTGTTAATTCTGACTTCTATTTATTTATTTTTTATTATAAACAGAATCTTTATTGGTACATTTTAGATATACAGTGGTTACATTCATCATTGGTATCTTGTACCTCTAATTCTTACTTTTAGATAGATAATCCTTTAAATATTTTTAAAATCTTAAGCAATATAACAATTATATATCTATATTGTACACTGTGATATTTCAACACATGTATATGATATATAATGATCAGATCAGGATAACAAGTATATGCTCAAATATTTATCAATTCTTTGTGAAGGGAACATTCAAGATATTCTCTCCTTGGCCGTAGATAATAATACTTTTAATGCACTAAAAACACAAAGCCTATGCCTCCTCCTCTCCACCGTTAAACAAAGTTTTATTTGATTCTATGAGCCAAGATATAGAAAGCATCTTGAAAATGTATTGTCTTTCTTTTGCGTTTGTGTAGACTAGAAGACTTGATAAGAAATCCAGGTCATAACAGTTTTACCTTCACTGCTTCTACCTACTGAACTCCACTGGTTTGTCATACTATCATCACAGGACATGGAAATATGCTGAGAAACAAAGATGAGTAGATGGAAAATTAACAATATATATCCTACCAAAAGCTCTGCCACCACCATGAGGAGTTACAAAGCTACAGGAGTTTTTATGCCTACAATCTACTAACTGAAGCACAAAAGAAAGGGTTGAAATCTGGTGTATCAGTCAGTGCTTACTAGAGTAACTAGTATCTGATGCAAGATATACAATATTTATATAAGGATTTACAAGCTAGACCTGCAATGGTCATGCAGAGTCAGGTGTGGAAGGGTGTAAAAGGGCTGTCTGCATTCTAGGGATCTGAAGGATCAGTTAAAGGCCTGGAACTCACTGTAGAGTCCATGTAAGTTCATGTCACAAGGCCAAAGGGTCTGTGATGGAAGCCAGGAGACAACATCCAAGGTGAAGGTGCTCATCCAAAGAAAAAGAAGCAAACCTTCCTTGCTCATTTCCCTTTTATTCATTCAACAAGCCTAATTGGTCGGTGTGGTGGGTCTGTCTTTAATAAATTCCTTCAGCCATACCACAACAATGCTGATCCAATTTAGTTGGGTGTTTCTTACTCAGGTTGACATAATCAATTAATTAGCACACCTAGCTCTGTTGTTCCTTCCTTTCATTTAACTTCAAGTCTTAGTTCTGTATTAAGAAAATGAATGGCCATATCTGGTAGTGACATTATCCAAATGTGCAAGGCACGAAAATGAGCTGGCATCTAAGAGGAGGTCCCCTAGCCTTTCCTTAGTGCATTGCTATCAGCAGCTCACAGCAGAATCATGTACTTGAGTGCCTGGTGCTTAAGTGGAGTTTAACAGTTTGCTCATTTAAAAAATATGTGATTGTTTGTTTATGGGCATCACTGAACTACTATATTCCACTGAGCTACCTACCAAACAAAGAATTGAAAATGGCCATTCTACAGCATTCCTCAGCAGTTCTCAAGGCTTTCCATATTGACCTACCTCAAGTAACACATAGGCGGTGGCTATCAGCAAATGTTAGTAGGGCCCTGTACAAAGGACCAGAACACAATACATGAAGCTATAGCATGCATTTTCATCAGCAGAAATGCCACATTAAATTGAACATCATTTTCTGGTGTGAAAAACTAAAAGTGTAAATAAGGTTCAAATGTTATAATTAATAGTGTGAAATAGGAAGAAAATGGCTAACAGGGAAGCGGGAAGGGCCAGGGAAAGGAAATAAGGGAAAAGAAAAAATGTGAAAAAAGGAAAAAATGGAAACAAAGTCTTTGTTAACAGACAAAGGTGAAGGGGGTGAAGGGAGGACAGGGATATGGGTAAAAATAAGAACGAAGACATACCATGTAAAGGTACAAGATCCTGATGATAAGTCTAACTGTATTGTTTGCTTTAAATGTGCCAATAAACTTAATGGGGGAAAAATTGAACATCATTTAAGAACAGCAACCAGAATTATTTTTAAATACGATATTCAAGTGGGAATAAAATGCCATTCATCTAGTGTCTGCTTATCACTATTTCTGGTTTTCCTCTCAGTCATCTTGCAAGAACGAAAAACAAGGGCTCCAAGTTGGCACACCAGTCAGGAATGCACAATTTGGCTTTGAGAGAAGAAAAACACATTTGGAAGTTGGGGAGAAGGAAGCAGCAGCATCAAAAGCAGTGGAGGAAGCAGGGACAGCAGTAGATTGGCCAGGGTCATGAGGGTTCTCCTGAGCACAACTTTGCACCTCTGCCTGACCATGGCCCACAGTGAGACAGGCTGTTTACACTGAGCTCTGGTACACTCAGCACAAATAGAAACGGGGATCTGTGAGCAAGCACGTATGAACAAAACATGCACTCACACACACAAAGGGACATCTGTAAACCTGTATCTCAAACAAAATTTCCACAAAATTACACTTAACCCTGCTCAGGGTAAGACCCATCTTCAACTCTGTTTTGTTGTATTCTATACTAAGCACTCCATTTCTATGTCATTAAAATGATGACTGTATCCTCCCCTCAGTGAATCACAAGACTCCATGGACAAAATAGTGCTCAGAGGCAGGCATCTAAAATTTTGATTTATTTGATTAGCTTCACGTGCTAAGTGCTAGACTATGGCATTGTTTATTTTTTGGAGGAAATTTCATATGGAAAATATTTTAAATATTTGTCTATATTTACTCACAAACACTTTATACCAATAATAAATATTTTTAAATTAAAAGAGATGAATAGAATTAAAAAGTTAACTGACTTAGAAACTTGCAGGACTCAGTAACTATAAGATTCCTCCTATTTACAGGTAAAGAGAACACTGTTTATATTATTGCTCAGCTGGGCTGACCTGAAGCCTGGGCTCAGAGGTTATAGGAAGGAGAAGAGTCATCCCTTCCTTATTAGTGCCCACAAGTGGAATATAGTGTATTCAAGTGCAGTGGGACCGAGTCTTTCTCCCATCTATCAAGCTGTACACACTAATTTACTAGGAAGTACAGAAGTCTTGCAATGATCTGAGCTCTGGTCCTTTCCCTTCCAAGTTTTTTCCAATTGACTTTGATCAAATATACATGGAAGAAAGGGCAGAGGTACTTGAGAAAGCAATCTTCTTGATGGCAGGAAGAGATGGAACCAGCAGAACAGCCTCTGCACACAAGGCTCGGCACTCAAGGAGAAACTGTTTTAGGTCAATGAAGTAGCTTACTCTAGAGTCCATTTCAAAGCAGATGGTGGCAGGTAGCCAGATGATGCTGTCAGACCATGGGTGAAGTCAGAAAGTCTGTCAGTGAGTGCTGGTGACATAAGGTAACGACCAAGGTGGAGATATCTACTGATGCCCCCGAGGAGTCACTGTAGCCTGGGCGAGCTGGCAGCAATGCTAGTGAGCTGCACTGGAGTCACGGGGGTTCTACTGGACCACTTCTCTGTAGTCTTCCTGAATTTCAGCAAGTGTCAGAACCACATCTGGGTCCGTAGCCACAGCAGTTATAGGGCTCTGAAGCTTGCAGAATTATGGATTGGCTAGCACATCCTCTCCATAGGAGTGATGGGATTGGACATAGTGGCAAAAACAAGATTACCACTGATGGGGTTCAGGTGGCTTGGCTTCAGGGACTTACTTGTTTCTAGACTTTTCTAGCAATTAAAGCACAGAGGAAATCCTATCCTTTTCTTGTTGAGGGGGAGAAGTATGTGCCACTGAGCAAGTAAGTACAGAGAGAACATTATAGATTTGCTAAAACCTTTGCTTTGCTAATGGAGGGAGGCAAAAGCATAGCACCCACATCTAGGTCTGCTGTGGATTTTGCTCCATAAAAGGCAGCACAGATGTCAAGACTGACCTCAGGAAAAGCATTAGCACCTTTAGGCTTTACTGACATCATGAAGGCTGAGTGCTGGCAGCGAGGTTGTGACTTGCAGTCCTATTTAGGCTTGTACTTTGAGGAACAGGGGTAGAACTGTTTATAGTAGTGAATTCAGATACACCAGTCTCTCTTTTATTTTTCTTCTCATTGACTTTTTTACTGAAAATTTTGCATAAATATGAACAAAACACTATGCAACATAGCTAAAACCTAGTGGTTATGAAACAGTTAAAGACAAAAACATAAAAATCTTGAGCAACACACCCAGGAAGATGGTTAAGGGTGGCAAGTGGGAGGTGTTAGAGAGTTGGGTTAATCCTCAAAAACAGCTCTCTTCTTCCAAAAACTAGATCAGGATATGAATTTAAACCCTTTCTCACTTGTCACAGCACAAGCAGTGAGATTAAGGAAAAGCAGGCTTGCAGAAGCGGAGAAAGGAGACAGAAATAGAAAGAGAGAGAGGGAAAGTGGGCATTCCTGGATAATAAACAATTGCAGCAGGCATTTTACAGGATGTTTCAATTCATGTAATGTAAAAACAGTTCATGATGCCTACATCCTTTCACTTGAATCTGAAGCGAAATGAGAGGGAGCCATCTCTGCAGCTTGCTGTAAAGGATCTCAGGAAGCTTCAGCTCTGCCACAAAACAAATTAAGAGGAGAGAAGCAGCAAATTAGAACCATAAACAAGGAGAGTTCCAAGCAGACTGGGACACTAATGATTTTTTTTTTTTGGTACCAGGCACTGAACTCAGGACCTTGCACTTGCAAGGCAGGCACAGTGCCACTGAGCTAAATCCCCAGCCCAGACACTAATGATTTTTAAAGATCAACAGTACTAGGATAGAGAGGGATCAGGGAATTAAGAAAGAGACAGTGTAAGGCGGACTATCCCATATAATTTGCCTATTTTTGTTAAGGAAACCATGATTTAGTTTTTTCAGTTAAATTTGTATTTTTCATTAAGAAATCTGTACTGAAGAATGCCTACAGGTAGTAAATTTTATAGATTTCCAAATTCCTATCACATGCAGGTATTCAGATTGGGACAAATCTGTTGAGAAACACCTTTGCTCTCTGTGGTCTGAGGACACTCCTTCTCACATGTAACACTATGGTCAACACACCAAGGAATAAGAAGGTAGCTCTGCTCCCATGACCCTAGTTGAACAAGAAAAGCAAATTTTTCATATAAATGGAAATAATAAGCTGTTAAAATTGGTAAGTTTTAACAAAGACACACAGCTAAAGCACCGTGAGAATTTGGAAAAAGGAAAACGACTTCTGGCTTGAGGAGGAAGCAGGGAGAATTTGGAGTTCAGAGGGTTTTTGTTCGAGAAAAGTATGGTACAAAGGCTAAAAGCCTGGGCTTGGGAGTAAGACAACTTGGATCTGAGCCCTGACTTCTCCATCTTGGCTTTGTGACCTCAGGCAATTTACTAAACTTCTCTTAAACCATAGCTTTGTCAACTGGTAAAGGCAGATAGGAACGGGGTACTTACAACTCATGGATTACGGGTGCTCATCTCCTAACAGAACACAGAGCCTTGCGCCAAGAAAACATGATCAGTTAATGTTACCTGCCATTATGGCTATTAAAAGGAGGGCTCTGTGGAGCCCAGCCTCCAGTGTTTGGAGTGTTGTGATTTGTGGTACAGGGGGAGCTATGACAGGCAAAGCTGTGACAAAGCCAAAGCACCAGAGGGTGAGCGTGTGATGTACTCTTCTCTACTCTCTCCCCCCACCTCCTGCCCTGGCTAAACAAATGTGAAGCAATGGTTGGAGAGAAAAGTGCTGAAATGTTCTCACACGACCTCATAGCAGCTTGTACCTCCCACAAGTGTGTGCAAGGGTGATGGGGGAAAAGAAGAGGCTTAACATATTCCCTCCCTGCACATAAGCATTCAAGTCTTTAGTGACCCTGCTATCGTGGTTGTGCAGTTCAATCCACCAATTTCTATAAATGCAAAACTGAGCTCTCTGAAATCTTATTGTTTTATTTTTGGGCACAGTTAGGAAATGAGTGTTCATTTGCACAGCACTGCCCTTAAACTCACACATTCTAACTCTACTGTTAGAGAGGTGTCACTCTCTCAAAAATTCTACAGACTTAGAACAAGTGAGTTTAAAAAGCAAAAGTCTCTCCCATTTCAAAATAGTATTCTTAGAGCCTTGTGGTCAAGTCTCAGTTTGGAAATGGTGAGAAGTTCAACATGGCAACCACTATGACAGCTTCCAATATGTAGGGATCCTGCTCCTGAGCAGGGACAAGAGAGGTGAATTCAGCAAACACAGACTTGTTATCAGTGCCTGAGGGGCATAACATGTCAAGTTAAGATGTGGTATATACTGTACTACCTTTTTTTCTCCACTCCCGTCTACTCACTATAACATACGTCTGGATAATCAAAGCAAAAAGAATATCTCAAGGAGCCCTTGAAAGGCTTTAGTTCAAATTCACTTTTAATGTAATAAAATGTAATTCAAATTTACTAGATATGTACTGTGTTTTTAGGTTCATACAGTTGTGCTAGGATTCAAACGTATCCATGACAGTCTATGACCTTACATGCTTCACGGTTTGTAGAGACAACTAAATGTAAGATAAATTATTAAAGCACAGGAATAAAGAGCCCAGACTCTAGAACCAAAAAGATATAACACTGTACAAATCACTCAATCTTTCTGTGCCTCAGCATCTTGTGAAACTTCTGTGAGAATTGAGCCAGTATGTGCAAAACACTAAGAACATGGCACAGAGTAGACATTATTAATTATTGTTACTTGCCAGGCTTGGTGCTGTGTACCTATAATCCCAGTACCACAAAGGCTGAAGCAGGAGGATCACTGTGAGTTTGAGGCCAGCCTAGGCTACATGGTGAGTTCAACGCCAGCCTGAACTACATAGCAAGAATTTGTTGAAAAAAAAAAAATCAAAACAACAACAAAAACAATAAAAAAGTTTCTGTTATTTTAACTAGCAAGAGGATGCAGCTATAACACTTCAGTGTGGTGGAAATGGGCTTTTTTTATTTCTTTACCTTGGAGCAGCATGGTTTTGGTGGCCAGAAGACTTGGGTTCAAATCCCAGTCCCACTTCTGCATGACCTGTTCAACATAACATTTACTACACAAAATCTAACTAGCTATTTATTTGTCTGCCTCCCTTCTGTAGTTTGGTTTGTAAATGTTTCCCAAAGACCCATGTGTTGGGGGAGATGCTCAAGGAAATGTGTTGGGAGATGGTACAGCCTTTAAGTGAAAGGCCTAATGGGAGGCCTTCAGGTTGCTAGGGATTGTGACATGGTTCCCTTCCTCTTCTTCTCCTTGGCTTCCATGAGGTGAGTGGTTTTGCTCTGCAACACGCACCTGCTATGATGTGCTGCCCTGTGCAAAGCAACAGGACCATCTGAACATGGAATGAAATCTCAAACTATGAGCCCAAATCAACCTTTTTATACCATGATTATCTCAGGTATTTGGTAGAGTGACAGAAAGCTGATTCATACAGTTCCCAAGTTAGCTATGAGCCCCTCCAAGGTAAAGACTTGTGTTTAGTCCATCTCTGTGCCCAGGGTGCCTGCACATGAAATTTGCTCAGTAAGGTATATGTTAAATGAGTGGCTGCATTAACAAAGGTGGTGATAACAGACAGCACATGACAGAAGTGTGAGAGCACAGATGTGTGTGGGGAAGGTGTTGTTGGCATGGGAGAGGGAGTCTGAGGACTAACCTGGGACCATGTGCTGAGAATGGTGGATAGCAAGCCAATATCAGGATTCAAAACTGAGGTCTGGGCTGGGGATTTAGCTCAGTGGTACCCCACCTGCCTCACAAGTGCAAGGTCCTAAGTTCGATCCCCAGTACAAAAACAAAAACAACAACAAAAGCAAAACTGAGAGCAGTGGAGTGCCAGAGAAAGTTTTTATACTGATTAAAAAAAAACACTGAAGACCTGAACCAAGATGGGTTGTAGGAAGGGAGAGGAAAAATTAGGTCTACGAAGCACCACGGAGGATGGCAGAAGTTGGTTATTTGACGGAGATGCGTGACAGAGTCAATACAAAGTGAATGATGGTGCCAGGAGCAACTTGTGGAGAAAGATGAAGAGTCTTCTTTATAATAAATATTTTATTGGGAATTCAGTTCTTTAAAATCCTATTTGCCACTTATAAGACAGTATTTTTGGTTCTAGAAAATTTAGAACATGCAAAAAAAAAACAAAGAAAAATGAAATTACTCAGAATTTGGCTATTGAGAGAGAACTTTCTAACATACTGTTGATTTTCATTTGATTGTTTTTCAGTGCATGCACATATACTTAATCAAATGGGTATACTACTGTGTGCCAAAAGTATATACCAATTGTACACAGGTGCACAATGACATGCTATACAACTGTGCTCAACTGACCTCGAGCACATTTTTAATAAGTATTAATACCTCTAATAAGTATTGAATACTTTTTTTTTTGGCTTTTAAGACAAAGTCTCATTATGTATTCTAGTCTGGCTCTGAATTCATGGTGACTTCCTGCCTCAGCCTTCCAAGTGCTGGGATTACAGACATATACCACTATACTTTGCTCTGAATACATTTTAATAAACACTGTTCTTCAATCCTAATTTTTTTAAATGTCAGCATTACTGTCATCCTTAATGAACTAAATTTTACATTTGTTGCTTTGGATGATCTTCAATTATTCATGACGACCCATTATTCTTCAGTGAATATCTCTCATACATAATTTTTTATCAGGACTTCTAATTATTTTGTAAGATTAGATTCCTCTAAGTGCAACTACCTATACTTTTACATACTGCTCTTAAATATCTGAGGCTATATCACCAATCAAATGTACTCTAGCCAGCAGTATATCAATGCCTCCCTGAAACGCAGCTTGCAATGAGGATTATCTTTACACATTTCTTTCAAATCCAGTTTTGTAAAAGGGCACTATATTCATCTTATTTTAGTTTTTATTTCTTTTTTTTGTTTTAGTTTGTATTTCTTTACAAAAAGAGTGAATTTTCCCTAATTATTACCCATATGCATTCTTTTAAAAGAAAAACTGGTGTCTAATCATTTGTCTTGTCCATTATCTTACTGGGATGCTGTTCTTTTTAAAGTACATTCTCAAAGGGGAAGGGGATCAGGAGATGGAAGAAGGAGAGGAAAAGGGGATCCAAAAGGAAATAAGATTTGTTATATACATGTACCAATTTCCCACAAAGAGTGTAGTATTATGTACTACAAACATCTACTAATAAAAATAAATAAATGATAGGCAGTTGACTTTATCAATTTTTTTTGTAATGTTTTTTACTGATTTGATAGCCTTTATCCCTAAATTAGGCTTTGCTGCTTTTCACATACATATTTTTCTTGAGTTACGTGGTTTTGTTTTCCACTTTAGTTCTTTTAATCAGTCTTGAATTTATTTTAGTGCATTATGAGATCTAAAGCTCTCAGAATAAAGCCAGGTGTGGTGGTGCACACCTGTAATCTCAGCACTCAGAAGGCTGAGGCAAGAAAATCTTGAGTTCAAGGCTGGCATAGACCTTATGGCCAAAAAAAAAAAATTAGCTCTCAGAACAATGGGAAGGATATATGTGTAAGCAAGAATTCTCAAGACATTGAGCTGTGCTCATTTTTAAAACATGAGAGTAAATAAACTGGGCCATCTATTTAGAACTACTACAGAATCTTTCTTGGTTTTTTACTTCAAGATAATGTCTTGTTGGATAACATGTGACAGGAAGCAGCCTTTTGCTTTCCTACCAAAGCAAATCTCTAGAGAATAAAATATGAAATGGTTGTGACTTTTTCTCTAGTTGTTGAACTCTGGCTACTTAGAGCAACAGAAATTCATATAGCTCAGAGCCAGGAAAGTCAGTGACCATACCAGCATCGGCAGTGGTGCTGACGCTGGAGCAACTACCTATCCTATTGCACATGAGGTTCTCTTGTCACCTCACTTACTCCAGAAGAAGGGAAGAATTTGTCTCAGGGGGCATTTCAACACACACACAAAAGACGATGAAATAAAACCATCACCATCATAAAGACAAAAGCGAGTAAAACTAGTACTATTGGCAACTAGGAAAGACATATTCAGTGAATCTTTTTAACTGAACTCAGGAATGATCTTGCTGGGGTATCAGTTCAATAAGGCTCTGGTGCATTTGCTCCATCACCAGGAAACTTTCGTAATCTCCATAACACAGTAATCTCCCAGGTGATAGTGAATTTCAGCCTAGCCTAGATCAATCAAGCACACATATTTTTCTCATATTGATTTCATTTTACCACTTTAACCTTACTAGTCAGCTGCTTCCAGCAAGATAGGATGGGGCATCTGTGGGAACAGAGGTATTACATTGTTTATTGAGATCTGGGTCTTCAGGTTCCTAGCTCCAAGTCATTTCTTCTCTACTGTGGGACTCAAAAAATACTAGGGTTAGTCCGGAGTAGATGAAATAGCTGCAGACTACAATACTGTGACCGTGGATAAGGCACTCAACTTTCTTGCATTTTAAGACATCTTCAATTCAATAAAATACACATCATGAAAAATTACCATTTTAACTGTTTTTTTTTTAAGCAGAGTTGAGTGGCAGCAAGTAGTTCACATTATGGTATGACTTTCACCACCATCTACTCACATAATTCTTCATCCTAAAAATGGAAACTCTGTAACAATTAAATAACTTCCTATTTCTATTGTTCCAAGCCCCTAGCAACCACCATTCTATTTTATATCTCTACAAATTTGACTATTCTTGGTGTCTCATATAAGTGGAATCCTAGAGTATCTGTTCTTTTGCAGCTGGCTTATTTCACTTAGCATAATGTCCTCAGGTTCCATCCTTTGTACTGTATGTCAGAATTTCCTTCAAGGTTGAATAATATTCCATTATATGTATATATCATCCGTCAATGGATGTGGTTGCTTCTACCTTTTGTCTATTGTGAATAATGCTACTATGAACACAAGTATACAGCTATCTCTTTATTGTCCTTGCTTTCAATTCCCATAGGAATCTGGATTTTGGACATCCTACCAAATCAGAAAATCTAGCAGCACTAAGGATAAGTTAAGACTCAGCTGAGTTGAAAGGAGCTCATTTTTCTTGCCTGCATGGCCCCATAAGTTTTTCCTCAAGAGTTGTGAAGTCCACAGTCACATGTGGCTAACAAGCACCAGAAACATTTGAAGACTTGAGAAAAAAATGGGAAAAAATTCTACTAATAATTTTTATATTGATTGCATTTTGAAATAATCTTAGACACATTTGGCTAAAGCAAATGTACTATTAAAATTCATCTGCATCTTTTTCATTTCAATTTTCCTACTAGAAAAATTAAAATTACATATATGGCTCACATTTATTCTTCTATTGGGCAGTGTTACTCCAGTGTTTCTTTCTGGAACTTTCTCCCTATTAAAAGAATCATTTGATTCATGTTCTAATTGCCTCCTATAATGGATATAACATATCATACTTATTAAGCAAGAAAACAATCCCAAGGGAGACACTAACTACTTATGTAAATTGCAGCTCATATAAAAAGTCTGACATCATAGGGTCTTCTGTCATTTTAAAAAACATTTATTTTTCTACAGTGGATATACCACACTAATGTAACTGAACACTGCCCTGAAACTTTACTTCTCAAATATTACCAGGTAAGTTATTCATATTTATGTCACTTATTGCATTTTAAAATGCAATCTAACCCATTCATATAATCCCTTTCCACAATTCTCACTAAAAACTAAGACTGCTAGCACATTCAGTATTTCATAGTGGACATTAGTCTATGATTTCATTTGATAAATAACTTTTTAAAAGTCTTCAAACTTAATTAAATAAGGGACTGACTGTTAAAATTAATTTCTCAGGCAAGAGACAAAGGCTCTAAGTCAAGAACAAAGGAATCATTCTAACTGGTATTTATTTGTGTGTGTGTGTGTGTGTGTTTGTGTGTGTGTGTGATAAAGACAAGCACCTAAATTGTTACTATGATCTTAGCAAGCATGCTGTAATAAAATTGGGTGGGCTTCTAATCTGAGATATGTACAAGGCACAAATATTTAAGCTAAAACATTCTTCCAAATGATACTCAACACAAAAAGGAAAATGAAGGGTTGAGGAAATTAGGTGGTCAATTCAGGAATGGCGAAAAGGAAAATACAATCTAAAACACAATTGTGTCTTGAACAGGACTTTCCAGTTTGCATAGCCATACTAATGTAATACATCTGCTAATTGTACAACTCCTCACTGTTCTTCATCAGTGTAACCATTAGAGATATTCCTGATGATAATAACCAACATCACCAAGACTCTATGAAGCTTGTCTTTTATTTTTGTTTCCTTCTTTGCTCTCTCTCTCTTTTCTCTGGTTAGCCACTCCTGCTCTTATTCTACCTCCTCTAAACATCTCTAAATTTCTTCCAGTGTGACCTGCTCTCAAAGAATATTTTCTACTTTTACACTGATAGCCTTGAAAGACAGGTTCTACATCCATAAATCACTTACAAATGAATCACTCTGTAAAAGTCTGACTTTAAGGCAAGTAGATGACAAAAAAGATATCCACTGTGCACACCAATCCCTAGTGCACTATACATGACATTCTCATTGCAGATGTTTCAATTCTGTGTATGGGACATATGACATGTGTTAGTCAACTTTCCATCACTGACAAAATATCTGAGATAAACAATTTAGAAGAAAGAAAGGTTTATTTTGGTCACTTGTCCTGATACTGTTTTGGGCCCATGATGGCACAGGACATCATGGTGAGTGCACAGGGTAGAGGAGGCTGTGCACTTCAAGGCAGTCAGGAAGTACAGCCATACAGGAATGGACTGAATCTCCAAATCCCTCTCAAAGGAACAACCCAAAATCTAACTTCCTTTTACTAGAATCCACATCTTTAAAAGTTCCACCACTTCCCATTAGCACCAAGCTGAGAATGAAAACATGAGTTTTTGGGTATACATTCCAGATCTAAACTGTAACAGAACATGAAACAAACATAGTTAGTGATAGAGGTAACAGGGTAGATGAAATGATAACATAGGGCTGATGGGGCCTAACTCTGTCAGCAAAGGCATCTCAGTCATCTAACATTGAGAGGGAAAACACAACTCATCAGTTTATTATGGGCTCAGGAAAGCTTTGTCATGACAAAAATCCTTTCTTCCAAGATAAATATGTATAAAAAAAGTGGTGTAGTAGGGCATACATTGCTAATGAATCTCTAGACATCTTCTAAAATACTGCAACTCTTCCATCTCTTGAGCTGTTTTTCTAAACTATATATGTTAAAGTCTAGTTATACCAATATAGCTTTTGTTTCTTTCTGCTTAACTGCTTGCTTAATTCCTTGCAGTGACATTTCAC
This sequence comes from Fukomys damarensis, assembly GCF_012274545.1. Classification (NCBI taxonomy): domain Eukaryota; kingdom Metazoa; phylum Chordata; class Mammalia; order Rodentia; family Bathyergidae; genus Fukomys; species Fukomys damarensis. The sequence goes on along the minus strand of NW_022900950.1, from coordinate 35,564,531 downwards.
AGGGGCACTTAGAATTCAGTGCATCTGAGAGATAATTAACCTAACAGTAGTGATGGAACAGCAAGATTGGCTTACAGAGGAGGCAAGTATGCTGGGTCTCCCTGTGCATTTCAATAAAAATAATGTTAATGTCTCACTGAATAAGAAAGAGAAATATTTTAGACACCTCTAAGAACCTAAAAAGCCATGGAATTTGGAGTGGAGATGAAACATCTCATTTATCGACTCAACCATCAGAAGAGCCAACTATTTTCAGAAATATGAAGCTGGCAGCACAAACAAAAAGGAAGCCTATACTCTTTGTAAAACAACAACAACAACAAATCACAGCTGCTTCCTGATGTATGACACTCAAAAAGTATTCATAGGATTTGTACCTTAAAATTCTATTAGGCTTTCATTGGTCCCAGCATCAGCTTCGTACCTGGGAACCTTTTCTGGGCTGATGTTCAGTGGGAGCCTTTGGTAACAATCAAGAAAACATGCTACTATGAAGTCTTGACTTTGTTAATCCTGCCTTGTAGCAAATACTGACTTTAAGCAATAGGATGCCCCATGAACACAAAATTAAATGGAGTAAACTAGCACTAGTAGGGAATATGCATGAGTGTGCAAGAGTATAAATTACTACGATATAAATATTTCAAACGGAGACATTGAGTCTCTGCCTAAGAAAGTGCTGTCACCCTGAAGTACTTGAGAAAACTGCCCTCAAATGAAAAAGATCAGTAAATCCAATAGTAAACATATCCTTGCAAGACTGATGTTTAGTGTAGTCAGTTCATGATACTCCTCAGGAAATACCTGTTGAATGAAGGAATAAAAGTTCCAGATGATATTAGAAAGAGGCTTGCTATTCAAAAGAGCACAGGACCTTAGTTCACATTCCCAATCCACTTCCTTAGATATATGACCTTGGTAACCTGAACTGTAAGCCTAAGCTTTTCTTATTGGTAAAACATAGACATGATCTACCTCAGAAGGTACTTGTAAACACTCAGTTAGGTAACACATATGTGGCATATTATGTCTTTCCTTTAAGTGGATCTATCTTGTCCGTACTATTTATTTGTTCTTGTAGTATAGGTATAGATATATATATATAGATAGACTATGTTAAGATCTCATTTAATTATCCATCAACCCCAAACTGTGCCTGAATTAGTGAAATTTCACTGTGTTTATGATAGTAGAACAACACAAAGATTAAATTATTTCATCCTTTAATATTTTTTCTTCTAATGCATTAACAGTCATACTTGACGGCATATTTAACAATAACCCACTGCATTCAGACTGCATCATTTCTCTCCTACTACTGTTCGAAATTTGGAAGTAAACTGAGACTTTTGGCGAGAAGGTATAGATTTAGAAATTGTCAACATAACTTCAAAGATAAATCCTGATGCACATGAATATTGAAACCTCAGAGCCTATGTTCCCACCAAAGCACAGCATTGTTTTTCTCATTAAAATGACTTCTATTTCTACAATGATTTGAAAATTCTGGATTTGGTTCTGAACACCTCAAATCTGAGCCACAGGCTCCCGCAAAAATTTCAATTCAGAGTTAGAAATGTTAGAAATGCTAATCTCAAGACAGAAGTTTAGTGGTGGGAATTCTACCATGTCTCTACCCTGATACAGCCTGAAAGTGACACTTAATTTCACACGCAGAAGTAAAAAAAAACACTTGAAAAGTTTTCCACTACCTTTTCTTTTAAAAAAAAGAAAAACCATTAAAGAAAAAGCAAAAATATATTTTAATAAATAAGCTCAAGCTTCTCAAACCATGTATGCTCCAAATGACTCTTTTCTTTTACATGCTATATGAGCCCAGTGGCATCTAAACTCTTCACAACTTCTATACTGTTCAGGAAAGCATTTGGAAAGCAGGGAAACAATGTGAGAATAATTCAGCCATCCGGGATATATTTTTAAATACAAATGTACATATATAATTGTTTACACATACATATCCACAGAGTGAAAAAAAGCCCACACTCTTTTCCATCTATATTTGTAAAGGAAATATATATATAAAACCCACACTCTTTTCCATCTATATTTGTGAAGGAAATATATATATGTGTGCATGAATAAAAATATATTAATATATATTACAATACATGGAATCCATTATATATATAACACTATTATATAGATCCTAGTCATACACAGTTCTTTTGAAATAGATTTAAGGATTGCACATGCATACGATTAGGTCTCTTCATAGGAGGGCATTAAGTTTCAGGGTTACCTATCATATTAGGATCCCAGATTCCTCTTCTACTCTGGTCCACACTTGAGGGTAATGCTAGTGCTCTTTATCTGACTTAGCTTCAAGTTTCTATGCATCTCAATTCCATTTGCTATTCAATCTGCAGGCAAATAAACTATACTTAAGCTAAAGGTCTGGATATATTTGGAAATATGTCCAGCCATCAATCATGGTCACAATTCAACACAACATACTTTGAAAAATGCATCATACCCATATTCAGAATTTATTTTGTATAAAGACCTCAATGTAAATACATTATGAGACTGAGTTAAAATATCTTAAGTAAATCAAACAATTGTTAAAATATGTAAATGGAAACATTACCAAAAAAGCTCAAAATAAATGGGTAGTGTTTCTAAAATGTATTTCAGACTTAATGTAGCTTTTTCAACATAGGACATATATTTATTGAAACTTCATTTGAAGTCCATATTTTTGTTTAATATTTGACCAGAAGATAAAGAGTTATGCCTTTGATCCAGTAATGACTGAAAACTATTTAAAAATAGAGTTGGTTCCTAAAATAGGACTTTGTATTTGACTGGCAAGAAAGGGTCCCCTAGATTACCTTATGTTGGCCAGAGAAAAATGAATCTATCTCAGAGTTTAAATTTCAATTAAGCTTGTCATCCTTCTATCATCCTGCATTTTCTAGTGTGCTACTAAGGGAGAGAACATTGTTAAAACTTACACCAACTATTTGTGGAGTAAGAAAGGAATGAAAAAGCTAGAGCCTCGCTGAAACACCAAGTATTAGAATATAACTAGTTAGTTGCCATTTAATATATCTTAAATTCTATTAATGAGCAGCAATGCAGGCTAAGAATTGCAAAAATGAACTAGAAGCTAGATTCAGTTTTTGTTCTTTGAGGCAATGTAGACACAATATAAATGTACATTTGTAATATCCAACATGGACAAATAATTAATGCTGCAAAATCACTAATGCACTGACATACCCCAGAGAACATCAAGTAATTAAGTAAAAAAGGAAGAAAGTACAAAAATGTTTTATGACCTTTCATGTCATCAATTAAGAATGACACTTTTTCAAACTAATTTTCACGAAAGCCTCTTTGACCCCAATAACTATTTCTGGTAACATTTTTTTCCTCTCTCCTTTAACAGAAACCTATGATATATGCCGTGATCATTTCCATCCCTGACATTTTATTGAATTTTTAAATACAAGTTTTTTCTTTCCTTTTTTTTTCTCCAAAGTCAGCCCTGGATGTCTTGAAAAAAATGTTAATTGTGTCTAGCTTACTTTATCCTCATCAAAGTATGGGAGGATTTTTTAAGACAGACTTTACTTATCCACAAGTCTCTCCTGGTATTTCTTTTCAATGGCACTGCCCATACCCAGGATTTCCCACTGACCTCTTCAAGTGCACATTCAAGGCAGGTCTTTTGTAAATGTAAACTCATATTTGTCATGAGCATCTTAAAATAACATACCTAAATATTCCCCTGAAGTCTCCCTGCAGCTCCAACATTTAATTTACATGGTCAGTTTTTTGTATTTTATTTTTGTCACTTAATGCACTTTACAATGATATCTAATCCATTTTATACTCTTTCCACAAATTTTTTCAGGCTCAGATCCAAAAGGAACCCAGCGGTTTATAGATCAAGTGGAGTATCAAAATCCACTTTAGTGAATTATCCTACAAGGGAATCAAAATACAAAGTAAAGAAATATCCTACCTGGAATGTAGATGGAGCATCCGTTTCAAAAACTTCTTGGGGAACTCCAGGTTTTGGGATTGCAGTGAGCACTAAAAGATGTCCTGGACTCTCTGACTTTACTTTTAAGTGTAGTGTAGACATAGCCTTAAACACATTGCTGTTTCTTGCTTCCTATGTTAATTTTTTCAAAATAGATTGCAATGTTGCTCTACTATCTACCTCCTTCACTGATTGGCTTATACTCCAAGTCTATCATTCACCTTCTGTTTGCAGATCCTTGATCTACCTGGCCACCCCAGATCTCTACATCCTGTGGAGTGCTCCTTCTATTATCTCTGCAACATCTTCTCTGAGGCAGCTAACCAGCAATTCAAATGTAACCTGACCAAGACTGGTGTCTACAATTTACCAAGACTTTCCCCTGAGGCTACTCAGTCCTGTCATCTGACTCTCACCTTCCTAGTGTCTGCTTTCATCTAACTTCACTCTCCTTGATTTGTCCCTTCTGACCACAGAGCCTCAATCTTACTGAAAGTATATTTTCATGGAAGGCTCTACAACATTCTTTTTTTTTTCCAGTGTTACATTCTTAAACAACGTGCCATTCTTCTGAAACTTATATAAGACAGGGGTCTCACTTTGCTGACTCCAAAGGGTCCATCTGTATAGGAAGGACACAAGTCAATACAATTCCATGTTTAACTGGAAGGCTGAAATGACTTTTACATTCTTTGGTTTGTTATGGATGTTGCTATCTAATTATCTTAAATAAAAAGAACTTTAACCCTGCAGGAGAAATGGGGCAATTTGTGCCTCATGTTTTACATTTGATAATTTATAAATATAACTGATGTTATCAAGTAATAATCTACCTCACAATGTTTAAATCCCCTAATGAATACATTCTTAAGAAGTAACACCCATAGAGAAAAGTAAACTGAGGGTCCTACTACCTCAAACAGCAGCTCCAACAAGAGCAAAACCAGCAGAATAAGGACAAAATTTGGATATGATCCCTTTAATGATCTGCGTATGCCTGTTTTGTAGAAACTGGGGTAGAAGTCTCATGAAAACAACTGGTATTCCAAGAAAGTTTTAAATTAGTAGTGGATCTGTTGTGTGTGTGTGTGTGTGTGTGTGTGTGTGTGTGTGTGTGTGTATGTATTTGTATGTGAACTTAGATCAGAAATAAGTTGGCAATTGGAAAAGCAAAAGAAAAATGTCAATGATTAACGGAAACCTGATGCTTACTTCTTGAGCTGTAAACCCAGTTTGAACATGCCGTGTGAACTGGGTTCACTATGTTTTTCTATTCTTTTTATGTCCTTAACAGAAATCTTTTAAGTACTGCAAGGATCACAATTCATTTATTCCAATCCTTTTGGTCTACGAGGAGGACACAGTAACACTTCAGGTAACCTCCTCACCAAAATCACAAGGCTGAGCAGGAGCAGCCAGGAGGCTAGAATCCAGAATTTCTGCCTCACCTTCCAGTGTTTCTTCTACTGCCACGTTCTGGCAGCTACCACCTCATCTTATCTCAGTTATGACATTTCTGCCTTCTCTTTCTATTCCAGGTTTAAACCAGAAAGGCTGTTATCTTTGAATCAAGAAGTTTTAAAATTCTGGTCTCATTTATTTTTAGATCTTGATTCCTTTTCCTGTCACATGGTGGGTGGGCATACACAGGGTTGTGGCTCTGATAAGAGGTGATCTGATGCCTTTCAGTTTATTCTTAAATTTTGCCGATGGCAAGGGCTCCAAAGGTTCTGTGCATATCTTCATTATTTATTTTATTATGTGTTTAAAGTCACCTTCCTAATCTCTTTAGCATATTCTATATTTTGCACATATCCCTGTCACCTGCACATGATGACTTCTCTTCAGGACACAATGTGAGAAGATAGGTTTCTTATCACTTTAATTGTGTTTTACACACAGTATTATGGTTTAAGTATCTAGGTTTCTTGGTCCTAGTCAGGAAATTTCTCCTCTGTGTGCAGTTAACCTTATTTTTCTCATGGAGGCTCATTCCTCTCCCCTTCAACATTATCATCACTGGACTGAAAAGCATCAGTTAGAATGAGCAACCTCCTGCTGTTTCCCGGGTGGAGCTGCTGAGCTTCCAGATGTCTCTCTACCAATTATATTATCAGTCTCTATTTCAGTTACTTGAATTCTTAGTCATAATCCTTGCCCCTCTGCCTTAAAATGAACTTCTCATTTGCAGTAGTTTAAAGGCCCTGTATGTGTTTTTCACTCCTACTTGAATCATCTCCAATTTGCCTCAGTCACCCTCATTCCCAAAGCTCCTCTCCCTCTTTTTCCCACTGTTAACATCCTATGGATCAAGTGTCTGCTTTACTGGTGATGTTAGTCATCAGGATAGGGGCTTACCTTTCACCCACTTGGTTCAGTATCTTGTGCACATTTTACATAAGAAAACAAGGTTCAATCTCTGTAGTCAGGGACTTAACATCTAAACTATATAGGAACCGAAATGATGTGACTATAGATGTGTTGATGGCTGGAACATAACTCAGTTCAGAAAGGCCTTGTGTGAACAAGAACAGGTTAGATGTGGCTCTGTGGGCTGAATGGACTCCTTGCCCACCAGCCCATCCTGGTGCACAAAGCAGCCCCTAGGTGCACATGCAGCAAGGCCTTAGTTAATATGTGCTGTTGCTTGCTGTGTTCATAATCTAATAAGGCATCTCTAATAAGACCTCCCAACTCTATGCATAACTGACCACTAACTCCTCATAGAACATATTGTGATTCCATAAGTATGCTCCTAGATCCATATCATTTTACCCAAACACATTGGAGTGTGTGTTTTTATGTGGCTTCTTTATTTTTAGGTGTTTTAAGTAAACACAACCTATCTTTGAAGAAAAATGCTTTCTCTGCCCAAAAGAAAAGATATATATATCTTCTACAGGAGATGAGACAACTGTGAAGAAAACTACCCAAATAACAAAAGTCACCAGGTTTTATAGCATTGCTACGACAATATATGGGGACACTACTGGTGGTAGTCTTAGAATAGCCCAATTGTGCGCTCTGTTGCTTGAAAGAACTTGTAGTCTGGCTCGTTTCAATCTTTATGTTAGAATTTATCTTAATTTTCTTATTTTAGTATTGGGACTCTAAATTTTGAAATAGTCTTTAAAATGTTTAAATATTAAAAATTATTTGCACATGCTTAAACAATGACAACAAAAATATAGTTATAGTTTTGAAATACTGTATTTCAGAGTACTTAAACTAACACTATAAAATGTCAAACACTTTAAACTTAATGTCATATTTTAGAAGGACCACATAAACATAAGCATATTAATTTATATGACAATATATCAATTTCAAATCAGTACATTATTCCCTTAGGATAGTATTTTTCCTTCTAAGCATAAAAAAACTATCTCATATAGCCCTATGTTAAAAATGCAATTGGGAATATACTATCTTTTCCATTTTTCAAAAGATATTTAACAAAATAATGGCTCTAAATTTAAGATCCACAGTAAGAAGTTCCTGCTACATCACAATCTATACCCATTTAGGCATAAATATATGAATATGTTTAGATGCATATATTTTTTACAAAATATTTCATCTTACAACACATGGTACATTTTAATATATCCAGTTTATCCTATTTAATTTTTTTTCTTTTTTTGTTTTGTTTTTTGAGACAGGGACTCACTATGTAGTTGAGACTGACCTGGAACTCACTGTGTAGCCCAAGCTGGTCTTGAACTCACAGCGATCCTCCTGCCTCAGCCTCCGGAGTGCTGGAATTACAGGTGTGCACCACCATGCCCGGCTATTCTATTTAATTTTTGAAAAATAGCTGCCCTTCCTCACTAAATTGATTTTCTGATCTCCTGATGGATCACTAATGGTTCATGCACTGAAAAAGTGGACTCTGGAGTTCACAGAGTTCACAATTTTTTCTCTTTCATCCTTGAAATGACAGGTTATTCAGAGACGCTTCACAGGCATAAGGAAGGTCAGACTATGAAAAACTGGCCTCAGGCAGCCAAGAGAGGCACCAAGTCGGTGTGGGGTTTACTTACCTCATTTGTATGGATAATGGCCTCCTGATTAATTACTCTGCGAATTACTCTTTAAAACTTGGACTTGCAAAGTTAGTCCATGGTCCAATTATTGATGCCAAATTCCTTTTCTTTCTTTTCTTTTCTTTTTAGAGTGGGAACAATTTATTGAGGGAAAGAAAGCTTCTGTCTAAGAGAGACAGAAGGGGGACCAGAAAGTGGGTTGCCCTTCCACCCCACTTCTCAAACATATTTTATACAGCAAAGCCATGGGCTGACATGGGTACAAAGTGGGACAAAAGTATTAACCCACTGGAAAATTACTAGGTGGGCATGAGGTAGGGCAAAACCATGACCAGCCAATAAAATTACAAGCACAGTCACCCAGGTAATATTGTGAGGGTCAAATGGGGGAGCAAGTCACACAGAAAGCATACAAGGATTTTCAGTAAGGGTGAGGGTCAGGGATATTTCTGGGAAAGGCTAGGTTAAGACCCCCCACCCAGGTGATTGAAACCTATTTGGCATATCAATCACTGCTATTTATCCACAGAGAAAGCACAGAGTTATAGTAGTTTCTTCCCTTTTACAATTCTGGCCTTCAGTGAATGTGTCTTAAGTGTCCTCCCTCTTGGCTTCTTGTTGGGTTGGCTTCTTGAGGGCAGTCCTGTCTAAATACTTATAAGATATCTAATAAACTTACCTATCTGCAATATTCCCCCCTCTGAAGAAGTACCCATAACTGCTGTGAGGGGGCAAAGGGCTAAGACAACTCTGGCTACTTCCAGCTGATGAGGGTTTTAGTTGAGATCAGCAGTTAGAGTTACTCTACAGAGGGTCTATCTAAAGGCCTTTGGTAGGAGCCTAGCATTGTCATCTTGGTAGCTGCATAGCTTTTAGGTCTGGAGGAGACAAAGCCAAAGAAATGGTTAAGAATGGGAGGCCAAGGCAGGAGGATTGCTGAGTTCGAGACCAGCCTGGGCTACATAGTGAGTTCCAGGTCAGTTTCAACTACATAGTGAGACCCTGTCTCAAAAAACAAAACAAAACAAAACAAAACAACAACAAAAAAGAAGGCATGGGCCAGGGCCAGGGATTTTTCTGCCTGCCTTGCAAGCACAAGGTCCTGAGTTCAATCCCTGGTTTAAAAAAAAAAAAAATGCATGGGCCAGATTATAAGCTCAGCAGGATTTCCATGAATATAGCCCACAAAGAAGATAAGGAGAGGTCCAGGGGATAGAAGTCATATTGCTTAGTTTAGCAGTTATGAGCTGTTTACAAGGTCGATCTGGTGGATCCCAGTAAAAGAAGTCTAGCACATTTGTCACTGGTTCCATTTGTATGACTGCTTGGAGTATGGCAGCCTCTAGGCAAGAATAAACAAAACTTTTAAGAAATTAGAGTATGCATAATCTAAGCATGAGCACACTAGAATGGAAGGGCAGGTTGGGGAGAAAGTCGCACTTAGAAATTGAAATTGTGATTGAACCTGCTGGATTAAGAGTCTTTCATTGATAGAGATAATCTATAAGTCTGATACTTTGTCACAAGTCTCTGTAGTTTTAGCTGTAAGATAAGAGACAATCTGAGAACAAATTTCGCTAAGAAATAAATCTCTAGCTGAGCTCTTATAGATTTTACCATAGTTTTTTCTGAATGATCCATAACCATGGTCAGCTATTGGTCAGTGTGTAGGTTATAGTGCTGGAAACTGCCAGAAGGGGTCAGTGACTGGAGTCCCTTTTTATATCTAGCTTTATTATTTTGGTATTATTTTATACCTCTTTTGGTTATTCTTTTCTGCTGGGTGTTTAAGACCAAGTTAAAGTGAGACAGTATCAATCAACATGAACCTCTTGCTATCTATCCAAGTTAGTTAAGTCTCTTTATGCATTATTTTGGAACCATGCATACAGCCTCTTTGCTCCCGTCAGTGTTAGCCATCTGGTTGGGCCTTGCTTGACCATGTTGCTTTCAATGAAAGCATGGGAGACTTTTCCCCCGTGCTGACCCTCCTTTTGGCACACAGTATATTTGTTCTCTGGTGCCCATCAATCTCCCTGCTCAGGAGTTTGAGTGACTTACCAAAGATGTAGGAGATCCTGTAGAAAAGGTTCCCTCATGTCCTGGATTCTTATTGACCTTGAGGGGCTAGGGCCAAGATATTGGCAGTCTTCTTAGCTTAGTTACCTTTCTAGTTTCAGTCTCCAAACATTAGCTGTTAAACACCCAGAAGAGGTCAGTGACATTAGTAACACTGCCAAATTTCCTGTGTACACTAAGCTCAGTGTGTAGGTTATTGTCTCCACTGAAAAGTACTTAAGACAAGGAAAAAAGGTAAACCTAAGGGGGAAAAAAAGAGAAATTCATTTAAAAATACACAGTCTGGCAAAGAAATTGTGAGCATGGAATGACTGTAGATAAACTGTGGGTGCCTATTGTTACAACTAAAGTGACCAAGATTATTCTGTGGCACATGGTCCAAGGTTTCACACAGTACAAATAGTGTGCACTACTTTCTTCTGGCAGTCCCTGACAGGGAAGACTAATACTAATGGTCACTGGAATCTCTCTCAGCTAGAGGGGATCCAGGATGAGTATTTTTATATTTCTAAAGTAAGAGACATGAGCACAGTATTCTGGAGAGCACAATGAAACACAATTCATCTTGCATAATCCTATTTTTGCCCTAAATTGTATGGCTGTGGATACCAGCTTCCATTAGGTTGGCTACTATAGGCACATTTATATAGTTAATTTTACAGTTAAGAAATGCTACATTCAGTGAGAAAGTTTTCTTAGAAAGATGGGATACAAGTAAGTCAACCTTTCTTCTCCCTTCCCCACACTGCTCCTGGGATGATTATGGATCGGCACTTTTGCTTATCATGTAACTTTTATAAAGAGATCATCTATCGATATACAGGTTAAGATGAAGTACAGCTTCATGGCTGATGCCAACCAGGCTTTTCTAGACCATTACAAGGTCAAGACCATGATTTTGGTAGTTCAGAAAGATCTACTGCAAAGTTATTCCTTACAGCCATTAAAACCACATATTAGTAGGTACCAATTACAGGTATTAATGTTCAATGCTCCTGTCATATCAATACACATGTAAATCTCTAGGGAAGTTTACTCAGAGAGGCACCTTTTGACTAAAAATGATATCTACAGTAAAATGGAGATCAACCTCAGAGGACGATTTTGGAGGAGGAAGCATGTGTGTGAGTGCCACTCAGAGAGTTGTAGAATGTGACCTTTTTAAATGTCTAAGTTGGCCCTACTTAAGTCCATTCCCAAGAACATGAAAACAATTGTGGATCTCCTACAATTGGCTTACTTTTTTTTAAATGGTCTTTATTCATTATTTCTTGCATGCTCATCTCTCTTCAATGGCTTTGAGTTACTCAAGGGTTGGGACTTTGCTTTGTATTTGTCTAGAATCATCTATTGCCTTCCTTTACTATACCTCCCATAGGCACACACTTGGCTCCTGGGCCCTGACTAGCTGTGTTCTCTTGACAACCTGGTGTATGCTAGTGAAGAAGTGAATTGACTCTAGGATAAGAGCATAGTCTTGAGATCCAAGGAAACTTACATTCTTTTAGAATTACCCATTAGTATAGAAGTTGTCTTGGATCCATCCTAAAGGCTTAGAGGGCATTTGTCTGCAATATCAAGTCCCAGAACCAGGCCACAGTCTGCTGGTGGCAGTATCAAATATAAATTATTTAAAAGAGATTATAAGGTCATATAGATTTTTAAAATTATTTTTAGTAAACAGTATGTTATTTTGCAGCAATTAATTTTTAAGTCCCTTAGGATCTGATGTTCGAAGCACAAAACCAATTTTATAGTACTATACAGCCTTGCAATCCTCATGTTTAGAGTGTTTTGAGACACATTTCCATGCACAGGAAATTATACTATCTTCCTTTGAAACATTTAGAGTAGAAATATTTAATTGTCATATGGGTTCAAATATAACACATTTATGTGGGCTAAAAAGTCATTATGTTAATACTGCAGGAAAACCTTTCCTATGCCTTATGTCTCAAAATATGATTAACTAGTACAAAAGTTGAATATACTCTAAGTGATAAATTCTGTGAATCATTTATATTTTTCTGACACTTATACTTAAATAAATGTTCTCCTTTGAGCAAGAAGATAATAAACCAAACACAAATATAGTACCTGTGGGGGTGCAGAAAATGAGCCTGATATTTTCCTAGTGTTTGGACTTGAATATTATATTTCTAATTATAGAGTCACAGAACGGGTTGTTTTAAGCTGAAACACAAAATGAATGAGAAGAGATCATTTCCTGGGTAAAGTTCAGTCAGATCATTACCTAAAGTGAAGTATCATTAATCTTTCCTTTTCCTATCAAGACATAAAATGCAGACGCCTTTTAATTTAATGATTCAAGTTTCCAGGTAAGCAAGTTAGAAAGCAGAAACAATGCATGGCCTGATGCTGATAAGTAAGCAGGGCCTAAATGATTATAACATCTTCCTTTTAGAGTCATTAGGATGCCACTTATATACATGCATAGTCCCAAAAATCATTCTCTGAAGTTTATTTTCCCTTTACTGTGGGGATCTCTTTAAGA
>NW_022900950.1:35548295-35551856 GCF_012274545.1 Fukomys damarensis | reverse complement strand
ATTTTTTTTTTTTTTTTTTTTTTTTTTTTGGTACCGGGGATTGAACTTGGGATCTTGTGCTGACAAACCAGGAGGCAGCACCACTGAGTTAAATCCCCAGCAGTCTTTAAGACATTTTTAGTCAAAAGTCAGTCATCATGAAATTATCATTCGCCATCAGTACAGCACATGCAGTGGTATTCTTAAGTGTTTTTCCCTGATAACAAGAACACTACCAGGGGAATTGCAGAAATCTTGGTCTGGTCTGGTTCTTGTTGACCTATTGGTTTCTCACTTTACCCCTTACAACAAATTTGTGAAATAACCCTTATAATTTCTGTTTCACAGATGAAAAACGAAGCACCTACCATGTGCCAGGTCTTGGTTAAGGAGCTGGATTAAGAGTAGTTAAAATGAAATAAAACAGACAGACAGACAGACAGACAGACAGACACACACACACACACACACACACACACACACACAAAGAGAAATTAAAAAGCATAAGAGAAAAGGCATAGAGTAGTCTGACCCTGGTTCTAGTGTTCAGCTGTGTGATCTCCTCCTTCTTTATTGCTGTTCACATAATCTCACCAATTCAAGGGCCACTCTCTCGAGGATGGGCAATCAGGAAAAAAAAAATGTGGATGTGACCACAGCTGTACATCCATTTTTCTTTGCTTCTTTCAAAATGAGCCCCAACTCAAATTCTTGTGCTAGCAGACTCGATCTTGTAGGCCTGCCCCTTTCTACCCTCTCTCAAAGTTGGGTCCAACTGGACAGAAACTGTGCAGAGTAAATTCCAGGGCAGCTTCACAGTGGAGTGAGGGAGACAGGTACAAGTATCATCTTGGTAAACAGTGGGGAAAGTAAACTTATAAACTATTGGATAATTATATATTTTCCTGTTGGAATCAAATGGACTGGTAATTTAAGAAAAAAGCAAAAATGCTGTTACAAAAATAAACCTAAAAAGGAAAGGAATGATTTCTAATTATCCTGTGAACTTGATTAGCAGAGAAAAGCAGGTCTATCTTTCTGGTGCAGAATGATTTGGGGACCTAAAGGATCTGGTTTAAACCTTCAGATTAACCAATTTTGTTGAACAACTGCCCTGTTTCTGAGTAACTGGCCTTGGTGGGAGAATCTAACAGTAAAAAGAGGGAGAAAAAAAGTGAATATTGCTCTAGGACCAGAACAGAAGCTGCTGTAGCAATCAAATTTCTCCATATAACTTAAAAACGTTTGCATTTAACAGCAATCAGTTATACTATTACAGCTATAATGTCACATTATAAAGATCCTTGCACCAAGCAAAATGGACATGTTTAATTTCTTACTGGCTAAAATGTTTTTACGCACGAAACCGAAGAGTATGATGAAATAAATAACCATTGTAAGAGGTATAATATAATATGAGGACACTGCCTCTATTCCACAAAATAATTCATTAACTGATAAAAAGAAAAATTACTTTTTTGATTGTTAAGCATATACCAGAAAAGATGATTTCTTTAGGGTTGTATATATACGTCAAATCATCAAGTCAATCCATGGCCAGTACTTTACATCTGAGAGACACATAACTCTAACTATATTTAAATCTCTCTCTACATACAAAAGCTGCATTTAAATAACCGTGATATGATCTCTTCAAAACTTCCATTTTATCTGCTTTTAGGCTCTTATTAATTTGTCAATCATTAGTCATGTTTGTAACACACAATGTGACATTTATTAAGCCACAATTTTTGGATAAGGTGCAATGAGCAGATTAACTTTAGATAAAGCTATGTAAGGGACTTTGCAAAACAGTTGCTTTCTTTCTTTCCTTTTTTTTTCTTTTCCTTTTTTTGGGGTGTGGGGGACAGGGTCTCACTCTGTAGTTCAGTCTGGCCTTGAACTAGTGGTAATCCTCCTGTCTCAGCTTTCTGTGTGCTGGGATTACAGGCATGTGTCACCACACTCAGCCACATACAGTTTGTAATGGGCCCACAACTTACAAAATTATAAGATGTATTTCAGAAGTTTTCCAATTTCATTATAGCAAACCAGAAGCTATTCGTCAACTTAAATGCATTACTGAGGATAAGTAAAACTAATATATTTTTTTCTGAATTAAATATTGTCAATATTAATTTTTTTCCTATTTAAAAAATGTAGCATTTTCAAAGTGCTACTCTAGCATAAAGGAGATGTGGAGCCACCCAGATAACTGCAGGGAATAGCTGTATATTAAAGAATACGGGGGCAGGTAAGAAAAGTAACCATGATGATCCCTGGAGGAAAAAACGTCTATAAAAGGGAGAGTAAGAAAGTACACACATCTAGACTAACTTAGCTTAATGGACAAATGGTTCTGCAGACATGGGTTTACAGCCCCCGAAGGCTTGCCACCATGTCCATACAGTTGGCTCAACCATTCATCCACAGAAGGGAAGACTAATTTTAGTACTCTATCTCAGAAGACAAAGGAGAATAGATACAGTACATGTCAGGAAGACATCCAACCACGTGTAAGCCATCTAAAAAAACCAGCATATTTATAACACGTTCCATGTCATGGTGAGTCAGCAAAGCTTGACTGTACTTGTGAGGTAGTGTATAAGTGGGCCAGTGGTGCAGCTCAGTGGTACAGCACTTGTCTAGCATGCTATGAAGCCCTGGGTTCCATCCTCATTGTCTCAAAACAAAGAGTTGTATGTATTAAAAAAAAAAAGGAAACCTAAGCCCTCCCACTGTTGATGCCAATGATAGTGTTCAAATTGTCAACAAAGGACCTATTGGTCCTTAATTTTTTATGAACATCAGTCATTTGGTACCTTCTGCTTTGATTAATCCTCTGTGATGATCTTTTCCATTCAGTAAAGCGTATTTTCTTATTTAATCTGTGTTCAAGTACAATACAGGCTAACCTGAGAAGTTCTGCAATCAAGAAAATCCATCCACAAAAATCCAGAAACTTTGCTCAAGTTCATAGATAAAACTCATCAGCAGACCTAACAATTCCAAAGGTTAGCAGAGGGGAATTTAGCCACACAAACAGATAATGCAAAATAAAATTTACTTAGAATCTCCCTTTTAAAGTAGAGTTTTCTCTACAATACTGATATTGACTAGTAGAATACACCCAAAACTGGAATTTTAATGCTTTCACTTCTTTTTATGGAATTTTTACTGGATCAATTCATCAGGCAATATATGATACAATGAAAAATAATACATAAGTTCTCACAAATTGCACAGGAAATGGGGTTTGATTATGCCTGGATTTCATTTTGATGAATATTATTTCAGACAAGTCATTTTACAAAAAGATATTCTAGCCAGGTTTGGTGGTGAAAGTCTATGACCCCAGTACTCTGGGTGGCTGAGGCAGAAGGACTGTAAATTCAAGCCAAGCCTGGACAATTTAGCAACTTAGCAAGACTCTGTTAGGAAAGTTAAAAAAAAAAAAGAAGAGAGATTCTATTTAATTTGATATCACCCCAAAAATCCCATATCAATACTCTTGAGGAGTTTGTATCCCAAATAGAAAGCAAATACAATCATCACTGTACCTCTGACCTAAAAAGAGCATTA
>NW_022900950.1:35534417-35548008 GCF_012274545.1 Fukomys damarensis | reverse complement strand
TTTGGTACCGGGGATTGAACTCGGGTCCTTGTGCTTGCAAGGCAGGCCACTGAACCGCTGAGCTAAATCCCTGGCCCAAGAGCATTATATTTTTAAATCAGTGTGCCATTAGGGTATATTTTCAAAGTTTAGAACTCTGAAGGTTTATCTGGACTAGGCATTCACAGCAATAGCCAGTGTTATAGGACTTTATGCCCAATTGAGTGAAATAATAAGGATTTATTTATAGAAGTTACATGGCAGCCTGTTTCACTATTCACTATGCAGGTCAGCATCATCTTTCAGATCCTGTTAGGCCTGAACAGCATCAGCCTCCTCCTAGTTTTGTGATTTCTTAGATTCACTGGATGCTAAAAAGTTGAAGGATTGGGTTTAAAAGCCTCCCCACCCATTGCTGAATTTGGAGTTTGGGATATGCCATCTCAAACTTCTTCCCTGCCAGAACTCGGCCAAATAAAATGTACCCATATTCAGCAAAGAAGAGGCTAAAGAGGAAAAGAACTAAAATTGTGGTTCTTACATACTCTGTAGTCATGGATTCCTTTGAGACACTAATCAAAGATAGACTTTTTTTGGGGGAAAAAGTGATGGAAAGGAAGGACACATGTATTTTGTCTGTGTTCCAATAGGTGTTAAGGATCCTGAATTCCAACAGAATCCTGGTGAAATCAGTAATGTCACAGCCATTTTACCCAGTGTCCTTGCTGGCTTTGAGTTACATTTCTTCCTTTTCAATCTAGGATTCCACTGTGGTCACCCCCTCCCTGGGGCAGTTTTTTCACCGGAGATGGGAAGAGAGCACAGATCCCAGGCCCTGGTTCTTGTTGCCTCCTAATCAGCAGTCTTTAGCACTCAGCCCTGGCTAGAAGCTTTAGAGGCTGTGCCAGCTTTGACGGTTTTCCACTAACTGGGGTAATTCACATATAATTTCTTTTCAACACTCCCAATATTTCTTTCGGGTGTGAAGGACATCATCCAACAAGATATCAAGTTCTACACTTTCCATAAAAATTATAATGAAAAGTGCATACTATAACGCATTTGTGCTCAAATGACATTTCTCATAAGTACCCTGACTGTTTAACAAACCCTAAGGAGAAACTGAAAACACCAAAAAGGCACTCATCCAATTTGCACTAGCCTGTAAGTGCTGGCAAACATCAGTGTCTGGGAAGGCTTTTAATGTTATTGATAGCTTATTCAAATTGGCTGGAGCAGTCCCACAGGTTTCTGAATCACCACTACCTCTTAGGAATCAGTCACTCATAAAGCAAAGATGGGGAGCACATGTTTAGAAATAAGTGCTTTGCGGAGCCTAAAACAAAATGGCTTTTCCAAGCAGCATGAAGTAACCCCAGGGCAGTAACCTTTCCTTAAGGCTACAACCCCATTAACAAGAATGCCTTGACAATGGAAAATGAATGAATTCCTTTATATTTTTTAAAAATAGGAAGTGCTACTTTAGAAGACTTTGTAACAGTTGAAACGGTTACAGAAAATACCATGTCTTAGAGGTTTTTTTTTCCTTTCAGATGTATGCTATGTCATGACTGAGAGGACAGAAGTGTCAGGTAAGGAAGAAAAAGCATGGTGCAAACTAAGAAAGGGGGAGAGAAGATGGGAACACTGGGAGGGTGGATCTGGAAACCTAGACTTCAAGTTGGGAGAGGAAGGAAAGTAGAGAGGGAGGGGGCTGAAGAGGTGAAGCAGCTGCCCACGACAGCAGGGGAGGAAAGGAGGGTGATCTGCCTGCACAGAATTTGGTGGCTTGTACGTTCCAGGCTCAGTACTCAACACTGAGAAAGGTAAGAGAATAAAAAATATCTCAGGATATAGGATGATGGCTCTCATTCATTTAAAAATTCATATAACTATATACTACATAGATATACCTCTATACACACATTAAACATATGTATTTTGTTTGGTTTAGTTTTTGTTTGGGCAGGAGGTTGGGACAAGATAGGGGTATACTGAGCAAAGGAAGTCACAGTAGTTTAAAAAGAAAGGAGCCACTACACACAGCAGTGAACACCTGTAATTTCAGCTACTTGGGAGGCTGAGGCAGGAAGATCACAAGTTCAAGGCAAGCCTGGGAAATGTAGCAAAGTCCTATTTTGAAATATAAAAGGGCCAGGGTGTAGCTCTATTGAGGACTTGCTTAGCATGTACAAGGCCTTGGGTTCAATTCAGTATGACAGAAAGCAACACCACCAACAACCACACATTAGTTGGAATGTGTTTAAAGAATGCTGATGTGCATTTGGAGAAACTTGGTAGGAAAAAACAACACGTTTTGAGTAAAATATCTATAAAAAAACCAAGAAGGAATCATATCTAATTCTATCAGGAAGACACCGTGCTCACTACCCTTCACTCACAGAGCAGTCACACAGAGTTGTCAGAGGCTGTTACAGCCAA
Source organism: Fukomys damarensis (assembly GCF_012274545.1). Taxonomy (NCBI): domain Eukaryota; kingdom Metazoa; phylum Chordata; class Mammalia; order Rodentia; family Bathyergidae; genus Fukomys; species Fukomys damarensis. The sequence goes on along the minus strand of NW_022900950.1, from coordinate 35,545,587 downwards.
GACAGGCTGGTTCTGTGTGTCTCTCTGGCGACCAGATTTTGGTCACCTCACTGCTCATTAGGCTAACTGGGGAGGGCACCCAGGGGAAAACACAAATCAGATCATTTGTGAGCAGCTCCAGTTGGAAGATTGATGAGGAGATTTAAACTATTATGAAGTTTTGTTATTATGTTTGAGTTCCCATCATATTAGGCATCTTAGCTCCCAGGACAAGTGATAATTGAGAATCAGCTGTAGAACAGAAATTGTAAGATGGGGAGGTATCAGCATTCTGAAAGGCAGTTTTTATTGGCAGATGGTCTTGGTTTTAAGAGGCCAGTTGGCAGGGTTGTGTGTCTCCTGACATTCATCTATCAGAAGATGCAAGGCAGAAAAAGCTCTTTTGCATTTCTGTGTCAGAAGCACCAGGATAACTCTGTGACTCTAAGCAGACCAGGAGGACATTGTGAGGCTCATGATGATGATGACCCAGGCAGAAAAAGGAGTCCTACTGTGTTGGAGGACTCTCACCTCGTAGGTGAAACTAAGTTCCGCCACTGGAAAACTCTCTAAGGCAGGGAGAAAGTCCTAGGTAGAGACAGATTCAGTCCTGAGCCTGGGGGCTGAGTAGTAACTTTTTGAATGTTTCAAAACACAAGCAGCAAGGTCTGATGACTTTACGCCATCTAAAAAATACCTATATAAAGATTTACTATCTTGATATTTGGGATAAGTTGTACCACATGAAAAAGTAGTTTATAAAATAATATATTAAATGATTCTATTTTTGTAAGAAATCTATCTATCTATCTATACATATAGATATATGCAAAAAAGAAGTCTGGGGAAAATATTAAAAAATGCAAATAGCCATTATATTTAGGAGGTAGGATTATGTGTGATTTATTTTCTTCTATTATTTAATATTTTTTTAATTTTTATTTTTTTGGTACCAGGGATCGAACTCAGGCTCTTACACTTGCGAGACAGGCACTGGAACTACTTAGCTAAATCCCCAGCCTTATTATTTAATGTATTTTAAAATGCATTTTAAAATGTGTTAATCAGATATCATATACCTATGCTGTCAAACTTCTGAGAATAAAAGAGCTATGTGATCACTGATTTCCTTTTTTATTTTTTATTAGCATATGGCTGAAGTATATAATATCACATTTTTGAGGGGCATTGATATTTGTACTTAACACATCTTAAGTCTTTTTTTTTTTGGTACCTTAGATTAAACGAGGGACCTTGCTCTTGCAAGGCAGGCAGTAGCACCACTGAGCTAAATCCCCGGCCCTTTTAATTCTTTTTCCATTCTCTTCATTCCCACTCCATCTTTGTCCCCTTCCCTTTTGTAAGAGATCTATCTTCCTTTTTCCTAATATCTATTTTTATCTTGCTCTTTATTTATATTTTGGGTCTCCCATATAAAACAACTGATTTTTAAACACTTCCAAGTGGCTGTTAGGAAACTGTTTAAGAAAAGGTAGGAATGTTAGCTTCATTGATTACAGTATATGTGCAAGAATGTTTAAGATGTACGAGCCAGCTGAGCTCCCCTAGAACCTGTAATTGATACATACACTCTTTCTATTTAGTCAGGGCTTAAACAGTAAACTAAAGCTCATCTATGGTTTTTCCTTTACTTGAGAAGATAACATATCCAGGACAGCAAATACACTATAGTACTTCACTCTGGTACCAGAGTACCAAATGGAAACATTCTTCATATTCAACTTTTAGTGAATTTAATTCCACTGTTCTGCTGAGTGGGTGCAGCCTCCTGCGGAGAACAAAGTTGCTCCATCCCCCCTTCCTTTTTTCTGCCTCCTCCTCATCCAGTAGCTCCATGTAAGGAAGAAAAGAAGGTCTCAGGGGCGGGAGTTTTAGCTCAGCAGTTCGGTGGCCTGCCTTGCAAGCACTAAAAAAAAAAAAAAAAAAAAAAAAGGTCTTGGTAAAGAAGACAGAGTTTGAGACAGACCTGTGGAGCCCACTAAAGAAGCTGTGTAGATATGTGGTGGTTAAGGGCTAGGACAGGATGCTTGCCATAGCATGCACATGGCGGGCCTGAACAGATACAGTACATAAATACCTGTGACTTTCACTAGACCATGCTCATCATTTCCAAAAGCAGCAGGAACAACTCTACCACTGTTATACTGCAAACTTTATACAAATTATCTTGCAAACTTACAATAATTATGCCCAGTAGAAATGAACAGTTTCATTTTATAAACAAAGATGCTAATATGTAAGGATATTAAGAACACAGCCCAGGAGTAAATACATTAATTCTGAAGACACCCTGGGTTTTTTTCCCTGGAGTCTTCAGTAGCTATCAGGGTGACTTTGGAGAAACATCTAACCTCTTTGTTCTTCAGTTTTCTAACCTGTAAAACAGAGCAAATTACAGCCAGAGGAACTTTTACCACATAGGGGCAGTTAAATGATATAAAGACAGGTTGTAAAGATTTCAGAGTGATATTAACCATAGAGCCTTTAACAGTCATTGATTCACTTCACATTCTGTGGATGAGGTGAAAGCAAGTCCACATGGGTCTGAGTCAAAGATATTTATAATACAAAAATATACTGAATATAGTTACCCCTAAGGATACTAAAATCTCCAAATGCTTAAGTCCCTTATATAAATGGCGTGGCATTTACATAGAACCTATATACATCCTCCCATATACCTTAAATCATCTCTAGATTACTTATATGCCTCATACAACTTAAATGTCATACAAATAGTTGTATTTTATTTAGAAATAATGATGAGGAAAAAATTTTGTATATTCGGTACAGATGCAATGTTTTCTGGATATTTTTGATCTGAAGTTGGTTAAATTTGATTTTAAAATTTATTTTTACTTTTATTTTTTTATACAAAGGGCTGACCACATAATGTAGGCATGGCTCCACAGCTCTTTCAGTCCCCATTCTGACAATTTTGAAGACCAGAAATGAGACTGTTTCCAAATCCAGTGGCAACAGGAACAAGAAGAAAAATAACACTGGAAAAATTTCTTGGTTATTTATATTAAATTTCAATACTGTTTTAGACAGTGAGTTTTCAAAAGATACAACTAAAGCAAAGGCACTACTTAATATACTACTAGTATGGATGTTCAAACTGGTCTATTGTTGAATTTGTTTCTATTAACTAAAGAGACAGCAAAGGAAAAGAAGAAAATCCTGACAAGTAATTTTGTCAAAAATGGTTGCTGAATAAAGCCCTTAATATTTACCTTCTTTAAATAGTGATACAAAGGTTGCTATTGTTTTTTTAAATTTGTTTTATTAGTTCAATAAATAAAACAAAAGTCAGTGGACAGGGAATTTCAACTTTTCCAATCATTGTAATTTTTGTCAAAAGCACAAAAGCACCTTTAACAGGTGGTAATGCTTTATGCTTTGGGTCTGTCATGTAATGATCTAACAACTGTACTTCACATCCCAAATATCAGCTCCTCTTCCCCAGCTACCATGAACTAGATTCTGAGAGCTCATGCCACACATTTCATATTTATATTAACATTTTCATCACCCATTTTCTTTCTTTTATATTTCCTTTTGATTTATTATTTTTAATGCTTATTATTTTGCATGATTTTCCATTTTCTTCATTCCAATCTTTAGTAAGATGTGATGAAAAGTAGAAAAACCTCAATTGCCTTCATACCTGGGATAAACATCTTATTTGTTTTCTCTCTTGCATTTTTTTCACTCTCCTAACATGTAACACTGTGACCTGCCTAAAATGTATTGGTTATGACCAAAATATGTTATTCTTTTTCTTACTGTTTTCTCTTCTTCAAACTATTTATTCTAGCAAGTTTTATTTAAGTATTTCTTCAAGGCTTTATTACTTATTTGTATATTAAAGTAAGTTCACTAAATATCTAAAAAATCCAAATATGGAATTTTTATACTATTATTATAATCACAAAGTCTTCAATACAAAACATAGAAATTTTAATAATGGCTATTTTTAATAGCAAATTTAACAAATTAAAGCAAATTTATCATCATTGCTTTTACTTGGTTAAGAAAAGTCATTTTGATGTTCTTGATTATTCTATCTGGTTTAACTATTAGATTATAAAGTATTTTGTGGGGACTTTTATTCATAATGAATAAACATCTTTGAGCTAAAGAGGGTTGGGAATTTCTGTGTCAACCATTCTATCAATATTATTTAATTCAACCAGTATTTATTAAATTAGCTCTTACCTTTTACAAGTACTTTGTTAGGCTGAAGGGATAAAAGATAAATGGACTGTTCCTATTCACACTTCACTCCCACATGAGTACAATTCAAATTCACAAATGCTAAACCTAAAATTGAATGCAAACACTTTAAAAAGCTCCAGGAAATCTACCCCCACACGCCATCCTCTACCCCACTATTTAAGAGGGCTCATAAGTAACAACATAAAGGATCAAGCAAGCCAATACTTATGAGCAGTTCTGCACATCATCTCATTTGACTGAATGCCCCACTTTTACATAGGCCCAATTCATGTATGGACTAGAGGTTAAAAGGTCATAAAAGCATGGATTGAGAGTGCTTGTCTGTTGAAGAGGCACACATCACTGGTGTGGATAAACCCCAAGGACTGTCCTGACATCACATCCAGGTCAAATGCATAAGCCAGGCAGCATTTCTGGTGAGTGCAGGAAAACACTGCCTCTTTAAAGAGCTATGCTGTCAGTCTGGGCACACAATGGGGGAGCAGCTGTGCCCCAGTGAAGACCCTCAGACAATTTCTACTAGTGCAGCTAGGTGGTGAGCTCTGAACTATGCAAAGAAGATGAATACACAGTCATAAGAGAGAGGCAACTGCAAGTAGAGGACAATCTCACAACTTCCACTGTGAAGGAATTACCCCTCTACCATCATTTGGTTGAGCTATTCAGATTTTCTTTATTGTTTATTTTTTTCGACCGGGAATCGAACTCCGGACCTTGTGCTTGTGAATCCACTGAGCTAAATCCCTGGCCCTTCTTTATTGTTTCTTTTAGTGCATGGTGAAGATTCTAAGTCATCAGACCACGAAGGCACTATAATCATTAACCCACTACATCAAGAAAGGCCAGAAGGTTGATCAGAGCACCAAGCCATTTAATTTACTTCATGAATCAAACACTCCCACCTTCATGCACTCTTGCCACTCATCATTGTGAGCAGTGTTCTGGGTCTAACACCACATTCATTCTACTCACTACCACCCTCCATCTTAGTTCATGAAGGGATGTTTTAGATATTCTGTACCTAGGCTTGTCACCACACATACTCTGTTGATTGCCTTCACATAACTCTCTCCAGTACCATTACTTCATGAGTATGTGTCACATGATCGGAAAAGTATCTTTCATGCTATTCTAAGTAACATTTAGAACCCTACTTCTGAGCACAAAATTTGTAACACACAACTAGCTTTGTAACTCCAATTTTACTCTAAAAAACACCCTTTTAAAAAGTTGTATGTTACTTTCATGTTTCTTGATGCATACTGATAAACCAAATCCATGGTAAATAATGTTATGCCTTCTTTTCATACTGGGTAGTTTATGTGTCATCTCAGGAATCCTTTATGCAGTGTACAGTTTCTCATTTTTTTTCTGCAAGATAAACACTGTACACCTGACTACCATATCCATCAAGGACTGAATGATAGCATGGCTTGGCCATCTGGCACCATGACTCGGATTTAATTAATGCTTACTGAATTAGCATCTCTGTCAGACCCCGAGCTCTGTGTTTCTGCTCTTTCAACAGAATATACCATGGGCCTAATTCATTAGTTGACCACAGAGAAAAGAATCCCTGTGTAATAGCCAAGGGCTTTATTTTCAGTATTGTGAAACTCTGGTACACTGAGACCTTCTGAGCTGGAGGGACTTCCCCTCCCAAGACTGGCCAACACCTGGGGAGGGTCAAGATATATTTGCAAGCATAGTTCCATTTGCAATCTCAAAGCAGGCTCTTACATTCTGGGCCATGATTTCTTTCCCTGATCAAGGTCAGATACCAGGCAGTTAGGGACAGTCCCTATGATCTAGATTCTACATAAATCACATGAACTAGCCCCATCCTGCACCTGCTTACCCTGCCTTACTGTTCCTTCCCACATATACTTCTTGAAAGGCTCCCTTTGCCTCCTGACCGGTCTTATGCTTCCTGGCACGGACTCCCTATATGATATGCCAAGCCTCATTATTCTAGGGTATTGTGAGTATAATAAATTTCTACTTCATAATAATCACCTCCATGTTCGTGTGTCTCACCATACACAAGCAAAACAAACCCTTGGTATCATCAGAACACCCCACATAATTACTGAACTGGTTTTCTTTCATCTCACCAACTATGTTCAGTAAGCAAGCTTTTAATTTTTTTGTCATGTACATCACCATGTGGGGCCCATGTTAAGAATACTTAATAAAATTGATTATGTGTAAGTTGTATCAATCTATAACAAAAAATATCAATGAGTAACTACTTTCTATTACTTAAACAAGAGCCAGCTGTGGGCTTTATGCTATGTCCATTCAGAGCACACACCACCTTGCCTAACTGCTGCACTGGTGACACACAGTGATGCCTCTCTGCCCACATCAACAATTCTTTCTTGGGTGAGCAGACTGTACGTATCCTAGAAACCCATGAGTGGACTCAGTTTGTCAGATATATGTTTAAGGGCCTTTAATTCATTGGACTAAAAGACAGATACATCTTTGCAGGTCTAGCTGTTACATTCACAGACTACAGGATTATTTGGACAATGCTAATTCTCTCCAGATCCTTGGGACTGCTTCTGACCTGGTTGCTAAGTTAGTTTTCTTGCTATTCCTTTTGCTGACATATCCATCCAGTTTCCTGTCCTTAGTATAGAAGTACATTTTTCCCGAGCAGGCATTAGTAAGGAAGCAGAGGCAATGACAGATGGAGATCTGTATTGCTCAGCAATATCTCTTTTTTAACTTCTTGTTTTGTGACATGTCTAATGTAAATACGGCCTTTTTGCTATTAAAATCTGGACTGTAAAGAAAGACAAGTAAGAAGGCAAGTTATCATCTTGGGTTTGTATATCCAGGCAAGGTCACTGGCACTGAGCTCAGTTTTAGGGATCCTTACTAAGGAAAGCCCATTTTCCTGCTCATTCTGCTCTGTATTGAGTGTGAAAGAGGACAAGAACATGAAACTGAAATAAACCAAATGACTTTGGATCATACAAAATATGTTATTATAATTCTATCAGTTGGAAATAAATCAATAAAACTTTTGGAATTTCTTCTACCTTGAAGTAGTTTTGTAATGACATCACATATTTTGAATAGGGCTTTGTAAATCAAATCAAGGACTTAATGTTGGCCTATCTCCCATCTCTATATGCGAAATTTCAGGTCAATATCATAATTTTAAGCATATATGTTCTCACCAGTAGGAGGGTAGTGAACAACAGATAGGTCTCCTTGCCTTCCATGGGAGGATATTTATAAACTCATTCTATAGGTAATTACTGGGAAGATTTGATCCACATCCCTAAAATTAGGATACATCTTAATATTGATTAAATGTTAATATTGCTGGCAACTTGACCATAGTCATAACAAATTTTCATGTCCCTGCATGTGCATAAACTCTGTCACAGCTATTCATTTTGTTTTCATTTTTACTGAGTTATAGTCATTACCTGCCCCGCTTGTATTCTCATTAATTGCCATTTAAATTGTTTTCAAAGACATTACACTATGATGTGGCACGATAAGGAGATGTGAGTGTGTACGCATGGGGGTACCAAATGACCAGCACGGCAAAACATTAGATTACTAAAGAAAACATTTACCCTTGGTTGGACCTCCATAATGCTTTGCAAAGCAAGATCCAAATGCTTTACCAGAGTGAAGGAAAACACACACTGATGAAGCTTTGTTACAGTCTATTACTGAGATTAATGATACAGTTTATTCATCACAGCCTTTAGGCTGTGTGTTTACATGCTAACAAATGTACTCATAGGAAAATGTACCAAAACCCATGAAAGAGAAGAAAAAAACATGAAAAGCATGACAATCTAGTGTGGTCTATTCATGCACTGTCAGAGGAGACCATTGCTAAAGTGGCGTGGAATGTCATAATAAAATTGGCAGGATTTTTCTCTTTTTCTTGACTAGCATAAAAAGAATGGTATGTCTTACACTTGATGATATTTTAAATTTGATGAAATATGGAATATAAGATGGCTTCATAGATAATGAGAAGTTTTCAAAATAGAATAGAGCTGTTGATTCTGGACAGTTTTAAATTCATTAACTATTTGGACATGCACAATTTTAGGCAAACTGTACAATTTCCATAACTTGGTATAGTTTTTCAGATCACTTGTCATTTAAAGAAATCTGTTCTTATTTCAACGTTTTTGGCACACTTCGCATTCTGGGGCAAAAGTGTGACAGTGAGGAAACCTCATGTTCTACATTCCCACTTTAATTGGTGCTGCTCCAGTTTTGGGCAGCTGAGAGATAATTGAGGTGCTAGTACTGTATTCTAAACTCAGACCTTACTTAACTGCTAGAGAACAGTGAAATAATTAGACAGGAAGGTCCATTTGAAATCCTGAAGCATACTTATGGGACTTTGAGATTCTTAGTACTAGAGTAATAGAAATAAAATGCCAACTATAAGGATATGTTTCCAGGCAGCATATGGTCACAGCTAAAAAAAATGCATTTAAGCTTAGTACTGTAAATCATTTTGGAACCTGAGAGAATTGAAAACTATACCAAGGAAGAGAACACACACACACACACAAACACACATACACACACACACTCACTCACATACACACAAATGTATGCACATACATACACTGCCCTCAGGAAGAGGAATTATGAAACAATAGCTATAGATTATAACAGACAACACGTTTTTAGACAAAGCTTTAAAACTTACTGTCAAAATTATGACATGAATGTTCGATGCTGTTCAGTTAAGCAATGACCACCTTGGTGCAAAAATGATCAAATCAAGAAGAGGTATGTAGTTACATTCATCACCATACAACAGGTAAGAGTTTCTACAGGGTGAGCATATATTTCAATAGTGTTGACAACATGCTACACCAGATACCTGGCATTTCTTACTATAGAAAAGGCTAGCTTCCCATTCCTAGGGCACTACATTAAATTCCTTTTGGATCAGCACTGGAGAATTCAGAGATTCCTTGGACTAATTTCCCCAGAGACTGCACTTCAGTCTTTTTATGTAGGCCATCTAGTGTCAGAAATTCTCTGACAGGTGGTACAGGAGAACACATGCCCCAGTGAACAGCTCAGAGGACGTATGCCTGCCAACCAGTAGGGTGTACTTCTATATGAAAGCTAAAATAGACACAGATGACTGGGAGAGCAGAGACTGCTCCATAAGTGCCAGGGAGAGAAATACTTGATCACCTTCCTTTCCGAACTGAGTTATCTGAAAGCGGGGGCGGGTTTATAAGTCTAGAGGTTTTCATCTGACTTGTGAGAATGGAGCAGTGGCCAAGTCTGGCAAGCACTGGTGTTGCCCTTCTGTGCATGTGCACACATTAGTGGGTTCCCAGAGAGAGAGAGAAGACATCCCATAAAGGTTTGATTCCCGGGTCAGTAAAGACTGCATATGTTGTGGTATATGGATTCCTTACTATAACGTAACAGGGCAACTCTCTCTCAAGAGCTGAGAGACAGCATAGAGAAGCGGTCAAGAGCACCGGAAGTGAGTCAAACAGATCCAGATTCAAACTTTATCACTTACTTACCAGCTAGTCTTGGGGGAAATAATATAAACTCAGGGAAAGTAATAACATGTCATTAGAGCAACTGTGAGAAAAAAGTTAAAAAATATATATGACACTTAGTAATGTGTCTGGCACATAGAAAGTCCTTAATGGACATTACTGTAACACCACTAAGGAAACTACTTAAAATGTAAATGTTTTTTGAGAGATAATTTTTCTGGTACAAGGTAAATTAGACGGACAGGAATACATATACTATGTCCTTGGTTAAGGTGTTTCAAGGATATTATGAAGTTGTCTTATGGTATAAATGTTTCTTGATAAGAATGTAAATGTCAGAATCTACATGTGTGACCTGGAAAATATCAGACCCATCAGAATCAGAATTACACAGAATTCAATATATATTTGAACTGAACATATATCTGAGAATTGCAAGAGCATGGCTATATCAATAGGTTACTACCTGTATCCTGAGCCATTTTATTACAATAGATGTGTTCCTACTATCTCGGGTAAAACTCACTTCTAACTCTAATGATTTCTCTGCATTAGAGAATATTTTAGAAAAACAAATAATGCTCACACAACCCATTTTACTTTGAAAGTTGAAACTTTTGCCTATCTCCAAGTGGACACACATTCCGTATTGTTTGTTCCTGTCTCTCACTCTAAAAGGATGCGAATAAATTCTACTCCCTTTGCTGTATTCCACATTACCTGTCCCAGTATGCAGGGAATGCCCACTGAAAGCAAGTAGCAATAAGAAAATATTAACTAATTAACATGAGCATCACTGGCATCTTGGACACACTGGATTTGAGATAAGACAGGTTTAAAATCTGGAGCTCTTAAAGCACAGGTGGACACTATTCTACGGGGAGAGAACAGGGCCAATGACCACCTGCTGCACTCTTATTACGCAAAAGCCATAACATCGACTCCAAGGGGGATTCCCACAGAGGAATTTCCTCAAGGAAGGTCCTAAGTAAAAAATGATTGTCAGAAAGCGTCAAAGGTTCTCATGTGCCCCTATTCATGCCCGGAGCGACGGGGCAGGTTGGGCCTCAAGGACCATCAGTCAGGTCTGGCTCCTCTACTGTGGGCATCAAACTTTCTCCTGGAACAAAACCTCTTTGAAAGCACAGAGACGCAGGAGGAGGACTGAGCCAGGGATGCCGTCAGCTGCCGCCCCAGAGCCCTCCTCCCCGCCCGCTTCCCTCGCCCCCACCCTCTTCCCCAAGGGAGCGCGGTCGGGACTGCTCGGCCCGCCCGCCGCCCCGCCTCACAAAGCCGCTTCTTCCCCGGCGCTGCGAGTCCCCGGGGCCCGGGGTGAACGGAGCTGGGTACCTTAGGAAGAGGCCAGGACCACCGTGCCCGGGGCGACCAAAAAAGAGAAC
>NW_022900950.1:35517620-35534063 GCF_012274545.1 Fukomys damarensis | reverse complement strand
TTCCTGCGGGCACCGGCGTGCGGAGCCTCAGCGCCCGGCCGCGCTGCAGTTCCTCTCTCGGCTTTGCCAGCCCCGAAAGAAACAGACCAACCAAAGGGAGGAAGAGAAAAAAATAGAGAAAGAGGGAGAGAGAGAGAAAACATCTCTAGGACCTTTCGTGGAAAGGGCAGTGACTGCAGCAGCTCTGGTGTGAGATTTTATTTATATTTCACTTATCAATGAAGTCCAGGACCTGGCTGCGAAAGGTGGAGTATTGGGGGTATAGCTAGAGTTTATCTTGTTTTTGTTCTTGTTTGCTTTTCAACCTGTAAGTACCTTTACACACCTTCTAAACTTCATTTTAGAAGAAACTGATCCAGTTAGACAATTTGTCCAAGGTTATAGAACTAGTTGGAGATTGATTTCGTACTTTGATACCAAATCCAAGCTGTTGCAGATTTTATTTTTACTCACGCAAAGAGATGCAGTCTATAATGCTCTGTGTAGCCTATGGTAAGAAATTAAACTCTTTAGAGATAGAAAGTAGATAAATGGTTAGGGAAAGAGGAAAATGAGAAGTGATTGCTAATTGGTGGGTTTTTCTTTTTATAGGGCGATGAGAACTCTCTGGGATTTGTTGTCATGAATACACAACTGAATATTCAGGAAGCCACTGAATTGTACATTTCAAGTAGATAAACTATATGTGGATTATATCTCCACAAAGCTGTTAGAAAAACGAATTGGAAGCCATCTTGCTGTGAGGAAATCCATAGACAAACATAGGAGGCCTGTGTTACAATTCTATTCTTTGTGGGCAGAAATTATAGTTGTGTTGGCATGGACCCAGTCATTGAGTAACCCAAGTTGTTCTTTACGGAGTTACTTTGACAGGGTGCAAGATTAAAATGGATCTTTGTCTTCAAGGATTTCCCAGCCTACGGAGTGTGCAGGGCACAAGATAATAAGGTTGCCAGAGGGCTAATTTAGGGGAGTGAGGCCAAGGAAGACCCTTGGCTTAGTCTAGGAAGGCCTGGACTATGATGTTTGTAGCCCATACAGCTGAGAGTGAGAGGTGTGGCAGGAAGTGAAGGTGGAAAGTTATAGGACAGAGTAGAACTGTGGACCAGAGTTCAGCTCAGAGGGGCAATCTAATTAGGAAGCAAATATTTGATTCTTTCTGAGTCTTTCTTATCCTGGTGTAGTGTGTGATTTTTATGATTGGGAAGAATCTAAATTTATGTTATTCTATAAGGGAACAGTAGTAGCACCCTTGACTCTTGTTTGCATCTTTACAGTATTCAAGCAGCTTTCTTCTTTCTTTCCTTTAAAGCTTCAAGGCCATATGGCTTCTAAATGATGGAGCTAGAAGGACCCTCCTGACTATAGATCTCTCCTTCTTGTCATCAAGTCAGCCTTTCTATATGTGAAGCTTTCTTAGAAGTGCAGAGTACTCTTAAAGAAACAAACAAACAACAACAACAACAACAACAACAAACTGTCCTCTTTGCAGCAGTAAAACCTGTTTTTACACTTGGAGTTTATGTACTTTTTCATTAGGAAAAAAAGCTACTAACTATAGCTCCTCAGTTGGGTCTGTGCAGTGAAATCCTGAATTTTGGGCTCCATTATAAAAAAAAAAATGACCGTGCAATTTCAGACTTGGAGGCTCTTTGTGTCGGTTACAATTGTCATCGTACTCACAGCACTTCTGTTTTCTTCCACACCTCCTTTCATCTCCCACCCCATGAGATTATCAACATCTTTGAAAGTCCTTTACTGCTTTTTGTTAACTTTCTTTTCTGGACTTGCTTTCCCATTCCTATCCCTACCTTTCCCCTACCTCTCTGGACCTTCAGTAGGTCCTCAGTGAGTGTTTGTCAAATGTCCAGTGTGGCTTTATCATTAGAAAGGGAATCATTTTTTTCCATGATAATAGTCTACAGTGCTGACATGTTTTGAAATTTGGAAGTTAATTGGCCCATATAGCAGGCAGGCTCCAGAGCTTTTGAGACAGAGTTGCAAGAACATTGGAGAATTGCAGCAATACTTTGCACAGTTTAATAAGATAGAATTAAACTCTAAATCTAAATGCCTGAAATTTAAAGTTGGTCTCAATCTAGTCAAGCACAATGTTAATACTTTAGTGGTAAGTAGGCTAATACTTGGGAGAAGAAGAATTTTAATACTTATCATAGAATTTTTAAACCCTGTGGAGATAAATTTATTAGTGATTTAAAGGCCTTTCAAGTCTTTTGTAAATCTTCCTTGTTTTATTCTTTGCTTACTTTTTTTTCAGAGCTGGGGATAGAATCTACAGCCACCTAGACACTGAAGCAAGGACTCTACCACCGATGTACATCCCCAGCACCTCCTTTCCTTTTCCAGTACCTCCTCTTAAGCTCTTTTATTTTCTTTCCTGAGATTCTAATGTCTAATTAACACCTCAGCAATACAACTCTCCCTTCCACAAATATTTGTGCAGAAATCTGGGGAATTCAAGAGAATGGAGTGCTAATCTCCTTGGAATTGAAAGCTGGAAGAAAATCAACAAGAAGGCTATAGCAGGAACAGATGCTGTCCCGCCCCAGGGAGTTATTATGGGTTGGAAGAAATAAGATATTGAAAATAAATGTTTGTGAATGTTATCAAATGTTATCAGCATCAGCCTAGATTTCTAAATGACTAAATACTTCCTACTGATAGGAGCAGAAGCAGATAAAGATTACAGTTTTCTGAATATATTCAGAAGAAAATAATTTGTGTCAGAAGACTGACCTAATTGGGCCACACATGATATAATGTGGGAGAATCTTTGGGAAGTAGAGAGTGTGTTGCTGGGTTGGCTCAGCTGGCTGTCAGCTGTCAACTCTGACCCACAGCCATGGCTTTGCAGCTTTGTCCAGTAGCCTTTCTCCTTTCCAAGGTCACAGGGCAGGATTATATGGACAGTGATGTGTCGTCCCTTAGGATGCTTTGGAATCTGCTTCTATGGGTGAAAGGCCAACCACTGAGAGAAGTACGGAAGGAACCAAAACTCTTCCCTGCCAGACCCTGATATTTTTAATCATCTAGCCTGTCATTCTTCACTATTCTAAGAAAATCAATTTTCCATGTGGCTAGATTTCAGGAAAGTGCATACCAGAAGATGGTGACTGCCCATGTGGGAAACTGATGCCAAAGGATAAATTTAGGTTTAGTGTAAATATGAAACTATGAAGTTTTAAAATTTCTGCACACTCGTAAAGAATTAGTACTGGGAAGTTCATCCCTTGCTGAAACAGAAATACTTGATTCTGCCCACGATCAGAGAAAGCATCATGATAGAGCTGAGTGTGGAGTTCACAATGAAGTATGAAAGGATCAATAGTCTGAGAATGAAAGAGGAGGGAGGAACATTCTCTGTTAAGAAAATGGCACCACAAAAATGACAAAGTTTGAAAATGTACGCAGCTTCAGCAAAAGCAAGCTGATGATATGGATGAAATGTGGAGGAGATACTGAAAGATGAAGTTTGAAATACATATCTCTGTTACCGTAAACTGCTCACACCACCTCTTTGTTAGGTACTTGCAGATTTACCTCCTAGGAAAATATTTACATACTTAGGAAAGAAGAAACAGGCTTGAAGAATCTCAGCAGCTACCATAAAAAGAAAATAAAAATGTCATGCTATGGGAAAAGAGTCATGTATGATATATAATTATTCAAAATTAACCACTAAAAAGGCTCTTCAGTGGAATAGAGAAGAGTAGTTTTCCCAAAAGAAGCTACTGTTGTGACATTTAACTGGAAAGACAGCCAAAAATTTAGATAAAGATTATACCCCAATGCCTTTCTATTGGAAGAATTTGTAGGAATTATTCAGAAAAACTGATGTTTGCAATTCTAGTTACCTTACATGGTAATAAAATAAAACAAACCCAGTGGATGTGTGTGTATAGAGAAGATTGACATATGATCACCTATTAAATAAATGACTTTTATGAGCTGAACTGTCAAAAATGAATTTTGATTGTTCTTTTAAATTTTCTCTTTCTTTTTGCTTATTTACAAGGTTAGCTTGAATGGTTAATTTTTCTTTTTGTGTCTCTTGGCCTGTTTGAATTCTATTTCATGGCACTAAGAGAGGCTGGGAAGGTAATGAGCAAGGTGCTAATGATGAGTACTGAGGAGTGAGTAATTTCAGGAGATGGGAAAAGATAAAACTAACATTCCATCTTCCAAAGCAAAAAAGTTTATTAGTGCTGGAAATAATTCTAGTTATTCCACATCTGGATGTGAGTAACTAATAGAAAGCAGGGACCACCAGAATTAAGTAGAAATTACTGAAGAACAAATCATGCCAGTTCATGTGGCACTAGCAGGTCAGAAATTTATTAGCCTAGTGAATATGTAGCAGAGACTACTAGTTGTTCCCCCAACCACCCAACATTCTCCTCATCTTTTTGTTTGAGGAACTCCCTAGGATTTATTTGGAGGAACAGTAGTTTAGGCAGAGACTCCACTTCCCAGACTCCTTTGTGGCTGGGAGTGGCTATTTGACAAGGCTTTGGTCATTGAGATTGATGAAGAGATAGAGCCAGCCTCTGCTACTTCCCTCCTACTTCCACTTTTTGCTCTCTTCTTCCCTTTTCTGCAGGCTGGTGGTGGAAACTTCAACCAAATAATGAGAACCACACCCAGTTTCAGCAACAATAGAGATGGTCCCTGAATACCCGGATGACTTCATAAAGAAAACCACCTATCCCTATTTTGTTTGAGCCACTGAGTTTTTAAGTCAATGTTATAGCAGCTTAGGTTATATTGTAAGAAATAAAATATGTGAGCTTTAATGTCATATGCTTAAGTCTAATGTACTTTTATGCAGGAGAAAATATGTGTAAAGACATTTATGTGAATCGGTAGCTGAACGAATAATTTTAAATTTATCCTGATTAAGCAGGGGTTGCAAACTATAGGCATCAGATGAAATCTAAGATTTTGTAGCACAGTATGTTGAAAAAAGCTTTTTTTTTAAAAAAAAATGTGAGTGCATTTAGGACAGTAAGTGCTCTCTGACTAATCACAGTCCCCACTGTCTTTTTCCTGCCTCTTTATTATATATTTATATACGCTCCTTGGCACCTGGAGGCATTTAACTTGGTAACTTTTGGGATATTACTTAGAAAAATAGACTATGCTGCTATTACAGTCAATTATTCTGTAGTTTAAAAATTAAAGAAGTTTATTTCTCACCTGACAGTTGTAGGAGAGCATTCTGTCAGTCATTTTCTGTTTCTAGAAATACATTGGGTATGAAGAATAGAAATGTATTTGGCCCCCATTGGTAGACAATGGGAAAACCAAGAGCATGGTGCTACTATCTTAGCTTCTGCCAAGAATCTTCTTCCAGCTTCATAATATTGCATCAGGGTAAGAGAACACAAGTAGAAGAGAGCTGAGGAAGGCATACTTGCTTTGTAATAATCCATTCTTGCAAGAATGAGCCCACTCCCATTAAAATCGCATTTATCCACCCCATGACATAAATATCTCCTGTTAGACTCCACCTTGCAACACTATAACATTGGGAATTGAGAGTATAACACATGAATTTGTGAGGGACATACTCAAACCACTGCACATTCTCAGCCAGCAAGTGTCCACCAAATAATCATAAAGAGGGTTAGGTTCTTTCCAACAAGTTGCTGTCATCTTCAGGCAGTTGTTTGCATGATTGAGGATGAATTACAACAAATCTCAACTGTTCTACTGGTAGAAAATGAAAAGCAAGCAACATGTGAATGATTTTATTGGCTATATAATACTCATAGAGTTTAAAACATTCCTCTGTACTCCTAATTTTCTGCAGATTTTTTTTAGCTGGGTTTAGATAATTGATCAGACTCCGGTTCCGGTTTGATTCTTTTTTTTTTTTTTTTGCAAAGTGGTTGTTGTAGTCAGCAGGGTTGGGCAAGGGAATACATTAAATACAGGACACATAACTTTTAAGATAAGTTTATGATACTTACCCAAAAAGTCAAATGCAAAGAAGTGCAAGTGATTAACTGTACAGTAGAAGCCCAAAGGATTCAGCTGAGGGCCTAGATTGCAGCAGTTTCCCATACAAGTCCAGCTAAAGGCTCAGAGTCCAAGGCAGTATCCTCAAGTCCAGCCAGTGGTCTAGAGCACACAACAATGTCTCATGCTCACCTGTCTTGGGGATCTGCACCTGGAAGGCCCAAAGGCTAGTGGTGGAAGCCAAAAAATCTACACTGGTTAGACAAAGGATTTGTGCCACCAAGCTGAGGGATCCACCTCGGAGTCAAGAAGTGATGCTCATAGTAAAGAGCATCAAAGCTCGCCTGATGAAAACAGCAGCCAGTCCCAGCAACAGCAAGGCCCCAAGCTCCTCCTTCAGTGAGAACAGCCTAGTTTGCATCAGGAAAACCATCCACAGCAAGTTTCTCCTAGAAAATCAACAGGCCAGGAATCTTCCCCTCCAGCTCTGTTTTTATAGCTATTGGTAACAATCTTTAGACAGATCCTCCATGCCCAGAATCATGTTGATTCAGTTCAGTTGGGGATTGCAAGTTGACCATTAGTCAATCCACCACAGTAGTGATAGTAGTCTTTCAGGAGGAAGCACATGCTGTCTGGTTTCTCTTTTTATGGTTTCAAGCACAATTGATACATAGTACCTAAATCTATTCATGAAGGGTTATACAATGGTAATATTCTGTTTCCATTGTTTCAGCTTCATTTCTTACTTGCATTACTCATAAAAAGATACAGTTACTTTAGCCTAGTATTTAATTATCCAGTGGTACAGTTCATACACTTGAGACAGAATAAATGGTTGAATTTTCCTTTATTTATGAATTTTAAGTTAATTCTTTTATACTCATCTTAATTATCCTCCAAAAGTGACCGATTTCTTTAACAACATTATGTATTCATGAATTTAAATATGTTTACAAGGTGTAGAGTTAGGGACTTCCTAAGACCACCTTCATTTTTATTTCAAACTCAAATTTAGAGGTGCTTCAAGACTACCCTCATTTCTGATACCAAATGTAAGTCTGGCAGTAGCTAACAACCCTCAGTTTTGGTGATCTACCAGAAGGGTTCACAGAACGCACTGAAATCTGTAACACTCACAGTTACAGTGCATTATAGTATCATAATAATCTGGAAAGGACTTTTATTAAAATCAGCTAAGGGAAGAAGCACTTTGATCAGAGTCCTGGTGAGTTCCAAGGACGAACTTTCTGTTTATCTTCTCCCAGGTTGTCATGGACAGTGCTAACTTCTTTTAATGACAAGAGATCCCACTTTTCCTTTTCATACAAAACCACTAATTCCACCATGGGGTCTCACTCTCATAATCTAATCTAACCCTAATTACTTCCCAGAGGCCCCATCTCCAATACCACTGCAACAGGAATTAGGGCTTAAAACTATAAATTTTGGAGGAACATAGACATTCTGTTTACAATACAGGTTTTAACAGTGGCAATAGTTATCAATACTCTAAAATTTTATGTTCAAATTTTATATGGTTGTGTTCATTTTTCTAGGGAGAGTTTTGATGATCATTGAAATTCAAGAGATCACTGACCCAAATTTTTAAACTACATTCATAAAATGTGAGCTCCTTAAAAAACAAAGCATGCCTATTTTCAATATGTGAAAAAATGAACTCCTTACATATTTTCCTTTTTTAAGAAGATATAAGGGCAAGAAGATGATTTGAAAGATAAAAAGTTTCTATCCTTTTTATTACTGCTTTATATAATTTTCATGGGAATTTGAGTTTGTAGAATAATTATGAATATATTTGCTGTGCAAATACAAGACCTTATGAAACTTGGGAGTGGAGGTACTAAAAATAGTATATTATATATATATATACACATGGACATATTTTAGCTAAGACAAAAACAAAAATTTCTGGCATCTTTTCACCTTTAAAAAAACTAATAGATTATTTTAGACCACTTAATATATAACAATTTCTTTAATTCTTTCAAAGGATGTCATTCTACTGATGAAATAAGACATAGGTGCTCCCACATTAATGATTAATGCAATAAATAACAAGACTATATATACACATGGACATATTTTAGCTAAGACAAAAACAAAAATTTCTGGCATCTTTTCACCTTTAAAAAAACTAATAGATTATTTTAGACCACTTAATATATAACAATTTCTTTAATTCTTTCAAAGGATGTCATTCTACTGATGAAATAAGACATAGGTGCTCCCACATTAATGATTAATGCAATAAATAACAAGACTGTTCCAGGACAGGTTTGGAGTCAGGGTGAAGTGCTTTTGGCAGATTTGAATCATGTTAGCTAGCTTTGCAGATTCAGTTCTCCTTTCTAGCTAGTACTTTTCATCTGGTTCAGAGGCATGTGACTGCTAGAAGCACCATGCATACGGTATATTCTAAAAAGCGACCACAGCGTTTTCAGTTCCAGGTATTCCCAAAGCTTTATACTCTGCACCCACGGCTCTTGTCATGATTCAGAACTAGCACTCACTGAATGACAAGAGCTGTCATTCCTCAGAAACATTAAAAATAGGCAGACTATACTCTGGAGCTCTGCTGATAAAATTTTCCTGTTTATTGCGTAGGCAGCTTTAGCGGCCCCATGAGATTAACCAGAGGCAAAGGACTGCAAAGATGAAAATCAGGGTACCTGTGCACCCCCATAGGTGTGGACGTTATAAAAAGTTCAAACAGCATGCTTCTCTCTTGGCAATTTGTTGAGGCGATATTATTTGAAAACAGAAGGATAAAAATGCAGCTTGAGGGATATAGAAAAAGAGAAGGAGAATTCTCATCTTGGTGGGGTTTGGGAGTTGAAAGTGTATAGGTATATGAGTCTAAACCTTCATTGTTCTATTGAACAATATTGTTCTCAGCATCTCTATTGCACACAGCATCTGCTTTGCTACCCAGTGAGTGGTCTGCTGGTATCTTTATTGTGCCTCAAAAGTTAGTATCTATGCCTCAGGAATACCAAAGATATAGGACCTCGTGCATTTCTTGTGAAATATTTATGCATTTTTGTTAAATTTTCCATGGGCTTTGTTTTTCTAAATGATGTATTTCTGTAATTGTCTTTTCAAATAAATACCTACCAAGTTTTGTAGTAGGAAGCTCTAAATATTTTTCCAGTCATAGTTTTTTATTTGAAGTCATAATTCAAAGCCTACCATTATACTTTATATCTAGATGTCCTTTCGGTGCCTCATGTGCTCATAGGCACGGCTTTTTGGGGGTGATTGGGTCATAGTTGTGCTATACCCATTGGTGGATTGGTTTAATGCACGGGTAAGTTTACAGGCAAAGGTGCTGTCAGAACGTCGGGCCTGGTCAGAAGAGGTGGGTCACCAGGGTCTTGGCCAGGAAAGGTATATTGTCCTCCCTGTTGACTCTGTTTCCTGGCTTCCATGAGATGAGCAGCTTTCTTCCACCCAGGCCCCTCTGCCGTGCTTTTAGTCATGAAATGACTAAAACTTCTAAAAGGTAAGCCCAAATAAACTTCATTAAGTTGCTGGTGCCAGATATTTTGTCCCAGCAATGAGGAAAGTGATGAAGACACCAACTAATCCTATAATAATGCTAAATGTATAATTTTCAAGAATGCATTGGAAACATTCCCACATTGTTGGTTTTGAAGCACCAAAAAATCAACAAACTATTTAATTTTGATGCATATGAAAATACTGAAAAATTATTAGAAATAAATAAAAATGAAATTCTCAATACCTCTTTTCTCAAAAAAAAAATTGATTTTTAGATTCAACCACCACATAGACCAAAGGTGAAACTGTAAGGAATGGTGAATTAATGCAGCCTGATTTGTCATAAACTAGTATTAATCAGTTTGACTATAATCTATATGTCAGAGCATTTATCTAAATTGATATGTTTATATCTGCTCCTTCAATATTCTAGAATTCTAAGACTTCAAAATCCCCCCAAATTTTAAAAATAAAATTGTTTTTTATTATTTAGCAATTATTCTTCATAGGTTTAGTTGACACAATATCATCATCTTTCTTCTCTAAACATACCTTAGAAAAGTGAATTTACTATATAATAAGGAGACAATATTAAACTCATGCTTAACATATCAGCTTCTATTTATTTTTCTCAAAACATTAAGATAAAACAAACATATAGTTAATTTTTACTTTATTTCTTTGTTAATGTTTCTGGTAGGTAAATAATTACTAAGGTACAGAGTTCTGGCTATAGAAAAATCTAAGGATAAACTACTCAGGCTTAATATTCTTTTGTCATAAAGTTCACCTTCTAAACTGGTTGAATCTATGTATTATTCCTCTTCAATCAAATCATGCAGACAGAATTGAAAAGACAGTTTTTATTTTGACAAAGTATACCTTTGACTTTTCTAGAAAATGAGTACATGCATCGAGGATGAAAAATATCCAAGTATGCATTTAAGAAGCTTTGAGATATTGATTTTTAAATCATATTTCAGAAACCATTACAGTTATGCTTACAAATAGTAACAAAGATCTCTATAGCACTCAATAATAGCTGTCAGATTAGATAAATAATAATGTACTCCATTTTAAAAGCAGTTTAACATCAGAGATAGATATACTTTACATCTCAATTTAAGATAGTTGACCAACAGACAACTATATGAAATATTTCTACTTTACATTCCAGGAAATTGAAAAGTTCTGGATCAGTTAATAGAAAAGAGAGAACAAATTAGCAATCGGGCATAATTTTATAATGTTCGTTATGTATATTGAAACTTTAATTTTTCTTGAAAATGTTTTTCTTATTTGGAAAAACATACTAGATCCTCAGGAAAGAATACTATTTAAACCCCTGTAATTAATTCTTTACTTTGTTAAAAATTATTTTCCCCTCCATTATTGGGGATTGAACCCAGGGTCTTCACACTGAGCTATATCTCAACACATTTTAAAATTTTTAGACAGTGTCTCAATAATTTGCTAAATTGCCCAGGATTGGTTTGAACTTGCAGTCCTCTGCTCTCATCCTCCCAGAGTGCTGGAATTATAGATATGTGCCACCAGGCCCAGCTAAAATTGGATATTTAGTAAAGATTTTATTGAAAATTTTAGTTATTTATTTTTTTAAACAATGGATGATCAGGAACTTTGGCAATCTGACACTAAGCAAAAATAAATAGCATCCCAATCTTGCAGAAAGTCAGGCTATTTAGTTTTGCTAAGTCTCACATTTCAGTGTTGTTTTGTTTTCAGTGAAAACCCAATGAACAAATCTTTTAGAAATGAAGTTTCTATGTAACAAAATTGATCAGATTTAAAACATATACTTGCAATTAAACATGTGAAGCAGAGCCACCTGCATATGTTAATGGGAGAAATAAAACACTTCCTACAACATTCACATGCTATTACTAGTGGGAGGCAGGCATCAAGATCATTCTGCAATATGTGGAAGCTGGTGAAATCTACCTCCCCAATGCCTATGGTCCCATTTTCTTTCTCACTTTTGGACAGTCAGGACTTTTGGAGAGAGCACAGTGATATGGGCCCTAAACTTGCCAATTTGTATGAACACCAACAACAAAAGAGATGGAGCAATGAGGGCTTCCTCACCCGCGCTGGGTTTTGTTTCAAGTGCCCTGGGGACCAGTTTTCTTTGGATATAGTACCTATGTTGTATAGTCTGGTGCTTTTCCACTCCCTGCTGGGGCATCTCCATATGTTCCTCCTCACTTCAGGTCTCCTGTCTGCTCCCTGGAGTCCTTTGTGGAGTTTCTGCCCTTCTCCACCTAAATGGGAGGTGTGCTTCTCAGAGACTGCTGCTTCATTTCATGTCGCCACGGATCAGCTTCTGCAGAACTCTTGTCACACAGCTTCTACCTTATAGAAGTGCAGAATAAAGGAAATGGTAAATTTTTTTTTTTTTGAGAAAAAAGTTAAGATCTCTTCAATGTATTCAGATAATCACTGCTTATCTTTTGGATGTTATTCAGCACTTTGATGTGTACTTTCCTCACCGGCAAGTCATGGCTCCTTTAATTTTCTCATTTAGGCAAGTTTACCCTTCAGGACTGCTAGATCACAGGAGATCGTCTGTGACTGACACTGAAATGCTCTCTGTTCTAAAGCCAGGTGTGTTACTACAACAGTGGCAACGAAGGGAGCCAAACAGGCATTCAGCAAGCTGAATGTTTGTTTCCAGAATTTGTGTTTGTTTGTTTTTTGGTATGGGTGCTTGTACTGTTTCCAGAATTTTAAAGAGAGGAAACTAGCAAGTTAGGACCTTAATAGGAAAAGACTTTAGGGTTGGGAGGGCTCACTTCCGATTGGGGTAAAGGAGGTCTTGGGCCACAGTGACCTCCACTCCCACACCAAGATGGAGTCTGGTACCCCCAGTCGTCAAGTTTGAGAGCTTCATCTTTGCAATCAATCAAAGTAAAAATGGTTGCCATGGACCATTTGTCTTTTGGGAGTTACTGACATGCATTTCTGACGTGTTATCTAGAAGCAGTTCAGACCCACCACATTCTCTCTCTGTAATCCCAGTCAGCCTCTGGATTACTTAGCCTTTAAATCCCAAGGACATAAGAATTCATAAGCCATCGGGGTGGGTGAGTAGGAGTATAAGCCAAGAGAGTTGGGAGGTGGAGATAAAATAAAGATACTGGGTCAAAGCCAAGGATGGTGGCACATACCTGTAATCCCTGTACTCTGAGAGGCTGAGGCAGAAGGATTGCAAATTCAACCCAGCCCAGGAAATTCAGCAGTTTAACAAGATTTTACCTCAAAATGGAAAATAAATAAATAAATAAATAAAAGAAACATAGCTCAATGTGAAGGCCCTGGATTCAATCCCCAGTACCACGTACATACATACATACATACATACAAAAAACACTGGGTCAGAAGGACCACAGTAGGATGAGGAATTTGGCAGGACAGAGGCTAGTAAGTGAAAAAAGTCTATTAAAAAGATGGAAGATCCTAAGGTGGAAAAAAATGGAGATAAACAGAGAAGAAAGACAAGAAATATAAAAGGCAGCTTTGCCTTTTTCATTTTTCTTTCAGTTTAGCTTAAGCCTTATTTTTACTTTAGTTGATCCTCATTTTTTTACTCATCATTTATTAACAGTGTTAGGACAAAATCAAGGATAGATTGATTACTTATTTTCTGGCTTTGATGAAATAGGCTTTTGTGGGGGGCACTGCTGTAGATAGAACCCATGACACTGGACCTTCTAGGCAAATGCTGTCTCACTGAGCTAAATCCCCATCCTTGGCCCAATTTCAATCACACATTTTTATTTCTGGTTTTGTTTTGTAACCATGTTCTTTGTCCTTATCAGCAATGGAAAAATTTAAATGAAAAATCATTGCATTTAGCAAAGAGAAAGTGGTTTTTACAAGTAACTACTTTTTATGAGCCCAAAGGATCAATGTAGGGCAACTGAAGTTTTAGTTGTAATTAATATAATGTTTTCTGTTTCATAGTAAATTGAAATGAGCAATCCAAAGGTTGCTGAAAGTATAGTATTATATCATCTAATTTTTCTTTGATAGCTATTTACTAGTAAGAAAACTGCTATAACCAACAATGGCTGAAACATTAACACTGTGCCTCTCTTCCTATAAAACCATTATATTATAGATACTCATGCACAACAGGACTCTGGGCCCATGTGTCTTCTTTGTATCTATTCCTAAGTGCCTACCTTAGGAATTCTCTTGGTCAGTTTATGGCCAAGAATGCAAGTTTTCTTGGTGCCTAGAACCTGTGTGTTTTGTTAGAAATTATTTTCTTAAAAATATTTTCCATGAATTTTGTAGAATATTTGACATTCCCTCTGAACTCTTAAGTTTTGACAACTCTTTGTGGGCCTGTATGACTTAATTTCAGCTGGATTTGACAAGAGCTCAGAGGAATATTTTTCTAGAGTGGTCTGAGAAATTTATTGCTGAGAAGGATGGATTTAAGAAACAAGGAAATAATAAATCTGGATTCTACTGAGTAAAAATAAATTATTTAATGTCTTACATTGTACAGACAAGACATATATTATCTCATCACTAAGTCCTCATGACAAGAACACTGTGAGATAGACAGGGAGAGAGTATACTTACTTGTCTTACAGACATTTGAGTTTCAAAGACATCTGAGTAAAAAGCTCACACTGCCTCTCTGTGGCTGAACTGGAACTTGAAATAGGGCTTTTTTGCTTAATGTAAGATTTAGGTTCCATTTCTGCCCCAAAGGCTGGCAACTTCATGTTTCTCTCATGGTATGTTACAGGCACATCCAGAAAGCAGAATCTCAGGCAGAAGTACCCGAAGGATCAAAACCTATGGAAGGCAGAAAGAGAAAGCAAGTGAAGGAGGAGAGAGATTAGGCTATAGGAGAAGCGATCTGGGATACAGGACCAGCAGCATTGGCAAAGCACCTTGAGGAGATCTGTGTTGGAGTTGACTCATAGCTGCCACACATTGGACTGCACTGGGCCAGAATGGCTGGGCCCACTTCACCCATTGGATATCAGCTGTCCTATGATATAGGCAAAGTGTCTCTCCTCAGATATCTGAATGGGTTGGTGGACAACTGAAGGCTGCTGACTGTACTCACAGTATCTGAGACAAGTCTTTTAAATACGGGCCATTCAGATAGGTGGCACATTTTGTTAGCCACCACAGAGAACAAGGAGTAGGTCGGGGCTGTGATTCATTTTGCTATGCTAGAAAAGAAATAAGGAAGGAAGAAAAGAAAAGAAAAGGGAAGGAAATGAAAAGAAAAATTAAAAAATTCTAGTTACCTTGTATTAATCACTTCCCCATCTCTGAGAAAAATTATCTGACTCCAATAATTTAAATGAGGAGAGGCTAATTTTGGCTCATTGTTTCAGAGAATTTAGTTTATGGTTTGTTGGTTCTAAAGCAGAAATGGCAAGGTAAAAGTCATGATAGGGGAAAGCTGCTGATCCATTATAGCCAGGAAGCAGACAGAAGGTAGGAGACAGAAAGAATAATAAACCTTGCCAGATCATGCCACGAGGGATCCACCTTGTCAACCAGGAATTATCTCTGCACAGTACAGCAACTCATCAACAGATTAATCTACTCACGCATATACTGCTTTCACGTTCCAATCATCTTCCAAAATACCTACCTCTGAACACATGGGGAATGTTTTGGGGAACGTTTTGGCTCTAAGTCATAACACTTCCTAGCTGCAAATAGAAGCTTTAAAGAATGCTTTCTGGAAAACCATGTGATCTTCTCAATAGATGCAGAAAAGGCATTTGATAAAATTAAACACCCATTCCTGATAAAAACCCTGCAAAAAATTGGAATAGATGGTCTATACCTTAATTTAATAAAGGCTATCTATGAAAAACCATCAGCCAACATCATATTGAGTGGCCAAAAACTGAAAACCTTCATGATAAAATCAGGAACAGGACAAGGATGCCCATTATCACCACTTCTCTTCAATATAGTTCTGGAAACATTAGCCACAGCAATTAGACAAGAGAAAGAAATTAAAGCAATAAAGATAGGAAAGGAAGAAGTTAAACTGTCATTATTTGCTGATGATATGATACTCTACATTGAAGATCCAAAAAACTCCACCAAAAAACTTCTAGACTTACTTGACAGATTCAGTAGAGTATCTGGATACAAGGTGAATACACCAAAATCAATAGCCTTCTTATACACAAATAACAGACATACAGAGAGAGAAATAAGGGAAAAAATTCCTTTTACAATAGCATCCAAAAAAATGAAGTATCTAGGAATCAATCTAACAAAAGAAAAAAATGATCTCTACACTGAAAACTACAGCACTCTGAAAAAAGAAATTGAAGAGGATGTAAAAAAGTGAAAAGATATCCCCTGCTCCTGGGTAGGAAGAATCAACATAGTGAAAATGGCCATACTACCAAAACTGCTATATATATTCAGTGCAATGCCAATTGAAATTCCAACACTATATTTCACAGAACTAGAAAAAAAAATCCAAAAAATTCATTTGGAATCATAAGAGACCTAGAATAGCAAAAGCCATTTTAGGCAACAGACACATGGCACCAGGTGTAACAATTCCCAATTTGAAACTATACTACAAAGCCACTGTGATAAAAACAGCATGGTACTGGCAAAGAAATAGGCCTGAGGATCAGTGGAACAGACTGGAAGACACAAAAACAAACGCAGATGTACTTAGCTACCTCATCTTTGACAAAGTTGCTGATGATCCTCAGTGGAGGAAAGATAGCCTCTTTAATAAATGGTGTTGGAAAAACTGGATGTCAACCTGCCACAGATTAAAATTAGACCCTTATCTTTCGCCATGCACTAAATTAAAATCCAAATGGATTAAAGATCTACATATTAAAACAGAAACATTAAACTTGCTGGAAGGTAAGTTAGGCAGAACTCTGGAAGACATTG
>NW_022900950.1:35494633-35517231 GCF_012274545.1 Fukomys damarensis | reverse complement strand
GTGGGGAGAAAGGAACCCTTCTCCATTGTTGGTGGGAGTGCAGACTAGTGCAACCACTATGGAAATCAATATGGAGATACCTCAAAGAGCTTGGACTGCAGGTTCCTTTTGACCCAGCCATCCCTCTGCTGGGTATCTTTCCAAGAGAACTAAAAGAATCATATCACAGAGAAGTATGTGCACCCATGTTTATAGCGGCTCAGTTTGTAATAGCTAAATCTTGGAAACAGCCCATTTGCCCATCCGTTGGAAACTGGATAAAGAAGATGTGGCTTTTCTATAAAATGGAATATTACTCAGCCATAAAGAATGAGAAAATAGATTCATTCATAGGAAAATGGATACATATTGAAGATATACTCCTAAGTGAAATAAATAAGTCACACATGTATAAATACCGAATAGTGTCCCTGGTGTGAATAGTCTGCAACAATGCATAAGATTCTAATAAGATTACTGACATTTAGAAATGGGAAGAAAGGAGCTAAAGGTGTAGGGAAGATGGGATGGGTAGGGGAAGAGCAAAAAGGGAAAAGAAAAAAATGTGAGAGAATGAAAAGATGAAAATAAAGTGTTTGTAGATGGGGAGGGGAGGGGGGGATGAAGGGAGGGCAGAGGTAAGGGGAAAAAATGAGAATCAAGACTTGTCATGTAGAGGTACAAGATCCCAACAATGAATGTAACTGTACTGTATCCCTAAAATGTACCAATAAACTCAATTAAAACTGAAAAAAAAAAAAGAATGCTTTCTGGTAATGGTCACATATGGACAGAAAGCTCTATGCATCCTTAAGATCACATCATTGAAATCTCAGCTTTGTTAAATGGATGCACACTGAGTCCATACTCTTCAGTGAAATAAATAGGGCATGCATATGTAAATACCAAATAATTTCTTTGATGCAAGAAACTAAAAGTGTAAATAAGCTTCAAATTGTATAATAGATAATGTGAAATAGGAAAAAAAGGTCCAAAGGGCAAGCGGAAGTGGGAGGAGTAGGGGAAAAGAATAAATATGTAAAAAGGGAAAAATAGAAAGAAAATCTTTGTAAATAGGGAGGGGTGGAATGGTTGAAGAGAGGGGTGTGGAATGGGGAAAAATAAGAATCAAGACATACTATGTAAAGGTACAAATTCCCAATAATGAGTATTAGCATATTGTATACCTAAAATGTATCAATAAAATTAATGAAAAAAGAAAAAAGAATCTCAGCTTTGCTTCTCTACATTGCAAAAGGAAAGAGGCTCATCCTTACTCAGGTGCTCAAGAAGAGTCAGAAGACAAAGTTTTATGTTCAACCTGAGTTCATTGCCACAAGCACAAGTCCTGATTTCATCATCATCAGTGTGCCCCAGAGTAGTGCTTCTCAGATCTAGTGTGCAAGAAAGATAAGCAGCGATCTTGTGAACACATACAGAGGCCTATGTTTCTGCTTCTGTTATAGTGAGTGGGGTCCATGATCCCTGCACCTTTATCAAGGTCTCAATAATGCTGACGGTGCTAGTCCTCTGACCACACACAGAGCAAGAGTCCCAAACTCCTCATCCTAACTTGGTCTTTGATTCAATATTTCGTCTCCATCTCCAATCAAAGTTATGGAAGCTAGAAGTCTCTGAAATCCCAGTGTTGGCAGCACTAACCTCTTTCCCAAAGTTTTGAAGGAGGCTCCTTTCTTGTCTGTTTCTTGCAATCCTAGGCTTTTTTTCTTTTTCTTTTTCTTTTTTTTCTTATAGCAGCATTATACTAGCCTCTGCTTCCATCTTCCCATGGCTGTGTTCCTTGTATATCCGTGATTGAGGATACCAGTCATATTTGATTAAGGACCTAACTCAATTTGCAAAGAGTGTCTTTCTCAAAAAGTTACATTCACAGGCACCAGAAATTAGGACTTCAACATATACCTTTCACAGGAGCCCAATTAACCCATATCAGTATCTATTATGTTAGGAAGGATCCAACATGGAATTTAACTATTAAAGAAACAGTAGCAGCAAATCAACTCTATTCTGAAGTATGCTTTAAACTATTTAATTCATAAAATTCTCAGTCATGAGGCTGTGGATGGAAGTGGTAAGCTGAGACTCTGGAGCGATCTATTTGACTGATTCATCTAATCTGTTTGGGCAGTGCTTGTAGCATGTACCAGAGCAGCTTTTCTTAGCATCTTCCTGGTAGAACCTCTAATTACTATCTTATCACAGATTCTGACATCAGCTAAATATGAGAGATACTTCAGACTATATCCAATCCTCTGATATAATACATGGTGTACACCAGGTCTTTAGGAGTGCAGAGTTTTTATATTTTGTTTAACTCTTTTCATTCCACTTTTACCGATGCCTACTTAACTTCAATCCTTTTTTCTCATAACATCTGTTTATATCCCTTCCTAATGATTTTGGCAAATGCTAATCAAGACTCCTGAAAGAAACGCCCAGACCTTTTGATTTCTGACATTTCAATGCACTGTATTTTGGTTCCTTGTTACCCAACAGGTTTCTTTTACCCTTAATTTCTCAAAAGCAGAGACCACTTCATATTTAAGTCACTTGTGTTAAGTTCATTACTTAGCACAGAAAAACAAAATGCTTCCATGCTTCCTGGATGAGTGCACAAATTTGGAAGATCTGTGTCTTTGTCACTGAAACACAATACCCAGCAACCACAAGTGAAAGGAGGAGAGGTTTATTTTGGCTCATGTGTCAGTCTGGTTGGCAGATTCCCAGAAAGAATCTGGTAGGGGGGCATGGTGAGGAAAAGTTGCTTACTCCCAGGAAGGAGGGCGAGAGAGAGAGAGAGAGAGAGAGAGAGAGAGAGAGAGAGAGAGAGAGGTGAGAGAGAGAGAGAGAGAGAGAGAGAGAGAGAGAGAAAGTCAGAAGCCAGGAGGGAGGATACACCCTTGCAGGTTACACCTCCACACCTCCAGTGACCTGCCAACCCACCCAGGCCTCGCCTCCTAACAGCAAGTCAGTTATAGCACCCCCATGGTCCAATGCTCTCCCCAAAGCCCTGTCTACAAGCACATGAGGTTCTTGGAGGACATCTAGATATAGAATATGATAAATCGAAATACTTCATAGCAAGGAAGTGGTTAAGTCAGTTAGGATTTATATTTCAAAGAAAAATTATAACTCTCTGTCTTGAAAATTGTAACATTATAAAAATATAACATTATAAAAAATTTGCAATCTTGCCAAAGGAAAGCAGTACACAGTACAACAATTGTACATATTGTGCTCACTTTGGTAGCACATATACTAAAGTTGGAGCAATGGTACATATGCTGGATTTATAATGAAAAGAAACATGCATGCATGTAAGGGCCAGACAATAATTAAATAAATAAAAATAGTCATGTCAAAATGTTGGATTATGGGAGATCCTCATTTTTACTTTTATTTCTGTCAACATTGCTATAATTTAGCTTCTGTGATACTAATTACATCATTTAAAATAAGGGGAAACAAGTTTGTGATTTGTTGAACACCACAGTTGGCCTGAGGATGAGCCTTTGGGCCCCAGAAGTGATGGGATTTGGAAAAGCTCAAGAATATAGCTACTAGGTGAGTCCAGTCAGTCAGCCATTATAGAAATCTCAAAAACTGTACTTTCCTAAGCCATCTGCAGAAAAGACATCTCCTTTGCTAATGCTATTTAAAATTGTTAGCTGTCTGCAACATCTATGAATCCAAAATTGCATAAGTTCATGGAATTTCATTTATGTTAGTATTCATGTTAACTTATCACTAGATGTTTTAATTCTTTAGCATGTTTTTGGTTCATTGCATTGATCAACATGATCAGTATGTTCAGCATTTGGTAACATTCTATGAGCTTTTCATGAGTATAGACCCACAATCTGTTCAAAGATTTCTGGGGCTTGCTCTTCTCCAGTGTGCACTTTGGAGGTAGTAATGACATGCTGGGATTTTTGCTACACAGATATTGCTTATATTTTTATTAGTGTTATACATTCTCCAGTAAGCTTCAACTACAGCACCTTTATGAGGGACTCAGAATGTGATCACCAGTCTTTCTCTTTGAAGCTCTTCTGTTCTGAAGAAAACTCTGCCAAATAAAAACTCTGCTTTTAGCTCAGCCATGGATGTCACTGCCAAGCCTGGAACCTAAGTCTGCTCTCTGATATGTCCCATTATTGGAGCAGATTTTGCTTTCTCTTGTGAGCAAAAGTCCAAGGTCTGACTTCACCTCCTATTATCTGTGTTGAGCACCCTGATACTAAAGGTATCAGATAAATCTTTTCTTTCAAAAAAAACATCACTGAAGATTACACCCAGAGGTGCTCTATTTAGTAGATAATAAATGTATGAAAATATCCTATCTCAAACACAGTGTTAAACTCTTGTGCATAATGGCTTTGTTCTTCACCCTCACTTCTGAGTTTTCATTCTTTTTTTTTTAAATAATCAGTACCAGGGGTTGAACTTAGGACCTTGCACTTGTGAGGCAGGCATGGCACCACCAAGCTAAATCCCCAGACCCCTCACTTCTAAGTTTTAAGCCTACCTTTGAGAGCAAAATATGGATCTCCTTTGCTAAATAAGTGGTCCTCTATTCAAGTTATTTTCCTTTTAGCTGCACAAAAAAAAAGAAAAGCTTTACTGAATAGTTTCTCTGGTGTGAATAATCTGCAATAATAAGAAGATCCTAATAAGATTACTGACATTTAGAAATGGGAAGAAAGGAGCTAAAGGTGTAGGGAAGGTGGGATGGGTAGGGGAAGAGTAATAAGGGAAAAGAAAAAAATGTGAGATAATGAAAAGGTGGAAATAAAGTGTTTGTAGATGGGGAGCGGAGGTGGGGGTGAAGGGAGGGCAGGGACAAGGGGAAAAAATTAGAACCAAGACTTGTCATGTAGAGGTACAAGATCCCAACAATGAATGTAATTGTACTGTATCCCTAAAATGTACCAATAAACTCAATTAAAGCTGAAAAAAAAGAAAAGCTTGAAATTAGAGTTTCCTTTAGTATGATCAAATGTTGTGAAAGATAGCTTTTTTCTGTAAGTCTTTCTGAAAGCAGAAAGAAAAAAAGTATGAAAACTCACTGTCTCTCTCTAGAGTAAATCTGAAAAAATGGTGATATTTCCCCAGGATCTGCAACTCTGATACACAGACATAGATACACACACACATGCACTCACAGTTAGGTCTCCATCATGATGATCAAATATCTAGGATAAACAACATAAAGGAGAAAAGGTTTATTTTAGCTTATGATGTAGGAGATTTCATTGCATGGTTCCTGGGCCCTCTTGCTTGGGCATGTGTTAAGGCAGTACTGCATGCCAGGAATGTGAAGCTTACAGAGGCCAAGAAGCAAAGACAGAATAGAGAGAGAGAGAGAGAGAGAGAGAGAGAGAGAGAGAGAGAGAGAGAGAGAGAGACTGGCAACACCTTCTAGGGTACACCCCCAAAACCTCCAACTTCTTTCCACCAAGCCCCACTTCCTGAAGATTCTACCACTTCCCCAAAACACCACAGACTGTCAAGCAGGCCTTTAGCTTATGGTCTTTTGGGGGACATTTATAATCCAACCCAAACATATGCAAACATTAAAACCCTAAAATCTGTAACCACTTAGGAGAGGGGCACAGGATTTTATTTAATCTTTAAAATTTTTCTATATGGATTACCAGTTAACAGAGAGCTAAGTATTAACCCATCCTTCCTTTTCCTATTGACTTTTCCTCCAGTACTATAATGTGAGTGTGAAGCTGCCATGAAGTGAGTATCTTTGCTCCATCACACCCTTCCACCATGATGTCTCTCTCTTGGAGCCAGCTGACCAGGGATTGAAGCCTCTGAAACTGCTGAGGCAAAGTAAACCTCCACTATAACCTTTTTCTCCTTTTAAGTCGAATTATGTCAGATATTTGTCACAATGACAGAAAGCTAACACAGAGAACAGTTCTACGGTTATTTAGATGTTAGAATTAGAACACAAGAATTTAAAAGATGTTATTATTATCTTAAATGACATAAAGGAAAAGGTGCTGGTAGTAAATGTGATGATAGAAAAGCATAGCATAGAGAAAAATAAAAACTTATGAAAAAGAATCAAATGTGAAGTCTAGAGCCAAAATATACAATGTATTAGTTTTCTCTGTGTTATAGCTTATATCTAGATGTTTCCTCAAAGCCTCATGTGCTCATACCTGGGGCTTTTGGGAGGTAGCTGGGTCATGGATGTGTGATGCTGGATTAGGTGTGTGATACTAGGATCAAAGGTGTGTGGTAACTAAATTGGCTTAGCACAGACCTGGGTGTGGAAAATGGAAGCCCCATGCTGGAGGTGGGTGACAAAAACCATTAGGCTTGTAGTTTGAATGGAATAAAAGGCAAGATGGATGGCAGGCTACTGTTGCTTGCTGCTTGTTGCCTCCAGCCTGCTCTGCCATAGACTATTTCTCTGTGTTGCCCCTCAGCCATGCTATCCTGTCATGGAACCAGCTGACTATGGGCTGAAACCTTTACAAACTGTGAGCCAAAAGGAGTCTGCCCTTCTTTAACTTGTGGATGTTGGGTATTTGTCTTAGCAATAAGAATAATAACTAAGGCATAACCTAAGTAAGGAAGTGAAAGATTTCTATAATAAAAACTAGTATTCTAAAATAAGAAATGTAAGAGAACATTAGAAAATGGAAAGATTTCCTCTGCTCCTGGGTAAGCAGAAATAATATTGCCAAAATGGACATATCACAAAAAAACAGTATGTAGATTTAATGTAATACCAATCAAAATACCAATAGAACTATAGAAAACAATCTTAAAATTTATTTGGAACTGGAAGAGACCCAGAGTAACAAAAGCAATACTGAGCAACAAGAGCAAAACAGGAAGCATCACAATCTTGTATTACTACAAAGCTACAGTGATTGAAAAAAGAAAAAGAAAAAGAAAAAGGGCTGGGCGTGGTGACTCGCACCTGTAATCCCAGCACACCGAGGCTGAGGCAGGAGGACTGCTGTGAGTTCAAGACCAGCCTGGGCTACATAGGCAGGTCAGTCTCAACTACATAGTGAGACCTTGTCTCAAAAAAAAAAAAAAAAAAAAAAAAAAAGGGCTGGGGATTTGGCTCAGTGGTTTTGCAGCCTGCCTTAAAAGTGCAAGGGCCAGAGTTCAATCCCCAGTACCACAAAAACAAAATATTAAAAAAGAAAAAATTTAAAAAATCCAGCATGGCACTGGCACAAAACCAGGCATGCAGATCAATGGGACAGAATAGAGGGTACAGAAATAACTCCAAGCACATTCAGCTATCTATCTTTGACAAAGTGACTGAAAACAAATGTTAGAGAAAAGATAGACTCTTTAACAAATGGCACTAGGAAAATTGGTTATTCACATGCAAAAAAAAAATGAGTCTAGACCCATATTTCTCACCCTGTATTACAGTAAAGTCCGAATGGATCAAAGACCTAAATATTAAGACAGAAATGTTGAATCTGCAGAAAGATAAAACTTTTGAAGGCATAGGCATAGAGAAGGACTTTCTGAGTAGAACCCTAATTGCATAAGAAATAATATCAAGAGTCAATAGTTTTTCACACCAGGGAAACTATTCGGTATTTACACATGTGTGACTTATTTATTTCACTTAAGAGTATATCCTCAATATGTATCCATTAGTACACAAGATCCTAATGGGATAATTAAGAGTGTGAAATAGGAAGAAAAGGGCTAAAGGTGTAGGGAAAGTAGGGAGGGTAGGGGAAAGGAAATAAGGGAAAAGAAAAAAATATGAGAAAATATAAAAATGGAAATAAAGAGTTTGTAAATGGGGAGGGGAGGAGGGGGTGAAGGGAGGGCAGGGACAAGGGGAAAAAAATGAGAACCAAGACCTGTCATGTGAAGGTACAGGATCTCATTAATGAATGTAACTGTATTGTAGACCTAGATTGTACCAATAAACTCAATTAAAAAAAAAGAGTCAATAAATAGGATTATATCAAATGGAAACAATCAACAGAGTGAAGTCACAACTGCAGATGGGAAATACTTTTGCCAGAAATGCAAATTAAAAAAATTGAGATTCCATATTACTCTAGGAAGGAAGGCTACCTTCACAAACTCAAAAACAACAAATGCTGGCACAGGTAGGAGAAAAAGGAACTCTTATATTTTGTTGGTGAGAATATAAACTAGTACATAACCACTATGGATATTGGTGTGTATATTTTTCAAAAAATTAAATCTAGAAATTGCACTGACCTAGTTAAACCTCTTTTGAGTATCTTCCCAAAAGAGTTAAAATGTATTATAGTCTTACATATATACTTATGGTTAAAGCAGCACAACTCGCAATAACTAAGTCTTGGAAACAGCTTATATGTCCATCAACAAATGAATGAACAAAGAAAACATGGCACACACAAAAAGGGGTTCTACTCAGCCCTAAAGAAGGAAAAATTTAAGTCATTTGTAAATTGTTTCCACCTTGAAACCATAATGCTAAGCAATATAAATTAGACACAGAAGGTTAAATATCACATATTCTCTCTTACATGAGAAAGTAAAGTATAAATAATCTAAAGAGAAAAATAAAAGATAGACCATAGGAACAAGGAGGTAGACCTTTTGCAGATGAGAAGGCATCTAAGGATGGAGGGAGAGTAGAAGGAGGGGAAGAGAAAGGGAAGGAAAAAGAGCTAAGATGCAATCTGTGTGGTATTGCATCTTCCCAAGATTAGTGTATTCATTATGTATTGAAAACATGTACTAATAAAAAAATCTATGAAAAGGGACTCCTCTTATAAATGGTCAACTTGATAGTACCTACTGAGCCATTTCCCTTCATACTGATTTTTTAGTGCTTTTTGTTAAGTACCAAGATATATTATATATGTGGCTATTTCTAGGCCCCCTATTCTAACCTGAGGAATTCATCAGTCCTTCATTACTACATTGCTTTCTTCTATAAGATATTACCTGATGTAAGGACATAAAATCCTGGTGGGCTGGAATGTGGCTCAGTAGTAGAACACTTGCCTAACACATGCAAAACCCCGGTTTCTATCCCTAGCACCACAGGGAGAAACAAAGGAGGACTGAGTTGGTAACATGTGCTTTAGAGGAGATTATGTTTAGTTCTTCTTATTATCTTAGTGTTCAATTTAGAATTAATCTTCAGGTAAATTTATTGACTTAGAAGATTATAGACTACTAAAAATTTAAACATGCAATGCCAACTCATATGGATGTCATGCGTGCACACACACACACACACACACATGAACATACAAATATACATACATGTCCATAAATACCCATATGTACTTTCTTAAAATCTCTGAGTTTAGAAATGAGAAAAGAAATTTTGTTAAAATTATATGTGAATTATAATAAAATTGATTCTCTCTATATAAGGATCTCTGTGATGACCAAATTTTATGAGCTTGAGATATATCTATGATTTTTGAGTTATTAATGAGTTTCAGGCTCTGTGTTAAAGTGTGTTTGTTCATTTAAACCTTTCAATAATTACTCTAAGTGGTTATTATGTTTCTTCTTTTAAAGATGTGGTAGCTGTGAAGAAATAGTACAGCCTAGTAATCAATTGGTATCTTTTCCAGTTTGCTCAACAGAAGTGTCCATTGTGCTTTTGACCTCAATCACTTATGTTGAAGATTTCCACTCTTATTTTTCCTCTCCTGGAAATAGTTTTCCCAATTCCCTGATTAATTTTTTTTGTGTGGAACTTCTCTTTGTTTAATACCCTGTAGGCATTGCTCGTTTTCTTCTTTTAGTGTTTATCTTCCCACCACAAGAACACAAACTCCATTAAGCCAAATTCATATATGTATTGCCGTGTTTTTATCACCCAGAAGATTGCTTTATATAGTGGACAATCAATAAATATTTGTGAATGAATGAATGAGTGAATGATTCAAATGAGATGCTCTGTGCTTTTTCCCGTACACTATTCTAGTTATAAATTTTAAATGATAAATCTGAGATGGCTGTTTCTCTTTAGATATCAAAAGAACTTTAAGAAGTGCTGTAGTAGGTGTATTCTTTTAACTTAGCTATGTCTCAAATTGGAGAGACTGCCAAATAAATCAATTCCAACATAGTTAGGTGTTTATGTGTATATATGTGTCTGCAAAAGCATGCGCTTATGGATAATGTTTACTAGCAAATTAAATGCTTTGTGAAAGCAATGACAATCTATAAAGGGCTGTTCTGAAGTGATATACTTCTATTATTATTCTGATGCTATATGATCATTTGTTATCCAGTTAGGCCCATGTTATCAACTTATGGCAGGCTGAGAGCACAAGAATGAATGTAATAAATCAGTCTCCTTCTTAGTTTGCTCAATGTAAGTATCCATCTTACTTTTGGCTTGACTTCAGTCTGGTTTGTAATCCCCCTACAAACACAGAGGCCTGCACAGAGAGAGGCATCAACATTGTCTACAATGGTAGAGACAAAGTGATAGAGACAGAATAGAGACAAGGAGGCAAGGCAGCAGATTTATAGAGAGATGGTACAAATGTGGGGAGAGTGTGAGAAATGTTTGCAAAGTGATTAAAAGAGGAAGAAAAAAGTGAGGAGAAAGATTGCAATAGGAAGAGTGTCCTGTGAATAAAAGTGATAAGACTAGTAAAATATTGAGACTTAAATCTTTGAAGAAAACACTAAAGATTTACAAGTGTCTTGCAATGGGCATATTATTAAGGTATGAGTTGCCCTGCCCATGGGATGACTTCTTTGAACAGCCCTAAGCTTGCCTCTAGGTACCTGTACAAGACTAGTTTGTTGAATGAATAAACAAGTGATGGAATAAGTGAATGGCAAAAGGAATTTAGGTGTATAGTTTTTGGATTTACTTTCTTATAAATCTTACTTTAGAGTCATACATTATATCTGGGATTATGTATGTGTGTATATATGTATATATATATGTATATATATATGTATATATATATACATATATATAAAATACATATTGGTGGACAAAGGAAAGGACAGGGTAATAGAAATGGGAAAATTCATAGGAAATGAGAAACCAAGCATTCTTAAGGGACAGCATAAGCTACAGAAGAGTAGAAGATGACAAAAAAGATTTTTTTTCCCAGAGGTAACACAGCAATACAGCATTTTTCTTTAAGTTATTGCTTACACCATAAAAACAGGGATAGATCAATTGATGCCACTGTCTCAGTCTCTAAAACAACTGTCACATGATATGAGGTTTCCACTGCATAATCTGGGGACTCTTCAAAAGCACCTATGAAACTTGCTCTTGAAATCCTCTTGTAGGTCTCCTGCCTTCAGTGGACATGTTTGCACATTCTAATTTGGTCCTAGAAAAAAATTAAGAAAAAAATAAGTTCATGTAAGTTCTTGAACCAAAAATAAGGGAATTGAAGGGAACTTACTGTTTATTCATAGTTTAAAGGCATCTTGGTTCCATTTGTTAAATATGTGACAATATATCACCTTTGGATGATAATATAATGAATTATAATGAATATAATGGATTCTCATCAGGGAGGATAGAAATTTCAACAAAAGGTTGGCAGATGAAATTAAAAACTGAGTGTCAAAATTTAGTGAGAAGAGTGAAATAGCCCCTTCTACTTGCATATATGTTCTTTAGTGACAGCTTTAGAAGTTGATTTACTTAGCCAAAGCTCAGGAAGCCAAGAGTAAAGCTCAGAGGCTTACACAGAAGTTTGAAGAACAAGAAGAGAAAGATGTTCAAAGAGGTGAGAAGGAAGAGACAGCAAAGTAGTTTAGAGCAAGGTGCAGTGTCCCTTATCCCAAAGAAGAGTTTAAATGAGAAGGTGGTCATTAACAATGAATTCTTCAGAGAAGTAGGGTAGTTAGAGACAGGATTGGGTCAGCTGGCTTGATATCCTGGTGACCTTAGGAAGGCATGTCAGTGGAGTGGTGAGGATGGAAGCCTTATTTGGTCAATTGGTTGAGAAGCCAAAACATGGTGAGGTGTTGATGACAAAGTGCTCATCATTCTTTCAGATTGTTTAGTTATAAAGAGAGGGTGAGACTGAGACAGAAGCTAAAGTAAGGTATGGTACAGTGGGACGTTTCTTTACATGAAGCAATGTGAACATTTTGAGTTAAGGAAAAGTTGCTGGTAGGGAGGGATACAAGAGAGGGAGTGTACAGCCGGGGTCTGAGAAGCACATCCATTCTGGTCAGGAAGCACGCTTGGTCCTGGTTCTATGGGGGAAATTCGATATGGTTGCTCTTTATCCTACAACACTTTCCCCAGAAAAATGCCAAGTCATGAGTGCAGGACATGCCAATGTGTTATGTCTTTTAGAGGATCAGGTAGACCTATTGTAAGCCTATGTGAAGAGACCAGGTTATGATTTGTAGTGAAAGTGACTGCTCATTAATCATCTTGGTTTGTGCATTGCTGGATTTTACTGGTAATAGCACTATACTTTTTGAAGGTGCCTTGCTTTAGAAAATCTTCACTGTTTGAGGTTTTCCTTCAGTTTTCTTTTCACAGAGCAGAGAGGAAGAGGTAGATTTCTCAACTCTGGTGCCCTGTGCATTTCCCTCAGCCTTCTAAGTAACTGGGATTATAGGCATGCACCATCATGACCTGCTTTAATTCTTTCAGAA
Source organism: Fukomys damarensis (assembly GCF_012274545.1). Lineage (NCBI taxonomy): Eukaryota > Metazoa > Chordata > Mammalia > Rodentia > Bathyergidae > Fukomys > Fukomys damarensis. The sequence goes on along the minus strand of NW_022900950.1, from coordinate 35,504,607 downwards.
AAGTGTGTAGTATTCCAGAGAAGTTGAAGATCCTTGCATTTATAGAGGCTTAACTCTTGGAACTTCAGCGCGTGGTTTAATCTTAAAACACAATAGAATTTAACAGACAGCTGTTTGTGTGATATGACTTTAAGGAAACTCAACTACAAAAGAGGGAAGACACAACGGTATTTGTCTGAGGACATGTACGCAATCGGTGGTTGAACTGAAATTGTATCTCCAGTCCCCTTGAATTTCTTTGGCCTAAATATTTGGTGTCTATAGCATGAAAGGGAATGGATTCCAGATTACTAAAGCAAACCCCACAGCATCATTAGTTTAGATAATCACACAACTGATGAAAGTTTTATTGTTTTCTAGGTGGTGCAGAAATAGTTTTTTCTGTATCGACGTTAGTTGTGGGTTAATAGGTTTCCCTGTAGGCTGGGGCCAGGCTGTTGCAATGGAAGAGTCCCACTTGTGGATATACAGTTTCATAACTGGGCCTTAGTGTTTCCTATTTCTTCATTTGTAATTTATGCCTCCCATATGTGGCATGTGGGGAAATATCCTGAAGGCTGTTCTAATGAAATATGCTGAATATTAGGTTTCAATCAGTTTACAAAGTCTAGAAAGTGTTTCTTAAGGACTTTGAAGTCTTCTACTGAAAAGTCATTTAAAAGAAGAGTCTAATTTCATTTTTTTATTGTGGTTCAGAAATGAACATTAGCTTGATGAAATATGCATCTTCCATCTTTCATAAACAGGATGTCCAACAAATGGCACAAACACAGAAAAATATACAAACAGGTAAATATGAAGAATTCTGTAATCACTCTCCCTTTCCTGAGAATAAAAAAAGACAAATACTTATCTTTCTTTTCCTCATTGAATTTATACCTTTTAGGTATACCGTAAAATTACATTCATCATTGGGATCTTGTACCCTTACATGACAGGTCTAGGTTCTCATTTTGTCCCTGCCCTCCCTTCACTCCCTCCTCCTCCTCATTTACTCTTTATTTCCATTTTTTCATTTTCTCATGTTTTTTTCTTTCCCCTTATTTCTTTTCCCCTACCCTTCCCCCTTCCCCTACACCTTTATCCCCTTTTCTTCCTATTTCACACTGTCAAATATAACATTAGGATCTTATGTACTGTTATAATTTTTCACACCAGAGAAATTATTTGGTATTTATACATGTGTGACTTATTTATTTCACTTAGGAGTATATCCTTAATATGTATCCATTTTCCTATGAATGACTCTTAATTTCTCATCCTTTATGGCTGAGTAGTATTCCATTTTATAGAAAAGTACATCTTCTTTATCTAGTCTCCAACTGATGGGCAAATGGGCTGTTTCCAAGTTTTAGCTATTACAAACTGTGCCACTATAAACATTGGTGTGCATATATCACTGGGGTATGATTCTTTTAATTCTTTTGGAAAAATATCCAGGAGAGGGATGGCAGGGTCAAATGGAACCTCTAGTCCCAGCTCTTTGAGGTGTCTCCATATTGATTTCCATAGTGGATGCATCAGTCTGCACTCACACCAACAATGGAGAAGGGTTCCTTTCTCCCCATAACCCTGCCAAAATTTGTTACTGATTTCTTGATAGCAGCCATTCTTTGTGGGGTGAGGTGGAATCACAGTGTTGTTTTCATCTGCATCTCTCGAATGACCAGTGATGTGGAGCATTTTTCGTATATTTACTTGCTGCTTTTACTTCTTTGAGTCATGTCTATTCATTTCAGATGCCCATTTTTGAATTGGGTCTTTATATCTGGGGGGAGCTGAATTTTTTGAGTTCTTTATATATTCTAGATAATAGTTTTTTGTCTGAGGAGCAGCTGGTAAAAACTATTTCCTACATTTTAGGTTTTCTCTGAGTTCTGTTGATGGTTTCTTTTGCAGTGCAGAAGCTTTTTAATAAGATGAGATCCCAGTTGTTGATTCTATCTGCTAGTTCCTGTGCTACTGAGGATTTGTTCATAAAGTCTTTTCCTATGCCAATGTCTTCAAGAGTTCTGCCTAACTTAGTTTCCAGCAAATTTAGTGACTCTTTTTCTAAAATTTAGATCTTTAATCCACTTGGATTTTAGTTTAGTGCATGGTGAAAGATAAGGGTCTATTTTTTTTTCCTCATTGGTTCTCATTTTTCCCCTTGTCCCTGCCCTCCCTTCACCCCTCCTCCCCTCCCCCTTTACAAACATTTCATTTCCATTTTTTCATTTTCTCATATTTTTTCTTTTCCCTTATTAGCTTTCCCCTACTAATAAGGATCTAGTTTTAATCTTTGGCAGGTTGAAATACAGTTTTTCCAACAGCATGTATTAAAGAGGCTATCTTGCCTCCAGTGAGGATGGTTGGCTCCTTTGTCAAAGATGAGGGAGCTAAGTATTTATCTAGTTGTTTCTGCATCTTCCAATCTATTCCACTGGTCCTCAGGTCTGTTTCTTTGCCAGTACCATGCTATTTTTATCACAGTGACTTTCTAGTATAGTTTCTAATTGGGAATTGTTATACCCGCTGCCATGTCTCTGTTGCCTAGGAGGGCTTTTCCTATTCTAGGTCTCTTCTGGTTCCAAATGAAATTTTGGATTATTTTTTCTAGTTCTGTGAAATATACTGTTGGAATTTCAATCAGCATTGCATTGAATCTGTATATCAGTTTTGGTAGTATGGCCAGACAAATGCTGATCTTTAGCATTCTGTTTCTCAAGTAAAGGTAAAGCAACTTACTGTAGTACTAAAAAGAAATATGTCTCACATGTATTCATGATTAATTTTGGAAGCTACAATGATAGGCTACATAAAATTTCTGATACTTTACTATTTCTCAATTTTATCATATGCATTCTCTTGTTCTCCACATTGCTTACTAATTTGAGTTTGGTAGAGCATAGAAAATTATCTGATGTGAGATAAATTCTTGAAAATGTAATAAGAGCAGATAAGTAGCAAATCTCCAAATATGGACTTGATCTGGCACCAGAGTCATTCTGAAGAGATTAATATCTGTAAGAGTGTGATGGGCATCAGGATGCTATGGAGTCCAGCTGATTGGAATAGTATGTAGCACTGAGGTATAAAGTGGGGGTGAACAGAGATGGTGCTGCCACCTGTATATCAAGCTGAGATATGTGTGATTTCACTGAAAACTCCTGACCATCAAAAAGCTATTTTACCAGATGCAATGGACACTAATCATTTTGGATTTTTAAAATTTATTTTGAGACAGAGTCTTGCTGTGTAGTTCAGGCTGGCCTTAAACTCAATGTGTGCCCAGCCTGGACTTGAACTCACAGCAATCCTCCTGCCTCAACCTCCTGACTGTTGGGATTATAGGCTAGTGCTACCACACCACTCAAACTATTTTGATAGAGGAAAGAATGGAAATTTAAGAATAAAACGAGATGATACAAATAAGCACAGTTATATTATATCTAACATACGTAATCCTTATACTCTCCTTCTGTACTCTCATCTGAGGTTTCATCTTCACTTTTTTTTTTCCAGCTTTAATTGAGTTTATTGGTACATTTTAGGGATACAGCACAGTTACATTCATTGTTGGGATCCTGTACCTCTACATGACAAGTCTTGATTCTCATTTTTTTCCCTTACCCCTGCCCTCCCTTCACCCCCTTCATCTTCACTTTTAAGGATATACTTTTTTTTCTCTTTAAGTCAGATGTCAATCTCCCAGATACACAGTGGGGATGTGGAGCAGGTGGTTTGTCTTTACCATCTCTCACTCAGAGGAGGTATGGTCTATGGCTTCTTAAATTCTTGAGTGATATTTAATTAATGTTTATATGGTTGCAGGAAATGATTCATTAACCCTGGTGGTTGTTTCTTAACTGTATAAAAATACTGGGTTTAGAAAACAGGTTTGATCTAACACGAGAAACCTCAATTCAGATAAAACGCTATTATTTGCAAAAATCATATGTCTTTCTAAAGATTTTCCATCTGTATGGAAGTGCAGAATAAGATTAGAAATCACTAAGGCATCAGATTTCAACTTCCTGCTATTTGTTGACAAATTGCTGATTAATACAGAGCTTCAATTTTTCCATCTAGCGGTCAATTTCCCTGAAGCTTCTGATCTTTTGCTCCTCATGCCTGCTACTCAACAGCAATAAGATAATGTATTCACAACTGGCCCTTCTCAGATATTTGGTTCAGGGGCTGTGAATGATGCTTTTGAAGAATAGGAGACACACATTTGTGCTAAAATTGAAACACCATGTGCTTTGAGCCTATCCTTTAGAAATACCATAGGGTTAGAATCTCTTGGGAAGTATATTAGGAAGTAAATCATATGATAATCATTCATTTACCTTTTCATTACCATGACAATACCTGAGATAAACAACTTAAAGGAAGAGATATATTTGGCTCATGGTTTCAGTTCATGGTTTCTTGGCTCTGTAGCTTTTATTCCTGTGGCAGCACAGTACGTCATGATGGCAGCACCTGGCACAGGAAACTTGTTCACCTCATGCTGATAGGAAGCAGAAAGAGAAGAGGGGCTGGGGTCCCGATATCCCTTCAAGGACACAGCCTACTAACCTAACTTCCCCCTACTAGGCCCTACTTGCTAAAGGCTCTAAACTTCCCCACAGTGCCACCAGCTGGGGACCAAGCCTTTAACACATCAGCGATGTAAGATCCAAACCATAATAGTGATTGAGGCTTGATAAAGGGAATTTAATAAAATGTCAATGAATCTAGAGAACAAGTTATGAAGAAAGTAATTGTATTAAAATGATAAGGGGAAGATTGAAATCATTAAAAAAAGGGCAGCTTAGTCAATGGGTAGGAGCATTACTTCTAAAATTCTAGTGGAAAGATTTTACTTACATAAGAAATATCTTGTTTAATCAAAATGAAACAACTCATATTACAGTCAATATTTAGTAATAACAAGTAAATCATCAGGACGGCAGTGACACACAAACTCTGAGATTACTTGTCTCCTGGATGTTTCTGTATAAAAGGGTATCACATTCAACATCTGATAGGAGGTAATAGGAATTCTCAGTCACATGCTTCTATTTTATCTTAGTACAGGAACAATACAAAATGAAATGAAAGATGAAATTAACTTAGTTTCTCACGCTTTAGCAAATGGGGAGTAGGAGGAATAATGTATAAGTGTATCTTTAAAAACAAAGGGCTATATTTCTTAGTTTTATTCTTTATCAGGAGAAGTGTGCTTAACAGTCAGTAAACTCTAACCATCCTCATTGTTAAATTTAAGTAACATATGGACAAATGCAAAATATAATTTTATTTACCCAATTTTTTTTAACACATAAACTTTCAGTACAAAAAAGTCCAGGCCTTCACAAGCAGTTTTCATTTTTGAAACAGATCCAAACTTTGTTTGTTTCTTTCCTTTTTTCAGTTTAAAAAGGAATTTATCCATAAGCAAATGGTTCCCAATTCAACCAGTATTCTTGGCTCTCCTTTAGCATGTGTCTGTATGTTCTATGAAGGCAGAATTTAACAGCAAGAGAGAGATACTGCTCTAAAAATTATACTTAAAATATTAGTATATAGTTTTTGGCAGTTGGGATGCTCAATTTTCTTTTCTGTACTGGGCAATTTTTTGGAAAAGTAACTTCTGAACTTAAATAAAAACTAAAAAAAGCAAACGGTACTAGGCTTAATAGTGTGCCTCTCTGCATGTTAGATATGATAACTTGCATGAAGTTATGCTTTCAGAGTTGCTATCTCACCAGCCTTCGTAGGTAGGACCTGGGATGGGAAAACATCTCAGAAATATTTTGCTGTAATAGCACTGAAAATATGTTGATGATTTTATTTGATATCAAAAAAGCAAGGAAAGAGATGTTAGATTTATGTAATTATTGTCACACTAGAATAAGATGTCATCTAGTGCAACTAGATGGAGAAGACCATGCAGTGTCTACATATGGACATTCATGGGGAGACTGGTAGTGTTGACTAGCTAGTGATAACCTGCATGTTGCCTTCCTCTGTATGGATTCACACATGCATTTCAGGTGTGTAGAGCACCCTTAGGTGTAGGTCTCAGCCCAGATGATAGGTGGTAGAGCTGCCCCTGAAATGCAGGACCAGCAGTCATTCTGCTGTGTCCTCTGTGCAGAAAGGTCACCACTGGCCAAGATGAAATGCATTGTAGATGCCATCTTCCAAAAGCTGTACCTGTTACAGTCAGTCCTTTGAAGTCAAGTGATCTAAAAGCAATTATCAGGGAAGTGGTTTCATTATATTGTCCCCAAAGGTTATTTTGTTCAAAACTCCAAGTTTAAGTGAAGAGGAGTCATCTGTCCATACAATGGATGTAGATAAACTTCTTTTTTTAATTTTGAAAACTGATTTCCTCCGATGTTTGTGTAGTAGCTGTTTCAACTTGTCCTTAAAAAAGCTGGTGGTGAGAGTGTAGAGGATCGGGTTCAAGGCACTGTTTACCGGAAGGAAAAAAATCACTATCCAGGAAGTGATTGTGCCTGCAGAAGGAGGAAACAAAGTATGAAAAAGAATAGAAGATGATGAGGATTTTTTATTCTTATTATTTTTTTAGGGCTGGGAATTGAACTCAGGGCCTTGGGTAGCTCTACCAATGATCTACATCCTCAGATTGAGGGGAAGATTTAAGTAGACAGAAAATACAAATAACACTTCACAGCTAATGCTACTTGAGTATGTTACTTTATACATTTAAGTTTCCTCTTACGTTATTACAAATCTCTTCATGGAAAAATAGAGGACTCAAGGTTGTACCACTTAACTCTTCTGAGTTTCAGTAACTAAATTGTAGATTGTTGTCAAGACAAAACAGGAAGAAATAATCTGAGAACATTTAAAAAACTATAAATTGCCATGTAATGTATTTTTCTCATTGTCCTCATTTATATAAAATTTTTTAAAAACAAAGGAAAAAATTTCTTAATAGAATGTGTTCAGGAAACTTCTGGTTCAAAAGGTGTGTTGCGCTGGTATTCCTGTGGTGATTCTATTATCCTGTTACTGTCCTCTGAACATCTGAAGAGCAATGAGCTCTCCAAGCCTGTTGAATTCTTTTTGTGTACATGTGTATAGATGCTAATAGGACATTTAGGCAAAGAGGCCACAAAAGACTCTTGGTGAGGAGAAATTTGGAATGATAGTGTCCTTCCCAAATGTATCATCTGATGAGTTAGAATGAAATATATTTCTCCCCTTTATGGCCAGTCTCTTCCTTGGGTGAGACCCTGGAAAGACATTAGATGTGACCTTGGAAAAATCCCTTGCTCTTTCTAAGCATCTCCTTCTTTCTCCATAAAAGAGGGCTGGTGATAGATGACTGAATCCAGTGGGCTTGGCTAGTCATTTGTGTTGACATTGTTTTTCAGCACTAATACCTGAGATTCTCAGACAAAGAAGCTATTAATTTCTATAGCCTCACAGTTTCAAAGAGGCTGGGTGTGCTGGTATGTATCTGTAATTGAAGCTACTGGCAAGTTAGGGAGTTTCTGTCTGGAAAAAAAAAGCACTGGACTTGTCACACAGGGTAGAATAGTTTGTCTAACATGCAAGAGGCCCTGAGTTCAATCTTCAATACTGCAAGAAAAAGAGGAAAAGAAAATGAGAAAGAAAAAATATTTTCAAATCACTCCGAGCTGGAAGAATAGCTGGAAAGCAACGACACTTTGGTCTCCTTTCCTTTTGTCTCTATATCCATGATTTTCTTCTCCTTTAGCCCCTGTAATTTTGTTCTCTATATCCTTTCATTCTTCCTCTATCTTTTTTGGCAGCGTATCTGACCTATCTCTGTATTTCTTCCTTTCTTGTTACTCTCCTCTCTTTTTTTCTTTATTTTCTCTCCTCTTTTCCAGTGTAATCTTCTTTTTCTTGTCTCTTTAAAAAAAAACTGGAAAGAAAATGGAAAAAAATCTATCTCCTGTCTTAGATAGATTAAATTTTTATAGTTTTAACATTAATAAAAAACAATTTGAACAGTTAATGATTGAAGAAAAACAAAGTAGTTTGTGAAGTAGTTTGTCTGTCGTGCTCCTGAAAAAAATACTGACCAATAATCTTATCCCAACCTGGCTAAAAAACAGTTCCCCATAGCATCTGCTTTCAATTAAGCAAAGACAAATAGGTCACTGAAGGATCCACGAGCAATTTTCACTCTGAATGAGGCTTCCTGTTTGGTCACAGGGAGACACCCTAATTTAAGTTCAGCAGCTGTGTACTGAGGCTGCAGGGTTAAAGCTGCCTCATCTTTTGGGCTAATCCATGTATCATCAGTGATGTACCCTAACCAGCAGATTCTGGAGATCTTGGACTTAAGGAAAAGGTGGGGCTAGGTCAATGAGGACAGCATTTCCTACAACACCATGGGAAGGTGGACAAGAAGGAAGGGCACTGCCAAGTGACATAAAACCTTCCAGGCCTACCATCATGTTTCAGGCAAACCTTAAAGTACTGAACATAAATATGGAGGACTTGTGTATGGCACAGTTATGGTTTTATAAGACCATTTTTCCTGTTCTAGCTACATTCATAGAGCTCGTAATTTAGACTATCATGATCTGAAGTGTCTCAGGCTCTCTGAGGATGCTGATTATGCCTGCTGCTACCAGATACCCTTCACCACTAGGCATCTCTTGATCATAAATCAGAGAATACTGTGGGTTAAGTTGTTTGCTCCTGCTTTCATTGTCAAAGCCTCAATATCGCTGAATCTGACTCTATTTAGAGACAGCCTTTTAATTTAAAATTTTATTTATGCAATTTAGATTTACATAATGATCACATTCATCATAGGGAGTTTGTACCTTTACATGGTGGTTTTTTTTGTTGTTGTTGTTTTTTGTTTGTTTTTGGTGCTGGGGATTGAACTCAGGACCTTGCAGTTGTGAGGCAGGCATGGCACCACTGAGGTAATCCTTTGCCCTACATGATGTATCTTTATTTTTTTTTTGTCCATTCCTTTCCCCTCTTTTCAATCCCTCTTCCCCTTCCTTATTTATAAAAGTTCTATTTTCATTATTTCCTTTTCTAATTTTTTCTTTTTCCTTCCTTTTCCCCCTACCCCCTTTCTAATTCCCCCTTCCTATTGAATGATTTTTTTCTTATATCACCTTGTCTTATTGTGCCTTTTGATCCCTATTTACATTCTCAATTTCTTACACCAGTGAGAGAATGTGCTATTTACATGTCTGATTTATTTTACTTGAGAGTATAGCTTCAAGGTACATCTATTTATCTATAAATGTCTAAAGTTTATCTTTCTTTAAGGCTGAGTAGTACTCTACTGTACAGAAAATACACATCTTTATCCATTTAACAGTTGATAGGCATTTGGGTTCTTTCCAATATTTAGCTATTACAAACCATGTCATTATAAATGTGGGTGCACATATATCGTTATGGAATGATGTTTTTAGTTCTTTGGGGAAGATACCCAGAAGAGGAATAGCTGGGTCAAATGGGACCTCTAGTCCTAGTTTTCTGAGGAATCTCCAAACTGATTTCCACAGTGGTTGCACCAGTCTGCACTGTCATCAACAGTGGAGAAGGGTTTCTTTTCCCTCACATCCCCACCAGCATTTGCTGTTGGTCAATTTCTTAATATTAGCTATTCTTTCTGGAGTGAGATGGTATCTCTGCATTGTTTTAATTTGCATCTCTCAGATGACCAGTGATGTTGAACAGTTTTTCATGTATTTATATGCCATTTGTACTTCTTCACCTGAGGAGTATGTATTCATTTCAAACACTCACTTTTGGACTGGGTCTTTAAATTTGCGGCAGGGGCGGGGAGATCTGATATTTTTCAATTCTTTGTATGTTCAAGATATTAGTCCTTCGTCTAAGGGACTATTGGCTAGGTTTAAAGAATTGAATAAATTAGGGCCCAGGATTTAGCTCAGTGGTACTCCACCTATCTCACAAGTGCAAGGTCCTGAGTTCAATCCCCAGTACCGCAAAAAAAAAAAAAA
>NW_022900950.1:35475424-35494509 GCF_012274545.1 Fukomys damarensis | reverse complement strand
AAAAAAAAAAAAAAGAAAAAGAAAAAATTGAATAAATTAAAATGAGGTAATTAGGGTGGGTCTTACTCTAATCTGACTGGTGTCTTCATAGAAGAGGAAGTTAGGACATATGAAGAGGCACTCAAGATGTGCACACAGAGCAAAGGCCTTGTGGGGACAGTGAAAAGGTAACTGTAGGGCAAGGAGAGAGGCTCCAGGGGAAATCAACATTGCCAGCTCTTAGATCTTGGACTTCTAGCCTCCACAAAATACATTTCTGGGATTCTTTATTTGGATAGCCCTAGCAGGCTAATGGAGAAAAGAAAAGGCTTAAGGAATTAACAAACAGAATATAAGATGTGGAAGAAATTTGGGACTCCACTTTGATAGATCAGTGATTGTGTCAACTTGAGGAAGAAATGCCCAACTAATTGGATCAGAATAGTTCTAGGTGTGGCTACATGGATTTATAGAAGACCCACTCTGGATATGAGTGGCACCAACCAATACGCTTGTTTGCTATGGGGACAAAGAAGGAAGTCCTGCTTCTGTTTTTTTGGAGGACTTCCAGTCTTCACCTTCACCTGGAACAACATCTCCTGGCTTCCAACTCAGACTCTTCAACATTTTATTGCAGACCCTTTGGCCTCCTGATGTGAACTTGCATAGGACACTACAGTGTGCTCCAGGCTTTTGTTTTTGACCAGATGCTTTGGATCTCCAGGGTGCAGACAACCCTTTTGCACTCTTCTACACCTGACTCTACAGGTGGTCATTGTAAGCCTACCTGTAAATCCTTGTGCATTTATATATCATATATTAAATATGTTTCTCTAGTGAGAACTGACTGATACAACTATTTAGAAAGAGTGTCAGCCAGGTGAGATGATCAACTGTCAAGTTCCCTTAGCAGATTAGTTACTAGATCAGGAAACAGGAAACAGGAACTCCTGCCAGCTTCATGCAGGGTCCTTCTTCCACCTCCCCTACAGCTGTGACAAGTGGGTGCCTTGTTTAGGGGAGCACATCCATAGGTGAGCTGACAGGAACAGTGAGGTTGATGAGGTAAGCTCCATCTATTTACCACTCTTGGATGAACTCAGCTTCGCTAATTGACTGGCTCTGCTTTGGAGCTGTCATGCTTGTTGACAGCTTCCTGTGTTCCTGTTTTGTATGTTTTCCTTAGAGAAGCTCACAGCATAGCAGCTGCTTTTTCATTTTTTGAACAACATTGTGTGAAAAGCTCTGTGGAAAATGCAGAGATGAATAAGATATGGCCCTTACCCTTCTGAAGCTTACAATCTTAAGGAGGCAATAGACACTTTCCAAAGTAATACTGATGCGAGGCAGCTTGGATTAGGCTAATGAGCTATTATGGACATCTAAGCGATTGGATGGAAAGCAGGTGGGGAGAGGTCTGGACTGGTATCATAGAGGAGGGAGCATTTGGGCTCAGCCTTGCAGGTAAGAAGGGGTTTAGTAGGCTGGAATCTTATTCAATGGAAGTATAATCCAGGAGGCGAGAATTTCAGCAAAAGCTGATGTCATATCAGGAAAGTTCAGAAGAAAAAGTCCAAACATTCTAATGGACCTGAATCACAGAATGTGAGGGTGAAGTGAGAAGAAAGAAATATTATAATGCTAATCCCAACATTTGGATTTCATTCTCTGAAGCAAGGGACACCAATGGACCCTTAAGTCCTGTTGAATTTGAAATGGTAGGATCTAAAAGTTGAGGTAGTTCAGTAAGTAGCCATAGATTGGAGACTGTTCAAGGGAACACCTGGGATCATTAAAATTCAATGAATTATACTATTCATATCCTGTCTGACTGGCTCTCCTCTAATGATTTCACACAAATGTTCTCATCTCCATATCCAGACCAGCAAAGGCTCCTAAGTGTTTATCTCCCTCCTGATTTCTATTTCCACATCTCATATGCTTGAAAGACATCTATACTTGCTTGTGAAGATGAAGGTGCTGAGGTTGCCATGTGCTATTTTTGTAGTAAGGCAATTGAGAAGACCTCACCAACTTGATGCATGGACCAGAGGGAAAGAGGTCACTAGAGCTGCTTGTCACTTGTACATTCATCTCTCTTTCATTGGGGCTTGTGATGGGGCAGGCACCGTGCTTGACAATGGGGTTACAAGATGAATGATGCACAATTCCTATCCTAAGTCAGCTCCCGAATAGGCTGAAATAATGCACTGAAGAAGATCCTGAAGTCTGTGTCACAGAGTCAGCCTAACCCTGGAAAGCTCAAAAATGATTTTGATATCTAGATCTTAGAAAATACTTGTAGTAAAACCTTTACTAATGAAAGGAGATTCTTTCTGGTTGAAGCTGGGCTGTACCCTGGGAATCTGGCCTTTTAGATGAGTCTTTTCCACGGAGCATCCATAATTCCACAGAGCTCAATATGATATTTCAGAGCTAGGACCATGCAGTAGACCAGTGGCTTCAGCCAGGTGTGTGTGAAATAGATTCATAAAGGAGCAAAACACCCATGTATATGTGTTAGCTCCTGGAAATAAAACCCAGAAGTTGGTGCATATCCTGGGCATGTATATTTTGATTTTTTTTCATACCCTTTCTTAACAAGCACTGTCTGTGTCGTCAGGTAGAAGCAAGGTGATTAGACTCACTTTCTCTCTAACTCCCTTTTTAAATTAATCCTTCCTGGATTGCCTTAGAATGTCAATTCTAAAATACTTCAGGAAAATAACTCCATTGAAGCCATAAATATTTATGGAGAATGTATGTGTAGGGCACTGCTCTAGATTCTGGTATTATTGCAGGAACGGCCTCTGAGAAGGCACAACATACTTGGGAATAATAGAAGTGACTGACCTGGTATTTCCACTCGGAGAAGGGAAAGGATTTTAACTACAAATACAGGAATCCAGCAGATGGCATCAGAGAACACTATAAAAAAGAAACGGTTTGCAACAGCCACCTCTTTTCCAATGTGATTCCTTACTTCTGCTGTTTTTGCAGCAGTTTTTTGAATGGAGCAGAACATGGTAATATAGGAAAACATGATGATGAGAAAAGCCAGCAAATTTACACCTGTTGGGAAAAAACACACCTCTGAACATTTCAGGAGTATAAACCAGTAGTAGAATATCGGGGTACTTAATATGGTGGCTTTTTAATCCTGGGGCTTTCAAGAAGCATTTTTTTTTGTATATTCCCAGTGATATCTAGCTAAAATTTCTGAATTTAAGGAAATAAGATAAAGAAATCAACTGAGTTTTCCAGTTTGAGAAGAGGTTTCAAAGACATAAAGTCTTTGTGAAGAATTACAGACTTCTAAAATTCTGATCTAGATATATCATAAAGCAAACTCTAGCTTATTCAAAACTTTTTTTTTTTAGCTCTTTGTGATTTCAAACTTTAAGGGACTACTATAATCATACACATGTCTCAAAAATACATACAACTCAATTTTCTTATATATTTATATATATATATATGAATAAAATAATCTTGAAATTTATTATCATTACTACTGCCTTAGAAATATTTACTTAATGCTTTTTGGTCTTAAGTAAAAATAATATATGGAACAAAGATACATTTTTAAAAGAATTTTTCTTCAGTAATTTAACTGCTGTGATGCACACCCTTTTGGACTCATTTTAGACAAATAAATTTTACAAAGTTAAACATTCAACTATATGAATCATTCTTCTGGGCCAAATATATAATGAGATTTTAATTTAACATCATTATCCCCTGTAAAACTGACTTCTTAGTCATTTTATCCACTTTATTCTGGCTGTAATAAAAATCCTGTGTGCTTATCTAATTCCTTACAGTGTACATAAAATTTGCATATATTTTCACAATTATTTAAAAAATGTCAATATGAATCTAGACTGTATGTGAGACTGATAAAAGTCTGGGGAAGATACTTTAAGTTCAAATTTATTTTTATCGAAAGCATTTCAGGTTCCACAAAATCTCAGTATAAACTGTACAATAGAATTTTATGAAACCGGTTTGTCTTAGACCTCTTGTCAGAGAGTTTGGTTAAGCAAAGAATGGAATGACTCTGGTAGAAAACATTCCTGTGGCCCAAATTCTAGAAACAGACTTAGAGAAACAATGAAAAGCCCATATTCTAAATCTGCCATGGTAGTGTAAGGTGTTGACAACAGAGAAACTGTACTATCCTTATAACTTTTCTCTAAATCCAAAATGTTCTAAAATTAAACAATTAAAACTTCTACATTCTTCAAATAGAAAAAATGTACTTTATCTAGAGCTCTGGGACTGCTACACGCAAGCCACATCTATGTAGATGATAAGATGACAACGATAAAATGTGTGTGTGCGCGCATGTGTCACTGTCTCTATCCATGTAGAACATACATGTAGTGTTTAACCCTTTGTCCTCATGCCTTAATGGAAAGATTCATTCAGCCATTCTGACCTACTTTAGTGGTTCATCTGACCTTTTTCCCTGGCTTTGGCTTATAAATACATGATAATTTTTCCTAGGACACAGCTCCCACCCCTGCTGTCCTCTACCTTCACTCACCTATTCCTTCACCCTTTGAGCTTCAGTTTGCTTTCATTTCTACTGGGAAGCCTTCCCTAGTCCTCAGGTCTGGGGTTCCTGGAACATTCTGTGCTCTTCTATCATGACATGTATCGTTCTGATGTGAGAGTGTGTTTACTTGTCTGCACCTTTCTGGTCTTTAAGGTCTGGGGTATGGATCTCCTATACCCAATACAGAGCTTTGGCAGGTGCTAAACCAATATGTTGAGACTCAGTGAACATACTGTGTCTGTGAGGGGGAGTGTGAGTGTCAGTGTGAGTGTGTGTGTGTGTGTGTGCGTGTGAGTGTGTATGAAGAACCCCTATACTAGAAGCAATGAAAAAATTAGTCATGAAGAAATACAAGGAACATCTACCCTATCCTGTGGATGACATTCTTATGAACAAGTAGCTACCAAGCAGAGCAATGTGCAAGGAGTATTTTCAAAATGGGGCAAATGAAGCATTTAGTTTTTTTGGAAAAGAAGAGGAGTAGATGAAAAAGATCTAGAAACAATGGTTAGAGGCACATCATGATGAGTTTTAGGTAAGTCACTTAAACTTGACCTTAAAAGTAACAGGGAAACTATTGAAGGTCTGTGGGGAGGGTGGTAAACAGATAAACAGGAGCAGAGGAAGACCTAGAAGCCAAAAAGACCAGTCAGTACTAAGGGTGGAGGCAGTAAGGTTTTAAACTATGGCAGTAGAGAAAGGTAGAGACCAGAAGGAACATAGATAGAGGCATATTTTGATGAGATTTATCTGATGCAAATGAATGGCCCAAAGAGCTTGGTGACTATGTGGATAACAGGAAAGGAAGTGGGAATGAAAATGATAATATACCACAGTTAAAGGATAGAGAAATGACCTTAATTTTAAGCAGAATGAATACATATTACACAATAGAAAAAATTTAAATTTAAGGCACTAAATTTGTCATTCATTTGTAACTAGAATATATAGTCTTCTTTTCTAAAAAAACCTAGAGTGAATTAAGAAAATGGAAAAAGAAATATTCTTGTTAAGCATCTTTACATTGCTGACTTAAGAGTTGTCTTTACAAAGGCAACAAATCTTCCTGATATTTCCACTCAGCTAACTTACTATTGAATTTCCAGAATTTTATTGTTATTTATTTGATTTATAAATAGGCTGTAAAAAAAGTTCAAATAACTTGATAGGGTTTCAGGACTAGCACTAAACTACAATTTTTTCAGCTCATAATCACCATATAGGAAAATGAAATCAAAAGAATGTAGGACATTTTTTTTAAAAAAAGATCATCCAGTCCTTGTTTTTGAAACTAAAGCCCTATAATAAAAAGCTTAATAAAATTTCCATAAATACATAGGAATAACTTTTTTTCTACAAAGCACACCTAGTCATAACTATATTCATTTATTTTTTTAAATGGAAAAATGCACCTTTGCTAAAGTTCATGACATTTCTTTCAAAATGATGTTTATCCAGGAAATAAAAAAATATAATTTACCTAGGAAAATTCCAAGAGAATATAATTGGCTTCCAGTAGCTTCTGTGTGGTCATGGTAAAGTGGGAAACATACTCCATTTTTCCCATAAAAGTTTCCAAAGTAATCCTTGTTCCAAAAGGGAATTACAGCAATCAAAAATCCCGCCATCCAGATACAGATGAGGATGCCCAAGGTCTGCCGCTTTTTGGGTCGGATGTTACTGAAGGGGAAGACGATGACCAGGAACTTTTCCAGAGTTAAGAAGGTCAGCAATAGGACAGAGACTTCCGTGGACAGCATGGCCAAGAAGCCCAGGAGGTGGCACTGCGGGCTCTCCATCCACAGCAGGGCATATTTCTGATACTGCCCGCGGTATTTCATATCAAAGAATCCCACGAAGAACAAGTAAATACCCATCAGACAGTCAGCACCTGTGAGGAATTGATGCAAAAATTGTAGTTTTCTGATTAGGTCTGGCTCCTTCATCCTAATTTAATGAACTAATGTGACTGCCTACCAAGAAGCCAGTGGACTTCAAAATCTGTGCTATTCTAGAGCAGCACACTATGACTTTGCTTAAAAAGTTTTAAGAGGGGGAGGGAGAATTTTTATTTGGGGAAGAGTAAGTTTTAAAACAGTAAGCATGGATTACTTGCATTAATAAAGGGAATCCTTTTCTGAACATGAGAAGCTTGGATGCCACTGTAATTCAAGTAATCAAGCATAATGAATAACCTACAAAACTTTCTCCATAATCTGTCACTTGACTCATCATTCTGGTCCCTATTTCCAAGCCAAGATCTCCAGGGGTAGTTCACTATGAAGTTATACAATCTAAAATCTAGCTACCAAGAATAGCATATTAAATTTTAAAAATAATATTTTTCACCAAACATAGTTCACATTCAATGGCATTTGTAGAAAGTCTATATTATAATATATATCACCCCATGATATATATATAAGCAGTTCAGAGGTGTCCTGTCTGTTTATATAGGAAACATACTTACAACAAAGGATTTTGATGGACATAGCGTGAGTTGTATTTTCAGCTTTAATGAAAGATCTCATGCCAATGACAAAAAGATTTCCAAAGCAAGTAATGAAAGCTATAACCCAGACAAATATTCTGAGGATATTGTTAGCCAAGAGGTCCTCAAATGAAGAAATGCCGTCAGACAAAGGCATACATAGTCGCACGTGGGGAGCATAGGAGCAATATCGAAAGTTTTTGAAATAACTAAAGTCAAAGGGAAAAAGAAAGAGTCACTTTACAGTAGTGATCCAGAAACCACAGCTGCAGTCCTTTCAGTGCTGCAACTCTGTTAGGTTAGCAACTGTGCTAGATTTGCTTATTTAGTTTTGTTCAGTAGTGACAATGCAACTAAAGAGTTTGTCATTAAATAATATTACTCTAGGCAGCGTCCTTTGAATGAGGAGGAATGTGAGGACCACAGACTTGCAGAAGTGTTTGGCTGAGCAGAGTTGGGGACGCTACGGAAATGTGAAGCACAGGGGCTCTACCCCTCCCCTTGGTCACATTGTAGTATTGGGTGGCACACAGAGTAGATTGTCATTGCTGGGCTGACCTTTAGCCAACATCCAGGGCTTGCACTAGGGCTGGAAGGGACCCTCTGCAGCTTACTACAAACATTTCTGATTCCTCCTTAGTTTTGCACACCAAGGTCTACTTAAAGTAGCCCTTTCCCCCTGGTATTGGCAGGTCCCTGAGACTAGGAAAATTCAGTCTCACTAGGAGAAGAAGACATAGACAAGAAGAACTTGTCTGTAGACAATATATTTAAGGTATTTATGAGCCAGACATGGTGAGTCTTGATGTAATGGAGCTTGGTGAGTTCATTTGGATTATGACCACCCTGCTCCTGAACCTGTGTGTTTAGGATTTTCTTCCATAAACTCATTCTATTCTCATTCTTTTGCTCCCTCTTTCAGTTTATTTATCTACTGTTTTCTCTCAACCAAATCCTTTTTTTTTGTCATCTCTCAATTCAGTTTTTACAAAAGCAAGTTAAACAAAGCTTTACTTTACTACAACATCAGGGCTCCTGTGACTGTACTCCTGATGACCCTGAGTAGCTTTGCCCCCTTCCACCCAGACGCAATAGCTTTTCTATAATCCTCCAATAAGCCCTCTTTGCTTTTCCCTCTGTATGGAAGTTCCCCTGGATATTGGCAGGCCTGCTTCCTCCTTCTGCTCAGGTCTGCTCAAATGTTGCAGTACTCTGTTTTCCATTTCAACTGTCCAAATCTTACTTTTATTCTTGTATTTTGCTTTACTTATCTTCATTGCATTTAACAACTATTTATCTGTTCATTTACTCCATTTCCAAAGGTAAATAAAAGCTTCACAGGACAAACATCCTTTTGCTCGTTGATCATGGTATTCTCAGCACCTAGAATAGTGACTGGCTCCTGCTAGGGTCTCAGCACATATTTCTTTGATCAGCAGATGGACAATGGCTGATTGAGTGCTGGCTGTGTCTAATAGAGACACAGGAGGCAATTCCTTCCCTCAAGTAGTTTGCAATCCTGTTTCCTAATACCTGCATCCTTTAAACCAACTTGACATCTCACTTTATTGTTTTCTTTTCCTTCCCTGGAGTCCCTATCAGACACTGGACTTGACCTCTTGGTTCTTTTAGGATTCTATTATGTCCACTGTCTTCAGATAGAGACATCTGGAGTCTTCCTTTGTGGCCGGTTGGTGGGTAAAATGAATGTGGATGATGAAGTGGAGGTATTTTAATAAGTAAAGGACAAAGAAGATGAAATAAGGTCACTTAATAGAAAACTAGCTAGGTGAACATGTTTTCTGTTGCTTGTTGGGACCTTCCTGCCTGTGACTTATGGTTCTATATTTATTTTTTGTTTGTTTGTTTGTTTTTTGGTTTTTTGAGACAGGGTCTCACTATGTAGTTGAGACTGACCTGGAGCTCACTATGTAGCCCAGGATGGTCTTGAACTCACAGCGATCCTCCTGCCTCAGCCTCCCGAGTGCTGGGATAACAGGCATGTGCCACCATGCCCGGCTTGGTTCTATATTTAAAAGAACAATGTCTCCATCAAGTTTAGAAAAGTTGAGCTCTATTCTACACTTGATCTTAGCCCAAAGGCCTAGAAATGATGAGCTCTATTCTAAAAAAGATTTCACTTTCCGCCTGTAACTTAAATGATAGCTCTATTAAGTATTTATCTAAGGGTGCCAGAGGAAAAGAAACAAATAAAACCTCATGGATATGCATGAATCACTTGTCTTTTGGTCATCACACCTAATTCGCAGACATAAACAAAATGTTCTCCCCCAAAACCATCTTCATACCAACACTGCCAGCCCCTTGCTGTACCCGACTTTTCCTCTTACATCGAGTCCTCCCTATTTATGTGGATAACAATGGTTAATTTTTGAAATCAAGAACATAGATTACACAGTTGATGAAGAAATGATGTTATAAACATATATTAACACAACTTACACAGTGCACTTTAACCAAATATATTTAAGTGACTTAATAAAAACTACTATAAAGATTAATTACCTCCATTTTGTAGTGCACTTAGTAACAGTAACAACACCTGGAATTTATATAGCACCTTTCTTCCTAAGGGCTCAAATCTTAGAGCAGCCGACTGCTCATTCATGTGAGGTGAATTAATGTTTCCAGGTCGCCTGAGTACCAGTTAGCCAGTGACTTCATCTTGTGTTATATGTGGCATTCTGGCACCCTGATCTCTGATTGGGCCTCAATTGGATAAACAGCGTGTTTCCAGAGAGAAGGGTCATTCATGTCGGCACATCATAATATTGAACTCTATTTGGACCAAAGGTGACAAAATTAAAAAGTTCTCAATAAAAAACTTGTTGCATAAAAATACAATTCAGTGATAGACAGTTGACATGAGAACATTTGACACATTTTATTATATTTTTTCTCCATTCTTTCATACATACATACATGTGAGAAAGATTCTTCATAGGTTGAAACATTTCTGTACTTATATTTGGAATCTCTATCCTTTCCAGGTCTCTAAAAAATAAGCACAATATATCTTATGTTTTAAAGTAATACTTCATAATAATTGCATTTTTTATCATGTCTTAAAAGCAAACAATGCTTCAAAAAAAATTTTTTTTTTTTTGGTACTGGGGATCGAACTCAGGTCCCTGCACTTGCAAGGCAGGTGGCAGCACCACTGAACTAAATACCTGGCCCCAGTGCTTCAAAATTTTATGTTGCTAATTTAAATTAGGATGGGAATTTTACAGTCAGAAAATTATTATTTCTACTTAAGGCTCCTATATGTTGGAAATCTATTTTGTATGCAGAATTACATCCTAAAAGAGCACTTTCTTCATTTCTTTGATTTAAAAACTCAAGAAACTGGGCACATAGCTCAGTGGTAGAGTGCTTACTTATCATGTGTGAAAGCCTGGGTTTGATCCCCATAAAAATTTAAAAAATGGCACTGGTGTCTTACATGAATATAAAATTATCTCATTTCTTGATCAAATAAATAAGGTTATGGAAATTAGGGGTTTCATTTAGAAGCTGATACTTCCATCCTGAGAGCATTACCAAAGTTTAAATCAGGATTTAAATATTCATTTCTTCTTGACCTCTGCGTTTTCAGGGTGAAAAATCAGGAAGGTACAAGAGGCGCTCCGGATTGGGATAATCTGTTTCTAAGATCACAGTGGGAAGCATAATTCTTGTAATTTTTCTAAGCCTCAAAGATATCCTTAAAAGGCTTCAATGATCACCCCTACACACTTAAGTTATTTTGACGCTTTTGCAAAAATGGATATTTTGAAGATCCTTTTAGGTTGTTGTGAATTGAAAACTACCATGTTCTCAGAAAATGGAAAGAAAGAGGCAATCTAAAACAAAGGAAATCTTTTGCTTTTAAAATATTTCTGCTTTTTACTCAGTTTCTATTTTGCTGAACTCAATAAAGATTTATCAATATTGTACATTTCCCTTGTCCAGAATGGGTCCTTCATAGAGGAATCCCTTTACAGTCTGAAACCAGAAGTAAACTCGAGGAAAATTTTATTACTGACCATTGCACAACCCCTCAAGGAAAGAACTGAGTCCTTTTAAAAAATATTTGCGCTCCCTGTTTCATTTGATCTCTAGCATTCACTTTCATTTGCCACAGTGTTAGTTTTACATGGATTATGCGATTAGATGATCAATATTTTCTAATATCCTCAAGAGTAGAAGCCACTGTGTTCTAAGAGAATATAATGCATAAATTAGTGCTGAATAAATATTTATGAAATAAATATAAAAGTGAATTTTAGAAAAAAGAAATGAGAAAATGAAGAGGTGAAAGAATATAGGAAAAAAAAAGGCGTTGAGTAAATCATTGTTACTTTGACTTTCTGAAATGCAGTGTGTAGAGAGTAAGGAAAGAATCAGGTGCTCTACATCCTGAGGCCTGTTTTTATATTTAAAAATGATGACTTATTTATAGATTTGGGGCTTTTCTACTTCTTGAGAGTAGAAACCAATCAGTAGATTCTCAGTAGTATCTGTTGAAAGAGAACTTAATTTTGCATTAACTTCCAATAGAAACCTATTTAAGAAGAACAAAAAGAATGTTAAAGATTGTTATTTGAAATTAAATGAAGAAATAGTTATACACAAAATTAAGTAGTACGATATACTCTCTGTGTAAAACATACAAGTTTTAGCCAACAAATAGTCATTCTGGGAAAGCAGTCACGAAATCTAAAGAACAACTGGCAGAGTTCTTGACACAGCTGAAACTTAAGATGATTCAAATTTTAAGATACTATATAACACTAATTGAATGCTCATATTTGTTAGTTTTTAAAAAATACTAAAATGTGAAAATTGTACACTTGTATACACTGATAAGAGTGACATCTCATAAGAGGAGGAAAGAGGAAAAAAGGCAAGTCTTATTTAATTTGTTTACCAAACTGAAGCAAAGTTATCACAATTTAATTGATTGTGAAAAGTGTAGGATGAGATTTTTCCATATGAATGCAGTTTTCAGGAGGAAGATATACATATATCCTTTCAAACACAGAAATGGCCTTTACACAATTTAAAACTAAAAAACTAAGGCTTTATTTTCATTGAGTACATAATCAATGGTAACAATGCTATTCACAATCATCTGAGGGTGCATACTCCTGTGTAGGAAATACTCCTTGAAAATTAAATGTGTCTCTAAGTAAAAAACATTCACTGAAATGGTAATTGATAAATTTTTAATACTTCACTTACAGAGACTGAAGTTGTTTAAGACTTCCGAACTGGCTCTTGTGAAGACCCAGTAGAGGATTTGATGACAGGTTCCTTTTTTATCATTCAAGGAAGGGGAAAAGAAGTATGGAAGTTATCATTCTGAAGGGCTAAGATGTTGTTATTGAAATCTGATGATGATGAGATGAACTTACAGTTTTTGTAGACGCTTTAGGTCTTTAAAAATGTGGGCTGGTAGCTCCATTATCATATTGCTAGACAGATCCCTGTTGATGACAGTAAAAACCAAAAGCAATTACACTGGAAATAAATGACATGATTATTACCCCTCAGAGTTATCATCACCTCATTTAACAGAAGATATTAATACAACGTAACCAACCTGATAACTTGTTATACAACAAGGCCATGTGCACCAGCCAAATGGATGTTTTCCATCTCAGATGCTCATCCATTTCCTCCTGGAATTTCCTCTCACCCCCTTTGCAATATATCCTGGCTTCAATATCTGCTTCGATTAATTTTCTCTATTGTAGGTAGTCTTTGTGCATTTCTATCATTCATGTTTCTGTAATTCCTATTTGTTTCATATGTGTGATCTCTTGTTTATCCAACTAATATTTTTGTGGTCAAGTCTTCTATTTTGCATTACAACTAAGGTAGTATTTGTCACTCAGTATCTGCCTACACAATCTTTTTATGTTTTACTCTTTTTTTTTTTTGGTACCAGGGATCAAACTTGCAAGGCAGGCAGCAGAACCACTGAGCTAAATCCCTGGCCCTGCCTAGGCAACTTAAATGGACAACACTAGGCATTTTAATATATCCTTGTATAGGACTATTTTTTGCATACAAAATTGAGAGTGTAGAATTAAATATAATAGGATTGTCCAGAAAGAATCATAGGGAAGTAACTCTGTACAATGCAAAAAAAGAGATCTATTTGGTTCAGAAGAAATCAATAATTTTTTGGAGTCCAACATATTGTTTTGAGCCAGAGAAAGATACAAGCAGATGTACAATTGCCTAAGTTTGAACAGAAAAACTTAACTATTCTTCATACATTGGAGTTTCTGTTAGAAATGTGAGGGTTTCAAATCACCAAGACTTAGAGCTTACCCTAAAGATGCTTTCATTCAGAGTAACAACCAGTGCTGTGGCTTGGATGTGGTATGTCCTTCAAAATTTCATGGGTTGGGAGCCTGGTTTCTAAAAGTTAGGTGATGGAAATTTAAAGAGGTGATACCTATTGGGAGGTGATTAAGTCACTGGGGATGCTGTCCTCAGAAGAGATTAAAGTACTTCTGCTGGAACTCCAATTAGTTCTCACAAGAGTGAGCTGCTATATAAAAGCAAGCCTGACCCCTACACTCCTGGCTTCCTGATCTTGGATTTTCAGCATCTGAAATTATAAGCTATATAACTCTCTTTTCTTCATAAAGTGTCCAGCATAAACTATTTTGTTATAGCTACAGAAGAAAATGGACTAATATAGCCAGGTTATAAAAGAAACAAAGTATGAACAAATGCTGTTACAAAAGAACAGACAAAAGACAGAAGGTGAAGGTATCAATCATGGCCTGGAAAATCAGGAAGTGTTTTAACAAGGCTTGGTAATTTTAGGTGGCATGAAAGAAAAGCAGATTTTCAGGTGAGGGTGAAGTATGATCAGAGAAACAAATTGAATGGAATTGAATGACATCTTCAGAGGTCAGCAAATGGTCCCACAGGGGCACAGGAGAAAAAATATAGGGAAAATGTAGGGAAGAGGGCCTTGAAAAATCCATAAAAACAAGATGGGAGGGCCATGGATAGTATTTCTAGGGTATAGTTCAGGCATCAGAATCACTGAGGATGCCCAACGAATGACCACGTTCCAGCTCAGAATTATATCATCATACATCATACATAAATCTCAGGGAGGAAGCATGCTACCATGCAATTAAACTGAAGTCTCCCCATATGTTAACATTTAAGAACTGTGTCAAAGACTTTGCTAAAGATCAGACCACAAGAGTTGAGCACACCAAGGAGGACAATGCCATCGGCTCTCATTATGGATAACTGTATCAGAAGCATGAAAAAAAAAGGGTTAAAAAGTGGGAGAGTCAGAGGAGGGAGATCAGGCAGGAGGCTTCCTTATATATGGACCACATAAAGCTGATGAAGGCTTGACAGGTTCACCAGCATGGCTTAAGGTCTGAGAGAACTTACAATGTTAAGAGGGAGGCACAGGGCAAGGGAGCAGTCTTTAAGGCTGGCTTCCAGGAAGGACACTGATTCTACTATAATGGTAGGTTCAGTGGAAGAAATTGTTAAGATGCACTGTGAGTTTAGTTTTAAGCAGGTGGCTTTGGAAGTGCTGTTGTGGCATCCAAGCATCAAGTCCTGCTAGCTGGGAATTTGGATCTGATGCTCTAGATTGGAGCAGCACACCTGGATCACTGTCCAGAAAAAGGCCACAGGTGTGCATGGTCAGAGAGAGCATGGCAAGAGACCAAGATGTGGATGATCAAAAAATTGTCTTTCAAAGTGCTACACAGAGAAATAAAATATATTTTCTTGGTGTAAAAGATGTCAGGGACCTTAGGTGCTTGTTTATTACTCCCTATGGTAAACCTAATGTCATGATGGCACAGTAAAGTTACCCAACACTTGTCATCTCAAGATACACGAAAGCCTTCTTCAGGTCAAGTCTATCAACTAATGAATTTCTTGTAGCTCTCTGACGGTAAGTAGATTGGAATGGATTATGGGAGACTTTAAAAATAGCTAATATCTCAAGCAGAATCCCAACTCCCAATTTTTGAGTGGAGTCCATCTCCATGTACGAAGAGAAGAGAGGAAAATTTTCAAAATATGAACTTCATATCACTAGTTTGTCCATTAAACAGGTCCCCTTCTGCCTTGGGCTGCTGCTCTGACCCATCCTGAAACCCAAGCTATATTCCTGCTCCAGAGTTTGACTAGGAAACTTTCAGGAAGTTTCTTCTGAATGAGCTGTCTTTAATTTTTTTGCCATAAAATAAAAATATTTTTAGTTCTAATGTAGAGCTTTGCATATAGAGGGCACTTAATAAATATTAGTGGATTTAGTTTGTAATATTAATTATTTAGATTCAATTATCACGGTTATTCGTGAATTATTTTTAAAGACAATTTAGTTATCCTTTTTAGCCCTTTCTGAATTACAAAACAGGGTATAAAGAATGAGAGGGAAAGATAATTTAAAACATTAATTTTCATTTTAGAGCCTCTGTCAGGAGGATGAGTTCTCTATCCTAGTCACCACAGTTTGTAATGTAACATAATTAATTTTAACTTCCAGCGATACACAATTATGGAAGGGAGAAATGACTTAGTTGCAAAACAAATGCTTTGAAAAAGACCTGAATCTACAAAACATGTATTTGAACAGAAAATGTTACCTTAGTACCCTGAGTATTTTTGAGTCTAATTCTTGTTCTAGGCACATGTATTTGCTCTCCCTGTTATATAAGTCATTATTTCTCAATGAGTAATCAGAATTTTCATTCCTTTGTTTCACTTTAATTAGTTAATATCATTTCATTCAGCAAGTGTGTATTGAGAATTAACTATATTAGAGGTATAAGAGACAAAGGATCTCTAATATTAAATAAGTTATATTTAAGAAGCTATAGAACATTTATTTACTCCCAAACATACACACACATACAAAATCAATCTAATAAAATAGGTAGTAGAACAGGTATAAGAAAATTGCTTTAAGCCCACTGTCTGATATTAATTTGTTTCTGACTTTGGGGTAATGTCAGTTTTCTTAATAGATTTTTAATATCCAATGGTCTACAGGATTTGAGCGCTACTAGTGGAAGAGCACTCTCACTAGTCATTTAATTTTATAATCTTTAAAGAAGCAGTCGTATCTTCCTATTAGATGATACTACTTACAGTTCTCCTAAACTTTTTAATGAAGAAAATGTCTTCTCTGGAACAAAATCAATTTGATTTCTAGGCAGAAACCTGTAAGACATGGTGAAAGTCAGCACCTTGAGTTTGTCTGCTGTTGTAATCAGTTCTCTCTGGGAGAGGCCACTGACCAGGTATCATTAAATCAGCCTCCCTGGAGCTTTCAAAGGGAGGTTCTTCTGGTGTGAAAGCTGAGACAAGAGCTTCTCACCAAGGGCAGTCAAGATGTCTCTGGGAATCTGAGGCGTCAAGTGTAGTCTATAAATCTAACTTGCTTAGATTATGTTATCTCAGTGTATCTTTCCAATTTTTCTGTTCCATTCCTTTTTTTTTCCAACGACACATTCAATCAACAGACATTACTAAGTGCAAACATTACTAGTTCTATGTATGGAGAACTATAATTAAAACAAACACAAAACACTTGTGCTTTTTTGCTTGCCAGTGCAAATGTGCCCATTAACCAATCCATCTGCCTTTCCACCCCCAGAGAAAGTATAATCAGCAACAGAATCACCAATCTGAATCTCTGGACAAACAGAAAACATTAGCTCTTTTTCCCTTTATTTAGGGAGAAAGATATCAAGTGGGAAGAGTCATTGGCAGTGCCAGCTAATGATTCTATAGCTAACCACTTTCACATACATGATCACTTTTCACTGGTAACCCTGGGGTGAGAAGATAGGAGCTCTCAGGCAGCCAATTCAGCTGAGGATGTGCACAGAAATAACAACAAAGAGCTGGCTGGAGACCCAAATCATAAGGCAACTTAATGGATGGCTCAGTCTCATCCTCAGAACCAATAAATCAATGTGTGCACTTTCCAATATTGCAGTTTCAGAAGGAGGCTGTAAACAAAACATTACTTAAAAATTCACTGTCAGAGTTTTCTTTGAATTCTTAAGTCTTTAGGGTTTCCTTTCATTTCCTGAAGTCCTCTGTGTACTTACAGCACTGTGAGTGACTTGCATGACAGAAAGGTGGAATTTGTAAGATACTTTATTCGGTTGGCTTCCAGATCCCTGAAAATTATGGAAGGAAAACGTTCTTAATATTTTTGCACAAATCATATGCTTGAAAATTGTTGATATAATAATCTTAAACTTTATTTTAATTTCTCTCCAATTTTCACTATGCTTTCCTTCTAATGATTGTAGGGTTGGTATAATTGCATTTCTGTTCCCTTTCTAATTAATGTTAGAACTCAGGAAAGTCAAAGCAAAAGGCAACCTAATATTTGATGAGTGTCTTTCTTTCTGTACTCAGCCATTACATACTGCTATCTGTTGGGCTTTTCCAGCACTCCAGTCTCGTCTACGTGCCTGACAACACTTTCCTGCGTGAGTGGTATTTACTTCGCACTGAAATGTGAGGAATCAAGCCTCTTGGAGATTGTCTTTCCTGGTCACTCAGCTAGTGAGTGATAGAAATTACTTTCTAATCAGACCTATCTGATTCTAAAGTGGAGAGCATTTGACTGTGTCCGCCGCATTCTGGATCATGATAGCTTCACATTCCTCCGAACAGTAAGTAACTATTTTGGTCTCTGCTTTCCAGAAGGAAAAGCCCAGGCTTAAGTCATTGTGTTTGTATTGGACATCAGAGTCCAGATAGAAGTCCCAATTATGTGATGCCCAAACATTGTTTTTTCCACTTTGCCTCAATGACATGAATGCCCAGTACGGCGCTGCTTGGAGCATGATGGGAGTGCATCCCCAGCACAGCTGGGAACTTGTTAGAAAGGAAGATTCTCAACTCTGCCCTAGACCTACTGAATCAAGCACTCTAGGATCAAGGTCTGGCCACCTAAGGCTTAGCAAGGCCTCCTGCTGATACGATGTATGCTAAAGTCCAAAATGTACAGGTAGAGAGACTTCATTCTGCTTGCTGATTCCTAGTACACAGTGGCAGCTCACATACTCAGGACACGCCCCGGAACCTTCTGTTTTGAGAAGTGCTGGGAGCATGACAAAAAGTTAACTTCTGCCAATAAATTCTCAATATAGTCAGTTTCCTAAACTTTTACCCAAATATAACAATAGTTATTTTTCTGATTTTGAACTTTAAGCATAATCTCACTAAAATCACCAATCCTGCTTTTATTTATTCTTTAATCCTATTTTAAAAACACTTTGGAGATTCTTGTAGGAAGTTAGTATATATATTTTACTCTGCCGTGATTAAATATAATAAACACTGCACTCTCTTGAAAGTCAAAATATTGCTGAGTAGAATGGGAAAAGTGTTTTTCATGTTTTCATATGTTACAATGCTTTCTAGTTGTAAGAACAATTGTCCTACCTGTTGGAAGGAGGAAAAGTCAGACCAGGCCAGGTTTTTCTCTTGTCTTTAAGATGGAGCAGTTTGATCTCTTACCTGTCTGTTCAGTGGGTATAAGTGTCCTTTCTCAGTTGTGATCAGGCCATCTTGCTAACTCTGTATTTTTACTGAGCATCTGTTTTTTCCCTAAAATTTGCGGGATCTTACAGTGAAAACTAGCATCCCAAGAACCCTGCACTCTGATGACGCTTCCTGATCACCTGGGTTCTCTTGGAGATATCCAGTTTGTGGAAGGGAGAGCAGCTTGAGCCTCTGATATTTTCTTGCTACTTTTGGTTTGTTTATCATTATGTATATAAATGTGTTTAGTTTCTACGTGTTTTTTCACTTTTTCCTAATGAGTTTTATTCTGATGATTTGCAGTTCATTATGTAAGTTTTAATAATGGCACACATATGAAAACTATTGTTTTAAAAGGCCTTTGAAAATAGATATAGATAAGGTGTGATAAAAAATGCAGTGTTTTTTTTTTGGGGGGGGGCTGGGGATTTAGCTCAGTGGTGCTGCACCTGCCTTGCAAGTACAAGGTAATGAGTT
>NW_022900950.1:35352473-35475340 GCF_012274545.1 Fukomys damarensis | reverse complement strand
CACGGTCCTGAGTTTGATCCCCGGTACCAAAAAAAAAAAAAAAAACAAAAAAAAAAAAAAAAAAAAAAAAAGCAGTGAATTTTTAAATAAAAAATTTATTGTAGTTAATGATGCATTACCATTAATTCCTGTTAAAATATTCTCCCTCACTTCAAACAGGTTTATCCCATTATTCTTGCCAGTTTCTGAAACAGTTCTAGAAGACTTTTGTGTCTTTAGTTGCAATTTGTGGCCACCTTGATATTCTGAATAGATTTAAAACATTTACCTTTTATGATTATTTGGCCTTGGGAAAGAGCTAGAAGTTATACAGTACCAGATCTGGTGGACAAGGTGAAATAACAATGTTTTTATGAGCCTGCTCTTCTGTTGGATAGCACTCAGCAACAACACCCAAACATTTTTTTTAATCATAGCTTGTAGACACTCACAAAAGAGAGCTTCCAGAAGTGCTTCAGAGGATGGCAAATGACGGGATACATGTATGTAAAGTGAGAGGGAGTTTTTTGAGGGGAATTAAAAGCAATGTCTTTTACTATAATACATTTAAAAATTTAAATATTCACTGTATATTTTGGTCATACCGTGCGTGTGGCAGAGGAGGGTGGGTAGTGGTGATAAAGCTGTGATACTACTTGAATGTTTTAAACAAGTAGTTGTTAAAAGCTAACAAGAAGTGAAACTCTAGCATATTCATCCATCAAAATTTATTAAGTCCTTACCATGTGTTAGTCATTGCCTGAATGCTGGTGTATCGAAATCATATTATTGGTCTGTAATCAAAGAACTTGTAGATGACATAAGTAGGGGACAAACAAATAAATAAACCAGTGACAGGTATCCTGAGATAAGTGGGAGGTATAGAAAATTATGGCACAGTAGAGTTTTGTAGGAGGCACATTTGAAGTACAAAGGCAGCCACTGAAGCTGGTTGGCGTCAGGCCCAGCTTCCTGGAGGTACATTTTAGTTGACTTGGGAAGGAAATGTTGGAGTTAGTTCAGCAAATAAGGGAGCAAGACTTTTCAAGTTCAAGGATCAGTATGTGCTGAGGGGATTGATTGTAGGAGAGTATTTTGGTACATATGGGAGAAGAGACATGAAGGGGATGGGCAGGAAAAGAGATCGAGAAATCTTGGGTACTCAGGGGGAAAGTGGAACATTACCGTCTCTCCTTTGGGACCCCTCAAAGGACTTTTACACTGGGAATTAACATGAGTAGGCCTTGGTTTTGAAAAGAAATCAGCGATGGACTTTCAAGGTAATTGTGAATGAACTTCATGGCCAGTTTCCTTAATCTGTTCAAAAAGCAATTTAGATCCTAAATGAATACTCACATCCAGTTAAGTTGAGGCATTTGGGCACACATCTGCTGGGGGAGGGCCTCTAGGTAGTTATTAACCATAGACCTTTACAAAATAAAATATTAATTAGAAACAAAATAATATTCCATTTTAAGAATAATATTTTTACTATATTAAAATTTTGGAAGCTTTCACATTAAAATTAATGCAGTAGGATGAAGTATATATAGATACATAACTACACCTTCAAAATATTATTTAAATATGGGCAAAGCAAGAACTAGGGAGCAGATATTGTCAAAGACACTATAAATGAATAATATGATATACATTCCAGGAATAAACACTAGACAGTTTAACTTTATGAGATAAAACAAAAGTATATATCACATAATAATTTTGAAGTTCATAATAATTTTTCTTGTGTACTTCAAGTTTACAGTTATTTCTAGTGCCATACATCCAAAGTTCTTCTTATGGGAAACATTAATCATTTATAACATTAAAGGGCCATATTGGAAACCACATTAAATCTAAGAAGTGACAGAAGGGGGAATTTGGGAAAAGAAAACAACTCATGAGCATGCTAAGCTGCACGATTAATTTACGATATTGTGGTCCCTTTTGACAAATGGAAAAATAATGATGCTTTATAATCAACTGTAAAGGAACATAATAATCTCCTGCCGATAAATCACTCTAGTATATTAATAAACAGTGAAAATGTAATTATGAGAACAGCTCTGTTGGCAGAACAAAGATTTTGGAATTTTCAGTGACTATTGCTAGGCAAAAGCAGTTTCCTCTGTTAAAAATGGAGTTGGAACTGACTCCTGAGAGCTTCTAATAGATTTAAATGTACTTAAGATATAAAATTGAATAGAATAAAAAAATGAATTTTGGTTAACCACTGCAAATGAAAATGTGTCTTAGGACTTTAGTAAATTAAAGGAGTTAAAAAAATTAACTTCTAGGCTTAAAATATATATTATAATCTGCCTAGCTGTTCCCTTTGAGCTATAGGCAGGAAGTGGCAATAGTAACTGTTGCTGGAAATACAGGAAAGGTTTTGACTAATAAAGATTTTAGTAGGTTTGATATATTTTTGAAGCTTTTCCTGTATGCTAGTGTTAAATGTCATTGTAATTCATATACAGATGTATTAAAAGGTAGATGAATACTTACAGGAAAAACAAAGAATTTAATCCAGTAAACAACTGCCGTGAAATCCTGGTTATTGGATTGTCATCTAGAATTCTGACAAAACATATAAGAAACATTTCCAGTGTTAAAGATATTTTTGAAACAACACCAGGGGAAAAAAAAAAATGAAAGGCTCAAGCCTATCCCATCTCTTCTAACTCCTTGCCATGTCTTTCATGTCTTTCCTTATTTGACCAGGTGTCTCTTCCCTGAAAGCTTCTCCTTTACCCTGTGTCAGATCATTGCTTTCCTCCAAATTTCTGCATCTTGCATCAAGGCAGTTTCTGACTGATGGGTGGTGGTGGTGAAGAAGGAAGGAAAGAGGGAGGAGGAAGAGGAGGAGGAGGAAGAAGAAGAAGAGAATTAAGATTGTTTACTTCCTCTTCCTGATCACCTCCTGCTAGATTTAAAGATCTATGTGTATCTTTCATTTTGGGA
The DNA here is from genome assembly GCF_012274545.1 of Fukomys damarensis. Lineage (NCBI taxonomy): Eukaryota > Metazoa > Chordata > Mammalia > Rodentia > Bathyergidae > Fukomys > Fukomys damarensis. The sequence continues at coordinate 35,472,397 of NW_022900950.1, read as the reverse complement.
TACTTGGGTCTAGTTTAAGCTGCACTTAGTGGCTGAATATGGGCTCCATACATGCTTTGACCTACTGTTTGTTAGACTGAAGAATGAGTACAAATGAAACTCTTAGGAAATAATAAAAGGTTCTTTGGCCTCAAGATGTTTAAATGATATATTCAATGAGATTTATACAAATGAATGAATGGATGTGAAACCATTCATAAAGAGCTTTGGAAGTAAAGGAATAAACATATTTGTATATTCAAATCACCATTTTAAACGATTAAGATCTTTTTGTAGATGAAATTAGACTATAGGAAAACAGGCATCCTTTGTTGCCTTTGAAGCCAGATTCTATTCCCTATTACTCTCAGAGGTCTACCAGGTAGGATTGGGAGAAGGGGGTCATACAGAATACCTACTGTGTGCCAGGAGCTTTGAGTGTGCCATTTTGTGCTATGTGATTTAATTCTCACACCATCCCTCTTATAAGAAATTATGATTGTAGGTTACAGATAAGAAAAAAGAAAAATAGGGAGATTAAGAACATGTCTGGGAGATTACAGATGGGTCAGGCACACACAGGATCTGTCTGAAGCCAGAGCCCTAGCTTTTTCCACTAAGTTAGTCCAGGCTAACTGGCAGACAAGGAGCAAACTGAGCAGCCTTATACTACCCTTTATTTATCTTATGGAAGCACAGTTGGACAATGTGAGACTCCTGGAGATGGAGCTGGTGGCTCACCCAACCTGGAAAATGGTGAAATGCCACAAGTTACCATATTTTCAGATTTTTTTTTTTTTTTGCATGCTCTGGGAATCAGAAAAAATCCCTAACTGAATTACTTTTTAGGTAAGTGGTTTCCAACAAAGGGCAATTTTTCCTCCCACTGAACAAATGGCAATGCCCAGAGACATTGTTTTGTTTATTATAACTCTTTAAGAAAGCAGTTCGGTGGCCTGCCTTGCATGCTTAAGGACCCAAGTTCAAACCCCGGTGAAAAAAAAAAAAAAAAAAAAAAAAAAAAGGGGTACTACTACTGGCTTCTAATGAGTAGAGTTCACAGATGGTTCTAAACACCCAGAAATGCAGAGGGCATACTGTTCTTCTAGGCTCCTCTGAACAAAGGATTATATTTTGAGTCAAAATATCTATAACGCTATTGAAGTTGAGGCATTCTGATCTTGCCAAACACTGAGAAAAAAAAAAAAAAAAAAAAAAAAAAAAGGGGTACTACTACTGGCTTCTAATGAGTAGAGTTCACAGATGGTTCTAAACACCCAGAAATGCAGAGGGCATACTGTTCTTCTAGGCTCCTCTGAACAAAGGATTATATTTTGAGTCAAAATATCTATAACGCTATTGAAGTTGAGGCATTCTGATCTTGCCAAACACTGAGTCAGTTGCTTTGTACCCCTAATACTGGGTGCCGAAAGCCCCCTGAAAAGCATGGCCAGCTCCCTTTTTCACATAACCACCATTTGACATGCCACTGTCTTGAGTTGCTTGGGTACAGTGCTTCAGATTATGTGAAAATTGGAAACATAAATATAATAAACAAGGTACATCCCAAAGTAAAAGTCATCTGAGTGAGCATTGACTATGATTATTTATGGGGGAAATGAATACTAGCATACTTACAGCCAAGTTAGCTGATGTAAGTCTTTGAATACTCCAGGTTTGAGAGTTGTAATGCTGTTGTGGTTGAGATATCTACAAATAGCATGAGTGAGTTAATTAGGCAAACTCAATATTCCATTTAGTCACATGTAATCAGACTATAGACCACTGATGATGATCATGGAAGTATGGACATCTGCTTCTAAGAATATTCTGCTGGTTGTGCAGTGGAGGAGACATCAAGAGCTGATGAGGAGTCACCAATGACCACATGTTCAGTGTGAGCAAAACCAGGGTCAGGGCAAGGAAAGTGACCAAAAGCATTATTCTGGGATAACACAACAAGGGCATAATAACTAACTGTGTTAGGCAAATTTGCTTTTGTCTTTTTTTGGTCACATTTTTTAGTAATCTAATATATTTAAAAGTATATAGTGAGTTATAAAAGTTAGAAAAATGCTAAAATATTGTGGAAGTTGCCCAAGACACAGAAGATGATGTGAAGGAGAGCCTTCATATGGCTTCTGGTAGAAGTTGGAATTTTAAAATAATTAACTCTTTCAGCATAATAATATAAGTATTTTGAGATACTCCACTCCTCTCATTTATCTATAACCAAGTAAAAGTTTTTAAAAAAGAAACTTGTAGACATTGCTTAAATCTATATCCATAATTTAATCACAGAGAAGTTACTCACAATATTTGCAGATTGTATAATCCAAAAAATGCTTTCTTGGATATGTGTCTGATGCAATTATGCTGAAGAAATCTGAAAGGAATAAGACAGAAGAGTCAAGTGATTGTGGCTTATGGATTTTGTTAGGTTATTAAATGTAGCTTCTACTTTCTTCACTTGAAGACAATTATAAAGTACAAAGTTGTAGTCACATATTGGGGGGTAGATGTAATGTCAGTGAGAGATGTCCATGAAGCAAGCCAGTGGGTTGCCATTCCAACAGATCTTGTGCAATTAGATTCAGACATCTCTGCTGTGTAGCACTGAACCAAGTTGTGATGTGTTTAAGGTGGATCGAGACTTATGTCTGCAAGCTGGAATTATACAGGTATCTTCTAACCGGGAGTTGGAGGTTGTGGGAGACAAGCCAGCCTATCCCTGCTGAGCTTTCTTATTCTTTCAGCACAGAGTTGGTCACTATCTTCTTGTTTCTCTTTATTCTGTTGCTATGTACAAAGCAGGGGGACAGCTTATTCTTTTCTAAGATGTCAAGTGAGAAACACCAAGTGAGTTAATGAAGTACACAGAGTCCTGTCAACAGTTGACCTGGGTCTAGTATATCACTTCAGCTTGCAGAATCCTGATTCACTTCAGCCCTGAAGCAACTTAATAATACAGAATGGATTCAATAATAGCACTGCCAGGAGTATATAAGTAAGTAATTTACATTTCCTGCCCTCATTGTGCAACTGCAGGTTATTCCTGAATTCATATTTTCTAAAAGCTTTTAGTGTCAGGAAATAGTGACACTAATCATACTAACTAATTACTACATAGTCTTTTAAATAGCTTCTGTTAGTCTTATTTTGACTTAAATTGATTCCTCAAATATCACACAGCACCATTTTAATTGTTATGGTTCTTTACAGTAAAACTATTAGTAAAACACATGCTTATTTGGCACCTAGCTGTACTTTAAATTTTGTTATACCACAATTATTCCCTAACAGAGCTTTCCGGCTTTTGCTTTTGGGTCATGAAGGTGTTACAGAAGTGCTAAAATACTGACTTCATTAGGCCTCAGGATACCCACCTAAAGCCAAGATTGGTTTCCAGGTATCAGCAAACTCATTCTTTTAGCTTAGCTGCTACACAAAAATTGTCATTTTTCTTGTATACCACCAAGTGGAAAGGGCTGATACTACAGAATACGTACACACATATACACATATACACAGTGATATACAAGCTATCAATTTTAATCCTGAAAAATAAACTTGAGGCTCAGTGTGACCTCACCACCCACTCCTCCATTTTGGGAAAGCTGTTTTACAGTGCAGCATAAATTCTGTTTTTGATTTAAGGTTATGTTATGATCAATATTTGTTTTAGCATTTTCAGAACATTTAGACTGATGTAATGAAAGTTAATATGGTGAATTAGGTTACAGTAGCAAAGGAAAACTGAGAAAGAATATAATACTCTAGTAAGGGTATAGTGAAATGTCTCTTAAATATAGAATTCACTACTGAACTAGTGTTATTTACATTTTATTCCAGATAACTAATTCAAAAGTGCAATGCATATTTTACTTACATCTCGAAGAGATGGGTGCAGTTGTGAATTTGACCTTGTACTTTTGTCTTAGAAGCCAAAGGAAAGAGTAAGACCAATGCTCTGAATGATGCTTTGGATATGTATAAATTCTCTGTCATCACTCAAGACTCAAGCTCTTTAAATAATAAAGAGCCTCCTGTCTTCTATTTAGCCACTGGCTGCTTTGAGTCTCAGGTCTCAGATGTAGGCTACAGAACTTAAGCTCTGACATCAGTAACTACTTTCCTCTTTGCAAAATAGTAGCTTAGAGAAACAAAGGAAATTTGGAAACAGAACGAATTGGCAAGTGGCGCCCTCTTTATTCAGAGTTGAGACATGAGCCCATTTAATATACTTTTCACTGGATGACTTTTCTAAGAATAACTTATTAGTTCATGAATTCCTGTTCCAACTGTCAGGACTTTTCAAGCAGAAACACCAGGTATTTATATACCTGAAACTAAGGCTTTAATAAATGCTTTAATGACATGCATATTTACAGGATATTTTAAAATGTGATGTTTTGTATTCCAGAGGCAGGCAGACACTTAAAGTTATATTTTGTTGCCAATGATTTCATTTAACAAGGACAAATTTCAGAAGGAATTGTTAATTTATAGAAGGGTTCATATTACAATGAGAATTGCTATTGGTTTCTATGGTAGCAGTGATAAGGTATTATAGTCAATCCCATACTTTATTTCTGAAAGGTCATCTGAAACTGCTTTTCTCTTTTCAATTTTAGAAAGTCCTGACATTTTAAAAGATTATTCAAATGAGAAAACAGATCAATTGTAAAGCATTCAGATCAGTGAAGCAACTTTTACTAATCTTTTAATTAAAATTTGATTTTGATCTAAGAATTTATTTTTCACAATGTCTAAATGACCTCAACTCCACTGTGAAGATTTAGAGCACTTAAGTCTGGAGATTCATTTGACATTAATTCTGTGATCTCTTAGGATAAATACCAATACAACATGAAAATGCAGATTAATTTTATTAGCTCCATGCAGCTTAAAACACAAATTTTTTGTATATCTTTCTCTCCTCAAACTGAATGACATCCAAATTCCATTGCTGGCATTCAAAGACTCTGCAAGTCTGATTCAACAACCTCTTCAGCCTATCTCTATAATCTCCAGTGGAAAGTCTTTGTTTTAGGAAAAAATGTCCTACTCACTGTCTTCCCAATGTTATTTGAGTGTTTCTTTTTGTTTCTTTGCTTTCCCCATTAAGGAAGAGCACTGCATGTTGAATCTACTCAGCATCCCTTTGACCAGTGTTCACTGATCCTCACTAGGTCCATACTACGTATGCTACAGCATGTGCTCCTGAGTAGATGAGGTGCAGGTACACAGTACTATGACAGAACCAAGAGGACTTCCAGCTTAGAAAGGGGGTTGGTGGCCCTGGCCAAAGAGCAGCTCCTTCAAAATGCAAGGATGAAAGTGAAGTGTTATGGCTTGGCTCTGAAATGTCCCCGTAAAAGCTCATGTATTGAAGGACTGATCCCCAGTGTAAAGGTGTTCAGAGTTTTGGGCTTTGGAAGGTTATTGGATCATGAGGGCTCTCACCTCATCAGTGGATTTATTCATTGATGGATAATTCATAATTTAATGAATTATGGGAGGTAGTGAAAACTTTAGAGGTGGGGTCTAGTTGGAAGAAGTATATCCTTGAAGGTATGCCCTTGAAGATTATGTCTTGCCTCTGGAATCTGTTTGACTCTCTGTCCCTGTCTGTCTTTCTGTATGTCTCTCTGTCTCCTTTTCTATGCTTCCTGTCATCCATGAGCTGAGCAGCTTTATTTTACCATGTGCTCCCCACCATAGACCCAGAAAGAATGAAGCAGTGAGCCAAAATATATCCTTCCTCTTTTAAGTTGTTTTTTCTCAGCTATTTTGTCACAGGGATGCAAAGTCACAAACTCATAAGAGTTTCACAAATATGACCCACATCATGTTAAAACAATCAGAAAGTAAAGGATACTGTGGGCAAGGGGTGTGGTGGTACACTCCCATCACTCTGGGATGCTGAGTCAGGAGGATCAAAAGTTTAAACTCAGCCTGGTCCTTTAGAGACTTCAGGTAAATCTGTCTGAAAAAAAAACAAAACCAAAAAACCAAAAACCAAAAACCAAAAAACAAAAAACAAAAAACAGCGTTTTGGATATAGGTAAGAGTGAAGTACTGAATCCCCAGTAGTAAAATAACGAGGTGATAAAAATGTACTCCTAGTTATACTGTAGAAGCAAGAATGTATTAAAAGTCCAGGTTTGTCTCCTGAGATTTGTTTCATAATATTGCAAGACAATATAGGCAATAGTAGTGACAAACACATGACATGTGTGTTGTTTTTTAAAAATTAATTTTATTGCTATATTTTAGATATACAGTAGAGTGATATTCATCACTGGAGATTTGTACCTTCACATAATATTTTTTTATTCTTATTTTTTCCCTATTCCCCTGCTCTCCCATCAACTCCTCTAACCTTCTCTACTTAAAAGACTTTGTTGGGCTGGGGATTTAGCTCAGTGGTTCCTCTGCTTGCCTCACAAGTGCAAGTTTCTGAATTTAATTCCTAGTACCCCCCCAAAAAGACTTTGTTTCCATTTTTTCATTTTCTCATGTTAATTCCATTCCCTTCTTTCTTTTCTCTTACCCCTCTCACTTCCCCTTCCCCTTTTCACCTTTTCTTCCTATATCACATTATCTATTATATATATTTGATCTTTACACTTTGTTTCTCACATGAGAGAAACTATTTAGTATTTACATGTGTGTCCTATTTATTTCACTTAAGAGTATTGCCTCAATGTGCATCCATTTAACTACAAATGTCTCTGATTTCTCTTTCTTTATGGCTGAGTACTACTTCATTTTATAAAAAAAAAACAACAACCCACATTTTCTTTATCTAGGCTCCAGTTGATGGGCAATTGGGATGTTTCCAAATTTTAACTATTAACAACTGTGCTGCTATGAACATGGGTGCACATATATTGCTGAAGTATGATTATTTTAATTCTTTTGGGAAGATACCCAGCAAGGGAATAGCCTTGTCACATGGCACCTCTAATCCTAGTTCTTCCACTCAGGCCTTACTGCCATCAGTGGAACCTGTGAGGACTGGAGCTATGTGAAGCCATTGATATGGGCCCTTCCCCCAGCCAGGTCTCCCCACCACCAGCAGACCACTGAAGACCACAGAGGGTGCTTCTAGCAACCCGACATCCCTCTCCCCCACCTCTGAATTCCTGGCTATACCTATTCCTCTTCTATACTGCAGAGGCACAGGGTGATCTTAAAGGCTACTGCCCTCAGCTAGAGCAGAAGTAAAGCATAGTAAGAGGGCTTTACTCCTTCTAAGTTCCCATCCTGAAGGGTAAGTTAGTATATTGATCAGTTTATTCATTATAAACATCTTTTGGGCTAGTCTTCGATTTTGTTTTATTTCAAATGGTTAAAGCTGATGGATTAATAACTACCACAAATTGTCATTTTCTAAACTGTGCTTGATTCTATCATTGCTGCTGATTGTATCACTTAGGCTAGTGTTGTGATTGCTCTAATCAGTTATCTTTCCTGGTATGATGAAAATGAGACTACTACAGAGTCATCAAAGTCTCAAATCCTAAAGACTACCTATATCTGGAAGTCATCTCTGAGAAACAATCATTCCTTAAGGGTTCTAAATAAAAGTAACAAAGATACTTACAGTAAGTAATATCAAATTATAAACCCAGGAATTAACCCAAGGACTATACCAAAAACAATAATAGAAATGAAAATACATTTTTAACAAGACAAAGTCTTCTAGCTCACCAAAGGCAAATTTGGGGGGACATGAGATGGAAAAATCTGAAAATCTACCTCCTGGACAACCTGAAGTGATAGCACAGGAAGTAAAAAAACAAGTGAATGAGGCTCTAGAAATATGCAAAAGAGAAATAATTTCCCAGATAACTGAGGAGATGATGAACAGAATAAAAGACATGATTACAGACTCTAGAACAGAAACAGAAAAAAAAAAATAGATGACTTCAGGACCATGATGGAAGCCATGAATGCTCAGCATAGGAAATAAATGGAAACCATGAATGCCCAACAGAAGAAAGAAATGGACACCATAAATGCCCAACACAAGAAAGTAATGGAATCTATGAAACAGATTCAAACTGATATTCAGGAGATGAAAAACTCTACCGAAAGTATACATAACAGACTAAATTAGTATGAAGACAGAACATCAGATATAGAGGACAGGATGGAGGGATCTCTTAAAAATAGTAAATGAGGGCCAGGGGTTTAGCTCAGTGGTTCTGCTTCCTCACAAGTACAAGGACATGAATTCAATACCTGCTACAAAAAAAAAAAAAAAATCAGGGACCATGAAAAATCAATCCAACAGCTCCTAGATGGCACAAAGAATAATATAAGATTGATAGGAGTCCATGAAAAAGCAGGGAAAAGCACAAACAACATAAAAAAATCTGTTCAGAGAAGTAATGCCTGAAAACTTTCCAAACAGGGGAAAAGAACTTGATATACAGATAAGCCAGGCATATAGAACTTCACCTAGTCATGATAAAAGACAAATAACACTGAGACATATAATAGTCAAGATCTTGGAAACTCAACTGAAGTAGAAGATTCTACAAACAGTTAGAGAAAAGAAACAAATTACATGCAAAGGAAAGCCCATCAGAATCACAACAGATTTTTCAGCACAAACCCTCAAGTCAAGGAGAGCCTGGAGTGAGGTATTTCAAGCCCTAAAAGAAAACAAACTACAAACTCCAACCTTAGTTATATGTCCTGCAAATCTATCTTTTAAAATTGATGAAAAAAATAAGATACTTTCATGTCAAAAATCACCTGAGAAACTTCATGAGTACCAAAACAGCACTCCAAATAAAAAATCCTAGAAAAAGACCATGAAGGTCACAACCCTATGAGGTCTAACAGATGAAATCCAATAGGCAAGAATTTAAAGGAAAAGGGAGAAAAATAAAAAAGAATCAATAACAGGAAAATAACATGACAATGATAAGTCAATACATATCGGTTATAACCATCAATGCCAATGGCCTCAATTCTCCAATCAAAAGAAATAGACTTGCAGAATTGATTGAGAAGCAAAATCTGACAATATGCTCTATACAAGAATCACACCTACTTGAAAAAGAAACTTATAGACTGAAAATAAAAGGTTGGAAAACAGTTCTCCATGTGACAGGAACCTGGAGCAAAGCATGGGTAGCTACTTACAGATAAAGTAAATTTCAAACAAAAACTAATTAAGAGAGACACAAAGGTCACTATGTCCTTGTAAAAGGAACAATACAAGAGGAAAAGATAACAATCACAAATATATATGCACCAAGCACAAATGCCCATAACCATGCAAAACAAATACTAAGGGAAATTAAACATAAAATAAGCACTAATACAAATGTAGTGGGAGTTCTCAATACCCCATTGTCACAAATAGATCATTTATACTAAGAATTAACAAGAAAATGCTAGAACTGAACCAAGCTTTTGAACAAATGGACTTAACAGATGTCTACAGAGTGTTCCACCCCACAAAATCAGAATATGCATTTTTCAGCTGCACACGGGCCATTTTCCAAAACAGAACACATACTAGCACATAGAATGTATTTAAGTAAATGAAAAGGAATTGAAATTAGCCCATGTATATTATCAGACCATAGTGCAATTAAACTGGAGATCAATAACATAAGAAACCATTAGAACTTCACAAACACATGAAAATTGAATGACGTTCTTCTGAACAACCAATGGGTCACAGCAGAAATTAAAAAAGAAATTACACAGTTTTTATAATTTAACGATAATTCCAGTACAACATAAAGGAATCTATGCAATACAATGAAAGCTGTTTTATGTGGGAAATTCATAACAGTGAATGCCCACACTAGGAAAACAGAGCAAGCTCAAATAAAAAACCTAATGGTGAACCTTAAGCTCCTAGAAAAAGAAGAGCAAGACAAACTCTGAACTCAAACAAGGGAAGAAATTATAAAGATCAAAGCAGAAATCAATGCAACAGAGAGTAAGAGAGTGATACAAAAAAAAATCAATGAATTGAAGAGTTAGTTTTTCAAAAGAATAAATAAAATTGATAAACCCTTAGTCAACCTTCTCTAAAAAGGAAAGAAAATATCCAGATCCATGCAATTAGGAATGAAAAGGGTGAAATGAAAATGGACCCAGCAGAAATACAGACTATCATCAATACCTACTTCGAGAATGTATATGCCAATAAGATGGAAAACACAAAATAAATAGACAGATTCCTAGATATTTAAGAATTATCAAAGTTGAATAAAGAAGACCTAAAAATTCTAAACAACCCAATATCAATCAATTAAATTGAAAACATAATTAAAAAACTTGCCAATGAAAAAAAGCCCAGGTCCTGATGGCTTTACTGCTGAATTCTACAAGACATTTAGAGAAGAATGATGTTTAAACTCTTCAGTGAAATTGAAAGAGAAGCAATACTTCCAAATGCATTCCTGAAAGCAAGCATCACCCTGATCCCAAAAGCAGAGAAAGACCCAACCAAAAAAGAGAACTATAGGCTAATCTCCCTAATGAACATAGATGCAAAAATCCTTAATAAGATATTGGCAAACAGAATACAGATGGCATCAAGAAGACCATACACCCTGACCAATTCGGATTTATCCCAGGGATGCAGGGATGGTTCAACATACATAAATCAATAAATGTGATACAATATATTAACAGAGTCAAGGACAAAAAATCATATGAACATCTCAATTGATGCAGAAAAAGCATTCAACAAAATTCAACACCCATTCATGATAAGAACCCTGCAGAAAATTGGAATAGATGGCCATCTTAACTATCAATGAAAAATCAACAGCCAATATCATACTAAATGGTCAAAAACTGAAAACCTTCATGATAAAGTCAGGAACAAGACAAGGATATCCACTGTCACCAGTTCTGTTCAGTATAGTTTTGGAACCATTAGCCACAGCAATTAGTCAGGAGAAAGAAACCAAAACAATATAGAAAAGAAGACATTAAATCATCATTACTTGCTGATGAGATGATACTCTGCATAAAAGACAGCAAAAAACTCCACCAAAAGACTTCTAGACTTAATTGACAGATTCAGTAAAGTAGGTGGGTACAAGGTTAACACTCAAAAATTAATAGCTTTCTTGTACACAAATAACAGACTCACTGAGAGTTAAATTGGGGAAACAATCCTTTTCACAATAGCATCCAAACAAAAAAAAGAGATATCTAGGAATCAGTCTAACAAAGGAAACAACAGACTTCTACATTGAGAACTACAACACTGCACAAAGAGATTGAAGAGGGTATCAGAAAATGGAAAGACATCCCTTGTTCTTGGGTAGAAAGAATCAATATATTGAAAATGGCCATAATCCCCCAAACTGCTATACAGATTCAACACAATCCCTATTGAGATCTCAACAGTATATTTCAAGGAACCAGAGAAAATAATCCAAAAATTCATTTGGAATCAGGAGAGACCTACAATAGCAAAAGCCATTCTAGGCAACAGAGACAAGGCAGAGGTTATCACAATCTCCAACTTGAAACTATACTACAAAGCCACCATGTTAAAAACAGCATGACACTGCAAAGAAACAGACCCAAGGATCAGTGGAACAGATTAGAAGGTGCAGAAACAACTGCAGACATACTCAGCTACCTCATCTTTGATAAAGGAGCCAATGAGCCTCACTGGAGGAAAGATAGCCCCTTTAATAAATGGTGTTGGAAAAACTGGATTTCAACCTGCCAAAGATTAAAACTAGACTCTTATCTTTTGCCATGCACTAAACTAAAATCTAAGTGAATTAAAGATATAAATATTAAAACAGAAACAGTAAAAAAAATTTTTTTTGGTACCGGGGATCAAACTAGGGCCCTTGTGCTTGCAAGGAAGGCGGCAGAACCACTGAGCTAAATCCCCAGCCTGAGAAACAGTAAACTTGCTGGAAGATAAGTTACATAAAATTCTTGAAGACTTTCATATAGGAAAAGACTTTATGAACAAATCCTCAGTAGCACAGGAACTAGCACAAAGAATCAACAACTGGGATCTCATCTCTAAAAAGCTTCTGTACTGCCAGAGAAATCACAAGCAGAGCTAAGAGACAACCCACAATGTTGGAAAAAGTTTTGCCTGCTGTTTCTTAGACAAAAGTCTACTATCTAGAATATATTAAGAACTAGAAAAAAAAAACCAGACACCCCAAAATAAAGATCCAATTAAAGAATAGGTATCTGAAATGAACAGACATTTCTCAGACATGAAGTAAAAGCAGCAAATAAACATATGAAAAAATGTTCAACATCACTGGTCATTTGAGAGATGCAGGTGAAAACAACACTGAGATTCCACCTCACCCCAGAAAAAATGGATGCTATGAAGAAATCAACCAATAACAAATGCTGGTAGCATTGTGGGGAGATTCCAACCCTTCTTCATTGTTGGTGGGAGTGCAGACTGGTGCAACCACTATGGAAATAAATATGGAGAAACCTCAAACAACTAGGATTAGAAGTCCCATTTGACCCAGGTATTCCTCTGCTGGGTATTAGATGAATCATACCACATATGTTCACCTATGTTTATAGCGGCACAGTTTGTAATAGCTAAAACTTGGAAACAGCCCAATTGCCCATCAACTGGAGACTGGATAAAGAATATGTGATTTTAACTAAAATGGAATACTACTCAGCCACAAAGAACAACAGACTAGATATATTTTAGCTAAGTGGGTGCACACTGAGGCCATACTCAAGTGAAATTAATGTCACACATATGTAAATATTGAATAGTTTCTCTGGTGCGAAAGACTAAAAGTGTAAATAAGGATCAAAATGTATAATTGATATTGTGTAATAGGAAGAAAAGGTCTAAAAGAGTAGAGGAAGTAGGAGGGGTAGGGGAAAGGTAAAAAGGTAAAATAAAAATATGTGAAAAGAAAAAACATGGAAACAATGTCTTTTGTAACAGGAACGGATGGAAGGGATGAATGGAAGACTAGGAAATGGGGGAAAAATAAGAACCAAGATACATCATGTAAAGGTACAAGATCCTGATGATGAATGTAGCTTTGCTATATACCTAAAATGTATCGATAAACTTAATAAAGATAAAAATATAAAAAATAAATAAACAGTTTTTTGTGGCATCTCAGTACTTATTTCCAGAATGTTTTCAATCAGTCTACACTCCCACCAATAGTGGAGAAGGGTTCCTTTCTCCCCACAGCCCTGCCAGCATTTGTTATTGGTTGTTTTCATGATAGCAGCCATTCTTTCTGGGGTGGGGTGGAATCTCGCATTGTTGTCATTTGCATCTCTCAAGTGACCAGTGATGTGGAATATTTTTTCAATGTTTCTTTGCTATTTCCTACTTTTTTGTATAAGAAATCTCTATTCATTTCAGGTGCCTGCTTTTGGATTGGGTCTTTAAATTTGGGAAGTGATTTTTTGAAACTCTTTATATATTGTACATAGTAGACCTTTGTCTGAGGAACAGGTGGTGAAAAATTTTCCCCACATTGTGGATTGTCTCCTCACTGGCGGTGTCTCTTGCTATGTAGAAGCTTTTTAATAAGAAGAGATCTCACTTGTTGATTGTTTGTGATATCATGTACAACTGACATTTTGTTCATGAAATCTTTTCCTAAGCCAAGGTCTTCAAGAGTTCTACCTAACATCTCTTCCAGTTGGTTCAGTGTTTCTGTTTTAATATTTAGATCTTTAATTTAGTTTGATTTTTGTGTAGTGCATGGTGAGAGATATTAGTTTAGTTTTAATTTGTCAAGTTGAAGTCAATTTTTTCCAGCACCATTTATTTTTTATTTTTTAAATTTATTTTCCCTCATTGAGTTTATTGGAAACTGAATAAAGAAGATGTGGTTTTTCTATAAAATGGAATACTACTAAGCCATAAAGAATGAGAAATTAGATTCATTCATAGGAAAATGGATACATATTGAGGATATACTCCTAAGTGAAATAAGTCCACCACCATTTATTAAAGAAGCTATCTTTCCTCCAGTGAAGGTGTTTGGCTCCTTTATTGAAGAAGAGGTGAGCTGAGTGTGTCTTGAGTTGTTTCTGAGACTTCTAATCTATTCTATGGGTGCTCTTGTCTGTTTATCTGGCAGTACCATGCTGTTTTTATTTTGTTTTGTTTTGTTTTTAATCACAGTGGCATTGCAGTATAGTTTCAAGTTGTGGATTGTAATATCCCCTTCCTTGTCTTTGTTGCCTAAAAGTGCTTTTGCTGTTGAAGGTCTCTTCTTGTTCCAAATGAATTTTTGGATTGTTTTCTCAAGATCTGTAAAGTATGCTATTGGAATTTCAATTGGGATGGCATTGAATATATATAGCAATTTTGGAAGCATGGCCATTTTCACTGTGTTGGTTCTTCCTACCCAGGAGCAAGAGATGTCATTCCATTTTCTGATAGCATCTTCAATCTCTTTTTTCAGAGTCCTATAGTGTTCAGAGTACAGGTCTTTTATTATTTCTTTCATTAGGTTGATTCCTAAGTATTTCATTTTGTGGATGCTATTGTGAAAAGAGTTGTTTTTCCAGTTCCTTTTTCAGTAAGTCTGTTGTTTGTGTATAGGAAAGCTTTTGATATTTGTGTGTTGAACTTGTATTCAGCTGCTTTCCTGAATTTGGTTATTAAATCTTGAAGACTTTTGGTGCAGTTCTTGGGATCTTCTATACAGAGCGTTATGTTCTCTGCAAATAATGACAATTTGACTTCTTAGTTTCCTGTCTTTATTTCTTTTATTTCTTTCTCATGTATAATTGCTATGGTGAATGTTTCCAGATCTGTATTGAACAGGAGTGGCTATAGTAGACATTCTTGTCTTGTTCCTGATTTTAGTGTGAAGAATTTCAGTTTTTGTAGGATATTGGCTGTTGGCTTTTAATAGATGGCTTTTATCAGGTTGAATTAGAGACCATCTATTCCCATTTTCTGTAGTTTTTTTAAAATCATGAATGCATGTTAGATTTTGTCAAATGCTTTTTTTTCCTTTATTGGTATATTTTAGGTGTAAAATATAGTTACGCTTATAATTGGGATCTTGTACCTTTACATGACATATCTTCGTTCTTATTTTCCCCCCATTCCCTTGGCCTCCCTCACCCCTTCCACCCTTCCCTATTTACAAAGATTTTTGTTTCCACTCCCCCTACACCTTTAGACCTTTTCTTTCTATTACACAATATCAATTAAACATTTTGATCATTATTTGCACTTTTAGGTTATCACACCAGAGAAACTATTCAGTATTTACACATGTTTGTCCTATTAATTTCACATAAGAGTATGTCTTCAATGTGCATCCACTTAGCTATGTCTCTAATTTCCTGTTCTTTATGGCTGTGTAGTACTCCATTAAAAAAACACACATCTCCTTTATCCAGTCTCCAGTTGATGGGCTGTTTCCAAGTTTTAGCTATTACAAACTATGCCGCTGTAAACATGAGTGAGCATATATCACTGCGGTATAATTCTTTTTTTTTTCTCATTGAGTTTATTGGTACATTTTAGGTATACAGTGCAGTTACATTCATCATTGGGATCTTGTACCTTCACATGACAGATCTTTGTTCTCATTTTTTCCCCATACCCCTGCCTCCCTTCACCTGCTCCACCCTTCCCTATGTTTTCATTTTCTTATATTTTATCTTTTCCCTTATTTCCTTTCCCCTACCCTTCCCACTTCCCCTACAACTTTAGCCCTTTAGTGTGGTATAATTCTATCTTCTTTTGGGAAGATACCCAGCAGAGGAATATCTGGATCAAAGGGGACTTCTAATCCTACTTGTTTGAGGTATCTCCATATTGGTTTCCACAGTGGTTGTAGTAGTCTGCATTTCCACCAACAATAAAGATTTCCTTTCTTCTCACAACCCCACCAACATTTGTTATTGGATAATTTATTGATAACAGCCATTCTTTCTCAGGTGAGGTGGAATTTCAGTGTTGTTTTCATCTGTATCTCTCGAATGAACAGTGACATTGAACATTTTTTCATATGTTTATTTGTTGCTTTTACTTCTTGTCTGAGAAATGTCTGTTCATTTCAGATGCCCATTTTTTTCTCATTGAGTTTATTGGTACTTTTAAAGTATTCAGTACAGTTACATTTATCATTGGGATCTTGTACATTTACATGAGAGATCTTGGTTCTCATTTTTTTTTTTGCTATACCCCTCCCCTCCCTTCACCCTGCCCCCACCCCTAATTACAAAGACTTTGTTTCTATTTTTTCCTTTTCTCATATCTTCTCTTTTTCCTTATTTCCTTTCCCCTGCCCTTCCCACTTCCCCTGCACCTTTAGCCCTTTTCTTCCTATTTCACATTGTCAGTTATACAATTTGGATTTTATTTACACTTTTAGTTTTTCACATACACCAGAGAAACTATGTGGTATTTACAATATGTGTCTTATTTATCTCACTTGAGAGTATGATATATGTGCACCCATGTTTATAACAGCACAGTTTATAACAGCTAAAACTTGGAAAGAGCCCAATTGCTCATCAGTTGGAGACTGGATAAAGATGTGGGTTTTCTATAAAATGGAGTACTACTCAACCATAAAGAATGAGAATCTAGAGTTATTCATAGGAAAATGGATGCATACAGATGCCCATTTATGAATTGGGTCTTCATGCTTGGGGGGGTCTGACTTTTTTGAGTTCTTTATATATTCTGGAGAGTAGACCTTTGTTTGAGGAACAGCTGGTAATAACTTTTCCCTTATTGTAGGTTGTCTCTTAGCTCTGTTGGTGTTTTTTTTTTTTCAGTGCAGTTTTTAAAAAGATGAGACCCCAGTTTTGATTCTTTGTGCTAGCTCCTGTATGAAGGATTTGTTCATAAAATCTTTTCCTATGCCAATGTCTTTAAGAATTCTACTTAACTTCTCTTCCAGCAAGTTTACTATTTTTGTTTTAATATTTAGATCTTTAATCAACTTGGATTTTAGTCTTGAATGCTTTTTCTGCAACTATTGAAATGATCATATGGTTTTTATCCTTGGTTTTATGAATATAGTGTATTACTTTTATTGATTTATGTATGTTGAACCATCCCTGCATCCCTGGGATAAATCCGACTTGGTCAGGGTGTATGATCGTCTTGATGCCATCTGTATTCTGTTTGCCAATATCTTATTGAGGATTTTTGCATTTATGTTCATTAGGGAGATTAGTTATAGTTCTCTTTTTTGATTGGGTCTTTCTCTGCTTTTAGGATCAAGGTGAGCTTGCATTCAGAAATGTGTTTGGAAGTATTGCTTCTCTTTCAGTTTCACTGAAGAGTTTAAACATCATTCTTCTCTAAATGTCTTGTAGAATTCAGCAGTAAAGCCATCAGGACCTGGGCTTTTTTTCATTGGAAAGTTTTTAATTATGTTTTCATTTTCATTGATGATATTGGGTTGTTTAGAATTTTTAGGTCTTCTTTATTCAACTTTGATAATTCTTACATATTTAGGAATCTGTCCATTTCTTTTGTGTTTTCCATCTTATTGGCATATACATTCTTGAAGTAGGTATTGATGATCCTCTGTATTTCTGCTGGGTCCATTTTCATTTCACCCTTTTCATTCCTAATTGCATGGATCTGGATATTTTCTTTCCTTTTTAGAGAAGGTTGGCTAAGGGTTTATCAATTTTATTTATTCTTTTGAAAAACCAACCCTTCAATTCATTGATTTTTTTTGTATCATTCTCTTACTCTCTATTGCATTCATTTCTGCTTTGATTTTTATAATTTTTTTCCCTTGTTTGAGTTCTGGGTTTGTCTTGCTCTTCTTTTTCTAGGAGCTTAAGGTTCACCATTAGGTTTTTTATTTGAGCTTGCTCTGTTTTCCTAGTGTGGGCATTCACTGTTATTAATTTCCCACATAAAACAGCGTTCGTTGTATTGCATAGATTCCTTTATGTTGTACTGGCATTATCACTAAATTATAAAAACTGTGTAATTTCTTTTTTAATTTCTGCTGTGACCCATTGGTTATTCAGAATTGTGTTGTTCAATTTTCAAGTTTTTATGAAATTCTTGGATTTCTTTTGCTATCAATGTCCAAGTTCATCACAGTATTGTCTGATAATATGCAGGAGATAACTTCAATTCTTTTGCATTTACTCAATCATGTTCCACGAACAAGTACATGTTCTATTATTGGAGAAAGACCAGTGTGCAGCTGAAAAGAATGTGTATTCTGATTTTGTGGGGTGAAACACTCTGAAAACATTTGCTGAGTTCATTTGTTCAAGAGTTTGATTGAGTTCTCATATTTCATTTTTTATTTTCTGTTTAGTTGATCTATTTGTGACGGGGGGTATTGCTGTTCCCCACTACTATTGTATTAGTGCTTATTTGATTTTTTATGTTTGTTAGTATCTGTTTTATATAGTTGCATGCACTAGTATTTAGTGCATATATATGTTTATGATTGTCATCTCTTCCTCTTGAATTTTTCCCTTTACAAGTTTGTAGTGTTCTTCTTTGTCTCTCTCTCTCTTTTTCTCTCATTGAGTTTATTGGTACATTTTAGGTATGCAGTACAGTTACATTCATCATTGGGATCTTGTACCTTTACGTGACAGGTCTTGATTGTCATTTTTTCCCCTTATCCCTGCCCTCCCTTCACCCCCTCCTCCCTTCTCTATTTACAAATAATTTACTTCCATATTTCATTTTCTCACATTTTTTTCTTTTCCCTTTCCCTTACCCTTCCCATGTCCCCTACACCTTTAGCCCTTTTCTTCCTATTTCACATTGTCAATTACTTCTTTGTCTCTCTTAATCAGTGTGGGTTTTAAATCCATTTGATCTACAAATAGGATAGCTATTGTTGCTTCTTTTTTTGGGGGGTTCTGTTTCATGGAGTATTGTTTTCCATCCTTTAATTTTCAGTGTATGAGTTTCTTTTTTTTAAATTAAGTGTGTTTATTGTATGCAACATATTGTTGCTTGCTTCTTGACCCATTTTGCCAGTCTATTTCTTTTGTGTGGCAAATTGAGACATTGATGGTTATAATTGATATGTATTAGCTTATCCTTGCCATGACTTTTTTTTTTTGGATTCTCCTCCTTTGCACTTAATTTCTTGTTGTGCCCAATGGATTCATTCTTCTGAGCTTCCTGGAGTTATTATCCTCAGTGTCTTTTCTCAGATATTTAAAAAAATTTTTTGGACATGAAGTTCCTCAGGTGCTCTTTGTCATGGAAGTGCCTTATTTCTTCCTCAATTTTGAATGATAGTTCTGCAGGGTACATCAATCTGGGTTTGAGGTTGTTTTCTTTTAGGTCTTGAAATATTTCACTCCAGGCTCTCCTTGACTTGAGGTTTTGTGTTGAGAAGTCTCCTGTGATTCTCATGGGCTTTCATTTGTAGGTGATTTGTTTCTTTTCTCTGATTGCTTGTAGAGTTTTGGTTGGGTTTCTGGGATCTTAACTATTATATGCCTATGTGTAGATTTTTTTTTTCTCATCATGGCTAGTTGGAGACCTTGCTTATCTGTACGTCACGTTCTTTTTCCCTGCTTGGGAAGTTTTCTGCCATTACTTCTGTGAACAGATTTTCTTAATATTGTTTGCACTCTCTCCTGTTTCTTCACTATCTCTGATCAGTTATTCTTCTTTGCTTTGTCTAGGAGCTGCTGGATTGATTTTTCCTGGTCTCTTACTATTTTTATTTTTTGTACCAGGGATCAAATACAGGACTTTACACACGAGAGGCAGGTTATGGCACTGATGAGCCAAATCCCTGGCCAGGTCCCTTACTATTTTTTTTTTCCTCATTTAGTTTATTGGTACATTTTAGGAATATAGTACAGTTACATTCATTATTGGGATCTTGTACCTTTACATGACAAGTCTTAGTCCTCATTTTTCCCCTTATCCCTGCCCTCCCTTCACCCCTCCTATCCTCCCCCTTTACAAACACTTCATTACCATTTTTTTTTCATTTTCTCCCTTACTATTTTTAAGAGATTTTTCTTTTTCTGGTCACTAGTTGAAATCCTGTCTTCTTTATATGACATCCTGTCCTCATATTGGCTCATTCTGCTGCATAAACTTTCAGTGGAATTTTTTATCTCCTGGAAATCTGTTTGCATCTGTTTCATGGATTCCATCATGTTCCTCAGCTCCTCTCTATTTTTTTTATGTGTGTCTGCTGTAGATTTATTAATCATGTCTTTCACAATCCCTATTTTTATCTGAGAAATTCTTTCATTTGTTTTCCTTTTTTGGTACTGGTGATTGAACTTGGTTCCTTTTGCTTGTGAGGCAGGTGGCAGCACCACTGATCTAAATCCCTAATCCTGAGAAATTACTTCTGATTTCATTTTTTTCCATATCCTCTTTCCTTGCCAGTTCAGGGAGTCCTGGTGGTTGAGTATCAGATTGTTCCATCTGTTTTCCCTTTGGGGTTGCCTTAAGGTGATCTGGAAGTCTGGTTTTCAGACTTGTTTAGGTGTTTTCTTGTTTTAATAGATGCACACTCCTGCACCTTTGTTGAGGCAACTTTTTGTTCACTCAGTAATCTTCAATTCTCAACTAGTCACTGAGTGGCCTTTTCTCTGATGCTCACTACTGCACCAATTCCTGGGTTCAGAGTGGTGTCCTTGTGGTTCCCTATGCTGTCCTGTTGTCCAGGTGTGATTCTGGCTGGTTTCTGTGCATACTTGGGGTGGTATCTAGGCACACTTCTGGCTGCTTCCTGCCTTCCTAAGTTGCTGTTGTCTGGGCATGATTTTGGCTGGGGTTGTGCACTCCCATCACTGATGTCTGGGCAGGCTTCTGGCTAGGGTCTGTGTGCACTTATTGATGGTATTGGGTTAAGCCTCTGGCTGTTGGTTGTGTGACTATGCAGCTCTTTTCCAAGAGGATCTTTGGCTGGGGCTGTTGGGCCCAAGCAGCTAGGAAGGGGCTGGGTCTTGACTTAACCTGTCTGCAGCTATGCTGCTCTGGTCGACACCCTGGCACATGTGTTATTGTGTTTTTCGTTTAAGATAAAAAATGTTAGTGTAGATTTTTTTTCTAGATTAAAACCTCAGTACTCAGGTTTATTTGCACTGTTGTGATAAATAAGTGGGTTTGGGGTTGAAGTTTGGGCTCTTGGTTTCTAAAAGTTTTGTGATCACTGATGTAGAGAAACAAACTTATTTCCTAATTTCTACTTTCTTCCTATCTTCTCAAAAAAGATAGTCTCAGGATTAAAGTGAACTAAAAGCATATAGGGCAGGGACAGAGAAAGCTTAAAATGATATAATATGTTAACCAAAATGGAACAAATTTCTCTGATTTGCAGTTTATCCAAGATATTGAGAGACATTAATAATGAGAACATCAAATCATGATCATTTACTGAGGAATCTGGAGCAAAAAGGAGTAGCTGTAAAATTAAAGATGGTTAGTATTATTTTGACTTTCCAGAAATGGGAGAAGTAAGCTTCATGAAGGTCTGCTACACTCATAGAATAGCCTAGTACAATGCTGCTTTGAGTATATCTCAAAGAGAAACTGAACAAGGCAATTCACAAAAGACCGGGGATGCAGATTAACTTGACCAGACAAAACAGTCTAGCCTCTACAGTTATGATTCAACAACCTCTCTAGCATATGCCCCATCAACTCCTGTTTCTGTCTAGATACTATTATGTCTATCAAGCAGTGATCAAATGGTTTATGATTTTTTAATGGATAAAATAGCCAGATAATTCTTATCTGAAAGATGATTATAAAGGAATATGGGAAGACAATTTAGGGCTATTGCCTTCTTTAATATTTTACTTCATGACTTGGATAAATATGGTTCATCTTATTTGTAGGTGACATAAATCTAGGAGGAATAGTGAAAATGCTGGATGATGCAAAAAGATCTTTACCACATAATAAGAAAATAATCTAACAGGGTGAAATGGATTAGTGATACATTTAAAGATCCACAACTACTGCTGAAGGGCTAAGTGTTCAAATACAGGAAGGACCACATCACTTAACAGTGATACAGATGGCATGGAATTTGGAATTGTACAGCTTTAGAGATAACTTGGGCATTGGTAATGTGGATAAAATGTATTAGCATAGTGTTGAAATTCCACTTGGTCAACACTTCCTAATCCTTTTTCTGATTTACTTTTCTCCACAGCCCTAATAACTGTCTAAATATTTATATACATTTAAAAAATTTGCAGTGCTGAGGATTGAACCTGGGGTCTTTTTAGGTGCTCCCAAATCTACCATTGCACAACACCCACAGTTTATTTATTGTTTATTGACAGCCTTTCTTTTTTGAAATTCAATGTCTATAAGGAGAGGCATTTTCACATATATTGTTTACTGCTGTTTCCTTGGTATCTTGCATCTGTAGGTTTCCATAAATATTTTTGAAAGAATAAATGAACATGTGGATATTGTAAGTTTCTGCTCTTTTGTGATCTGCTACGTAGAGCTCTTATTGATGCTCTTCTGGCTCCTTTCTTCTAACACCAGTTCCTGGGAATGGTTTGGTTTTTAATTGTGTTGGTTATTTGGGCTGCTGTAAGCAGAATTGGAAAGAATTGGGAAGAATGGTAGGATAAGAAAGACATTG
This sequence comes from Fukomys damarensis, assembly GCF_012274545.1. NCBI lineage: Eukaryota > Metazoa > Chordata > Mammalia > Rodentia > Bathyergidae > Fukomys > Fukomys damarensis. Next base: position 35,449,832 of record NW_022900950.1, on the reverse strand, counting down.
GGTGGGACTAGGGCTTAGAGAGATTTTTTTGGTGGGGGAGTTTGAGGAAGAATGGGCTGAGAAGTGAGGGGAAAGGGATGGAGAACAAAGGAGACTTAAGCATTACTGGGCCGTTTTGGATATTTGAGTCATGTTTGCAAAAAATTTGAATTACTTTCAAATTGAAGTTTAGCTATTGGATGGTTTCATTGATGGTAACAATATTGATGCTGGATCATGTGGGCAAGCTTCCCAAGAAACATAGTCAGAAGATTCCAGTCAGCTGGCTGACTTTGGACAAACAACCTCTTTTCTGCAAGAGTGGGCTCCCCATTCCTGCCTCACCTCACTGATTTTGAGGATCAAAGAGTAAGTAAAAAATCTCAAATAATGATCATCCTTATAAACTTTAAAAAGTAATAATCTAAATGTATGGAGTTATGAATCATTCTTGGTGCTATATTTTTGTATATAATATACACCTAATTAGTGTTTATAGATATGGGTCTTATAATCTCTTCTCTATGAGAGAATTAAGTTGCCTAGAAAGCATCAAACACCAGTTTCCATGTAGAGAGCCTCTAATGGCTGATATTCAGGTTGGGATGTGGTGTCAAAATTTTCTTGGACAGAGCAGACTTCACATTTACTTGGAGTTCAATCCCAGAATGCTAGGATTGCAGGTCTGCCTTATAATCAATACCTAGCTTGTTTTTGTTGCTGTTGTTGTTGTTTTGATATAATTAGCACTGCTTGAGGATGAGGCATGAGGATCACAAACTTGAACCCAGCTTTCACAACTTATTGACTTAATGAGACCTTGTCAAAATAACATAAGAAAATGGCTGGGTGGTATCTTGGTGAGAAGGCCCTAGTTTCAATACCTTGTACAATGAAAAGCAAAACCCAGAAAACAAAAAGAAAATAAAAACCCAAATACCTTCCCCCCCAAAAAAAACACCAATAAGTAAAAACAAAATGCAGTTCCTTGAACACAAGAAGATCTGGGCTGTAATTCTGACTCTTCCACAATCTAGTTGTAGATCTCGTAGTGAGTTAACCATTATAGACTTTAGTTATCTTGTAGAAGATCTAATTAGAAATTCTTACAGCTTCTATCACACTAGACGATGCACTTTGCTAACTGGATCTTACATATCCCCCAAAGCCCATAAGTTGAAGCTCAGCTTGGATTCATTGGGCACTGGTGGAAACTTTTTAAGAGGTGGGGCATAGTGGAAAATTCTTCATGAAGGGGATGACAGGACTCCAGCTCCTTCATTTTCCTCATTCTCTTTTGTTTTTGGCCAGAGGTGAGACCCTTTGCTCCTCCCTGCACAGCTATCCATTATCTGTGCCCTATCATAGGCCCAAAGCAACTGAAACCTCAAGAACTTTGAGCCAAGTTAAACCTTTTCTTTGTATAATTTATTATCTCAGGTATTTGTTATAGTGAAGGTAGGCTAACACAGAATTTAAGCAGCCACTCTAAAACAAGACTATTTTTCCTTTTTTAATGCTAGTGCTATTTTGTTTTTCTCAAACTAGCATTACTCTAGAAATACAAGAACATTCTTGATTCAAAGAATGACCATGCTGTGATTTTAAGGATTTCTAGGAAAATTAGAATCATTGTGCTTAGGATTTCTTCTCTAGAGGAGTTAGAAGCCCAGAGCCAATATGTAGCTTCTCCATTGTGACAATGACATGACCACACACTCTCATTTGGAGCAGGAGGTGTTGACAGAAGCTGGGTTACAGAGGCAACAATCAAGGACTCATGTACAGTATTGAGGGTTTAATTCCCAATACATCAATGTTCAGAGATGGAGACTAGAGATTGAATCATAAAGGTGTTAATTTCATCAATGAATTACACCACTGATAAGTTAATTAAATGGACCCACCTCCAGGAGGTGAGTCCTGCTTGGAGGAAATAGGTGTGTGTGGGGGTACCTTTGAAGGGTATAACTTGTCTCCTGGTCCTTTGTCTGTGCCATGTTCACACACTTTCTTTCTGCTTCCTGGTTACCCTTTTGCCATGAGGTTACTACCTCTCTTCATGCCCAGAAACATTAAGCCAGCTGATCATGGACTGAAACTTATGAAACCATGAGCCAAACTATATTTTTAGGTTTAAATTGATCTGTAACAGTGATGAAAAGCTTATAAACACAATAATGTTTGCATCCAAATGTGTTTGTCCAGTAGCAGCAAAGACTCAGATCATTTTTGTGCCTGGATTTTTAACAAACTTTACAGCCCTAGAAACTTCTATGCTGTATGCTGAAGGATAAAACAATGAGTTGGTGGCATTGCTATGGGCCTTCCAATATGTGTAGCACTATTTTGCTGCTTTTGCTATCTAAACTAATGGTACTTTTGGAGTCTCACTGGATTCTTTATATACCGAATCTGTATACTTTCAATTTGCCAATACAAATAGGAAGTATCTCACTCCACTGACAGGAATGTTCTTACTGCCAATCCAGTGCAACTTTTTAAACACATTGTTATAAAGATGATAAATTAGTCATCATAAAATTGCTTTAGGAACCAAAGAAGATGCATATGGACAGTAAAATAAGAACCAGGGTACATCATGTAAAGTTACAAAATCCTAGTGATGGTAATAACTGTATTGTATAACTAAAATGCACCAATAAACTTAATATAAAAAAGAGAGTTCAGGAAAATTGTGGTGGAGATTATTTCATCTCTGCTCTCTAACAGAGACCATCTCTACGGCTTGTGTTTCCCATATCAGTGTCATCTTTTTTGAATGATATTGGAAACATCTTCTATGGAATACCACTTCTTATCTGCTGCTGATGTGCTATTTATGTACTTTATCTTTTCTCAGATATGCTAATATCACTGACTGTATTATTACTGTGGTTTTGTACTCAGTATCCTGGGAGGCAGTCTGTATCCTATCATTATGTGTTTTAAATGAGCCGATTGTTCTTATCTATGCTTTCAGTCCATTTCCAAATTGCAAAGTACATTTAGTGCCTCTGAATCTGCAATATTGTTTTCTAAAAAAAGGTAAGTTAAAACAAGGAACTACGTATTTTTCTATTGAAGTATTTTTATCTCAACTCTACATTTACTCTTTGAAAAACTTTAAATAAAATCAATTCAGCCTCTTCAAATGATGAAATGGGATGATAACATATTTTTAAATGCTTTACTTTTGAATATCAATTAAATTTAAAAGCATAAATTTAGTGATACAGATAAAAATTTCTACTTTATTTTTAGAGCAAAAACATACTAAAACATCACAAGAGTTTTCTCATAAATACATTATTAATAGCTACTTACATTTTTTTAAGTTCTGTGTATTTGATGAAAATTTTATCTGGCAGACTGTGGATTTTGTTTCTTTTAAGAGACCTAAAATAACATGGAAAATACTTTATTATGGATTTTTAATGACAAACAAGACTTCCCTAGAAGCTGTATGCTTAGGAAAAGAATATTTTGTAATAATTAACACATTTTTTAGCATGATGTTACTGAAAATCTTTCAGAGGAGACCAAGAAGTTTATACAGAGAAGTGCAGGTACAGTCATGCCATGTTTACTGATAGGACATATTCTGAGAAATATACTATAAGAAAATTTTGTCATTGTGTGATCATCATAGGGTATACTTACAAAAAGGAGATGCATTAGGTGTAACACAGCATACTACTTTGTGGTAATTTATTTTAAGAAGAAGGAGTACACTCAAAATTGATCTTTATAAGTATGTATAGTAAATACTTAAACTAGCAATGTAATCATTCATTATATTGATCAAGTGTTATATACTATGCATAATTGTGTATGTTACACTTCTATATAATTGGCCACGCAGAAAGTTTGTTTATACCAGCATCATCCCAAACATGTGAGTAATAGTTGTGTTAAAACATTATGATGGCAACAGTGCCACTAGGCAAAGGAATTTTTCAGTGCTTTTATAATCTTATGGTATCACAATTAGATATATGGTCCATGAATCTAATGACTGCAGTTTGCAAGTACCTGATGAATTTAGAATATAATAGACTACAGAGTTTCTGGTAATTTACCATTTTTTTTTCATTTTATAGATAAGTTAAACAACAACAACAACAAAACCAAAGCAACTGCAGTTCCTAACCAACTCATATATAATGAAAGGACTGTAAATTCCTGAGGCTCTTAAACATTTTTAGGTGAAAGGAAGAGGGTGCATGGGTCTTTTATACTTTGTAGTCTTGGATCAGTTATTAACAATGAGGTGGAGTAAGCAAATGTGTTTCCTTTTAAACATTTATATAAGGTGAATAAGTAACAGAAATATATTATATAGTAACAAACTGTGAATTATGAGTCACAGATCACAGACATTTGTGAGCTGAACATTGGAGCTAAGCTAATGTATTATGTTTAAATACATTTTTACTTTCCTGGAGAAACATACAGAACTATTTGGTGTCTGTTTTAAGTGAAAATTTGATTATTTTGTTAATGAAACTCCACAGAAGCACTGTGGGATTTTCTTTGGTTTTTATGTGACTCTAGGGACAAATCTCATCCATACATATTCTACTCACAGTAATGTCACATTGGAGGAAATTGTAGGCACAGACTTTAGGCCAGCATTTACACATTCCAGTTCAGTTTCTTTGCAATCACAGAGTTGCGGATACTGAGTTAAAACTAGGAATAAAAGAGGAAGATGTTACTAGAAAATATACATTTCCTTAATTATGACAATAATAACAAACATTGTCTTCTTTTCATCAAATTTATAGCATTTGCAATTCTTAGATGGTATTCTTTAGCTCGCAGTAAAAACAAATAATAAGAATTACCTTTTATTTAAGTCTAGACTAATAGGGTCATCTCAGTTCTTGCTTCTCGTGGTCTTTTCAGAAACATTTAACAGGTGAGGAAAAAGAAACTATAATACATTTAAGTGTGATAAAAATCATATGGCAAATCAAGATCGAGTTTTCTTCAATGAAAAATAGTAGGACTGAATTAATGTTAATGATAAGTATTGGGTCAATTCAATTCAGTAGCTCAAAGTAGGTGCTAATTTAATGTTTGTTCATTAAAATTTAATGTTTTTTTCCCCCTTTCAAACTTAGAGCTGTGAGAAGAGTTAGAGTAGATTCTATAGTAGCTACTGCTCTACTTTATTAAAATCAATCTTGTTATACCTAGTTTCATTGTTTGGTTTTTTGGTTTTCATTACTGTGAAGTTAAAAGTGGTAAATAAAAGTTGTAGAGAAGCTATAGAGCTGAGAAAAGCAAAGATTCATCTATCTGAAGCATTCAGAGGAAAGAAAAAGTTCTCAGAGTTTACAGAATTACTAAAATAATGGCATATAAAGGAGCAAAAAATGTATTACAAAACAGGCCAAACTTGCCCACAGGACAATTATTTGTGTGCATGTGAGTGAGTGCTTGTGTGTGTGTTTGTGTATTTATATATGTGCACACATATGTTATGAGAGAATATTTCTGGAATCTTATTTCTCCACTGACCCTTTGGTTGTTTGATTTGATGCAGTTAAAAAAGTGAGAGTTATTTTCAAATTTATATTATTATAATATGATTATGTTCTTTCCAGTTGCCTAACTTCTTTTAGATCACTTTAAACCCAAAGTTATCTTAAACATGAATTTTAGTAGTAAAGACAGCACATATCTTATTGAGTATCTATGTAATGCTAAAGATGCTTTTAGTTTTGGAAAATACTTTTTGTTGTCCATACTAGGTACATGCTAATTATCTCTTCTAGGTAATTAGGTAGATGCTAATTAGCTCTACTCTCTAAAGATAATATTATATTACTATCTCAGGTCTTACTGATATTGAGAACATCGTGGATATATAATTAAATTGACCTGTGGTCAGAAACTTTTATTTGCCAACAGAAGAATTTTCATATGGTCAAGCTGGGTATGTTGCCTAAAACAAGAAATGTGGGCATAATTCTTCACCCTCCTTTTCTTGCAAGCCAGAAGCTATGCCTCTAAGATCTGTAGCCTCTTGCATCTTTGGCAACCTCATTGTTTCTGAAGACATTTTCTGGTCTCAGATTCTGGAGATAAACATAGTCATCTGCATCCTCACCATGCCTTTTGCTCAATCAGTGTGACAGACATTTGGTCCTTGATCATTCTTTGTTGTGAGATCGGTCATGTGCACTGTAGTATGCTCAGTAGCATCTCTGGCCTCTATGAACTAGATGCCAGCAGCACATCTCCCTCCAACAGCTATGACAACTGAAAATGTCAGCAAACACTCTCAGATACAATTGTTCCAGCCAGAGGTACTGCTCGAGTAAATTCTGCAATTTTGATGGAAGGATTTTCCTTACATCCACTTCAAATCATGTGCTCTCCCTCTTTGTTAAAAAATCAAACACAATATAAACAAAATAAAAACTCAATCCAAATCAAACACAGAGGTCTATGACTTTGGTGATGGCCCACTGAGTACAAAGTGTGGAAAGAAATGGAATTCATACATGCAGAACCACTCCTTTGTTTCAGGAATAAAAGATTAGAATTTTAATTATATACTTTTATTTTTATATATCACATATTTGGGAATGATTAAATATTTGATAAGTGAGTTATAGAGTACATGATATAGTCACCTCTTGGTGTCTGAGGGCACTGATTCAGCTCCCTTATATAGAATAGGGCAGTATTTGCATAGAACCTATACACATCCTCTCTTACTTTAAATAATCTCTGAATTACTTATAATACAAAGTACCACATAAATGCTAGGTAAATAGTTCCTATAGTATATTGTTGAAGAAACAATGGCTAGAAAAAAACTGTACAAGTGGAATAAAAACCTCAGAATATTTTTTATTAGGGATTGGTTGAAACTACACTTGTAGAATTTGTGGATTCAGAGGACTGACTGCATACTGTCAATGTACTATGATACATACATGCAAACATATATATTATAAACACACCACTGTGTATATGTAATTGTACATTCATCTACTTAACTGTACACATGTGCAAATATACATCAGCCTAATTCTATCTATAAGATGGAGGCCAAATTCCAAAGAATACGTCCAAACCCTTTTTGGGCTGGCACCAGCCTTCTGAGCTCAGTTCCTGTTTCATCGACCTCTACCTCTCAGAATCTCAGAGCGGGTGTGCAAAGGCATTGTGAAACATGCTCTGAGCCTTCTGCCCTTGTATTTTGCTAATCTTGCTCCTTAGCCTATCTCATTGCCTACTATCTTTTTTTCCATTCAAGGACTTGAAATCCATCTCAAATGACATCTTCTCTGGGAGTACTTCCCCAGCCCTAGCAGATCCATCATTATTCTACTAGGCTTCCACATTCTCTTGTGAAGTGCTGAATAATCATTGCTTCTGCAAAGATTCCTATGTGGTGAGGTATTTGTGGTTCCATTCCACATTTTAGTTATGGTACTTTCAGTGCCTAAAGGGCTAGAAAGTTGTTGGTGTACAATATTAATAAAGAATTAAAGGGACTAAGAACCTCAATATTTATCACAATTATTGAATATATATATTTTTTCAATCATAGACTAATACATGAAAGTGGCATGAATAGAGATTTTCATTTTCTTGTATGTTTTTTACTCTCATAGACAGACTATAGACCCACTGGCCAATGAAACAAATTGAACTAAAATTGAAATTCTGAAGGGAATTTATCATACTATGGTAGTCCTCTCTTATTCATAAGGAATGTATTCTAAGACCCGGAGTGGATGTTTAAGACTACAATGGGTACCAAATCCTATGTACACTATCTTTTTTTCTATACATGATAAGGTTTAATTTGTAAATTAGGCCAGTGAGAGATTAATGAAAACTAACAATAAAACAATTATAACAATATGCTGTAATAAAAGTTAGGTGAATGTGGTCTCCCTTTCTCAAAATATTCATCTAATGTATTCATTCATTCATTCATTCATTTGTTCATTGCTTTTGTGGTGCTAGGGATTGAACATGGGGCTTGCACATGCTAGACAAGTGCTCTGCCACTGAGCTCTATTCCCAGCCTGTCATTTAATATTTTGACTGTGGTTGGCTGCAGGTAACTGAAACCATGTGGACAGTAAAACCAGACAAAAGGGCAGGCTGCTATGTTCATATAAATCCATGCACCACAAATTGAATCATGCTTTTCACAAAGCTGACACTGTCTTTGAACCAAATCCACTTACAGCACTCCTGTGTTAATGTCACAGTATTAACATTTCCATGAACTGTGCCAAATATGGTGGCCCATCCACTAGTGTCACCTGCAAAATGGTGATTAAGACGTGTCAGTTATTCTAGAAATCATATATCATATTATAAAACAAAGTATACAAATCTAGTAATGAAATAAAATTTAAAATTTTATTTAAAATGCTTGATATTTTAAATATGTAGACAGTAAAGGGGAAAAGCTAAGCAGAAATTGATGGTATTCCATTCTTTAATTACTACAGATATTTCAAATGTATATATTATAGACTATATAATGAAAATATGTAATTATTTTAAATAATTACAAATGTCTTAAAAAGTCACCTGTTTTAGCATTGATATTTTAAACATTTGATCTTAATTTTGAGGACCTCAGAAGAAACTATAATCTGAATTTTATTTTGGCATATGTACACTGCTCCAAAATATATGTAGAAATATGATTGATAGATGCAATGAGTTATGACATAATTTATGTCAATTTTATGCCTTTTGTTTTGTCTTAGTGCTGGAGATTGAAAGCAGGGTCTTGTGAATGTTAAGCACATGCTCTGCCCCTAGCCATATGACCTTTTTATGAGGCTAAAACAAAGTGCTTTTTAATAAAAGGGATTGAATCTTGTTGAGAAGAATAACATTTCCTCAGTTTGTCATATGTTAATGTCAAATCTGTCACATGTGAATATGTTCTCCCTGTTTGCCAAGTTCCCCTTTTGTGAACTTTGAAGCATCATTACTTTGGCATATACTATGAAAACAATAACATTTGTACCATAATGTATGATACTGAAGTTCACACAGATCCAAGAATTTAAGTAATTGCCTATAAGCTCCTTTGGTCTCTGGAACATTTATTTTTATTCCTATATAATGCCCTCAACAATTCTACTATGATGACTTTGTGTTACAGTCTCCTCCACAACATGATTTAAGTTGAGTTCAGAACATCTTCATGAAGCAGCTAAGCACCCATGGTTCCCAATTCCCAATCAACAAAGAAGGAATATCTTTGAGTGGCTTGTTCACTGGATCCAGAGAACTGAAAACAGACTGAGTGCCTGCTGTGTTCTCTACTACTCCAGGCTCGTATGGTAACAAAACAAATAAGATGCAGGGCTCTCTCCAAGATTCTCAAGGTGTTCATGTCTAGGAAAAGAAACACAGTGAAAAGCTAAGGCAGTCTATGTGATGTGGTTGTAGAGATGCACCCAGGGGGCTAGAGCAACACCATCCTAGACTGGTGATGAAGTGTCAGGGCCAGGGAAGCCCTCTTGAAGGAAGGGACACCTGAGCAGAATCTTTAAGGATGCGTAGGGGGGCACACGGGAAAGTTGGCAGAGATAATTTTCATTCCAGGGAAGCATGCACGAGTAACCAGACATGTGCATGGCACACGTAGGCATTGCTTCTCCACTCTGATTGCTGGCTGGGCAGTGGCAAAGACAGAAAACTCTGTGTGGTAGAAAACGTGTAGAATTCTTTCACATTCAGAATATCTGGTATTTAGGGTCTAATCTGTGACTGGCTAGACATTTCGACCTCTCTGGGATCAGTTTCTTTCACTCAAAAATAAGTTACAGAATATGTACAGTTTCAGTAGAGAGACACAAAATTGGCCCATATGACTATATGTAATTTGGCCCCTGTGTACCTGATAACTCTCTATATCGTTGTTTACTGAAGCCGTTTTAAAAAACCTTTCAAACATATCATTCATTCAGCCTCGGTTTTTGCCCATGCTATTTCCTTTTCCTGAAATTCTCCAGCATATCATGGCCTCTTCCCTTTTGTTTTCATTTAGTTCTTAGTTCAAATGCCATCATCCGAAAAATGTTTTTTTCTGCTTGCATTCTTAAAGTGTTCTTCCCTCCAGGTCATTTCTAATCTCATTATAGTTTTATTTTCTCCATGTATGTAGCTGCTACTCTCTGTGTACTAACTTACACACAGAATTGTAGTCTTCTTAGTTCATATTGTCTGTGTGAGCTCCATAAGGTCAAGACCCTTGTCTCCCTTGAGCCTACTGTGTTCCAATAATTTGAGGGAGCTCCTGGCACATAGTTGGCACTTAATATAGGTCTGTTCAATCAGTTCTTAAGTGAGCCTGTTCACATTTGTTTGGCTATTCTTACAGCTCAACCAAATTACTCACCATTTAAAGTAGACATAGAAAGCTTCTTAAAATTAAAATAGGAATATCCAAGCAGATTTAAATAAATAATTTCAATATTTATGAACTATTAACATTTGACAGTACTATATTTCTTATTAAACAAGCTCTATGTATCCAAATTTGTCATTTTCAGCAATCGATTGGAGAGCCCTTGCATTACAAAGGGACACCCTAGGTCTGTAAGGTAGAAAACATGCAGAATTCTTTCACATCAGAATATCTGATATTTAGGGTCTAATCTGTGACTAGCTACACATTTCAAGTGGGGTCCTGGGGAGCAGAGTTGGGGACTTACCACAGTTCTTCTCGTCAGCACCGTTCCCACAGTCATCCACACCGTCACAGTGAAAAGCTCGGGGGAGGCACTTGGACAGGTTCCCACAGGGAAAATATCCTCTTTGGCACAAAGGAATGATCATATTCCTTTCAGTCAGAGCAGCATCTATTTGAAAGGGAGGACCAAGACCTCAGGCAAAAGAAATTAAGTATGGACATGGCCAAGCCCTTTCCACAATGTTCCATTTAATTTTTATAAGACCCCTATGAATTGATCCTTTCTGTTCACTTCAAATAATTTTCTGAATTGTAACATATGAACTAACCAATGTTAGACCTAACACCAGCTATACCAAGAATGGCATCATGGTTCATTTTGAAATAACACTTTGGCAAAATAATAGCAAACAAAGCCAAGGTATTGCTTTATTTTTACAAGAAATCAAGGAGTTGGACACTCTTGGAAATGGAAAGGTAAAATGTCAAGTAAATAGGATCATATCATTTATTTACATATTATTTTAATTTCTTACAATTAAGATTTAAAGTGACTTAGAATATATATATATATATATATATATATCTATATATATCTGTAATAGGGCTGTTTGTGTGTTATAGAGAAATACTGAACTCATTAAAACAAGATGCAATAATATTAAGCAGTGATCATTAACACTCATTGAGTTTACTGTGTGTGCCAGGCACGTTACACAGTAGTTATCTTAGTTAACCCAAGCTACCATTAGTTAACATTATTCTTCATATTTCAGGATAGTGGAAGTTAAATATCTTGCCTATAGTTGATCATGCAGAAAGTGACACAGAGAGGGTTGTACTCAGTGCTCTGACAACAAGTCCCATGCTTAACCATGATGCTTTGAGGATGTCAACTGAGCCTGGAACCTGCATTTCAAAGAATGTAAGTCTTCCATGAAGATGAGATGAAAACATCTTTCTCATGCAGAAAATGTAACATAAGCACAACATGGCCTGAACCATTGCCATGTTAAATATAAAGTGCAGGAACAAAATATAATGAAAAATTGCAGAAGTACTTTATTTTTGACTAGGAAGGACAAACAGTTACAGATTGTTGAGAGAGTACTTTCCAGAAAATAAATAGAGGAGTAAATTTATGAAAGAATGCACTTTAAGAAAGGAGTCCAAGTGGAAACTTCACAGAAATGGATGAAGGAGAGGGCAGACACAGGAATGGTATCTGGTCATTATGTTTCACTGAGAGAAATGTTGGTCAAGTGTTCCTAATGTGCTGTTGAAGGCTGGTGTGACTGGGAATGTCTTTGGGCTGGAGCAGGGAATGATGTCTTCTTAACACAGCAGAAGGAAGAGAACAAACCTCCATGGTGTGTCATCTCCTTTGTGCTAAGTAGTTAGTAATTGTTGTATTGAAGGTTAATGGCAACCATGCCAGTCGGTACTATGATATTTATGTAAAGTTGGAGAGTTTAAGAATTGAACTTGGAGTTGCTTCTACTTTGGTTTGGGTAAAAAATTCCCCTGTATTCCCTGGGCATTGAATTAAGTGCTCCCTTGTTGTGAGCATTCTTCACTAGAGACCGCTGGAGAATCTCCCACAGTGTGTTGGTCTCCTTTGACTGACAATTTGTCAAAGGACAGGAGTTTGAATTTGGGTTTCAAAACTATCTGAATTACAAGTGAATGTTAAACTTTTGTGATATCCTTAGAGATTATTTGCACTTTAGTCATTTCATAAGGATGACTCTGGAGATCCAGCCAACACATAAAAGCAGAACAGCTTGTCTTCTCCCTGGGGCAGCCGGACAGTGTGGGGCATCGCGGATGGGGGAGTGGGTTCCTGCTGAGACCCCTTCCAGGCCTTTCCCAACTGAGGAGACCAAGTCAGAGTGCAGCTTTACCATGCTTTTCTGCCCATAGCTTTTTGGTTCTTTCAAAAACAAAATATTTTCTCTGTGCTCACTGCAGTGGCAGATGAATGATTTACTATCAGCAACCAGGCATAAGACTAGTCAAGTCTTGACTATTTTAGGAAGATTTTCTCTGCTGTGTGGCTCTGGGTGTTGGCTTATTAAGGCTATTCACACAAGGAGAGGCATACTGAGCTACAGATTTTAAAATATCAACCTCCTCCTTGGTGAGATTTCTAAGAAGGCAGATTTTAGAAAACAAATTGTCCTCTTGTGATTGAAACATGAATGAAGGAGAGTCAGTATGCCTCAGGGTGGTAGCTTTGAGATTTTAAAACATAGTAAGGCATAGTTAGAAATAAAACTCATACCACAATACTACATAAACATATACTTACCCAACCTCCCATCCATCCACGCCCATATACATATCCCAAAACAACCACATTCCCCCTCACTTACTCATAAACACATTCACATGCTCACACAACCCCTTCAGTGAAAGTCATCTCTTGAAATATTGCTTACTGCTTACTGCCTGGGGTTCACTCTGATCATTGTTATTATTTTTTATTTTTTATTGGTGCATGTTCAGAATATATAATGATTACATTCCTCATGGAGAATTGGTACACTTATGTAACTCATCATCTTAACTGTTTTTTTTTGTTGTTGCTGTTGTTGTTGTTCCTGGGATTGAACTCAGGACCTTGTACTTGTGAGGCAGGTGTGGTGCCATGGAGCTAAATTCCCAGACCTTAACTATTTTTTATTTTTTTATTTTTATTGGCACATTCTAGGTATACAGTACAGTTACATTCATTACTGGGATCTTGTACCTTTACATGACAGGTCTTGGTTCTCATTTTTTTCCCCTCATCCCTGCCCTCCCTTCACCCCCTCCTCCCCTCCCCATTTACACTTTATTTCCATTTTTTCATTTTCTCATATTTTTTTCTTTTCCCTTATTCCCTTTCTCCTACCCTTCCCACTTCCCCTACACCTTTATTCTTATTTCACATTGTTAATTATCTCATTAGGATCTTATGTACTATTATAGTTTTTGACACCAGAGAAACTATTCCGTATTTACACATGTGTGACTTATTTATTTCACTTAGCAGTATATCCTCAAAGTGTATCCATTTTCCTATGAATGACTCTAATTTCTCATTCTTTATGGCTGAGTAGTATTCCATTCAATAGAAAAACCACATCTTAAATGGAATATTACTCAGCCATAAAGAATGAGAAGATAGATTCATTCATAGGAAAATGGATACATATTGAACATATACTCCTAAGTGAAATAAATAAGGCACACATGTGTAAATATCGAATAGTTTCTCTGGTGTGAATAATCTGCAATAATACAGAAGATCCTAATAAGATTACTGACATTGAGAAATGGGAAGAAAGGAGCTAAAGGTGCAGGGAAGGTGGGACTGGTAGGGGAAGGGTAAAAAGGGAAAAGAAAAAATGTGAGATAATGAAAAGATGGAAATAAAGTGGTTGTAGATGGGGAGAGGAGGAGGGGGTGAAGGGACAAGGGGAAAAAATGAGAAGAACCAAGACTTGTCATGTAGAGGTACAAGATCCCAACAATGAATGTAACTGTACTGTATCCCTAAAATGTACCAATAAATTCAATTAAAGTGGAAAAAAAAAGAAAAGAAAAGAAAAGAAAAACCACATCTTCTTTATCCAGTTTCCAACTGATGGGCAAACAGGCTGTTTCCATGTTTTAGCTATTACAAACTGTGCTGCTATAAACAGGTGCACATATGTCACTGTGCTATTATTCTTTTAATTCTTTTGGAAAGATACCCAGTAGAGGGATGGCTGGGTCAATTGTCCCAGCTCTTTGAGGTATCTCCATATTGATTTCCATAGTGGTTGCACCAGTCTGCACTCCCACCCTTAACTATTTTTTTAAAAATCCCTTTCCTTTCCCTTACCCCTTCCCTCTATTTCTTAGTCCCTTCCCTTTTGCAAAAGATCTACCTCCCTATTTCTCATCATTTACTTTTTCTGTTTATTTATATTTTGGGATTCTTATGTAAGAAAAACCATGTGATACTTAAGCTTGTTTTTCTGATTTATTACAGTTAACAGGCTTCTAATAATGGCAGTTCTTTCTGGAATAAAATGGAATCACAGTGTTGTTTTGATTTGCATTTTTGATGGTCACAGATATCGAAAATTTTTTCATTTTTGTGTTGGCTATTTGTACTTTTTCTGAAAAGTATCTACTCATTTCAGTTGTCCACTTTGGAAGTGGGTCTTTTTAAGGGAGAATCTAATTGCTTTGAGTTCATTATGAATTCTAGATATTAGTCCTCTGTCTAGGGATAGTTGGCAATTTTTTTTTCCAACATTCTGTTGGTTGTTTATTTACTCTTTGGGTTGGTTCCTTTTCTGTGTAGAAAATTTTAAATTTTATGTAATCCTAATCGTTGATTTTTGGTACTATTTCTTATATAATTGGGATTCTGTTGAGAAAGTCCTTGTCTATGCCTATGTCTTCAAGAGTTTTACCTATTTTATATTTCAGCAGTTGTTTCTATTTAAATATTTGGGTCTTTGATCTACTTTGATTTTAGTTTAATAGATAGTGAGATATGTTGATATTGATTTAATCTTCTGCATGTGGACAGCCAATTTTCCCAGCATTATTTGTTATAAAAGCAATCCTTTCCCCAGTATGTCTTAGCTCTTTTGTCAAAGATCAAATAGCTGCATGTGTCCTGGGTTGTTTCTGCATCATCTGTTGTTTCATTGACCCACATGTCTATTTTTGTGCCAATAGATAGTTGCTATTCTATCTTGTTCACTTGAAAAGATAGCACAAATCACTAATTGATTTCATGATCCATTAATGAGATGTGACCTATTTAAAAGTACTCATCAGTAGCGAAGCACTCCAGAGACCATCAGACCTGAATTAGAATTCTCTCTGACATTTGCCAGCTGTGTGACCCGTGGGAAGCTACTTCACTTCTTTAAATTCATTTTTTCACATTTAAGGTAGGGATAAGGAGAGCATCCCTTTTATGGGGCATATACTGCTGGCCAGGTACTTTGACCTCTGTACAAGCATGGCCTACAGTCAACCCTGGGCTAATGGTGGCATGCAAGCAATCTCAACGCTAGGTAGAAAAAGAAAAGTTTCTTTCTTCACATCCCCTGCCCCTGCTTTTTTTCTTTCTGTAGTGCTGGGGATTGAATTCACACCCTCATGTATGCTAGGCAAGTACATTACCACTGACCTATATCTGTAGCTCTTTATTTATTTATTTATTTATTTTTATGCTTTGTGTTGAGATAGGGTGCTCCTAAGTTGTCTAGGCTGGCCTTGAACTTTTGATCCTCCTGCTGGAATCACAGATATATACCATTTCAGCTAGATCTTTCCATACTTCTTCATGTTATTCTGTTTAAAAAGTCATGTGGCACAATGATATTTTATTTATTCATTTATTTATTTATATTGATTTTATTGGTACATTTTAGTTATACAGTACAGTTACATTCATTATTGGGATCTTGTACCTTTACATGACAGGTCTTGGTTCTCATTTTTTCCCCCTCATCCCTGCCCTGCCTTCACCCCCTCCTTCCCTCCCAATATTTTATTTTAAACAGCTTGAGATCTCTTTTGAAAGGTGAAGTATAGTTGCAAATGATAAATAAGCAATGAAAATGTCCTTACAACTTCTTTTTTTAAAATGGAAGCAAAGTTTTATTAATGGTAGGAAAAGAAATAGGATATGCAGAGCAAGTTTAGGCCAAGTAAAAGCAGGAAGAAAAGTACACCCTACAGAGTGAGGGTGGACCACCCTACAGAGGGAACCCAGTGTCATCAAACTCTTAATAATTGTATTTTCTTAGCATTTATGAGAGATAATTAAGCATTTGATGGAGAATTTTTTCTCTCATATTTATTCCTTTTCTTTCTTTTTCCCTACCCCTCGTACTTCCCCTTCCCCTTGGGCCTTTTCTCACCATTTCACATTATCTATTATACATTTTGATCCTTCTTTACACTTTCAATTTCTCACACAAGAGAAACTACCTGGTACCTACACATGTCTGTCCTATTTATTTCACTTAAAATTATGGCCTCAGTGTGCACCCATTTAGCAATAAATGCCTCTAGTTTCTCATTCTTTATGGCCGAATAGTACTCCATTTTATAAAAAACACATCTTCTTTATCTAGTATGATAGAGGAGAGTTTTGAAATAGAAAGTTGAGGCTGCATAAGATGTTGTGAAAGTAGAATATTGACTGTTTTCTGGGCTTTATCAGGAAGACAATCATGAATCTTTTAAGGGCTATATGCTCCTTTCTTAGATGTAGACTCACTTAGAGGCAGAGGAGGCAGACAAGCAGTCAAGTTTCATAGACAAGAAGGATCAAGATTGCTTCCTTTTCCCCCAAAATATTTCAGTTTTCTCTAGCAGGTATGGGCGAATGAAGAGTGGGGAAGGCACTGACCACTTATAAATAGAACTGCCAATTGCATTTCTCATAATTCTCCATTACTCAGGCCAGGGTGGCATCTTCCTGAAGAAATTTTAAGTACGATTTTTATATGGAAAGAAAATAAATGAATAAAATTTAGGGTTGGGGATTTAGCTCAGTGGTTCTGCTGCCTGCTTTGCAAGCTCAAGGTCCTGAGTTCTATCCCTGGTACCAAAAACAAAACTAAAACAAACAAAAAAATAAACAAACAAAAAACAACAACAAAAAACCCTATTCTTTACCTTTACCCCTGCATCCTAAATCCCTATTGTCTACTTAGTGTCTAGTATTACTTGGTGCTCAATATTTCTTAAATAAATGAAAGAACTACTAAGTCATTTGGGAATAAAGAAGGAATTGAAGAAAGAGCCCCTTTCAATATTTAATTTCACCCAAGTTGTAGGCTAGGCTTATGTTTTCATTTTGACAAACAATTGTTTAGTGTTCTATGTACTTGATTTATCATTCTTCTCTGTCATTATAAAATTTAAATAATAATTGAGCACCCCTATTGCATTTGTCTTATACTGAAAAAGAGCCATAGCCAAACTTAGGAGGCATATTCTGCTATTTATTCCTCTTGCCATCTGTGGAGGCGGAAAGAGACAGTTTCATTGACATTTGAGGATTATATAAATGGAAGATGTCTGCATCAAAGCAATACTGGTAGCTTTCATAACCATTTCTGTGAGACCCCTACTAAACACAGCTGGGAACTTTGAACACAGGAAAGAAAATTGCTCACTACTGGTTCTCTCTCCATTCAATATTCTGGGCATGTCTGTGCAAATCGATCATAAAATGACTCCAGGATAGTCTTTTGAAGCTAGCTGGACCATTGCCCACCAACACTTTCCCTGGGGAAACAACAAGTGAGAATGAGCTTTTAGATTCTCAGTTTGAGAATTGATAGGATATTCAAGCCCCATTTTGCTTTGTTGGACTGTCTGACAATGGTAGTAACACAGCAAGCAGAAGGAAGCCTGTGTCTTCTCAGCCAGTGTTCCGGGTAAGACTATTTGTACGAATACCAGAGATGAAAGCTCCATGGCTCTGGGGTTGGGAGAGAAACAGAGGCCACTGGACAAAGAGGCCATTTCCCAGAATCTGCCACTCTTGTATTTTCCAAGATGCATTGACTACTCTGCCTTGAAGAACTTTTGCCGGCCATTCTTTTAGTGGAAATTTTCCCACACTCTTGTCCCATCCATTTACAAATTTACCCGCTCCAAGTATTTTTGTGTGTGTCAGGCAGGGATGTGCTTTGCACAGATATGAGGTAGCATTCACATAGGGTGTCCTGCTGAGGGGTATAGAAATCATGCAGTCCTGGCCCAAGGCCGGGAAACTTCTTTTGTGACCCACAAAGGAAAAAGGTCTCCCTTCATGCTCAAGGGAAGCTTCTCATTTGCATTCTACATTCCATTTGACTTCACTTTCTCAGATTGTTTTCATTAATGATTTCCTATAATCTCAATATTTCAGTTTTTGTATTCTTTACCTATTAATCTTGTTCAAGGTTTGAAAGCGTCTCAGAGGCAAAGCACTTTCCTAGTAGTGTGAGTCTTGAGTTCCACCCTCAGAATGGCAAACAACAACATCAAAACCAAACCAGACCAAAAAAATCAATCACCCACCCACCCAATCACCCAGCCAATCAACCCATCCAAATCCTACAATATCCCTATGCCCGTAGAACTAAGACATATTCTTCTGCCCTTCAAAATTTCCTTTCTCAGAAGTATCATTAAAAGCCATTGTCTATTCTTCCTTACTACACTTACATTCCTTAAGCCACAACTTCCAGTCTTGGCCCCACTGTTTCAAAAAAATCTTATCAAAATCAGTAATGTGTTTCTAAATCTGATAGGTACCTTATAGTCTTTATTTACTTGGGTTACCGGAAGCATTTGACACATCCAATCATGAGCACCACGTTGAAAGCTTTCTTTGCTTCGCTTTGTGTTTTCCACAGCCCTCACTTAATTACTCCTCTGCACTTTCAAAAAGGCTCCTTTCTTCGCTCTATTTCTTTAATTCACTAGCTTCTTTTTTTTGTCAATACTGAAGGTCACTGATATATATGGGGTGAGTGTTTTCCAGGTTTTTGTATTCTGTTGACCAATGCAATCAAAGATTTTACAGATGCCTCCAAAAAGTTACCAGTATTCTAGGTTGTCAAATAATTATGTTCAAACAACTCTTAGTTATGTTATATTTTTATAATGACTTACTAGAAAATGATATTTTATTTTCAAAAATTAGAAGATATCCACAAAAGAAAAGACACTCCTTTCAGAGGAATACATTTAACTTTATGAGAAGCTAACTATGTTCATGTACTGGTAAAACTTTTGGTATTGAGTGCAGGGGTCTGGAGAATAGCGTTTGGAACTATGTGTGAGAAAACAGAATCTGGCAAAGGGCCTGGAATTCTTTAGGGAGGTCAACCCTCTTCCTGTAACTCATACATATTTTCTCCTAGTTAGTTATTTGTGTTTGATTTTACTTATGAGAGATCTCCAGGGATGATACTATTGAACCCCGCTTTAAAATAACTGTGCAAACTGAAAATAGAAGGTAACTTACTTGTTTTAATTAAGGGTCTCTATAAAAGCCTATAGTATATAATATACTAAATGTTTTTTTTTTTTTTTTTTTGTGCTGGGATCGAACTCATGTTCTGTGCTTGTGAGGCAGGAGCTGGAACCACTGAGTTAAATCCCTGACCCCGAATGGTAAATTTTTGAAGTCTTTCCTTTCAATGTTAGGAGCAGAATAATAGCATCCACTGTTACTATATCCATTAAACATAATACAGGACTCAGGTAATATAGTCAAGCAAGGAAAGAAAAAATCAGTGGAATAAATATTGGAAGAGAAGAAATAAAACCGTTGTTATTCATCAATAATATGACTATAAACATAAAACATCCAGAACCATAAATTATTAGTGCAAATTGCAAGGTTCCCTATAAAGCCAATACCATTAGCATAACAAGAAATTAGAGAATGAGATGGTTAAGGGAATTCCTCTTCATAAAGCATCAACACTGTTACATATTTAAAAATAAATCTAACAAAATGAGTGCAAGGTAATTGTGTAAAGCATATGCTATGTGTGAAACGTGTTTCCCAAATTTATTTATATAGTCAAATCAATCTCAATAGAGACTCCATGAACATGCAAATTTATGTACAGGAATGGATAAGCTGATCCTAAGACATACAGTAATGCAAAAAATACAGGAAGAGCCTCATTACTCTTGAAGGAGAACAAGGTGAGAACTTTGCTATGTGCATATGAAGATTTAATTCACCATAATTCAGGAAGTATGGATAAGTGTAAAGATTGAAAATACACTAATAGAACAGCATAGAAATTTAGGAAAAAATGGCCAGGGATTTAGCTCAGTGGTTCAGCTGTCTGCTTTGTAAGCATAAGGACCCGAGTTTGATCCCTGGGACCAAAAAAAAAAAAAAAGAAAAGAAAAGAAAAGAAAGAAATTTAGGAAAAAAAATAGGCATATCCAAACATTTAATTCACTACAAGTGATGCTGCTGAACAGGGAGAGGTGATAATTCCAGTTAGATTTACATAAAAACATGAAAGGCAAAACAATAGCATTTCTGGAAGATACTGTAAAAGAAAAATCTTTATGACTTTGGCATAAAGATCTTAATAAGAAAACAAAAGAAAAACCAGACAAATACACTAACCAGAAGGGAAATATACTTAAATTAGGATATATTAAAATTAAGAAATTCTATTAAGAATTCAAAAGTCATCATGAAGAGAGTGTGTAAAAGTGAGCTTCACAGAAGAAGAAAATTGTGAGGTCTGTCATTAGAAAATCCACAGATGTCCTACCAATCAATAAGAAAAGTTGAACACAATAGAAAAAAGGATGAGAAACTGCATAGGTTTCTAAACAAAAGAAGACATCCAAATGAGTAAACATACTTGAAAAGGCATTAAATATAATTTATAATCAGGTCAGTGCAAACGTAGGCCACAATAAGACATCATTACAGAGTACTAGTGTAGCTATAGCAAAGCAAAACAGAGCAAAAACAATGACACACACTTTGGTGAAGATGTGAAGCTGTGCACGCTCTCATACACTTCTGGGAGTGCCAACTGGAATAGCTGCTTTGGAAAACAGCTTGTCATCATCTACTGATCTGGGAGAGCTGCAAACTCTCTGAGGTAGCAATTGTACCTCTAGGTGTGTGCCCACAGAATGCATACCAGTGTACACCCAGACTCCTGCAAGAATATTCACAGAAGCATTAGTCATCATTCCCCAAACTGGAAACAAGCCAAATGTCTTTGAACAGAATATGGGTAAAATTCTGTCATATCCCTCAATGATATACTACGTGGTCTGCAAAGTGAGCAAACAAAAGCGTCCAGTGTGATTTCACACCAAGCAGAGCAAGTAGACAAGTAGCTCTCCTTGAAGTTCTACAGTTACCTTGAAGTCATTCAGCAAAAGGTTTCTGGTACCCCAAATTTTATAACAATTCAATCTTGAGATTTTGGTATGTGCTGCTGTACTTTGTATCTGAAATGCAATTTCTTTCTTTTTTCTAGTTCCTCTTTCTTTCATATTCATCTGAAAACCTAGGAAAACCTTACTAACTCCTTCCCAGGTCACACCAGAGTACAAACTTTCTTCTTCTCAAGCTATTGTAATAGTTAATGACAGTGTATTCTAGTTATGGATATTATTCATTTTTGAACAGTTCATTGTGCCCCAGTAAGTAGAAATTTATTAATTTTGATTCTCCCAAAGACTGGAAGTGTTCTCAGTTTGAAGCATATAGCATATGCCTCAAAATTTATTGTCCACTTTTAACATTTTCAGGTATAACAATGTTGTTTCCATAAGTGAGCCGTATATTTGAATCTCCGTATATGGGAGTGGGGAGACAAATGCCTTCAATGGTAACCTATGTCAGAAGCTTAGGTTCAAGGTAGGCACGTGTGTTGGATAAGACATCAGTGTGGGTTCACTGAATGGAGAAACTTTACAATCATTTTCCTTCTTTTCATTTATTTTATACTAATGCTCATTTTTTGTATTGATATTTTTGATTGAAGTTATTCACCTTGGAGGAGTGGAAATGGTTAGGTCTCTTCTAATTTTCCAGAGAACTCTATGTAGGTGAAATAAGCAGCCCACAGTACTCTGGGAATCTGGTCATATACACCAGGTAATTTCCTCACACTTTACTCTTTGCAAAACTTGCACTTTGCATGTACAATAGGCAAAAATAGCCTAGCATTTGTGAAACCCTGTTTTCTTAGGGAGGGCAACTTACTTTTCTCAGTAGATAATTTTAGCTTTGGTTATTACAGTAAAAGCAGTATTTTAAAATGGGAAACAGGAGGTAGCTATAAAGGAAATGACTTCAAATAAGGCCAGAGAAGTTTTCAATACCACTCTGTACAGATTGTTATCCTTTTCTTACCTGTAAGGATGTTTACATAAAGACATTATCTCCTCTCATCCTCAACAGAAGCTGAAGCTTTTAAGGAAATCTTTTGCAGTGTCCCCCTTAAGGCATCTTGTAAGAGAATTATATATTCTAATTCCTTAAATACCACAGGTTTACATAAAAGGAAATTAGGGGTAGAAATATCTGCAGCAATAGATACTATTTTTAGTCTATATGACTGAGAGAATGTCTCAGGCAAGCTATAAACAGAACAAAGAGAGAGGGAGAGACAGAGATACAGGCAATGGCCAATTCAGTGTCCACGGGCTGGATGACAATCAAACAAAACAGCAGATAATGAAAGCTGGAAGAAGATAAAAGCACATATGGCCCCAAAGCAGAAAGCTCTCTTTTCTACCCAATTTTTAGGAGTTTATTAATTTCTTCTATGGAATAGAAGGGCGATTAACATCAAGACAGATGCATAGGCTGAATGCTAGTAAAAAATCAGAACTGTGATGTTATTTGGGTCTGTTGACCCCAAATCCAGCATGCTTGTCACTCTGCTATCTAACCTATTCTAAGTACTTTACTTCATGACTCTAAATCTGTTGCATGTGCCTTCCCATGTCCCCTCTCTGACAAACCACAATTTCAAGGATCAAAATCACCTTCTTTTCTGACTGATGGACCAGTTCATTCATTTTGAGTAAATCCTGAGTAAGCTTCTATGCCTTATTCTTTTCCAAAGATATGCAAAAAACTGCTATTGTGCTTTCACCCAACCCCTTAGGCTCATAAGAGAGAAAAGTCTCCACAGATGAGGAATAGGGAAAAGGTGACTGCTTTAAGGGGAGCTAAGCACTTGACCCACAGCCTGGGCAGCAGAGACTGGGACCCACATGAAGCCAAGTCTGGGCCTGAGCCCTCATCAAGGGTGGGGAGGGAGGAGCTTTGCCTGACTCCTCATGGTGGTGATTCAAATAAAGCCTTTTGTCCATGGCCAGCAGGAATGCAGTGTGACACCTTGAGCTTGAGGTTTGACTGGATCCTCTACAAGATAGAACACCTGAAAGACTGAAACAAGCCAGATACATCATAGCCTATGTGAGGATACTCATAAGACCATTGGCAGGAAACCAAGAGGAGGAGAAAAATTAACTTTATGAATGTGTCTGGGGCTCCAAAAAGAGAAGAATGCACACTTGAAGAATGAGGGATAATAATACTTTAAAAGTATATTAAAATATATCTTTTTTTTCATGAAGGATAATAGTTCCAGCTACTCAGGACTTGAGGCAGGAGGATCGCTTGAGCCCAGGAGTCTGAGACCACTCTGAGTAACATAGTAAGCAAGCAAGACTCTATTACAAAAAAAAAAAAAAAAGGAAACAAAACAACAGTGCTTGAACTCCTCAAGAAATGAATGGAAAGAACTCTGTGAAATAAGAATAGAAGCTTATACAACCAGAACAGGTTTAAATACAATTAGAGTGAAAAATATAGTCGATGAAATTAAAAACTAAGAAATTGAATGACAAATTAGAATCAAAGAAAGAGCAAAATTAACTGAAGTCAGAGAAAGATAATTAGCTAAAACTATTTTTCTCTCATCAAATACATTAACACTGAAATTCTTTGGGCAAAGAAAGTAGTTGTTCTACCACTGGTGAGCACAGTGTGGTACAAGACAGTTGAGGATCTGAATTGGGTAACAACTAGTGTGGATCTGTATTGCCTTAGCAGAAACTCTTTCTAGAAATACACTGTAAAATTTATAATTTTAACTTTAGAAAGTTAATGTGATTACATATTTATATATTATAAAAGTATAATGCTTCCTACTAGTCTGGGGAAAATGCCATAATCAAACATTAACAATTTGCTATAGCCCAAATACATGAATTGTACAATAAGTATATGGAAACTACATAGCTTTTGGTTAACTTAGACCACATTTCTTTTGGGCAAAAGTGATTAAACAGCTTTCAGAGCTTTCTGGGTTTCAGAATTGTAGGCAAAGCATTATGAGCTAAAGAAAAACATGCTAGTGTTAAAACATTAAGATGTAGTGTTCAAATTGACAATGTGAAATAGGAAGAAAAGGGCTACAGGTGTAGGGATAGTGGGAAGGGTAGGGGAAAGGGAATAAGGGAAAAGAAAAAAATATGAGAAAATGAAAAACAATGGAAATAAAGTATTTGTAAATAGGGAGGGGAGGAGGGGGTGAAGGGAGGGCAGGGATGAGGGGAAAAAATGAGAACCAAGATCTGTCATGTAAAGGTACAAGATCCCAATGACAAATGTAACTGTACCGTATACCTAAAATGTACCAATAAACTCAATGAGAGATAGAGATAGATAGATAGATAGATAGATAGATAGAGAGAGAGAGAGAGAGAGAGAGAGATGTAGTATCCATTTGTCTCGGTTTGGGCTTGTGTTCTAGGAATCATAGACATAGAAATGGTAATCACTGACAAGGCCAGGAGCTGATTGGATAGAGGCAAATAACAGACAGGAAGTGAGACAAAGGCAGAGACAAAGCTGAAGGAAACCCTTGGGGAGGAAGCTCAGCAAAGACAGGAAGTAATTAGAGGTGAGGAATACCTGAATAAGGGGGCAGGATGAGGGATGGATGGCTTCTAAGGTGGAAATGTAAAGGCAGGTGGAAATAATTAGGATAGCACAGTTGTGGGAGTTGGAAAGAATGAGATTTAGCAAGGTCAAAGGCAGAGCTGCGGAAGGGAAGAGCTCATAGAATGGGAGATTGGTGAGTAGAGACAAGAAAAGAGGAGGATTTCAGAAGTGAAGAAACCAGGAAACACGGGATGAGAATGAGTAAATAAGATGTAGATGTTGTGGGAAAAGAAGCCAGGTGGGTTTCTAAGACAGATGCCTGAAAAAGTGAGAATAGGGTAAGTACTCAAGAAGTGAACAGAGCAACAGTCTCATAAAACAAATAATAGGTTATTCTGATATAATCATCTTGCTGTGCTGTG
Source organism: Fukomys damarensis (assembly GCF_012274545.1). Taxonomy (NCBI): domain Eukaryota; kingdom Metazoa; phylum Chordata; class Mammalia; order Rodentia; family Bathyergidae; genus Fukomys; species Fukomys damarensis. The sequence continues at coordinate 35,424,268 of NW_022900950.1, read as the reverse complement.
AAACAGTATTTCTTCTACCTGTGCTTTGGTATCCATTATCTAACCTCATTTTACCCCCTCCCCCTTTTCTCTCACCCTTCCAAGCCTTTTGTAGTCATTTTTCTATATTCAGAGTGACTGTTTTAGCTTTTGTATGTGAGAATATGTGGTATTTGCTTCTATGTAGAAGAGAGGAACTCAAAGGCTCCAAACATAAAGAAAAGCTAAGGAGAGGAAGTGCTAAGTAGCTGGATTTAATCAATGCATGCTGTGTGCATATATTAAAATATTATACTCTGCCTTATTAATAAATTAATATATGTTAATAAAATGTAAAAAATAAAAATAAGCTGAAAGAAGCAATTTTGAATATTTTCACCATAAAAATGATAAGTATTTGAGGAGACAGATAGATATATTTGCCTTGATTTGGACATTACACAATGCATACATGTATCAAAACATCACTACCTCATAAATAGGTACAATTTTTATAGGTTAATTAAACATGAACAGGAGTAGAATCAGGAACCCAAGTCAGAAGTAGGGTGGAAGGGAGACTCAAGATAAGAAAGAAGGGTTGGAATTTTACCCATCATATTGAACAACAATAAAGTTAGTTTCACAACCACAGTACCCTTTCAAAAGTAAAACTGTCAAAGTACTGTTTATCACGTTAGCCTTAAATCAATGATTTTATTTTGGTTTTGGGCCACTTTTCAAAGACATGTAACAGTGTGGCCACCATAGCAAACTATTTTTTTGTGCCCTAAACATTTGAAGGATTCTTTCTCACTCTAGAATTATAGGGGTAAAAACTGAAGTGATAAGAATACATTGTAGAAGACAGATTCATTTTTTGTTTCTAATTAATTATGCCTCTAATTCTACTATTGTTCCCATGTAAAATAAGCACATTCATTCTGCTTAATAAATAAGTTACACATAAACCAAATAAATAAACCAAGCCACTTTGGGTTCTTAAATAGATATTTGCTCCTGAAAACTTTCTGCTTTTGTGGTTATATAAGTACATACATTCCTCATTCCTTGGGACACTATTTTCCAGGATAAAATGTGCAGTTGTTTAATATCGACTTATTGGAGAGCAGCATCCCAATCTTCTGTCTATAAATCAAGTGTCAGACAATTTCATCCACTTTATTTGAGAGTCCCTAAAACTCCTTCATTATGACTGGTTGTACTGAGATGAACAATGAGTAGTATCCATTGTGAGGTATAGCTGTGCCTTTAGACATCACACTCCTGCAAAGCTTGGACTTCTGGGCATATGAGCTTTCCCTCTTCCCTCACAGCCAGCTCCATTTAAGCAAAAGCAAAGTTTCTGCTTCATTAGTGGTGCAACCTCAATCCCTCAGGATCACTGGTCTGAAATAGAATCAATTTTTACAGCTATCGGAAGCATGGATGTAACCGTGTGAAATTAAAATATAGTTGGAAAACCTTTTCTCAAGTCATAGCAACCATTAACTGACATCATTTTGGAAAAACCATCCCTGTCACACCTTGAATTTGGCCATAAGGGGGCAGCCAAACACTGCTCACTACAAAATGCTGCTGGGTTCTGCTTCTGGGGACCATATATTTTGAAGGTTAGCAAATTATTTCAGCAAGTAGCAATTGGTAGTGACCAAGTAAGAGACTCAAAACTTGATACTTTAATTTCCTATATAAGTTTGTGATTTTTGTTTTTAATATTGTCCATTTTAGTTTACCAAAAAAAAAACTTTTAAAAAAGTGGTTAGAAGTTGGTTAATACACAGTAAATAAGTTAATGGTAAAATACATGTAATAATAATATGAGGGGTTATACACAGTTGTCATTTTGTAGATAAAGTCAAGAAGTCAGTATTATCTACTCATTAGGCATTCCAAAGTAATCATGACCCAAAGAGAGAAGAAAATTTTTAACTTTTTATTTTGTTTAACCTGCACCAAGAATCTGTCACAAGTATTTATTTAAATATAGAAAGTAATTTTTACTTTGACAAAATTCTTATATATACTTTCTTTAATTATTATAAGGAGCCTTATCATTTTAACTATTTATTGTGAAAAAGAAAAAGTTTTACTGATTATATAGCAAAAGCTTATTTTCATAAGCAAGAGCGAGATATCAAAGCATTGACTACTATGTTTTACTTTGAAAAGGAATAATTTTAAATATAAAGTTAGCAATCAAAGGTAAATTTCCAGAGAACTATTTGTTACGTTGTATTGTGGATGTGAAATTTACATTCACTTAGATATAAAAAAATCTGTTTAAAGTTTCTTTCTTTTTGGTTTAAATAATTCCACTGCATGATAGAAAAAGCATAAAATATTATTTTAGATAGATGGGTTTTGTTTTTTCAAGTGTTTAACTTGATCAATTAAATGTATTATCACAAAGAAAAGCAATAGTAAACTGGTTAACAATAACAGTCCTGTACATTAAAGAAAAATTTAAGAGCACAGATGATCTCTATGATATATCCAAATCTACTAACCTACTTTTAAACTGTTTGTTCTTAAAAATTCTATAAAACTGAATATTACATATATAGATAGGAAATGAACCTCTGAGATGTAAGAACTTAAAGAAATTGCTTTCTATAACTGAATTTCATGACAGACGAGGTCACACTTTGTTTTTCTTTTGATGTAATTAGCTTTTCATGTAAGAGAGAATAAAACAAAATAAAAACCGTGTGAAATATATTAGGGTAAGATTTTAAAATGATTTGAAACAAAGAGTATCATTGATTTGGAATAAAGTTTTAATATCATTTCAACTTCAAGATACAATTTTAAAAAGCTTAAAAATCTTTTGTTTGTTAAATGTCCTTAAATATTGCATATATATTGCATTTATGTTTATAAGCACTGTATTTTACTTAAAGATTAAAAATGTTCTGTTAAAATTTGTTTAATAGAGTTGTATATTTTATAAGCTTCAGAAAGGCTCCTTAGAAAACAAAAATGATTTTAAATTATGACATTTATTCTTAGAAGTTGATAAAAATGTTAAAGAAAAACTGTGAATTAAAATAGATACATTTTTGGACAATAATGATAATAAACTCAGTATTCATTGGGATGATGAATGGGTTATTTATAAGTGTACAGGCTCTAAGAAAAACAAATCTTTCTTCAAAACCAGGTAAAGACTTTAATTTATTTTTTTGTTGGCTATCCAATAAAATGTTACTGATTTGAAAACTAGTTAACTAAAATTAAAACTCAAAACACAGATGAAAATTATCCAAATAGATGTAGTATTTTAGATTTTTAATAACCTTGTTTTATGTAGGTTAACTCTTAGGTTGAGATACTATTCTTAATTTGTCTTTGGCTTTGCAGTTCCCAGGCTATGTTAACAACAAAACAGAGTTACTAATAATTACATATGTTTTACGGACATATTTGAACAGGTTGAATTTTTTAAAAAAAATTCAGATTATTAACTTACCCTATATTTTAAAAATAAATACTAAAAGTATTTTCTCTGCTATAATTGATATAATCAGCATTATCTTTAAAATTATTTCACTTGTAGCTCTAATAACATATAAAAGCAAATTTCCATAAAAAATTGCATCCAGAAACTGCTAGGCTGCATGAGGCTGCACTCAATGATACTGATAGTAAAATGCAAGCTTGATATCTCTTTTTCAAACATTGCAATGAGTCTATTATAAACGCCACAAAACTAAACAGATATTTTATGTTCTTTGGGACTCGCACTCATTTAAAGTGAGAGAGCAACAGGCTTACCTGTGGCATCCATGAGAAAGATGAAATGAAGTAGGAGAAACATTGCAATCAATCTGATGCTGAAGAGATTTTAATATCAGAAAAATAACAATAGGTTTACAGTGATTGAGTTATTAGAGGGAGCCTCCTTACACCTCTGAAGGAGTTCTGATATAGTAACGTGGGTGCCTCCCATGTTTCTGAGCATGCTCACAGCTAAAACTTCACTGGCGTGAGGGGAAACACACTCTTGTCACTATGCAGGCTGCCTATTTTGTTCTTTCTTTTTAAATTTTATTTTATTTTAAATGTACAGTTGTGTTCTTGTTCATTCGTTCATTATGATGTATAAATTGACATATAAACATGACTTTATATTATTAATACAAATTTCTTGATCATACTTTGTCTTTTCAAAGTGTGTGGAGTAGTTTGTGCTTATTTTAAATCAAAACATACAGAAATTCTTAAATATGAAAGGATATAGATTTAGGTTCTGAAACTCTTTACCGGCATGTTTTCCATGCAAGCAGCAAGCAACAAGACGATACTGTCAAATACACAAAGCACACCCACTCTTATTCAAATGCACCTAAGTGTTTTTGGTGGCACACAGAATGATAGTAGTAGTTAAAATATGTGGCCTTGTGTTCAAGAGTTGCTTGCTATAAAACTTTTACACAGCCTTTTGAACTTCACATATTTCTTCCACAGTTATATTCCTATTTTCAAGTAGAAAACTTTATCCTGGCCTTCAAGTCTGTATTGCATACCTAGTAGAAAACATTAATTATGACATAGTACTTATATCTTGAAAACAGCTTTGTAAACAGCATAATTTACACAAGTTAAAGTATGAAAAGGGACATTGGTTGTAGGATTTAGCCGATCCTAGTGTGATCATAATGACTGCTCCAAAAAAGATGTTGCATTGCCAAATTTCCTTGTCAGAATACATATTGTACTAACTGGGAAATATCTGTGTAGAAAACAGTTTGTAGTCCTTGATTTCGACAGAAGTAATGAGTGATGCAGATACTCTTATATGATGTTGTTAATTGTATCCTAACAACATTGTTTGAAAACTATCTTGTGATGCTTGCTTGTTGTAATCACAAATCATGAGGTGGATTTTTCTTGTTCTCACATTCCAGCCTTTGATGGAATAAGGATTCAAACATAACTTGAAACAAGAAAAATTTATTTATCATATAATGTCATCGGTTCTTTCAAGAAGTGAGTTGAACTCCCTGTGATATCTTCTGGATACGTTTAGATATGTTTTCATCTGATTTTGCAAATCAAAAGAAAAAGCAACAGAGGGGATAATGTTAAAGATGAAAAGAAATACTTGAAGATCTTTTATATTTCAAGCAATTTCTTTTTTCACAAAATTCAAGGTCTTTTTGATAAAATGTCTTCATTTCACTTAAAAAAAGTCTAGGCTGATTATGTTTTCTTTCATTTGGGATTTTGCTAAGCTGATGGATGTTAGTTTCTGGTATCAAAACTTTGAGTATGAAGTTTTTAAATGCAATTAAATACCATAAATTATCTATTTGAAATCTATTTGACATTTAAATACATTTTCCACAAAAATAATTTTTGGAGAAAGAAAATATGTCAAGATTTTCAAGAACTTGGTTTAGACTTCATGAGTATTAAGCCTAAGTAGTAGATTTAAATTGCTAAAAAGTGGAATTATTGACTCTTTCAGATAGGATTTTCAAAGTTAATCTTTGAAATATTAAGATTCAGAACTCAATAATTATAAATAATAGCTAGAAAATCATTGGCTCATTATTGGCTTCGTAAAGCAGAATGTACAAGAATTAAAATACCCTTTTGTTTTACATGTTTTAACTTTGGTCTGTCTTGTGTGCATATCCAGTCTTTTGAATTACAACTGGAATGGCTGAAATGTACGCAGGGATATAATGTATGCATTTAAATAAGAGGAAATGAATTCACTTGCTCCTCAAAGACATAATTGGTAAGGAGGCTCCAGAGAGTGGTACAGGCAGGGTTGAGATGGAAGACGTACATGCAAACTGATTTATTACTAGATATTAACTTCAAAGCTATACAAGTGTGTTTTATTAATCTTGTCTGAGTCAACTCATTTCTACATTCCAATCTCTTGTTAATAGCATCCATACTTTTGGCAATAATATTATAACAAGACATGTAAATATGTATTTACTATTCAATATAATTTTGGCCAATTCAAAGGGGTTATTTACTACTGAAATACTAATTATCCCATTTTATGTCTGTATGGGGGGTGAGGCACTTTATTTGATTGTACTATAACATTTATGCAAGTCTTATAAATCATTGTTAAATATAAAGTTTTAAAATGAAGAATATATTTATCAGAATACTTTAATTTTAACATATTTAAAAAATTGTGTAACTGTTTTTCCTAAGGCTATAATTTACAACCTTGCCAAATTAATGTTTTCAATCAAGGCATTTAATAAACTCCCACTGTGATTAATATAGTATAACCTTGTAAAAACCTATCACCTCTATAGACTCTACAGTTTTTTAAATTAACAAAACCTTGTGCATTAGCAGTTTAGTATCACTTTCCATTTTCAAAGAGAAAGGGGATAGTGATAGTCCATAAGTAAACTGCATTAGTAAATAACATTTCTTCCTCAAAAAGACAAATTACAGCACACCGAATACCAGAATCCTAAACCTATGACAGCAGGCCAACAATGACAATGTTCACTTGCGTAATCTCCTTACTATAAATCAAATTACAGTAAGATTTTAATAATTTAGTTCTACTATTTGTAATAATTATGTGTTAGCCTTTCTACATGAGTTTACAGCATTAATTTATCATTTAATAAGATTGATATTTTATATAACCTTTTCAGCAGTGGTAGCAGATTTATTGACATACTTCAGACAGAAAAAAGCTAACTGAGTCACACAGTCTCATCAGCATTTTATGTCTATTAGTTGAGCAAACCAGTCTTACAGGCAAGAAAGTCTAAATGTTCCAACCCTAATGTTCTAAATTTAAAATAATTTAAGTCATGCTCCATTTCTCTGGGAATTTTTACTCTTGACAAGCTCAGCTATTGGGAGCATAGTCATAAAACCATAAAACTCTGTAAAACTGGAGTAAGAAATATTATCAAGATATCCACTACTGGCAGTATGGTAGATTAGATACTCTGAAAGGCTTTTTTTACTTGAACATAAGAGCTTCTGCATAAAATTTTTTGATTACATTTCTAGTGTCTTCAAAATAAGGCAAATCAAATCTAAAGGGAAAAAACAACTTATACATACACAAAAACCCAAATGCTGAAATGGCACTGGAACGTAGTAAAGACAGTAAATGGTAAGGTTGCCTTGCAAACAAATGTGGTATCAGCACAGCAACTTTTAGGTGGAGCCTGGTTTCAGTGGCACTGCTGAGAGCTGAACCACAGCCTCCTCAAATAATCCATCTGAGGACTGTGAAAGGTGATGACCCCTAGCACCACCCAGTAGAAACAACCTTCAAGGAAGAACACCTTCAATTTAGACCTTTAGATTTTACTCAGATTATCTACCAATTATTCACTCATTATCAAGGATCAGTCAAGCACTTGTGTGAGAGGCAATAGATTTAGAGCCCCTAGGATTTCACATATTGAAATTATCAGTTATGTGTTACAAAATTATTATGGAGTTGATATGGGAGATAGGGCATGGCAAAGCTGGCTGGGAAAATAAGTGAGACCTGTCAATTATAAGATCCCAGGATAGTGCCAAATAATTCGCAGGACCCCATATGTGGAACTTCTCGGAGGCTCCCAGAAGACACATGGAGTCCACTATAAACACAGAATGCACTACTTTTCTTTTTGCTCTTATCCTTTCCTCTCTTTGTTCATCCCAAGCTAGTTCTTCCCTTGCCCCTTACATTTAAATAAACCTTTGGCACCATTTTTGTCTTGTTTCATCCAATTATTTATTCGAGGCAAGAAGGACCTAAATATTTTTAATTGGCAAGTCATTTCTACAGTAACTACCTGATAAAAGAGTCACAAAATGAGTACAAAATAAGGAATCATCAAAAAGAAGGTAGGACAGAAAAACTGGAAGTAAAAGATATGAAGCACATTAAGATATTTGGAGAAGCATGAAAAGTCAGTATACCATTAATTGGAGTCCCTGGAGGAGAGAATATTGAGCTATATGAGGAAATGATGACTAAAAGTTGTGTAGAATTTATAAAATATAAGAATTTATGGATATAGTAAGAACAAATTCTACTAGAAAGGACAAATAAAAATAAACCCAGATAAAGATGTTTGGTTTTGAAATTGTACTATATAAAAATATAATGGTCTGTTATGAAAAAATTGCTTTAAAAAAAGAAACTAGAGAGAAAACTTGCAAAGGAAAAATTAGAATGCTCGCCAGCTCATCAACTACAGCCATGAAAGCCAGAGTGAGGCTAGTCATCTCAAAGTTCTGAGAGAAAATAACTGACAACAGGAACTTTTGTGCCTAGAACTATCTTAAAGGTGACGAGTCTAGCACAAAGATGTATTAAAAAGCAAAGAACCGAAATGAAAGACTCAGATAAGTTTAGTGGTGTTTCAGGGAAGGGAATAATCTGAGTTATCAAAGTCATTAGGAGAAATCTGAGCTCTGTCCATCTTGATCAATGGATTGAGAGATTAAGAAGTAGTATCAATGTTTTCAGGTATTAATACTCCCAGGTATTAAGACATACCCTAGTAAGGTGAAGACAGAAGTAAGGCAGACTTCTGCACCTGTACAGAACTTAGAGTATCCAGACATATAGTGGTACCTTGGTTTATGAACACTTTTGCTTGCAAAACAACTTGGTTCACAAAAAGAAGCATTTGGCAAAATTTTGTTTTGTGTTGCAAACCAGAAGTGACAAACACAACAGCAGCCATCTTTCCCACTGAAACACAAGCATGACCATCTTTTTCAGAATTGTAGGAAAAATTAAGTTCATGAACTGAGGTACCACTGTATGCTGAATCAGATGAAAAATAGGGTAGATACTCAAAAAAGATGTCAGAAATATTGTGGTTCTTTATTCTTCCCAAGGAATCCATTCCCTGAAAAAGGATTATGTACTCCCATAGTTTGTCATGTGACTTGGCCTTGCTTCCTGGGAAGTTATGTATATTTCTCTGCTCCAGTGACATCTGCCTTGGCCATAAGACTTTTCACTAATTGAATGTGACCAGATGTGATATGTACAACCTTCCAGCAGAGGCTTTAAATGTGCTTTTGTGGTCTGCCTTGGCCTTTTATGCTTCCCTATTTCTTAGCCAGAATTAAAAGCACACGAATCATACTTGAACCTGAGTCCAGCCAAACCCAGAAGAGCCACAGATGACCCACAGAGCTGGAAACAAGTCATACAGGTTTATTGTTGTAAACCACTAGGACTTTGACATTGCTGTTTTTGTTGTCACTGCCACAGAAAACTCTGACTCAAGCAGCCAGATAGACCTGGAGATCAGTAGTCCAATTCTTAGTTTATCAGGCAAAGATTGAAGTGCTTGGCGTAGAGGTACATGCCATATATATGGAATAAATTAATATATAAATTCAATTTTTCCTCATGGAGTTTCTTTTTAAATTTTTTATTACTGTAGAACATTCTTGCGGTACATAATGTTTACATTCAACTTAGGGAGTAGGAACACATACTTTTTATTCACCCCTGTACCTCCATTTCTGAATCCCCTTCATATCTGCAAAATTATCTCTCTGTTTCCTATATGTTCTACATAATATACTATCTCCAAATTTCTTAGGGTAATTATTTAGGAATGATTTCCAGAGCTGGCATTCTTTTAATTTTTCACAAAATAATTATTGAACATTAATTAGATTATTTTTTCCTGAAATTATGCATAATATGAATGAACTTTGATGCACACTTGGTCAATAGCTATTTGCGAGTGCATTTGTATGATAGTATATATGTGCCTTCATTTTAAAGCTTCAGGTAACATGAAATAAATTAGAACCTTATTGGGTGGCTGTACTGAGTTTACCCAGAGCGAATGTGCCTTTTATTTATAGCATACCATGTATGTTGCTAAGTAAAGAACTTTGGCCTAAAGCAAAAAGTCACAAATCACTTTTATCTAAATTCTTTTTGAATTCATTACAGCAATGCTTCATTTTATAGACTCGTAAAGCACGCCTGGATGAGCCTAACGAAGCCTTTGATCCAGCCCGATGCTCATGACGCTGTTACACTCGCTCTCGGAATACCTTGAGCTTACTCTGTTATGAACGCTGGCCTGTGCTCTGTTTCTTGATTTTTTTCACTTCCTACATTCTGACAGTAGGCTAAAGTATGCAGAAAACCCCCAAATAGTTTATTTTAGATGAGAGAATGAACAGAAGAAGGCCCCAATTATTGAATTAGTCAATTTATTTCTGAATGGCAGAGTTAACTCTGCTCATCTTTGAGCCATCCTGCGATAACTCAGGGTGGATGTTTTTATTGCACTTACTGATGTTGCTCATTCATCATAATTTGATTGCACTTAATTTAAAAAAATTAGATGTGATGTGCACGGAAGATGGGGGTGGAGGTCTCGTGAGGGCTTCAAGTGTCTAAGTGGAAAACAGGCAAACATGTGGGGAGCATTCTGAGCCATAAGAAAAAGGGTAGACGTCATATGGAAGAAAAGAGAAAGTTCTGGAAAAACTTGAATCAAAATGGAGGGAAGAATAGATTAGTGTGGCTTCTGAGTGAAGGGTATGTTGGAGAACACAGAGCCTGAAGGCAAAGAGGCTAGATGTATCATAGCATGATACAAGAAGGCACGGAGCAATATTTGACAGAATAGAGAAAAAGGAACAAATGTGAGATATATTTCAGAGGTAGAACTGATGGAAGATGTTGAGAATAAGAGAATGGGAACGGGGGAGAGAGAGAGAGGGAGAGAGAGAGAGAGAGAGAGAGAGAGAGAGAGAGAATTTCCATGTGCTGAGTTGGGAGGCCTGAGGAACTTCACTAGCCCTTTTTGCCTAGTATGTGAAAACCAAAGTCAGAATATAGGAAAATGGGATGGTTTGGAAAACAAGAAGTTCACTTATGAAAACAGTTTCTTAAAATATTTTAAAAGGAGCTAAAGGTGCTAAAGGTGTAGGGAAGGTGGGATGGGTAGGGGAAGGGTAAAAAGGGAAAAGAAAAAAATATGAGATAATGAAAAGATGAAAATAAAGTGCTTGTAGATGGGGAGGGGAGAAGGGGGTGAAGGGAGGGCAGGGGTAAAAAAATGAGAATCAAGACTTGTCATGTAGAGGTACAAGATCCCAACAATGAATGTAACTCTACTGTATCCCTAAAATGTACCAATAAACTCAATTAAAGCTGAAAAAAATTGTAAAAAAAATTTTTAAAATAAAAGGATTGAAAATTAATGGAAAATACAATAAAAATTTAAAAACCACTCAGTTGTTACACGGCAGAAGATATTCAGGAGAAACCTTATTGAAGTCATTTAAATAAAAAAAGTCATTAAAATTCTAAGGCATTCGAGGTACTAGGGCTACATATACCTAATATCGGATTAATGTCTAATGAGCATTTTTATGTGACTAGCACACACAGGCTGCATTTGAGTAAACCCACATAAAAGAGACAAGGACAAAAATTACAATACCATGGACGGTAGTGAGGTTATGTAAACAACTAAATGCTGAAAATTGCTGGGTCCTCCTACTCAATGCTATGGATTTCAGAATCTATACAAAGGTACACAAAGCTAAAAATGAATGGAGAAAACACTAAATTGTGATAGAATGTTGAAAAGTGATTATATTTTTATGGGCTACGAATTAGCAGCCAGAGGTCAAATAGCTAGGCTTTTCCAAACACAGGGTCCAGGGAAGACTGAAATTCTTTATTAAATCACAGAGTGTCTCAGGAAGATATATGCGAGGATAACTTCATAGGGCTTTATTTTAGGAGTCCTCTGAGCTCCAGTGAGGACCAAAGGAATTCAGTGGGATTTGGGAAGGCAGCTGGGACAGGAGGAGAGGTACTGGAGAGAGAAACAACTTTCCTGGCTGGTACCAACAAGGGCTTGAAACTTTTATACATTATACATGACTGACTGACTAGAATCTGTACATTCTTCCCTTTCCACAGCCTCTAGAGGATGAGGCATCTATTTTTTTGCATTCTCATATCTATCCACTATATCCATTTAGAAATAGTTGGCATATAAAATATGTATTATAAGAAAAATATACATTTATGTATGCAAGTATATTTAACCATGCAGTATAGTATTTAGTGCATATTATAGTTATTTGAAATGATAACTGTTATAACTACTGCCAAATGTAGTGTGACATGAAGTCTCTAGTGGATCCAGCAGGGGAGGGAGAGGACACATTATTACAGACATGAGCCCAATAAGATAGTAAGTGAAAAGTGACTATGCCAAGAGAAAGAAACTAAGTAGTGGGATAATCAGTGACAAATAATTATAAAGCAAACAACTAAAGTAAAGAACAGTTAAGAAAAATAGGCTGAAATGATGAAATATTTCTAAATATCATAGCAATACTTTGAATAAGACCATAAAGAAATTGGGGGAATTCCAGAATTATTCAGGTTTTTTTTTTCTTTGCTCAGGAAAGATCAGAGAGCAAGAAAACTTCTTTTTCAAGGATGTGCTAATAATAATTAGTTTTTATTCACCCTATACCTAGCACTGCTATTATTCCATTTAAGAAAATTAACAAGCAGTTACTTAGGAAGTCATACAACCATAGCAACAGCCACATCAAGCAGGATTATATTCAGAATTGTTAAGAAAACACTTGGTGGCTCAGAAATTAACAGTTTTCCTAGGAAGGGTTTGGCTGCTGCTTATTGCAGAAGGCCAAAGCTGGTATCACCAGAGATTATAGTGACATTTGCATGCACTGAGTACTTACTGAGGACCCAATTTGACTTTTCTGTAGCACTGTTCTTCTGTCACGTTCTTATTTTTATGTTGTTCAATTTTTACTGTATGTGTTTTGCTGTTGAAGTTTTTAAACAAACAAATCTCTTGAGGTAAGTGTATTAAGAATTGTTTGAAATGGTAATTGTTATAACTGCTGCCAAATGTAGTATTATATGAAGCCTCTAGTGGATATAGCAGATGCATATAGGAATATTTCTAAAAACAGAAACATCATATGAAAATCTGTATTTCTTATAGAGATTTTTCATCTCTATGACTTTTCCAGGGTAGACCCTTGGGATCCTAGTTAAAGTCTTGATTTGAATTGAGTACTTCCTAGTACTATTGTTCTAGGAGAAGAGAACTATTAACTCTTTCTTTTCATAGTCCATACAGAAATATGTTACATATAATGATGCAGATTGTATATACATTTATTATTTTTTGCTATATCTTAATACAACGAAATCACCAACTTTATGTGTATACTTGCAGAGTGAACAATTTTGAGTTATTTTTTGTTTATGGTAAAGTCAAAGCTAATGTCTTGCTGACGGTTATCCAATTGTTCCAATGATTGTGGGAAAGATTACCATTTCCTTATGAATTATCCTGAAAGATCAGCTAAAAATAAATTGACCATATATATATGCAGGCCTATTTATGGACTTTTTGTTTTGATATGTTGAGTTGTGGTCTATCCTTTGACAACATCACAACTATTCATTACTGTAGCTTTAGCATAAACCTACTTCAGGCAGTACAAGTTATCCAACTCCGTTCTTTTTCAAATTTGTTTGGAGCATTCTAGGTTACTTGTATTTCCATAGGATGGTTACGTCACTCTCCACATATGCTAGTATTATTGGGTTTCTGTGGCATTTACTTATACATTGGGGAAGAATTTATATATAAGGTCTTCTCATTCACAAACATGGTATCTGTATCCACTTATTTAAGTCTTCTTTAACTTCTCTGAACAATGTTTTATACTTTGCGGTGTACCAGTATTGCACATATTTGGTTAAGCACGTCATCACTTTTAATGTACAACAAATTATATTTTTAAAATAATATTTTATTTTTGATATTTTTGTTTCTGGCATATAATTGGTTTTGTACTGTATACTGACTTCACACAGAGGATCTGGTAAACATATTTAGTAATCCTGATAGTGTTTTGTATACTGCTTAGATTTTTTTTTTCATAGATTATCATACCTTCAAGAAAGACAACTACGGACTTGTTTTTCAATCTGTATACATTTTATATGTTTTTTTCTTGCCTCATTGCAAGGGCAGTGATGGCAAATCTTTAAGGGATTTCAATGGTACAAAAAGCCCACTGTAGCCTGCATGCCATAGGTTCAACACCCCTGGGCTGTGGCCTTCAAATACAATGTTGCATGAAAGTGATGACAGTGGACACCCTAGCCTATTCCTGATTACAGGGAGACATATTTAATATTTCATCACTAGTTATAGCATCACTTTTCTTCTGTAGATGCCCTTTGTTAGGGTGAGGAAGTTTTCTTTTATTATTAGTTTAAGAGGCTTACAAATAATAAATATTACAGTTTGTTACATGCTCATTGTATGTCAATTTAAAGGATTTTATGCTGCATCTTATCATCAGAAAAGGTGCAACAGGAAGGGGAAGTGAGACGGGGGGAAAGAAAGAAGAGAATGAATTAATATGAGAAAATGAAAAAATGGAAACAAAGTCTTCGTAGATAGGGAGGGAGGGAGGGATTAAAGTGAGGGCAGGGGAATGGGGAAAAATAAGAACCAAGATGAATTACGTCTTGCAAATTTCCCATGAATGTCATTATATTGCATACCTTAAATATACCAATAAAATTAATAATAATAAAAATAAATATTTTCATAATCTATCTCAGTTTTTAACCCAAAGCTGAGATCTTTTTATTTTTTTCCTCTTTGTTCAACTTTGTTTTGTTTTGTTTCCTCTCTCATTGAGTTTATTGGTACATTTTAGGTATACAGTACAGTTACATTCATCACTGGGGTCTTGTACCTTTATATGACAGGTCTTGGTTCTCATTTTTTCCCCCTATCCCTGCCATCCTTTCACCCCCTCCTCCCTTCCCTATTTACAAATACTTTATTTCCAGTTTTTCATTTTCTCATTTTTTTTTCTTTTCCCTTATTTACTTTCCCCTACCCTTCCCATTTCCCCTACACCTTTAGCTCTTTTCTTCCTATTTCACATTGTCAATTATACCTTTAGGATCTTATGTACCATTACAATTTTTCACACCAGAGAAACTATTCGGTATTTATATATGTGTGACTTATTTATTTCACTTAGGAGTATATCTTCAATATATATCCTATGAATAATGACTCTAATTTCTCATTCTCTACGGCTGAGAAGTATTCCATTTTATAGAAAAACCACAGCTTTATCCAGTTTCCATCTCATGGGCAAATGGGCTATTTCCACGTTTTAGTTTTGTCTTCACTATTTATTTTAAACAGGTTGATTATAATATGCTTTGGTGTAGTTTTTTTCATATTTCTTATTTGTTGAGCTTCTTGGCTCTGTTCAAATTATAAAATGAACAAAAATATTTCTTTGCATATATTAACATACAAGAGTCTATATACTTGTATAGGTAGACAGGATGAAAAAATGAGAACAACACTATCAAAATCTCAATATTTTTGGGGACAGCTGGAATGCTAGTGGGAAGGCTGGAAAATGGGTTTATTTTAGGATTATGGAGATGGAACTGAATATGCTGAATAGTGAATATCAAAGTCAGCTTAGATTTGTTTATACAATGGAGACTTTGAACCTGAAACATGTCAAGAAGACATTTGCGGTTACTGAGTTAGAGAAAAATGTGAGGGAAGCTGTGTTTTAGGGAGACTGATGGTTATAGTTTGGATCTTAAACATTCCCCCAAAGCTCATGTGTTGTATACTTGGTCCTCTGATGGTGGCACTATGGGGAGGTGGTAGAAGCTTTAGAAAGTAGGATGAAGGAGATCATTGGGAGCATGACCTTCAAGGAGATATTGGGACCCCAGACCTTCCTCATTCTGTCTTTGTTTTCTATCCACCATGAGGTAAGCAGCTTTCTTCTGCCCCATGCTTCTGGCGTAATGTGCTGCCTTGCCATAGGCCTAAAAACAACCAGGCCAAGCAACTATGGATAGAAGCCTCTGAAATCATGAGCCAAAATAAGACTCTTTCCTGTTAAGTTCATTTCTGTCAGGTATTTTTGTCTCAGCAATGAAAACCTAACACACTGATCAAACAACGGTGTGAAAGATGGAAGGAACAGAATGAGAAGACAGAGAAGAGAAAAGGGACAGCCACTTGGAAAAGGTGAAATAATACCTACATCATGTACAAAAAGAACATTTTCAAAGGCTTAGAGATATAAACGTAAAAGAGGAAACCGTAGTATTAGGAAAAAAAAAACATGGAAAGACTTTACAAGGGGACGAACACAATGCCCATTACAACAGGCCATTGACCAAAATGAGAATTTGAGAATGAGTGGAGCTTTTGAAAGGAAAATGAGGCTTTTCCCCCCATCCCGATTATTGTGAGTGTTGACATACATCTCTACTACTGGTGCTTTCCATTAAGAATCCTCATTGTTGGTCTTAGTTTATTTCTTATTTGAATACTGATCAATGTGTAGCCCTTCTGGCAAAATGTATTGGTCCACAGTTTTATTTATTTACCAAGACTGTGCCAGAATGAGGAGTGATTGCACTGTGACTGCATTCAGCTGCAGGTCTTCCTTTGCTGGAAATAGGTCTGAAAAACTCTGATGGCAGAGTGTACTGATCTCAGAAGTCTTCCAAAACTCTACTTATGATTTAATATGCCTGCTTTTATCTTCTTTTTCCCTTTATCTGATTAGTTCTTAGTATTCCTGTGATTTAGGCTCACCTGGTGAGCAACCATATAACAGTGTAAAAGAAAAATTGATCTCTTTCTCACATAAAATAATTCTGGAAAGATAGCAGTTCAGGCCTGGCCTGATAGCTCATTATATCAACAAGGCTTCAGACCACAAGAGAAAAGGGGATACATAATTTTTTTGTCCTGAGCAGCAGCATACCTGGTTACAAGCAGGACTGAGCTATTAGGAGGGATGGCACAGGGTTTGTACAATGGTCAACCGGGAATCTGTGAAACTCCCTTCATTAGCCCACAGGTCTTTGAAAAGTCTTTCTAGGCTGTCTTTTATTTGGTGTATTTGAGGCAGGATATCACTATGTAGTTTAGGCTGGCCTTGAACTCACTATGTAACCCAGGCTGGCCTTAGACTTGGGGTGATCCTCCTGCTTTAGTCTCTCCAAAATAGGGATTATAGGTGTGCACCACCATGCCCAGTTTATGTGTTTACTTTATTACTGTATTCAATAATAAAGGCTACACCTTCTTCAACATTTTTTTCTAAATTATTTACACAGTCCCTGTCATATTGTACACTATGTTGGACTACATTATTTAAACAATACATGCCATTTCTATTTCTGGCACTATTTTACCACTGGAAATTATTTCTAACATTAATTAGAAGAAGTGTTCCTAAGGATTGAAGGGTTCACTATGTTTGGGAAATGAGCTTATATGCCTTAAAAAGAGACTGATCAAGAGGGCAGACAGTTCACCCCTTGCCTAGAAAAGTCCCCACAACCATGTAGTAGAGGTTGCAGAGAGGCATGTGAGATGTGACTTTTATTATAAAACCAGAGTTGTCTTTCTGTCAAACTCACTTGGGCCTGAAGCATCAGAAAAATTATGTCTCATGATTCAGCAAAGCCTGTAAGATTTTATATAAAAAATAATTTTTAAAATTACAGTAAAATAATTTCACAAAATACAAATGGAATTTAAGGAAGTATGAAGAAATTTACATTTAAAATATTTTTTATTTTATTGAGTTTATTGGTACGTTTTAGGTATACAGTACAATTACATTCATTATTGGGATCCTGTACCTTTACATGACAGGTCTTGGTTCTCATTTTTTCCCCTTGTCCCTGCCCTCCCTTTACCCCCTCCTCCACTCCCCATTTACAAACACTTTATTTATATTTTTTCATTTTGTCATATTTTTTTCTTTTCCCTTATTACCTTTCCCCTACCCTTCCCATTTTCCCTACACCTTTAGCCCTTTTCTTCCTATTTCACATGATCAATTATCTCATTAGGATCTTATGGACTTTAAAATTTAAAGGTCTAAATGCAACACAGTGAGGCATTTGTTGAACACCACTGCCAAATCAAAAAGGAAATGAAGCTTTAAAAATTTCTTTGTCCAATACTTGAAAGCAGGATATATGGCATCTTTCTTGCTTTCTTTCTCAGATATGCTTTTTGGCAATTTCTGGAAGACATTGGTATCAGAAATTATAGAGAGGTGGGGTGGGGAGAGGTTGATTTTCTTCTTAAAGAGTGAGAAAGTGTCAATAATCCAGAAAGTCTAGTCATTGAAAAAACTGGAAAACCCCACTTGCTGAAAAACACACTGACAGAATGAAATACACGTGTAGAGCATGTCATAACTTGAGCTAGTTCTGCAATTTAAAAATTATTTAATTCATAATTTTAATACATTGAATCTGCTGAAATTTATAACCAGCACCAGTTACATATTTCATTTGTAATTGAGCATTTTTTATTTAAAAGAATCTTTCAACAATATAGAAAGAACAGGTTGACCGTCCATAAAAAGTAACACTTTATATATA
This sequence comes from Fukomys damarensis, assembly GCF_012274545.1. Classification (NCBI taxonomy): domain Eukaryota; kingdom Metazoa; phylum Chordata; class Mammalia; order Rodentia; family Bathyergidae; genus Fukomys; species Fukomys damarensis. The sequence goes on along the minus strand of NW_022900950.1, from coordinate 35,405,808 downwards.
TATATATATATTTAAGTACATGAAATTGAGAATTCAGGTCATGACTGCACTACAGAATATTTGTCAGAAAAACATATTGTAGTACTTTGGATTTGGCAAACCTCCAGCCCATGGGCCAAATCTGGCCCTCAGCTCTAGTTATCTGATTTTTGACAAATGTTCTTTCTGTGAGTGCTGGCCAGGCAAGGGCTTCGGCAGCTCCTTGTGTGATTTTATTGCTGGGATGATTTCATTTTAAAAAGGTTCTATGAGAGTTTAATGATGTGCAGTGGAAAACTGTGAACTGTGGGTTTTAGTTCAACAAAATGTTGAAGGGCAGCACAGCCTTGGCAAATAACATTTATCTCTTAACTTCCTCTAGTTCAGAAACTATTATTTCCTTTTCTTTCTCTTTTTTCTTTTTAGCCCTGTGTTGGGCACAAAAGAAACTCAATAAATATTTGCTGGTTGACTGAATTGATTTTTTAATGTAATCAATTTTTGTGTGCCTTTATTCAACTTCTATTACTTTTTTCTTTTCTACTTCCCTGGTTTCTTGCTGTTCCTTCATTAAAATCAATACATTATAGAACTGAAGTAGATGTTTTCATGTATTTCATGAGTAAATTGAAAACTTTAATGTTTTATAGTTTTCAGAAAAGAAAAATCAAGAAGCTTATTTTTAAACCTTGACTGATTTTTCTTTACTATTAAAATTCCTTGATATAAAAATGTCCTTTTATTTCTTATAATTAATTGATGAACTGTCCTCAATATACCAAAAGTAGTCAACATCGCAGCATCAACGTAAAAACAAAAAAATGAGCTTTGTTTCTTTTTACACATCAGTATTAATTGCTTTGAAAGCTTTATTTTAAATATTAAGGGTACTTAGTAATTTTTATTTTTAACTTTCAAAGAGAATGTGATATCCTAAGAAAATAACATCTTGATTCTAATCATATTGCATATTGCAAAAATTAATATTCTGCTTAAGAACACTTAATCATGATTAGAAAAAGAACTCTCACACACTTATAATATTCTTTTTCTGAGGTGTCTTCACTAGAAATCACATCCTAATTTGAGATGATATCTTTATGCTATGTGATGATCTGAGATTCCCCCTGGTATCATAGTAAACTGAATGAGTGATGACTGGGTTGGGGTTGAAACTGAGAATGGATGGGACCCCAAAGTGAAATATTGGTAGAGAAAAAGCGGAGGTGGGAAGGCCCCTGAATCAAGTTTTTGAATTGGGGTGAGGTCTGTTTTGGATCACAATCCTCAGTCAAACAGCAGATGACTTCTGAAGAGCAAGGAAAAGCTTTGCAGACTATTTGATGCTGCTGTCCCCAAATACCCAAGTAGCTGAAATAATCCCAGACTCTACTTCTGACAAACGAAGAAACTGGTTAAGGGCACAGAACAGATGTTTCTGAAGAAATAGAGACCAACTCTGGGCAGAACATGGATAAGAGAACAAACAATGGAGGCAAATAATATTCTGTTTTGATATTCACATGTGTCCAGACAAGAGCAAATTTGGAATAGAAATATAGGTCAATAATGTAGGTTTGCTTAAAGCTAATCACTGAGGTGTAGCAGACATAGAGACAGAAATAGCCATTCCAGTCCAGACCAGTGTAATACAGAATGGTGCTATGTGAGCTCAGATATAAAAGAAGAAAGAAATATGAGCTGGGATAAAATAGGAACATTTTCCCAAGCCAGTTTCCAAGTGAAGAAGCTTTGGACATTGACATGAGCATGTACAGTACATTGGTGGTTTGCTCATTCACAAGTCACAGATAATTTGATACAGTAGTGGTGGTCATTCTCAATTACTCCTCTTGCATTATTTCTAATGCCACAAGGAAATCTTACAGAATAAAAAAAATAAGGAAGACATTTCATGCTTCTATAGAAGCTGTAAGCACAAAACCAGTTTCCCATAATATACTTTCTAGTTAGATTCAACTTCTGTCAGTGTTTTACCTGGCTTGTATTGTCACTTGTCCTATCTATCATCTATCTATCTATCTATCTATCTATCTATCTATCTATCTATCTATCTATCTACAAATCTTTCTCATATACATTTTTACACAGAATCATTAGAAAGTTATATATGTGATGTCTCTTTAAATAACAATGTTTGAATAGGAAATTTAACGTCAATACACTTGTATTTATTACCATAGTCTGAGCACATTAACTGATCAAATAATTTTTTAGCATTTCCTCCCCTCTAATACAAAATACAGATTAGAATTATGGATATTTCTAGTTACTGTATTTTATTATCCTCCTTTAATATGTACCTTATACCCAGAGGCACACAATGTCCATCTAGGCCTTGGTGATTCCAGTTCTTTATCTAGTGATGGTGTTTCTTATTTTGCTACTATGTGAGTATAATTTTCCTCCTTCAAACTAATATGCAATCTGTGGGAACCTAAAAACCATTCAAATATCCTGTTCCTCATAAAAAAATATTCCTACGTTTAGCATCAACTGATGATTGCTACTTGAGTTAGCCTTTATTATGATGGAGATGAAATGCTTAGCACTCCTCCAGATATATCAGTCCCTAACAGGTATTCTGCAGTAAACAGGAAACTGCCTTACCCTTGCTTATGTATTTTGCTACTATATGCTAGAACTGCCCTACATTTGGTAAGTGGACACTCTCTTGAGTAGATGCTCATATGATTGGACATACCCTAACAAATTTTTTTCTTACTTTACAATCTAGTCAGACATTTCTGCCTTATTCCAGTCCAGGAATGAGCTATACTCTAAGGAGTTCATGTTCCTTTTGGTATTAAAGATCAAGATTGAGAAAAACCAATTGGGAGAACAGTAGAACTACTTGGTAAAGTCTGCTCTTACTGATGGAATCTGAATGTGATTTTCTCCTAAAACAATGCGTCTCATAAGCAGGGAAGAGGGAAACAGGGGCTGGATAATGAAGAGCTTGCATATGAGATCTGAAATGCATACTTCTCTCATTAACCTTGATAGCAATTGAAATTATCACCAAGAAAACTTGTACTGAGACATTTTTTGTGTGTGGTTATGACTTTTTTTTTCCCCTTTTCTTTGGGGAATTAGTTTGCTTAAGTGTTGCTAAGGCTTGGATGTTGAATGTCCCTGAGAGGTGCAAAGGTGGTGTTGGTGTCCAAGTGTGGCAGCACTGAGAGGTGGTGGAAACGTCAGGATGTCAGGCTTAATGAGTGGCCCTTAGGTCATAGGAGGCGTGCTCTTAAAAGGCATGGTGGAAACTCAATATCTCTGATTTCCTACTTGGTGATCTAAGCTCTCTGAGACACATTCATGTGCTCCTGCTATGATGTACTCCCCATCAAACAACTTTACCAGAGCCCAAACCAACGGGACTGCCAGAGCTTAGACCATGAACCTCCAAAGCTATGGGCTGAATCATCTTTTTCTCTTTATAGAATTAGCTAACCTTAGAACTTATGATTACTACCTGATAGTAAAATTATCAAGGACAGTTTATTTCTCAGCATCTTATTGGTCCACTGTTAGTTTTACATTTCTGTAATACCCAAGGTACTCAATTTAAAAAGGAGAAGAGGTTTATTTTGGTTCACAGTTTTAAAAGTTTCAGTCTACGTTCAGGTGACCATGCTGCTTTTGGGTCTGTTTTGAAGTAATAACCATGGTGGAAGTCTATGGTGAATCCAACTGTTCACCTCTTAGTAACTAGGAACTCTAAAAGAGGAAGAGGAAGAGCCCAGAGTCTCACAATCCCCTTCCAGGGTACACCCCCAACAGCCTAACTTCCTCCCACTGGACCCTACCTCTCAAAGGCTCCACCTCTTCTCAATAGTGTCATAGGCTGGGGATCCAGCCTTTACCACATGGGCCTTTGGGAAACAGTTACCTAAATGGTAGTACCCACATTGCCTTGCCCACTGCTGAATGCCTAACAGTTGGTAATTAGGAATTTTTTTCTAAATTAAAGATACTACAAGAGTCACAGTAAAATGAGGCTAAGCCTTTTTGACATTTTTGCCTCTTTCCTTGGTTTCTCATCTATCTCATTTACTTTTCTGGCTACTTCTCCTAACAACTGTATTTTCTTCACTTATTCGACTTTTTTCTCCTCTTCAAGAAGGAAGGGCTTGTGTTTCAGTCTTTCATTTTTCTTGCCTTTACTTATGTCCAGTAAATCTTATTTATTTTCATAACTTCACCCATTAATTGCTTCTAATCTGGATTTTCCACCCTGACTCATTCTATATGCCAACTTCATGGCTTCAACTGGTGGTGGGTTTTTCAACTTTCATGTTTCCACAAGCAGCTATTTGTTTCCTTTTCAAATACTGCTACTCTACTCAGGTCCACAGACTATCATAACAACAATGTCAGAAAAAGCTCCTAATGGGTGCATTATATCTCTGTAATTGATTCCATTTTTTACACTTCTATTCAAAAATTTTCCATAACTCCCCATCGTCTTTACAGTTAAATATGGCATCCCTATCTTGGTTTTCAAGATCTTTCTCTAACTTTTGCTTCCTATTGGTCATATCAAAATTTCTTGAATCTAGCCAATCACTCTATCATAATGCTTTCCAAATGCACCCTTGATTTCTCACCAATAGCCTTTGCTCATGTAGCATTTTTCCTGCCTACAGTTTTGCCCAGGAAGTATGTATATCCAAGTTCATGTGATATGTCATACAAGAACTGGTTAAAGTCCCACCCTCATCTGATTATATCTTTATAGATTTCGCAGCTCACAGAGATGTCTCTCATTCTCAATTCTTTTAAATCAATAGTATTCCTGCCATATTGTGAATATATTCATTTCTTTAGTTATCTGTTTCTCTTGTTTTTCTAAATTCTAAGTTGTGCAGTGGCTGAGACCTCAGTGTTCCCTGTGTATTAGTGACCTGACCATGGTAATTCCTCTTTAATTATTTGCTGATTGTAACATTAAGGGTCATATCTTCTCTCAAGTGTGGAAAATAAAAGTTGGAGACTTCCTCCAGGTGTGGTTGTACATTACATTCCTGTAATCCCAGCACTCTTGGAAGCTGAGGCAGGAAGAAAGCAATTTAAAGTCCCACCTGGGACATTTAGCAAGACTCTGTCTTAAAATAAAACACAGAGTGAATTAAGAATATTGTGAAGGCCCTGAGTTCAATATTCAGTACTGAAAAAAGAGTTGGAGACTTTCTACTAACCTTTAGCACTCTGTTTTTAGGAGGAATGAATGAGATAATACTTCAGCATATAAACCAAGTATATTAGTGTTCTTAATTTATGACCTCCCAAAATACTGACTTTTAGGACATAAGAATCTCATGGCTTTTCAGATATTTCACTCCCAAAAGACATTTTATAATTGCAAAATATTTTTGATAATATTTGGCTTCCATAAGTCACTCATAATTGCAGTTTTTATAGACCTAATATAATCGTTATAACGACTCTGTAATATTAAAGGTAGATGTTATTTGTCTCACATATAATAGGTGAAAAATTAAGGCTAGCTCAGTTCAAATGGCTTTCTCACTGTCACTTCAGTCTTTCTATTAATGGCTTAGAATCCATATCTCAATTCCTTGATCAATGTTCATTTAAATCAATGCTCATTTTAAAAGTTCACATTTATTATTATTTTCCAGTTATTACAGAAAAGACATCATGATGACTTTTTGTTCAGTTAGCTTAACAGAAATGGAAACCCAAACTTTTGAGGTTAAGTTCAGCTGGAGCAATAATGGCCTGGGAAAATAGAGTAACATCGCCCAAACCTATAACAGTTTAAGTTGAAGCAGACAGGCAACTTAATCATTTTCAATGCAGAAAATTAGTACCAGGATCATGCTGACAGAGAGTGTTATAGTAGTGAGGGCTATTTTGGAAATAAAAAAAAATTCATTATACAAGGATCTAAATAGATTTTTTTTATGTTTATAGAAACAGACATTCTCATTTGCTCTACCCCATCTTCTCTAGTGTCAAGAAGAGCAAGTCTAATTATCCCCATTTTCATTCCCGGGGAAGAGATCACATAGATCTTTACTAAGATCATTGAACGTGAAGTTTGGAGAAGAGAAAATGCAGATGTAAGCAAGTGAAGAGTGAGATTGGGACACCTTTAGTGTATTGTGGAATGTCTTTAATTACTATTCTCCCTTAAAGTCTTCATTCTTCCCATGAAAGTAGTTGTAAAATAATTTAGAAATAGAAAAGGTTCTTGGAAAAGTGACTGAATGGGTAAGGAGTATATCTAAGTGGTAACAGGAGAGGAGGAGTCAAAGGTGCTAAATGGTAGGAAGTTAGTCCTGAAGAGTGATCAAAAGTGATGATTAGAGTGGCTGGAAAGAGAAACAGAAAAGCAGTTGCAGTAAATCCTTGGTTGCTGTGAAGAGAGGAAGTAGCCTGAATAATGATGGGGGCAGATAGGGTATGGTGGTCAGGGAGCCCTTCTGTTCTAAACCCTCAATGAGCAGTAACTGAAAAGTCTGACTAACATTCTTAGTGAGGTTGTGGAGATCTGAGATATGTCAGTGTAAAACAGACAAGCATTAGCAGTGGACCTCCAAACAAGTAGGAGCCAAGAGGGACCACAACCCACTGGATGACCTCAATTCCCTTATCTGAGCTTCTCTAGTAAAGAACAGAGCCAAGGCCTCCATGAACACAGCAGAAGCAGCCAAGGGAAGAGAAAGCACTAAGGGACTCAGGAAGGATCTGAAGTGCACATCCAACCCAGAGCAATGAGAGGATGGAGGGAGCCCACTGGGCCTCTAAGTAAGAGAAGGCATCCCCGAGTGGCCTGGTTGATATGTGTAGATGCAACAGTGAGGAGTTGGAAGAAAACTGCACCTAGAGGTTCAGGTAAACAGGAGAGCACAGGTATAGGATTCTTCTCTGAATCAGCTCATCAGAAAAAGTTAGGGCCCGTGAATCACCTAGGGAACTTACACATGAAACAAGAAAAATTTGAAGAGGCAAATTATGGAGAAGTCTGTGAAGAATCAAATAAGATTTGGGGTTTTTACACCAAGTAAAAAGCCATATAAAACACCACCAACAGCTACAAACTCCATGCAAACATTTCAGGAAGATATCTCAGCAGGACTGGTTGCTCTGGCCAGGAGTAGATGGGAGATTTGCTGTTAGGGGAAATAAAAGGGCACAGGATGCAGCTTTCAGGCAATTTCTCTGTACTTGTTCAATGTAACCCAGGGCAGGGTAGAAGAAAACATCCTGTCAATTTATATCCATGGAACTACAAATGTTGGGTCTAGAGCCAACAGCTAGTAACAAGATTGTTTGAAATACACTGTTTGTTTTTCAGCCCTGCCACAAAAAGTTCCACAAATCTGGTGGATTCAATAATAGAAATTTTGGCTCATACAGTTCTGGTGGCTGGAAGTCCAAGAGTTGGTTTCTTCCATGGCCTCTTTCCTTGTTTTGTCATTATTCCCTTACATGTTCATGCCTTTATTCTAATCCCCTTTTCTCAGAATGGAGCCTATCATATTGGATTAGGGCACACCCATATGACCTCATTTAATTTAATAACCTTTTCTACAGTCCTATCACTAAATATATTCTAATATATTCTAGTTAAATACCTAATGTATAATCATTTTAAAAATAGTGGTGAACATTGAGGGACATTGGAGGGACACAGTTCAAAACATAGCAGGCAGATACCGCTGAGAATGAGATGGGGACAAATCTTTGCACACTTTTCCAGGAAACCAACCAAATTGGTTTAGAAGCAGGATCCCTAACTTTGTGCCAGGATTTATAAATAATAGACTTGTTTATTGCCTTCTGGGAGCATGAGTGGGAAGGGAGCAGGACCAAGGAGACATGTTAAATGGCCGGCTTGGAGCAAATCTTGCTGCATAAATAAACTTGATTCACACTTGTTTTTTAATATTATAACATGAAAATATTTCAGCCCAAATATTCTATAGGCAATATATTTTGTATGCATTGAGAATATGTTTATCATATATTTTTACAAGATGAACTAACTGAATAAGTTGTCTCTATAATTATTATTATTATTTATGATACAGAAAGTGAAATATTTATTTAATTTTGGTAGAGTGTATAAATATATCCAACTAAATAGAAAGAGACTTCATTGAAAGATTCTTCCCAGAAGTCAAATTGTGCTAAAATTATTCAAAATTAAATCTTATACATAAAGTCTCTTTTAAAATTTTTGTTCATTTCCTCTTTAGCTTTAATAAGGGAAAGTTCAGAAAATTTGTTGTTTTCAGTAAATGCAATTTGCTAAAATAAAAATTCAAAGCTTTTGAACCTAAATTTGTTTTACTTTTTCAGTAATGAGTTTTTTAAGAGCTAAGATTTAGATGACTGATTCACAAATACATTTTTAAAACATCATAGGATTGGCTTACAAAATTAATTCTGTCAAGGTTTAAGCCATTTCCTTAAATGTAAGTGATTGTAGGCTACCATGCCATTTTGTTATGGCAGTTATATCACAGTGCTGCAGTCTAGGGGCCTTAAAGAATAGAAACCCATTATCTCATTGGGGAGCAAATCTGAACTCAAGTTATTGACAGAGTTGGTTTCTTGTGAGGCCTCCCTCCTTGACGTGTCAGCAGCCATCTTCTCCCCATATGTCCTCTCTAAGTACTGTATATATCCAAATTTCCTCCTCTCACAAGGAAACCAATCATGTTAGATTAAGGTCCATTCACTTTAATGACCTCATTTTATTTTAATTACCTACTTAAAAGTTCTGTCCCCAAACTTAGTCATATTTTGAGGCACTGGAAGTTGGAATTTCTACAAATAAATTTTGAGGAGGACATAACTCAGTCCATAAGGGCAGCAGAGAAACAAGGCATACACTGCCATGCCCAGGAATTGTTTTGTGTTTGATATCAGGGACTTTATCCACTTCCTCTTTATTGCATGACTTAGAATGATTTCTCCTGCATCTGAAGCTAGCTAGTCCTTGGTGTGCTGTGCTATCCAATCCCTGCAGAGTCCAAATGGAAGCTATAAAAGAAAGATGAGAAGAAGGAAAAGTTCAATTTACTCCAATTTAGTGAGACTTTGAATCTGTCTTGGGCAGATATTTTAAAGTGATTCTCCCTAAGCTTGGTGGTGGGTGAGCAAAGTTGATTGATTCTTTTCTCTGTGGCTTTCAGCATTCCCACTGGATATAAACACTGCCCTGTCTCCTCTGTTTAATTTCTAGTGTTCTTCCTCGGTCACTGAGGACTGAGTGGACCACTAATCCTGGCTGCATTCTTGGGCAATATTTTTTAATTGAGTTTATTGGTACATTCTAGGTATACAGTATAGTTACATTCATCATTGGGCTCTTGAGCCTTTACATGACAGGTCTTGGTTCTCATTTTTCCTCTTACCCCTGTCCTCCCTTCCCCCCATCCTCCCTTCCCTATTTACAAATACTGTATTTCCATTTTTTCATTTTCCCATATTTTTTCTTTTCCCTTGTTACCTTTCCCTTACCCTTTCCATTTTCCCTACACCTTTAGCCTTTTTCTTCCTATTTCACATGGTCATTTATCTCATTAGGATCTTATGTACTATTATAGCTTTTCACACCTGAGAAACTATTTGGTGTTTACACATGTGTGACATTTATTTCACTTAGGAGTATATCCTCAATATGTATCCATTTTCCTATGAATGAATCTAGTTTCACATTATTTATATTTTAAAGGCTGCAGAGTGCTTTTCTCTTCTGAGTAGCCCATGTTGGTTTGACATACAGAAACATATATCCTTATTCTATTTTTCTCTGGCTCTTATGGCATCTAACTTCAACTGTCAACTAAGCCAGTTGGGAGTCTCTCATAATTACAGCTGAAAACACCATCTGGGGAACACCAACATTTTACATTTACTCTTCAAGTTACAATTCGATTGGTTGTAAATTGGAAATGATGCTTAATGCTTGCAACCTACTAAACATGATAGCTCAGCAGCACAGCACATGTAGGATGATGAAACAGGAAACTGCCATTGCTCATTGCCACAAGAGAGGATTAGACTTCATGGTGCTAGCTCAGAAAAAGATCCAAATTCAAAATTCCAAGTTTCTACTAGATGTGTAATGGTTTTGCACTATCATAAAGTTGAAAAAATTCTAAGTTGGGGACCTTCTATTTGAAGAAGGCCATTTTGAAAAGCAAATGAGTACCATGAAGCCCAAGGAGAGCTGGGTTCTATCTAGCAGCCAGAAGAAGAAAACTGCCCAGAAGAAACTAGCCACCTATTTCAGTGACTTTAACTGTACTCATAGATTCTTAGAGTGGAAACAATACAGCATCCCTCAGGCTTCAAACCACAAGGAATCTCACACTGCCACCTGTCATGGAAATCACTATGGAAGCCCTGGCACTCTTCTGTCTAATTATAAATGCTCAGACTCAGTTTGTGGGACTGTACAGCAATAGACACTTGGTCATTTCTTCCTCCTCGGTCTCTCCTTTAGCCCAAGTCCCTACTCAAACTACATTTCTCTATCTGTCCAGTTGCACAATCAAAACCAAGTGTACAAGTAAACACTTAGGGCTGTTGTACATTTTTCTTCTCAGTCAAAAAAGGACTGAAAAAGTGTTAAATCACCAAATATGGCTTTAATTAATTAATTAATTAATTCATTTTTGGTACCAGTTATCAAACTTGGGTCCTTGCACTTGCAAGGCAGGTGGTGGAACCCAGCTAAATCCCTGGCCCTATGGCTTTATTATTGTTATTATTTTTAGCCCATTCTATATAAAAATGATGATGCTTTAACAACTTTTTTCACATAATGCTCCTATCTCATGAAGGATTATTGTACATATATAGGAAAGGATATTATGCAACTATTAAAATCACATTAACAAGCCACACGGAAAAATCTCATAGCATATATGAAACAGGAAATAGCAAGTTATGCATATTTACATAATATGATACTTTCTTGGTTATGAATAACAGCATGTATATGAACATGCATGGAAGAAAATCTAGAAAGAAGTAAGTGAAATTATAGACCCAGTAAGTGGCAAAATTAGAAATTATTTTTATTTTCTTTTGTATGTTTCTATATTTTAAATTTGTTTTTACCATGAGCATGTATTACTTTTATAGCCTAAAAATGTTGTTAAAGAAATACCTGTCTGGCAGTAACATTAAGAGAAATCAGAAGGGGAATGATAACAATAACAAAACCCACTATGAAGCTCTTCTTAAGGGTTAGTTAGGGATTTAAGTATTTGTATTAATTAACATGGTTTCTACCACAACTCTCTGAAAAGATTGCTATTATAATCCCATTTTATAGACAAGGGAAGCTAGGCACAGGGAGGTTGAGTTGCTAGAGACAAACACAGGCATCATTCAGTGTCAGACCTTGTCTTCTTTGTCCTTAGCCCTTGTTATAAGCTCCTATTTCTCCTAGTTCCTAAGAGAAACTATTAGGTGCTCAAAGAAACAGTCTAGAAAGAGTATATTATTAGTAGATCTTAAGGGTGAATTTATACAGTACCAAATGAGGAGTGTTAAGGCCCTGTCATCAAAGGAATGCTCAATAGTGGTACACAAAGAGCTCTTTGCCGACTTTCCCAACTTTCTTCCTCAGATACCCTTGTTCTAAAGATGGTAACTTCCTGTTAAAATTCCACTTTTGTGAGTGAATTGCCAAGAAGAGGACAAACAACATGTGACTGAATATTATTTCAGAAGATAAAACCTGGAACCCATTTAAGTGGTTAGTTAGTTAGACATTAGTGTGCAAAGCTGGGTGTACTCCTCCTCAGATTTTTCTACAGGCTGTCTTTCTCTATTTGTAATGCTCTGCCTCCACACACTGGTAAAGCTCAAGCTCACTTCACCCAGAGCCATGCATGGAGAGGTCCCTTGACTGGGTCATCCCAAATTTCAAACTCCATTTTCTGCTTCCTTTCTTTCTGCTTTATTTCTACTCCTGGCCTTTCATTCATCTGCAATTATACTCTATATTCATTTTATTGTTGTCTCCTATGGTGAAAGCCTCAAGTGAAGGGTCTGCAATTGTTTTCTTCATTGTCTATTGCCAGTACTTACATCATGCTGGGCTATTGTAGATGCTTAATGTGTTATTTGTGGAGGAACTGAGTGAAAGATTGCATAGGTGAATGGAGAACACTGCACAGTATGAAAAGCTGGTGTGTGTGTATTTAGGAATGATTTCTCTAATATGAAGGCTTTGGTATGTGTAGAATTAGCAGGGTGCCTCACTCAGAGAGATGGATAAGATTGGTGATGAGGAAATACAACACCGTAGTTTTAATCAATTACTTGGCTCCTTCATTTTGAGACTTTATTATTATTTTTCATTGAGTATATTGATACTTTGTAGGTATATAGTACAGTTACATTCATCATTGGGATCTTGTACCTTTACATGTATCTTGGTTCTTATTTTTTCCCCATACCCCTGTTACCTTTACCCCCTCCACCCTTCCCTATTTAAAAAGATTTTTCCATTTTTCCTTTTCTAATATTTTTTGTTTTCCCTTATTTCCTTTCCCCTACCCTTCCCACTTCCCCTACACTTTTGGCCCTTTTCTTCCTATTCACATTACCAATTATACAATTTGAAATTGATTTACACTTTCAGTTTTCATACCAGAGAAACTATTAGGTATTTACATGTGTCCTGTTTATCTTACTTATGAGTGTGGCCTCAAAATGCATCCATTTTTCAATAAATGACTCCAGTTTCTCATTATTTTTGGCTGAGTAGTATTCCATTTTACAGAAAAAAATCACATCTTCCTTATCCAGTCATGTTCAGACTTTATTATTATGAAGGATCATCACAATCTGCTAAAATGATCTTGGTATAAATTTGTAGAAAGATTTCCAGTTTCCTGGAGAGTAGAATAAAGTCTAGAAAATAGGACCAAAATAATTTTGTTAATGAATTTCAGTTCTGAGTAAGAAATACTCCAACCACCTTGCAGGGGCTGATCCACAAATTTTTATTGAAATGGAATATAGCATGATTTTATATAAATATATGATATATGAAAAATCTTAATACTAAATATAGGAAAGCATCTGGATTTCTTGGCAATATAGAAATTGGTCTAATGATGAAACTCAGGCACTAAAAACTGATTACCTGAAGTATATGATTGGTCTCATGCGTCACTCCTTAGGGACAGAGTTGAATCTGTTTATCAAAAAATGGAGTCTAAAAACAAAGACTCAATTATAGGTTTTTCTGAATATGATTAGTTATCTCAGATCTAATTCAACCCAGAGAGCAATGGCTTCTCCTCTCACTAATATATTGCTCAAGTACAAACTAGTTATTATAATTTAGAGCCCTGAGTACTAGAGGAACTTGATTGAAATTAAGAAGATAGAAGATGTCTATCCAATTCCTCCAGACTGATAAAAGCTGCTTTGTAGCCACAGAGGAAGGTTTTGCAATTGTATATTATATTAATCACGTGGAAAAGAATAGTTCCTTCAGAGTTGAGTTTATTTTTATTTTTTAGCAACTATTGCTGAAATATAATATATAAAATGTATATCAATCTTAATGTACATCAGCTAAATTCATTTGTATGACCTCTACACAGAAGATGAAACAGAATACTATACTAGAGACCGAACCTCTCTCTGTCTCCCTCCTATCACCACTATCATCCCTAGGGACATCTCTGTCCTAGTTCCCAAAGCCATACATTAATCTTGTCTGTTTTTGTTCTCTGCACAAATGGAATTACACTTATATGTTTCTGTAACTAGTCTTACTCAACACCACATTAGCAAAATTCATCCATGATACATACAACTAAATCTCATCAATTCTCATTGTTTTCCACCCTAAGACGAAGAACAGAATCCATCCATTTCTCATCACAGTTGACTAGGCTGCCCCAGTCTGTGGCTACTGTATAGTTCTAAGATGTGATTTGGTGAGTGATTTAGTTGGGTTTGTAACTAGGAGTGGTATTCTGGGCTAAAGAGTATGTACATGTCCAACGCCAGTAGACACTGATGACACAGAGTTGACTGTATTGACTGTACCAATCCTCACTCCTAACATCCCAGAGTCACCTACATTTTCGACGTTTACTGCCATCTATCTGATTTTAGCCATTCTAGTTGTTGGATAGCCTTACCAAGCTATGGCCTTTTCTATTTGCATCTCCTTGATAACATTTTTGTTTATCAAATGTCTGGAAATTCTTCCCCAAACTGTCCACCCATCTCCTGCTGACATCCCTCCTGTGTTTTGCTGAACAGTGACCTCTAAAGATGTTCAAAAATGAATTCCCAGAACCTGTGTGTGCTACCTCACATTGTAAAACCATACATGTTAAGTATGTTATCATGCATGACTGAAGAAGTCATTAGGTAGTGAGGCTGCTCAGTGACCAGACTGGCTTGCAGCTAGATTTGTAGATATGATAAAGTTAAGAATCTTGAGATAAGGAGAGTATAGGCCCTCTACATAGGCCCATTGCAATTCTGATAAGAGGGAAGTAGGAAGGAGAAAAAGAAGGTGCAAGGACAGAACCAGAGGTCAGAGAAGAGGTCAAATGCTACACTGTAGCTTTGAAGATGGAGAAAGCGCCCAGAAACCAGGGTTTGAAGGTGGTTTTTAGAAGCTTGAAAGGCATGGACATAGAATCTGAAGATTCCAGAAAGAACATAGGCTAGTTCATGCTTTTTTTTTTTGCTTTTTCTTTTTTTAGCCCTATAAACTTATGAATTCTCATATCCAGAATTATAAAATAATATATTTGTTTAAATCAGTAGGTTGTGGTAATTTCTTACAGCAGCATTGGGAAACAAATGCACCTCTCTTTATCTGCAGGAATTCTTAATATTCTTGGAATATTGTCTTTACCACATATAAGCATTTAATACTATTCTGTGACCACTCTCTGCTCCCACAATGGATAACTAGGAATATTGAATTTCAATAGTTTAATTCAGTTATGGTGAATCTTTCAGAGCTTTCAATGATAACAAACAGCGAACTACAGCATATGTGCCTTAATTTTGCCACCACTGATCTAATATGCCTACCCTAAGGTCATGAAGATATTTCTATGTTTTCATAAAATCATTTGGCCCCCACTTCATGCAAGCAAACAAGCACATGGCAGTCACAGTGAGCCCCATGATATAAGGGCATGTTCATCCACAAACTCCAAGCTGGCTCTACATTTTGCTTCCTCTTAACATGGGGCAGCAGAGACTCAGACTAAACAACCACCTGGACACAGACAATGCCTGGGAAAAGTAGGTAAGCCCAGAAAGCCAGCAGACCTGGACCTGGCCAAGCACTTCAGGGACTCCAGTTACCTTCTGCAAGTGACTGGGTGAGAGAGAACCACAGGAGTCCACTGAAGAGGAAGTGGGACAGACATAGACTCTCTTGGAGAAGTGTAAGGTCAGGCTGGGAAGGACACTGGCACTGCCCTCCACTGGTAGTAATCAGACCAGTGAGTGTTGACATTAAGTCCAACAGTCTAGTTGAACCCTCTCTCTGAGGACTAAATCCAGCACAGACCAGAACACTGATTGCTTTTCCTATTTAACAATGAGAGGAAGGACACACCTTGGCTTCAAGAACATGGGTAGCAAAATGCACCCCAAAACTCCCAACTCCTGACTTCCACGAAGATGGAAGAGTGGTAAGAAGCAACACATCAGCCTCTTTAAGATTCAAAATCCAGACACTTTTAGAAAATAGCTTGGGGAAGAAACGAAGGAGAGGGAAGTGAATTCCTGGGAACCAAGAAGGATCTGTCAGGTAAATGAGAGCCTACAAAGAAATAAAAGAGACAGAACACTATACAGAAAAAGGAAGGGGCAATCTGCACCTTTTCAGGGCTTGTGGCTCTTGGCTTGTGTGAAAGGAAGACCAAATCTACAGAGATCAGTGAAAGCGGTGACTTCACACCCTCCAGGGAGAAGTGCATCAGTGAAACAGACCACTGGATGCTGTGTGCTACGACAGCTGGTCCAAGCATCTGCCATATCCCCTAGAGAGTGTTTGATTGGACACCATTCTAGGGAGGGGCCAACTGAACCTGGAACTTACAACAGCCATGCGTTGGCTTCATTTCAGGGCTCCCGGTGTTATACTCCCACACTGGCTGGCTGAGCGACAGCCAAGGGAGACAGACATCTGTGGTCAGAAAGCCTTGTTCAGGCCAGCAAGAGAAATACACAGAGTTATTACCTAAATAATCCAGGACCCACTCCTATGACCACAGGCCAAGTTTAGCCTGGATCTCTGTGGATTTGAAAACCCCAGACCTGGCACCATGCCCTAATCCTACTGCCGGCACACTGGTTATTATGACTGCCTTCTTTGTCTAAGCGATACAATTTGAATTGGACACTGACACAAAACTGTGGACCCTGGAATGTAGCCATAGGCTTGAGAAACATAGAGAAATCTCTTTTTCTGTCCTTTTTGTTTATGTTGTAGCTCATTTGTTTTTGTTTGTTTGTGTGAACATTGTTCTTAGTTCTTTTTTTTCTTTTTCTTCCCTCCTGCTTTCTTCCTCAGTGTCCTGGGGCTTGAGTAATCTTCCTTTCACTTCAGCCTTGCTGTCTAACCCCTTTTTCTTCTTTTATTTATCTATTTTTCTTCTAACTTTTGTATTTCTTTCTCATAATTTTTCTTATTTTACTCTATATAATTTTTCTTTCTTTCCCTCTCTTTTTCTTTTATCATCTATTTCATGCCTTTTTTTGGTTTTTATCTAATTCTATAGACATCCTTCTGCGTCCCAATAAGATCTTTGTAGTACTCTCTTATCCTTCTCATATCTTAGAATTTTTCAATAGTATAACCATAAACCTTCATTAATCTTTTGATAGTTAATTTTGTAAAATTATTGTTGAGTTCTTTTCTGCCATTAGCAGAGATATAACTGTTGCATTTACAGTTAGCTGTAAGTCAGTTCTTGGGTTATCTTAATCTTTATATCATGATTACTAGTTTCTTCTCTAGGATTAAGAATCATACATAACCAGTTATTATGGTATGTTAATATCTAATTTGTCCTGGACAATATACTATTGCAGCTATTTCACTTGATATTAGAATCATATAATTGCCACTATTTCTCCATAAGCCAACACTCAGATAACCTCTGGGACATTAATAATATTATAATATATTCCCAGAGAACTTGGTTGCTGGGCCAACTACACTGCTTCCTTCTTTCCCAACATAACCAAGATGATCAAATCTTGGGGCTGTGGCAAAGGATTATAGTTAGTCATGTTCAAAGAATATCGCTGAAAAATAACCAAAGAAATCTCCATATTAGCAACAAAGTCTTTAGACTATAAGCATCCACAAAACTCAGCACAAAATAAAACAAACAATAAAAACATGGAAAGAAAAGTCAACAAAACACCTTATAAAACCCCCAATTCGCCTGAAACCAACCTAAGGGGCATCAAGGGGCAAAAGAGCATAAGCCACACACCTGAATTACTGGAAAGGATAGTAGAGGAAGTTAGAAAAACAGTTTGAAGAGATATTCACAGAGCTAGAGAAGATATAACTAAACAGATAATGGAAGTAATAATAAAAAAGATGCAGGAACACTCAGAAGACACTAATAAAAAGCTGGATTAGCTAAACAAAATTATACAAAACAGGAATGACCAATTTACCAAAGAATTAGAGTCCATGAAAAGGTTTCAATCAGAAATCTAGGAGGTTATAAATCATATTGAAACTATGGACAGCAAGACCAAACAAAATGTGAGGACAAAATATCAGAACTAGAGGATAATGATGCTTTCAAATACCAAGTACTTACTTAAAGATACCTTAAAAACAACAAGAGAGCATGAAAAATGGATCCAACAACTGTTGGATGAAGCAAAGAACAGCAATCTAAGAATAATTGGAATAAGTAAAAAATTAGAAGACAACACAGATGGCATTAAAAATCTTTCACAGTTATAGTGGCAGAAAACTCCCCATGCATAGGGAAAGAAATGAACATACAGCTAAGTGAGGCATATAAAACACCAAATAGCCATGACCAAAAGATAACCTCCCTGTGTCACATTCTATTCAAAGTTGCAGAAGTCCATCACAGGGACAAAATCTTGAAAGCTGTTACAGAAAGGAAATGAATTACATACAAGAGTAAACCCACTAGAATAACAGTGGGCTTTTATTTAAATCACATAAACCTTGAAGGCCAGGAGGGTATGGTGTGAAGTATCTGAAAGATAAAAATTTCCAACTCCAGCTTACGAATTCTGCAAAACTATTCAAAATTCTTGGATCAATGAAATATTTCTATGACAAGGAGCACCTCAAGAAATTTATGACCACCAAGTATTACAAAATATTATCAAGGGTATCCTGGTAAAAGACAATAAAGCCAGAAATGTCAATAAGTCAAAAAGAATGAATGCACCTGGCAAGATGTGAAGCTAAGCAAAGGGGGAAAATGAGAAAATAAGCAGCAGAAAAAATAATGCAATGGCAGTATAGGTCAATACTGCTCAGTAATAAATCTAAATGTGAATGTTATTTCAACTTCCCAATCAGAAGACACAGACTGGCAGACTGGATCAGGAAAGAAAACTTAACAATATGAAGCATACAAAAACACTTGTAATTAAAAAGATACTCACATATTAAAAGTAAAAGTTTGGAAAATAATATTCTAGGCAATGGGAATACAGAAAAAAACATGAGTTTCTATCTTAATATCAGATAAAGTTGATTTTAAGCAAAGACTGACCAGAAGAGACAAATAAGGTCAGTACATATTGGTTAAAGGAACAACTCAAAAGGAAGAGTTACCAAGTGTAAACATATATGCACTAAATATTGGTGCACCCAACTTTATAAAACAAATACTAATGGACATGAAAAGTCAAATAAAGCTAAGACAATTATAATGGGAGACCTCAATACCCCACTGTCACAAATGGACAGATCAACTAATCTTTGAACAAACTGACTTACTGGATATCTACAGAGTGTTCCCTCCAACAACAGAATACACATTCTCAGCAGAACACAGGACTTTATAAAAAATAGATCACATATTGGCCAAGAAAGCATGTTTAGGTAAATATAAAAAAAATCAAAATTATCCCATGGATATTATTATTTTTCTTTTCAGCTTTAATTGAGTTTATTGGTACATTTTAGGGATACAGTACTTACATTCATTAGGACTTTATAAAAAATAGATCACATATTGGCCAAGAAAGCATGTTTAGGTAAATATAAAAAAAATCAAAATTATCCCATGGATATTATTATTTTTCTTTTCAGCTTTAATTGAGTTTATTGGTACATTTTAGGGATACAGTACAGTTACATTCATTGCTGGGATCTTGTACCTCTGCATGACAAGTCTTGATTCTCATTTTTTCCCCTTACCTCTGCCCTCCCTTCACCCATGGATATTATTGTAACATTGTGTCCTGAAACTACAAATCAATAATAAAAGACACCACAGAAACAATGCAAACACATAGAAATTGAAAAATACCTTCTTGAATAATCAGTGGGTGACAGATAAAATTGAACAAGAAATCAGACAGTTTGTACAGTCAAACAAGAGTGATTAGGATGCAATGAAACAATCCTAAGAGGGAAGATCAAAGCAGTGAATTCCCACATCAGAAAAACAGAGCATCATTAGGAAACCCCTAAAAATGCAGGTGTAGCTATCCTATATTCAGACAGAGTGGACTTGAAGCCAAAGCTGACCAAAAGAGGCAAAGGAGCTGACTATGTATTAAGGGAACAAACCAACAGGAAGAGATAACAACTATTCACATATATGTCCTGAATAATGACATATCCAACTTCATAAAACAAGTACTATTAGACAAAAAGACCAGATAGAAACAGAATTATAGTAGAAGACCTCAATATCCAACTATCAAAAACAGATCAACTAGATCAAGAGCAAAACAAAGAACAAACAAACAAAAACAAAAAAGAAATGTCAGAATTGAACAAAATCTTTGAACAAATGAATTTAATATATATTTATAGTATGTTTCATCCAATAACAAAATAATACATGTTCTTTTCAGCAGCACATGAAACTTTTTGCAAAATAGACCGCAAACTCACCAATAAAGCAAGATTCAGTGAATGTAAAAGAATTGAAATTATATAGCGTCTATTACCAGATCATAGTATAATGAAGTTAGAAATCAATGATGAAAGGAAACAGAAATTATGCAAATGCATGGAGACCAAACAGTAGACTCAAATAAAGGGTTCTAGAAGATGTCAAAGGGAACATAAGACAGTTTCTAGAACTAAATAATGCTAGTACAACATAGCAGAATTTATGAGACACCATGAAAGCAGTTCTCAGAGAAAAGTTTATAAGCTGAAAATGGCCATATCAGAAAAACAGAGTGAGCCCAAAGAAATAAACTAATTATGCACCCCAAGTTCTTAGAAAAACAATAACAATCCAAACCCAAAGGTAGTGCAAAGAAAAAATTATAAAGATCAGAGCAGAAATCAAAGAAATTAAGACCCAAAGAATTAATGATGAAGAGCTTGTTCTTTGAAAGAATAACCAAAATAGACAAACCCTTAGCCAAACTACTCCTGCAAAGGAGAAAAAAATCCCAAATCAATGCAATTAAAAATTAAACAGTGAGCTTTTCAAAGTGGCAGTATCGTAGCCAATGAGGTTTATCTGAGGCATGATTATTGCTAATTGAAAAATTAAATAGTGAAATCACAATGAACATTGCTAACATCAAAAAAAATTGTTAGCTATTACTTTGCAAACTTTTATACCAATATATTGGAGAACTCAGAAGAAATGGATAGATTCTTAGGTATGTGTGAATTTCCAAAACTAAACCAAGAAGATTGAAAATCCCTGAAGAACCCAATAACAGCAATGAAATTGAAGCAGTTAATTAAAACAAACAAACAAACAAAAAAAAACTAGTGACTAAGAAAAGCCCAGGTCATGGCGGATTCACTGCTGAGTTATATGAAAACTTCAGGGATGTTCTAATACCAATATTCCTTAAGCTTTTTTATCTCACTTGGATAAAAACCATTTATGACAATCCTATTTCTGGCACCATGTTAAATGAGGAAAATGGAAAGCTTTCCCTCCAAAAATAGGAATCAAACAAAGATGTTCACTATCCCCACTCTTGCTCAACATCATGCTTGAAACATTGGCAAGAGCAATTAGGCAAGGAAAATAAAATACTGTAGATATGTATAGGAAAGGAAAAAGTCAAATTATTCTTTGGAGATTATGTGATCTTCTACTTAGAAGACTAAAAAATCCACCAAAATACTCTGAGAATTAATAACCAAATCAAGTAATGCAGCAGGATACAAAATTAACACTCAAAAAATCAATAGCTCTGTTGATGGTTTCTTTTGTGTAGTGCAGAAGCTTTTTAATAAGATGAGATCCCAGTTGTTGATTCTTTCTGCTAGTTCCCATGCTACTGAGGATTTGTTCATAAAATCTTTTCCTATGCCAATTTCCCATATAGTAATAATCAACCCACTGAGAAATAAATGAGGAAAAAGTTACCATTCAAAATAGCACAAAGAAAGATTAAATACATAGGAATTAATGAAACTAATGAAGTGAAAGACCTCTATGATGAAAACTATAACATTCCAGAAAAGGAAATTGAAGAGGACTACAGAAAATGGAAAGATATCCTCTATTCCTGGACAGGCAGAACTAATATGGTCAAAGTGCCATACTTCCAAAATCAACATACAGATTTAACGCAATCCCAAACAAAATTCCAGCATCATTCTTTTTTAAAATTAATTTTATTGGTACATTTAAAGTGTACAATACAATGACATTCATCATTGGAAATTTGCACCTTTAAATACTTAATCTTGGTTCTATTTTTTCCCCATTCCCATGCCCTCACTTCAATGTCTCCCTCCCTCCTTATTTACAAAGACTTTGTTTCCATTTTCTCATTTTCTCTTTTTAATTCCATTCCCTTCTTCCTTTTCCCCTTACCACTTCCTCTTCCCCTTTGCACCTTTTTTTTCCTATTTAACATTATCTATTATACCTTTTAGTTCTAATTTACACTTTCAGTTTCTCACACTAGACAAACTGTTCAATACTTACATGTGTGTCCTATTTATTTCACTTATGAGTATCACGTCAATGTGCACTCACTTAGCTCTATTTTCTCATTCGTTATGGCTGAGTAGTACTCCATTTTGTAAAAAAAAAACAAACCCACATTTCTTTATCCAGTCTCCCATTGATGGGCAATTGGACTGCTTCCAAGTTTTAGCTATTAAAAAGTGTGCTGCCATGAACATGGGTGCACATATATCACTGTGGTATGATTCTTTTAATTCTTTGGGAAAGATGTTCAGCAGTGGAATAGCTGGGTTAAATGGGACTTCCAATTCCAGTACTTTTCATTATCTCCATACTGATTTTCACAGTGCTTACACCAGTTTACGCTTCCACCAGCAGAGGAGCAGTAGCAGAGAAAGACCCCACTGAAAAAGAGACCTATAGGCCAATCTCACTAATGAACATAGATGCAAAAATCCTTAATAAGATACTGGGAAATAGAATGCAGATCATCAAGAAGATCACACACCCTGACCAAGAGGGGTTAATTCCAGGGATGCAGGGATGGTTCAACATACACTAATTAATAAATGTAACACACTATATTAATAGAGCCAAGGACAAAAATCATATGATCTTCTCAATAGATGCAGAAAAAGCATCTGACAAAATTAAACATGCCTTTATGATAAAACCCTCCCCAAAACTGGAATAGAGGGTCTTTACCTCAACCTGATAAAAGCTATCTATGAAAAACCAACAACCAATATCTTACTAAATGGTCAAAAACTGAAATGTTTCAAACTAAAATCAGGAACAAGACAAGGATGTCCACTATCAACATTCCTGTTCAATATAGTTTTGGAAACATTAGCCGTGGCAATTAGACAAGAGAAAGAAAGACAAGGAATAAAAATAGGAAATTACTAAGCCAACATCATTCTTCACAGAACTTGAGAAAACAATCCTAAAATTCAGTGAAACCTATAGAGGCGGAGAATAGCAAAAGCAAACTTGGATAAAAACAGCAAAGCAGGGGTCAGGGATTTAGCTCAGTGGTTCTGTTGCCTGCCTCGCAAGTACAAGGTACAGAGTTTGATCCCTGGTACAACAAAACAAAACAAAGCAAAACAAAAACAAAAACAAAACAAAACAAAGTACCCAGCAAAGCAGGAGCCATCACAATCCTGGACTTGAAGTTATATTACAAAACTACTGTGATAAATAAAACTGCATGCTACTGTCACAGATACAGACAGGAGGATCAATGCAGTATAATAATGGATGAAGAAACAACCTCATCTATTTGACTTTTGATGAAGGGGCAAAAAACATACACTTGAAAAAAAGAGTCTGTTTAATAAGTGGTTCTGGGAAAACTGGCTATACACATGCAGAAGATTGAATCTAGACCTATATTTTCATCATGTACTAAACTGAAACCAGAATGGATCAAAGAACTAAATGTTAAAACGGAAACATTTAACTTGCTGGAAGAAAACAGGTAAAACTCTTGAAGTCATGGGTGTAGGCAAGGACTTTCTGAGTGGAGCCCCATTTGCACAGGACATAGTACTGAGAATTAACAAATATGATCATATCAAATTAAAAAACAACAAAAGAAAAATAGAGCAAAAAGATAGTCCACAATTGAGAGATTTTGCCAGCTATTTCTCAGAATACTAATATCTAGAATATATCATGAACTCAAAAAATCAGTCCTCCCCAGTAAAAGACCCAATCAAAGAATGGGCAAGTTAAATGAGTAAACACTTCCCAGAAGATGTATAAATGGCTGATAAGTACTTGAAAAAATGTGCATCTCTGCAATTAGAGAAATACAAATTAAAATATTAACAATGATATTCCATCCTATGCCCCATCCCAAAATAATCATCATCACAGTTAATGGGAAATCAAACAATAGCAAAGGCTGGCCTGGGTTTGGGAAAGAAGACACCCTTTAACATTGTTGAAAATATAAACTAATACAACCAGTATGAAAATGAATATTGAGATTCCTTATGAAAGCTAAAAGTAGAAATTCCATTTGACCTAATAATTCCCCTTCTAGGTATCTTCCTGTAAGAGCGAAAGACATCAGATCACATTGACACATGCATCCCAATGTTTATATCAGCACAATAATAGCTAAGCAGTGTAAGCAGCCTATATGGCAATCAACATGTGAATAAAGAAATTTACACACAGTGGAGTACTACTCTGCATAAAAAGAATAAACTGAAATCATTTGTAGAAAATTGGATGCACCTTAATGTTAAGACCATACTATTCAGTAAAACCATATATACAAGCTTAAATAGCATCTATGGTTTCTCTTACATATGAAACCCAAAGTAAAAATAAAAACAAAATAAATAATAGGATATAGGAAGATAGAGCTTTCTCTAATGGGAAGGAGATCAAGAGATAGAGAGATATGGAGGGGAGGGAAAAGGGATGAAGAAAATAAGCTATATGTGTTATATGCATGTCAACTCCACAAAAGGGATTTTGTACCACAAACATGTATCAATAAAGATGAAGAATAAAATATTTGATATGTATTTATCCAATCCATTGAATTTTGAGTGTGGTGTGAGGCATAAATTAAGATCTATTTATTTTCACATGTGAAAATTCATCAAATATGTACCATTTTTTGAAATGGCCACCCTTCTCCCACTTTCCTATAGCATCTCCCTTATCAGAGCACTGTGGGCCCTGTTCTACTTCTTGTCTCTCTCCCTCACTTGTGTGACTACCTATTCACCAAGTGGACCCTATGTTCTTAGGAATAAGCAGAAAGATCTTTCCTTGGAAGGAACAGCGACTAGGATGTATACAGTTCTACTGCCCTAGAACATTAGTGAACTGTGGCCGTTGGCATGGCTGGCAGCCTCTGTCAGATCTTGTGATTCCCATTCCCTAAGAACCATGGTAGCACGGCATAACTACACAATAGACAGTACAGGGAAAAGTTGCCACTTACAAGGATCCTTGGAAGCCTTCACCTGAGATTTGTCATGTAGATAGTTGGGTTTCAAGGATGTGCTTGGGTGGTGTTCTGGCTTGGATTGGAAATATCCCTACAAAGCCTTATGTGTTTGGGAGGTCTGGATCATGAGGCACTATAACGAACTTGCTATTAGGAGTTAGAGCCTGGTTAGAGGTGAGTCACTGGGAGCATGACCTGGAAGTGTATCTTCTTGGGCTCCTACCTTCTCTCTGCATTCCTGGCCTCTATAGTGTGGCAGTTTTCCTTTATTAGGCACTTCTACCATGCTGTTTTTGCCTTTGAGGCTGACCATGGCCTAAAACTTCTGAAACTATGGACCAAAACAAAGCTCCTCTCCTTTAAAATATTGGTGTTAGGTGTTGTGTCCCAGCAACGGGTAAGTGACTAATACAGATTTGATTCCAGGAGTGAGGTTATTATGGCTATACCTGACCATGTAATTAAGAAGCCTTTAGAACTGCAGGAGGTTCTTGGGAAGGATTGGAGATGTTGGCTAAAGAAGAGTAACCAAAGATTGGTGGGAGATTCCTGTGGGAACTCAGAAGACCAGAATGGTGATAGAAATGTACACAGTAAGGCCAGGCTCAGGAGGTTTTAGCTGAGAACTATGACTTGATTAACAGTTGGACCAGAGACCATGTAGTATGCTAGGGCACAAAATTTGTCTACATTTTGCCCATGTCCTGAGACTTTGTGAGAGACTGAGATTAAGGGTAGTGAGTGAATTAATCTGGTAGAAGAAATTTCAAAGCAGCCCAATGTTCAGGTTTTAGCATGAGTATGTCTGGCTACTTTTAGTTAATTTTACAGTGAGAATCAAGAGCAAAGAGTTCATTTTAAGAGTTTTCACTTTTTCCAGAAGGGAAGTGTCTATAAATTGGGGAAAGAAAAGTATGGTTGCTGAAAAGATTAACATTAAAGAGAAGCTAAATACAATGACTTAGGACAATAGAAAATATGTCTTGAGGGGATCTAAGAGGAATCAGCAAATCCCATCTTTTAAAGGCTGAAAGGTTTAAAACTATAAAGCTTTCATTTTAGGAGAGCCACAGGGCACTGAGAAGGATCAGTTAGGGAATTTGTTTCCACTGGGGTCAGAGTGGTTAGCCACCCAGGCACTTACTTGGAGGCTTCTGTAGCCATGAACCAAGGGGGATAGCTAATGCATAAGCTGATGGCAGACCTTGACATAGTCCATATAGTACTGGTTTTACTGGTATGCAATTTCAAGAGATGTTGGATCAGGGAGACCTCCATCAACATTTCAGAAGAAGGCCTAGGAGCCTAGGCATTGTGCCTCTGAGATGGTAGTGAATGAAGCCAAAGGTACCGCAAAGATTGAAGGAAGTTGAACAAATCAGGGATATGGAACATCTGTTCAGGAAAGCCACAGGCAGTGAGAAAAAACATCACAAGAAAAAGGCCATGCAAGCTGTAAACAGTAATACTAAAGGGGCAGGACTGCACCAGTCCTTTGGAACTCATACCTTACCACAATTTATCCCAGATACTGGACATGGAACTACAGAATTTAATTTTAGCCCTGCTAGGTTTTAGTCTTGCTTTGATCTGATTTCTTTCTATGCCCCTGCACCTTCCTTGTAGAATGACAATGTTATCCTCTGTCATTGTATGTTGAAAGTGCTTAACTTTTTTTATTTTCACAGGGGCCACAGCTAAGAGTTTGACTTGTATAGACCTGGTTTGATCTGGCAATAATCTTTATGAGGCTTTTTGAGAATTAGACATAATGTGAGGCTTCCAGATCTCAAAAAAGTATAGCCAGAAACTCAGAGGAAGAAAAAAATGCTTTACAAATATGCTCTTGGCCTCAGAAAAGGTGTCAGCCACACCAGGGACCATTTCATTTTGAATGCAGGCCTGTGGTCAGCTGCTTCTCCAACATGGCAAGACTGCTTTGACTTGACTTATTAAAGAGTCAATCAACTGTCTGTAATGGGAATCCTTACTTTCCTCTCTAGACAACTGATATAATACAAAATGAAAGCAGAAGGTTTTCTCTCTCCTCTTTCTTTCATCCCACCTTGAGCCCAGAGTAAGCAAGGAGTCACATTTCCATTTTTCTCTTCATAGGGTGCAACCAAACCTCTCTGGATCCCTAGCCTAAGGTCAGGGAATAGCATTCCATCCCAGGGCATTCAGAAGAGGCCAGAGAAAGGGTCCTGTTCAGAGACAAACCTACTCCCCTAACTGCAAATGTCAATATAAATCTCTCATTTTACCTTTAGAGGGCTCCTTACACCTGGCTTGTGAGGTCTACAGCTTGAGTAGGGGTCAGGGTAGGGGGATAAAGGAAACGAGGGAATTTTCTTGTTTCCAGAAGTGCATGCTGATGGCCACTCACACAGTAGTCTGTTTTTGGGGCAGCTCCTTCCTCCCTTGTTACCCCTCACCTCTTCTTATGTCCCTGTTGGTGCCACCAGACTGCTCTTATGCTGTCCATCCAAACCTGTATTCAGACGTGGCTGATGATCCATCCTCACACTGAGAAATTCACCATTAACTGGAGAAGAATGTAACTGATGATGGAAAGAGATAAATCTTTCCCCAAAGTCAGTATGCTCAGTCTCACTCTTGAATGGGCCCTTATGTGTACATCATTTTTATGATCCTAGCCTGATGCAGAATCTTACTTCCTACATAGGTAACTGGGATATATTTGACATCCTTCCTGAAAAGTGTTTAGTTGCCAGTATGAAAAAAAAGAGAAAATTTTACTGATAGGTACAAGAATTAGTCACAGAGAAATCTGCTATATACCCAGGTGGGAATACAGTACTGAATATTTTCAATATAATAATGTTTTTATCTTACAGGATCCCAGCAGATTTTTGTAATTTATAAACTTGCAAATTATCAGAAAATAGACTAAAATCACTTGAAAGAAGATGAACTGTAAAGTGAATTACCTGCCTGTAAAATGCATCTTAAAGAGAAAGCTAATCATGATGACGATAATAATATTTACAGAGCACTTATGATGCTTTGGGTATTATATTATCTACTTTCTGCACATTATTGTATCTTATCTTCATAATAATTCTATAAAATGGGATACTATTATTATTCATTTTTTATAGAAGTGGCAGAATTGAATTTGTTAAAGAGCTTGTTCAAGATCAAATAGCTAGTAAGCTGTAAAGCCAGGGTCTACCAGCTGACTTGACTTAGCTCTTCACCCCATGTCTTAGGGCTTTCACCACAGGCTATGATGAAAGAAAAGACAGAACAATGGAATGAAATAGAAAGTTCACAGCAATTTTCAGGTAAAAGTAATGAAATAAGACACACAGAGGACATTCATAAGGGTAATTGCTACAAATTTTAAGTCTATATCATTACACACACATACACACACACACACACACACAATTATGCCTAAAAAACCCTTGAAACAAGTGCAGTATATATAAGAAGGGATTGGAGTGTGGGATTAAGACCAGAATTACAGCCTGCAAATAGCAAAGGAAAACCAAAGCAATCAACATAAAATTGAGGTATCACAGAAGGAGATCTTGAAACCTCTAGAGTAAATTGCAAGGTTGGTATCATCTACAATTTGGCTTATCTAGCTGAAAGGGTTGGGGTAAAACAGACAATGTTATGAGGAGGCATTTTACAATACGTCACCAAATTCTGTCCATCAAACTATGTCTCCTGTGAACCTACAGCCCCATCTCAATGTAGATGGGTACCTCTTAAGGAATTGCCACCTTTACACCGGGACACATTTGTTACCTGGGTCAGGGTATATGACAGGACCCCTAAGTTGCACCTTGAACATTCCATGTCCCTGCTACCAATATGCCTCCTAGAACATGCACTACTCTAACCTTCCTTCAGGGGATGATATAAAATTGTCGTTCTTAGTCAGGCTTATACCCAAGTTGAGGTAGCAGCAGTTGCAGGGGACAGGGAGGCTCTGGAGACATCAAGGACAGAGAGCAGAAGCCAGAGAGATAGCAGAGGTGCTACATTGGCTTAGTCAATGCTCCATACTCTCAGTGCATGTTCCATTGATCCACTGGGGGCTTCACTTAGCAAACACAAATCAAAGATAAAATCATGAAGGATTTCGAGACTGCAACCTCAGAGCATTAAACCCTTAGAGTTGGGGGCTCTTTCTGGTTGCACTGGCCATGAGCCTATGAAGCTGGCTTTTGGAAGAGTAGTTGGGACAGAGATCTTTTGACTCCTGACCTAGAGGACTCTTCTAGGATATTGAATTTTGTGAGGATCTGTGACTTCCTTTGGCCTGACATCTTTTCATCTCTGTGCAGATGAAGTTTCCTCTTAAGAGGGTAAATGGTGATGCAAAGAGACACCTTCCTCCTGGGAGCATGCTGCTGCTCTTTGTTGGTGCTGCTCTGAAGAAAGGCCAGTTTTAAGAACAGATTTGCTTCTCCATCCCTGAGTGCTAGTAATATGCTTCTATCTGAGTTCTTCCTTGCCCTCTCCTTTTATATGTTACATAAACTAAACTATTAATATATACTCATTTAACATTTGCATGACCATCATGATTTGCCTTTTGCAAAATATTACTTGTTAATATTTTTACTTTTAAAAAGAAAATTATCTATCTAGCGACTTTCTTTTATTCAGCTTTAGAGAGGGAATTTGGCAACTTAGTTACATGTGTTTGTCCAATACTGGGATTTAGAGTTTTGGTTGATTTTTTTTTTGTTGTTGTTGTTATTAAGTTTATTTGCTTGTTTTTGAGACTGTGTACTAAACCTTTTATTCATCACCAAATAGTGAAAATAAAATGAATGTTTTCTAAAATTTTATTTGATAACGTAGTTCTGTAGAGAGTGAGGTGTAAGGGCAGAATCAGCAAGGAGGCTGGGTGGAAGCCTCATTCACAGAACTGTGCAGTTCTCTGCAGTAACATCTGTGAACAGCCCTTTGAGGGGTTGAGGCTGCATGATGTCTGGGGCCTCTATTCCAGGAGGTGGAGGTTAACTCATTCCAGTGATGAGCCAGAGATGTGGTGGAGAACAAGGAGCAACTACTTGAGAGGGTTCAGAGGGTGGAAAGCCCCTGCTAGGCTTGGCTGGCTTATTGCTGCTGTCCCTTGTGGGGGTTGCTGCAACTCTGCTGAGTTGGGCACTACTCTCACTGTTTCTAATTAGCAGGAACATTTATCAGAAGCCTCTGCTGCCTGTGCCAGTGAACACCCAGGCAAAAGTGGTACTTAAGGTTCTAGAAAAGGGAACCAGGTACAGGCCAACCACGTCTTAGTGTGTCTCCCCTGTCACTTCTGCGCTATGGCTAGTGGGTGGCCCGAGTTCTCTCTTCCAGTCTTGGAGTTTCTCCAGAGCTCAGTCACAGATCTCTTTGAGGCCTTCCTGTTCATGCTCTTCCTAGGTCCTGTTGAAATGAGCACCATCTGCTCTTGCTGATACTATTACAGTCTGGAAATTATACAAATTCTTTTCTTTATTTATAGTAACCTCCCCATTTTTTCATAGCTGAAACAGGAATTTTTCTTTAGAATAAATTACCTATGGCAACTGTGGTGGGATTTTTGGGGAAAAGGCAGGCAACTTAGTGACATCAAATAGTCACCTTAAACTGTATCATTTCCAACATGTTTTAACTTGTATAAATAATGACCCCACTTTCATATTTGGATTATTGCTTTAGAATCTAGTCTTACAGTGGCATTACTGACCTATGAGGGAGACTGACACATTTATATATCTTGATATATAACTGCTAAATTGTTTTTGTAAAGGTTGTACCTTCAGTAATCTATGGAGGTTATAAACGGCAAGGCTCTAGTCCATCTTCAACATTTCCCTCCCTAATGTGGTAACTGAAATACTACCTGCAGCTTGTTTTAATTTGCACATCTTTCATTTTTTAAGAAAAGAAAAATATGTCATCTTCTTGTTAGCTGCAGGGATATTAGAATTTCTCCAATTTGTTGGATTTACCTGGTTCCTTCACACTTAGATTAAAATGGCTCTGATTCCTTTAGGTGGCAGAAACCCAGAGTCTATTGTGACACATCTGGAGGTTTAAGGCAAAGGAGCTCATGTTTCTTCAGGTCACTTTTGAGCCTATTGCTTAGATCAACAGAATTTTCAGTTCCTCCTGTTTCTTACCTTCTGTGGGTCTCATCATCACTGTGTCTCTTTTTATTTATTTCTCTCAAAGCAAGGGTGGAACTTATAAGTACATAAACCTCTTAGCATGACAAATGATTTAAAAATTACATACCAGATGACTCTATGTGTAGTCAGGTACAGGCTTGCTCATTCCTGGGAATTTGTCATTGATCCACCTCTTCCTTTGGGCCTAGCCTCCTGTGTGTTGAGACCCTGTCTCTTCCTGACCCACCCCCCACTCCTTTCTAGATCAGGGCTCCTTCATCATTCTGTTCTTCTGAGAATCCATTCAGTCCCCCTTTCACTAAACATGGCCATGTTTCCACAACCCATATTGGCCATCTGTGTTTACTAAACAATGCAGTTTTCTCTGCATTAATTCTGCCCATAATTTTTAAACCTTAGTTCCCTTCCTACCTCTCCAGCCATATGTCTTCTTTTGTGTATTTTCTGGTCAGTTTCTTCACTTATTTTTCTATTGATGACTTAATGTTTCCCTTACTGGCTAATGTTCTCTTTGTGCTCATTTAAAGTTTCTTGAATTAAGAAAAAAAATCATTATTAATAGCTATTCCCTCCAAGATAAACATAGATACATTATTTTTTTAGTTTCTAAGGAAAATAACTGTGACAAGAAAGGTCTATAAATTTTTCAAAATATTATTATATATAGCTTCAAGCTACAAAGCAGAAACTCAGGTATCATTATATGTATGTCAGAATAAGTTTCCTATAATTAAATTTCTCTGTAGTTTATCTTGGTAGTCAATATCCTTATCTTTGGTCCTATACAACTCCATAGATAGTCAACATGTGAACTCTACTAGAAAAACAAAGATCTTTGCTTTACATATGGACATGGATTTCTTTTTTTTTAAATCTTTTCATTTATTTATTTTTTTCATGGTGTTTATTGGTACTTTTTAGGTATACAGTACAGTTACATTCATCATTGGGATCTTGTACCTTTACATGACAGGTCTTGGTTTTCATTTTTTCCCCTTATCCCTGCCCTCCCTTCACCCCCTCCTATCTTCCCTATTTAAGAAAACTTTATTTTCATTTTCTCAGATTTTTTCTTTTCCCTTATTTCCTTTCCCCATGGATTTCTTTATTTAGAAAATCATGATCTAGAGACTGAAATACCAAACTCAAATCTTTAGCTGTGTATTTGAGGAAGTGATATTCTATGGCTGGTTATTATCTCTCAGAAAAAGAGACAGATTTTTAGATTATGCAATTCAAGGCTGTGTACTTTATTTTCTGTAAAAATCTCAGCAGCTACGTAGTTAGTACAAATTAATGAAAAATGTCTAGAACTTTCATCAGCATTTCTTGAGGCTTTCCCAAATGCATGCCAAAAACTCTCTTTACAAGAAAAATTTTCGAGTAATATAAAAAACATTGAAAGGAGTTGAGAGGAAATCAAAATGTTTAAAATAAATATTAAGTGTATTTTATAAATATAGAATGATTCAAATGAAATAAAGATAAAGTGGTCATTATAGCCAGAATTAGAAGATAAAATAAAGAGATGCCACAACACTAAATCTCTCTGACTGGCATTGGGCTTCTGCCAAAGCATTAATGTGCCTTCACTGAGGAATAAGCAAGAGAGAGAAAGAAAGGCTTTGTGGGTAGTAAATCACATGAGAAACCATAACACCATCTCCTAACAGTGGTTTATGAACTCTGGCATAGTTTGGAAAGCTCACTTCCTGCCATCACTATGCCTCTGTTGCCTTGTTTTTTATGTGCTGTTCTCTGGCAGAGAATTTGCCAAAATATAGCATACTTCTTTCTTATCAAAACTTTCAGCTCCTTATGTAGGGGAGAAAAAGTATTATATTTTCTTTATGCATCATAATGTTAGTGGCTGAGGCACCACAAAGACACATTAATAGAAGCAAAGTGTACAGATTTATTTAATGCAGTTTATGATATTGGAGCCTTCAGAAACGAACATCTAAAGAAATAGGAACCTGTGCACATTTATGTTAAGTTTTAATGACGTGGATAGTGAAGAAGTACAATTAGACGAAGAAGTTGTGATATAATGCTATAATGATATAATGCTGGCTGGAACTAAGCAAGGCTGGTTTTTTCAGATTGTTCTTGGTGTCTCAGAGGATGAGGCTGTTCCATTGATTTAGGAAAGGGGAAGGCACCTCTGAAATGACACTTCTGAGGACCTGCTTCAGGAGAGAAGGAAATAGGGAAAATGAGAGTAATCTTTTTGTTTTTCTCAAATGCTAAGGTGTGTATTTTGGGTAGCATGTCCAGAACTGCCTCACTTGTCTATGCTGGCTCATATGGCAATAATTCATAGAAATCAACAAATACACGATGTGTTTCTAATACCTTGGTGGTGCTGAAAAGTTAAAATAGGTCTCAAGAGCACAGGTGGTATTTTCAGATTCTCTTTATTTGTGGAAGACAAGACATTGACAGTGAAGAGAAGATGGATAAGATAAGAGAAGCAAAAATTTGCTCATAAGGATGGTGTCAGAACAGGATTCAGTTTTCTAGATTGTGTTCTAAATTTTTGGAGCCATGGTGTTTTAGTAAGGGAAAGAATACTTCCCCTGATAATCAGGAAAACATTTTCTTTCTCTCATTATCTGATTAAGAATTTTTGTTCAATGTGGGTATAAAGAGGAAAAATGCTTTTATAGCTCTTGCTTTCTGAGGCCACGCTAGACAGTGAGAAGATAAATAGAGGAGTAGTTAGGGTTCTTATCTGGTGATAAGAGTCTTCTTTGGTTTTGAGACTAAAACAAAATATATTGAAATGACTGAACAGAGACACACAGAACTCACCTCCTCCCCAAAGAAAAACCAATGTATTTCACAACATCTGTTATGCCTTTTGGTCCTTATTTACACTTTCAGTTTCCCATACCAGAGAAACTATTTTATTTATTTCACTTGAGTATCACTTCAATGTGCACCCATTTAGCTATAAATGTCTCTAAAGGGGATGTGGGAGGGATTGGGGAAAGGAAAGAAGGGAATTGAATTAATATGAGAAAATGAAGAAATGGAAACAAAGTCTTTGGAGATAGGAAGGGGTAAGAGGGGTTGAAGGCAGAGCAGGGGAATGTAACCAAGGTAGAGTAAGTAAAGGTACAAATTTCCAGTGAATGTCATTATATTGTATACCTAAATGTACCAATAAAATTAATGTAAAATAGTAAGAAAAACCAATGTTAACAAGTATATGCCTGCATTTTGTGGTGGGTGACTGTGAGAGAACACTGGAAATCACAAGGAAAAAGGCTAAAACTTTAGAAAAACAAAATACTTCAGCATATGCCAGTCTGACTTCATAGACAGGAAGGGAGAGCTCTCCTTTGCAAGGCTGAAAGAGGCCCTGCAAACTCTATCAGTACAGATGCTGGTAATTCAGCTACTATAAAATTTCACAATCTTCACAGGCTTGCAACTCACTTAGATAAGTACCCAAAAGCCTACTCAGTAGCCTTGCTTTGGAAAAGGATCTCACATCATCTCCCAGTAAGCCCTCAGGTTGTGGAGCCTGGAGCCATTCTGAGAAGGAAATGACTTCTGAATTTGGACTGGCCTAGGGTCATAACACCTGAATATCCCATCTCTGGGACCCCGCATTCTGCTACACTGATTGGGGTGGGGGTAAGCTGCTTTACAAACTCAACTTTGCCCAGCAGAGTGACTCTGACCCAAGACCACTTCATGCCATGCATTGTAGGGGTAGCTGTTGAGACACAAAGGGGAGTGGAGGGTGCCACCCTAGAAAACCACCAGATAGGGCTTGGCTCTGTGTGACCAAGGGCATGGCCAACCATATGTGGACTTGCACCAGTGTCAGAACTGAGGTAAGTGCCTGCATGGTTCCTGCTGCCTGTCCTTCTACACACTCTGGCACATTTTACTTGTAGAGTGGGAAGGAAGCACTACGGTTCCCATCACTGTCCTGCCCCTACAGGAATGCTGAGGATGCCCTGAACACAGCTCTAGCTATTGTCCTACCCACAGGTACATGTGGTTGGGGGAACCAAGCGTAGTATTGCTCAAGTCTAGCAAGGTTCCAGGGCTAGGTATGCACTGCCACTGGGGTAGCAGAGAGGAATGCAACAGTTCCTGCTGCCACTCCATCTATGTGAATCTTGTCCCTCTGCCCCTGACTTAGGTGCCTATTGCCCATAGGTCAAGGAGGAACAGTGAAATTCCCACACTGCCCCACCCACAGAAGCATCCTGAGGGGGTCACTAATAATTCCATGGCTCCAGATGTCTCTCCCTGTGGTTGGGGTAGGGGAGACACAAGTGCAACTTTGTCTGGTCCTAGATGAAGTCCTGCTTCATGATGTGCACTACCACTGCGGCAGCACAGAGGATTCCCACAGGGTCTGCTGCCACCTCACCTATGTGGTTCCTACTAAAAGACACAGGCTGGCTGGCTGGACTTAAATAAAGATTAAGAAACTAGAGACCTTTATAGCTAAATGGATGTACATTGAGCCTATACTCAAGTGAAATAAATAGAACACACTTGAGTGAATACAGAATATTTTCTCTGGTGTGAAAAACTAAAAGTGTAAATAAAGGTCAAATGGTATAATTCAGAGTGTGAATAGGAAGAAAATGGCTAAAGGGGCAGTGGGAATGGGAGGGGAAAGGAAATAAGGGGAAAGAATGTGAAAAAAAGAAAAAATGGAAACAAAGTCTTTGTAAATAGGGAAGGATGAAGGGATGTATGGAGGGCTGGGGTTTGGGGAAAAAACACAAACCAAGACATCCTGTAAAGGTACAAATCCCGGTGATAAATATAACTGCATTGCTTGCTTTAAGTGTACCAATAAACTTAATGGGGGGAGGAGATCCGACAGTGCATTGTACACAGGAAACTCACTTCAAGAGTAATGAGAACCAAGACCTGTCATGTAAAGGTACATATAACTATATTATATAACTAAAATGTACCAATAAACTCAATGAGAAAAAAAGAGTAATGATATACATAGACTGAAAATGAAGAAATGGGAAATGATATCCTAAGCAAATAGAAACCTGAAGTAAGTAGGAGTAGTTATACTCTTTCTTTCTGGAAAAATCAATAAGAACTCAAAAAACAACAAATGCTGGCAAGGTCATGGGGGAAAAGAAACCCTTTTACATTGTTAGTGGGAACGTAAATTAGTATAAGGGTTATAGAAATCAGTATGGAGATTCCTTAAAAAAAATAAAACCAAAAATTCCATT
This sequence comes from Fukomys damarensis, assembly GCF_012274545.1. Taxonomy (NCBI): domain Eukaryota; kingdom Metazoa; phylum Chordata; class Mammalia; order Rodentia; family Bathyergidae; genus Fukomys; species Fukomys damarensis. The sequence goes on along the minus strand of NW_022900950.1, from coordinate 35,369,294 downwards.
TGAACCAGATATTCTTCTTCTAGATTATCTTCCTAAAAGTGCTCATGACATATTTCAGCGATATACACATACTCAGATTTATTGCAGCACAATTCATAATAGCTACATCTTGAAAACAACCTATATGTCCATCAACAGATGCATGGTTAAAGAAAAGGCAGTATTTATACATAATGGAGTACTATGCCATAAACAAAGACAAATTTAAGGCATGTGTAGGAAAATGAATGCATCTTCAGATCACAACGTTAGGTGAAATAAATCAAACACACAATCTTACATATTATATAACTTCTCTTATGTGAAAAACGCAAATTATAAATAATTTAAAAACCAAAATAAAAGATAGACAAAAAGAAAAGAGAGAGAGGGGAGGGAAAGAGAGAGGAAAGGGAATAAAAAGAATTAAAAAGGCCAGGGATTTAGCTCAGTGGTGCCGCCGCCTGCCTCAGAAAAGCAAGGTCCCGAGTTTGATCCCCAGTATTAAAAAAAAAAAAAAAAAGAATTGAGATATGTTAAATACATGTACCTACTCCTTATGATGAATGTAAACATTATGAACTGCAAACATGTGATAATAAATAAATTTTAAAAAGTCTACTGACCATGTTTTTGCTTCTAAACATACTTATTCCCTGCATAGCCAGGTTGAGAATTTTATAAATAATTTTTCTGTTTTTTAACTATAAATTGTCTTTAAATAATTTATCTTTCTCCATTTTAATATAAGCAATCTAGGAAAAATCAAAGAGCACTCTCATTAATTTTCTTTTTACAGAGTTCTGCCAAATGTCTTAGTTCATCAATCTTAAGTTTTGCTCTTCTCCAAGACCTAGACACAGACATAATTCAGCCAAGCACTCTGCCACTTTCTAGTAAAAGTGACCTTTCCTTCAATTTCCCATTCCATATTCCTCATTTCCATCTGGTACCTCTTTGGAATAGCCTTCATATTGCTACCAACATTTTGTTCATTGCCACCTAGATAACTTCCAAGAAGACTGAGGCTTTCTACAGCTCTCCTTTACTTCTGAGCCTTCACTAGGATTATTCTTAATGTTAGATTTGTGGCAAAACAAGCTTTTCCAGCATTCATTTCAAAACCGTTCCTGCCTCTCTCCAGTTGTAATGCTGCCTCTTCCTTGTTATATCAACACTCTACTACAGTGGTTACAATTTCTGTTGGGTTGTCTTTGTCTCTATAACAGAACACCACAGAACAACTAATAAAGAATAATGTATTTCTTGCTCTTCTCGTGGTAGAAAGTCCAAGATGAAGTATTCAGCAGGTGTGGTTGTCTGAGGAAGCTGCATCCTCTGCAGCTGAAGAATGCTGTGACCTCTCCTGGACGAAGAGTAAACGAGTGAGCAAGTGTTTGCTATACAAAGCCTCTTTATAATGGCCCTAACTGCACTGGAGAAGTGAATGTCTCATGACATAATCAACTCTTGAAAGCTCCATCTCAGTATGATCATACTAGGGACACGGATTTTGGAGCTGATCTGTTTAGCCGTGGAAGGCTCCACTTCTCCCACGGGTCACTGAGAATGGCCAGTAGAACAGTCTATGACTATCAAGCTGTATTGGCCATTTGGTTGCAAAGTCAAAGAGTCTGGCATGGCTAAAGTGAAGACAAGCAGAGATTAATAGAGGAGGGAAAGGAAGAGAAAGACAAAGGAAAAAGAGAAAGACTGAAAGGTATCTTGTGAGCATCTTGTTCAGGCTGTGTCTACAGTTACCAAATGGATTTCCCAGAAATGTGAAACAACAAATTCATTTTTGATTTAAGCTATTTTTGATAGAGTTTCTGTCCCCACCTTATAACATGTAAAGTTTTGCCTAAGGGAGCAAACTTATGATATTTAAAGTCCCAAAATACTGAGTTTTTCAGAACATTTTCTTTTTCTGAGGGACGAATTCATATCCTGACCCTCATTACACTTTGTGGGTATATATCATTTTAAAAAAAGAGAAGTTCTGGTGTTTTTTTTTGTGTGTGTGTGTGGCTCTAGGAGATAGCCTTGAGCCACACCCCTTCCCTGCCTCTTTTTTTCTGGTGCCAGGGATCACACTTAGGACCTTGCACTTTCAAGGCAGGTGCAGTGCCACTGAGCTAAATCTCTGGCCCTCCTTATCCTTTTAAAAAAAATCTATTTTAAAAATTTGAGACAGGGTATCACAAGGACTTGAATTCTCCACACTATGTTCTACTAGATATCAATTATCCTGCTTCCCCCTAGAGTGGTAGGATTATAGGTCTAGGCCAGCATGCCTATCTGAAAAACAATTTTGGATGTGTGATTAAGCAAGCCAATTTAAAGACTACTTATACGGATTAAAAATGTACTCTAATAGAAATAACCCTCCTAATACCTGATTTTTCTAAGGGCTCCATCTTTCATCTTTTTTTTCTTTTTATTGAGTTTATGGGTACATTTTAGGTATACAGTACAGTTAAATTCATCATTGGGATCTTGTACCTCTACATGACCCGTCTTGGTTTTCATTTTTTCCCCTTGTCCCTGCCCTGACTTCGCCCCCTCCTCCTCCACTCTTTCATCTTGTCACCAGAAAAACTATCAGCTTGGTCCTAGCACTGATTGTTCAAAAATCCATCACTAATGGAGAGGTTTTAAAATTCATGAATAAAAAAATGTCCTGAGAAAAAGTAAATGTACAGGATAGAATAGGAATTCTATATAGAGAGCAGTTCAAACAGCTCATTTAATGGTACATTACTGGGTACCCAACTAACAAGTAAAATGTTCATTTTTATATCAGATATAAAAAATTTTTCTTGAAATTTCTGAAGGAAAAATTTCTTTAAAACAAAGAGGACCAATACTTTAACCGGAAGCATTTTGACTAATAAGATTTGTATTTCTCTTGTGCCAATCAATTTCTTAGATCCTTGCCTTTCTTGACCCATTGATGACAGCATTATTAGATAACCTAATTTTGATTGATTTTTATAACACCCACCATACAGAAAAAGAAAGAAATGCTTTAATAGGCCAACAATATAGCCCATTTCCATACTTATAAATTCATCACACTCTAAGCCCTATTTTCTTTATTATCTTGAGCTGCCTCTAAAATATATAAATATTTTTGTACTAGGGATCAAAGTCAGGAATTTATGTTTCTGAGGCAGACAGTGGCACCACTGAGTTAAATCTCCTGCCTAAAATATTTATTAATGTGATAATAACATAAGGAAAAATGTTTACTGGAAAGATTCATTGAAGTAATGTAATGGAGAAATGAATAAAATACTGGCAAACAGCATCTCTCAAAAGCCAGTTCCATGCATCTCTTTCCAACTCTGTGCTCTGTGATATCAAATTGGTAGTTTGAAAGCAGACATAGTAGGAGTATTTACGTCACAGAGATTGGCAGATGTTATGCAAGATAAATTTTTTAAAAAATGGTTGTTAAATCTTTCTCATCACTATATGAACACAGTAGCTCGATCCTTCCTCAGACGTGTGTGTGTGTGTGTGTGTGTGTGTGTGTGTGTGTGTGTGTGTGTGTATCATCTCTGAGGAAAACTGGACCTTTTGGCACCATGTCCCTAAAATGCTCCTTTTGTGTTCTCAAGACTATTGCCAAGTCAAAGGGGAAATGTAAGCAGACAGGGACCAGAATGACCAGGTAAATTTTATCTGAAGACATCAAGAACTGGGCAAAATGTGCTAACTACCTTTTCACTCATTAAGTCAGCCACTCATTGGAATGCTGATCATAAATCAGTACAAAGAATGCTAAAGATGTCACTGCTATGTTGTTTGATAAAAAAGAAAAAAAAAACCCTCTCCTACAGTAACCTACTGTTGAGTGATTCTCTGAGCAGCCACTACAGAACCTGTTGAGTGATACCTGTTGTCAGATATATATCCCTCATTGATTTTTCTGGGTGTGCGTGTATATGCTGAACCCCTGTGAGGTTCATACTCAACAGCAGCTTGCTGAGCTTTGCTGAGGTTATGTATGTACCCCGCATGGGACTTGCCAAGCTGGGCTGCTAGAGAATACATTACCCTTGTGGACATGCCAAAAGATGCTGTTGGACCCATACATGTTTCTTGTGGACCTTCCCTTGCTTGTAAGTTGCAATTAACACTGCTTCTCTGTTAGTATCTGTGGTAAGTCCTATTGGTCAGTACTTTTCTTATTAGACTTTATCTCTCAAAATCAGGGTTTTCTTTGGAATCTAGGCACCTTAACTCTGGTCTGTAGATGGACATTGTGTATGCATACAAAACAACATGTAAACTATACATAATGATACTAATGTAGAATTCTTAATATTTGCTCAAAAGAACTTGATTTCACTTTAAATTTGGATTATTAAATTGAAGGTATAAACAGAATTCTAATGAAGGCAACTGGGACAATATAAGAAATAAAGATTTGTTTTCAAGTAAATTTTGACAAGAAATAAAAACTTCACCTTATGACACAGAATGTGTTTCATTGATGGCGTATGGGTCTCAGAGGTAAGGATTCTAGCTGTTTCACGAGGGACTGTGATATCTTAGTCTTCTCTAAGGACTAGATAGTGGTGCGGAGGAACTAGCCATGGCAGCTGTAAATCCCAGAATTATAGTCCTTTGTCAGCACATGCAGACTTTCCACTTGGAAAACATCATAATTTTCTCCATAATTCTCAGATCAGTGCACCAAGCAACAGTGGAGAGAAGTTGCTGAGACTGGATTCACTATAAATGACATCATAGCGCTATGAAGGTCATATATTTCATGGAAGAAAAATGTCAAGTAGAAAGACAGTGTGAGGGAATAATCAATTATGATTGACAGATATTTGATAGCTGACCACAGTTTAATGTAAGAGGTTCCCTTGGAACTCCTACTTTTTAGAAGGATGAGAAACCTTCTCATGGTTGGTTCAGATAGTCAATGAAAAGCACACTTGTAGAGTTCAGTTAACATTTAGAGTTCAGATTTACATTATTGTACAAATTTAAAAATTTTTTTTGACTTGCCTTGTAACAATATAAAACATGGAACATGAAAAAAAAACCCACAAGTACTAATATACAATGCAAATAATCTGGAACGCTATGCTGAGTATAATCTTTGTGTGAGAGTTTGAGATACTATAATTTATTTGAGGAAAAATGTATGTATAGACAAATTGATGCTAATATGGAAAAGTTAAATTATGAAGGTAAAAAAGTAAGAGATGTTCTGTAACTTACCAGAAAAGGGTGATCACTCCTGAGATGCAATAGAAGATTACAGTCCCTGATAGGATATTTTGAATGGACATAAACTAATAGCAAATGTGTAAATATTTTTAGTTGCAAAACAAATTAGAAATCTGATTAAAATATTGGCCAATAGTCTCTCTGTATAAAATCTCTTATCCAGGACTCAATTGTGGGAACTGGTGAGAGATAAGGGTCTAGTTTTAATCTTTTGCAGGTTGAGATCCAGTTTTTCCAACACCATTTATTAAAGAGGCTATCTTTCCTCCAGTAGGGATGGTCAGTTCCTTTGTTAAAGATGAGGTACCTGAGTGCATCTGGAGTTGTTTTTGTGTCTTCCAATCTGTTCCACTGATCTTCAGGTCTGTTTCTTTGCCAGTACCATGCTGTTTTTATCACAGTGGCTTTGTAGTATAATTTCAAATTGGGAATTGTTATACTCGCTGCCATGTGTCTGTTGCCTAGCATGGCTTTTGCTGTTCTAGGTCTCTTACGGTTCAAAATGAATTTTTGGATTCTTCTTTCTAGTTCTGTGAAGTACAGTGTTGGAATTTCAATTGGCATTGCATTAAATCTGTATAGCAGTTTTGGTAGTATGGCCATTTTCACTATGTTGATTCTTCCTGCTCAGGACCAGGGGATATCTTTCCATTTTTTTATATCCTTTTCAGTCTCTTTTTTCAGAGTGCTATAGTTTTCAGTGTAGAGGTCTTTTGCTTCTTTTATTAGGTTGATTCCTAGATACTTCATTTTTTTGGATGCTATTGTGAAAGGAATTGTTTCCCTAATTCCTCTCTCAGTGAGTCTGTTGTTTGTGTATAGAAGGCTATTGATTTTTATGTGTTGACCTTGTATCCTGCTACTCTGCTAAAAGTGTCAATTAAGTCTAGAAGTCTTTTCGTGGAGTTTTTTGGGTCTTCAATGTAGAGTAACATATTGTCAGCAAATAATGACAGTTTAACTTCTTCCGTTCCTATCTTTATTACTTTAATTTCTTTTTTTTGTCTAATTGCTATGGCCAGTGTTTCTAGAACTATATTGAACAGGAGTGGTGATAGTGGGCATCCTTGTCTTGTTCCTCATTTCAACGTGAAGGTTTTCAGTTTTTGGCCATTTAATATGATGTTGGCTGTTGGTTTTTCATAGATAGCCTTTATTAAGTTGAGATATAGTGGATTAAAGATCTAAATATAAAAACAGAAACACTAAACATGCTGGAAGATAAGTTAGTCAGAACTCTGGAAGACATTGGCATAGGAAAAGACTTTATGAACAAATCCTCAGTAGCATGGGAATTAGCAGAAAGAATCAACAAGTGGGATCTCATCTTATTAAAAAGTTTCGGCACTGCAAAAGAAACAATCAACAGAAATAAGAGACAGCCTACAATGTCGGGAAAAAATTTTACTAGCTACTCCTCATACAAAGGACTATTATCTAGAATATATAAAGAACTCAAAAAAACCAGCCCCCCTAAACATAAAGACCCAATTCAAAAATGGGCATCTGAAATAAACAGTCATTTCTCAGACAAAGAAATAAAAGCAGCAAGTAAATATATGAAAAAATGTTCTACATCACTAGTCATTTGAGAGATGCAGATGAAAACAACACTGAGATTTCACCTCACCCCACAAAGAATGGCTGCTGTCAAGAAATCAAACAATAACAAATATTGGCAGAGTTGTTGGGAGAAAGCAGCCTTTCTCCATTGTTGGTGGGAGTGCAGACAGGTGCAACCACTATAGAAGTCAATATGGAGATACCACAAAGAACTAGGATTAGAAGTTTCATTTGACCCAGCCATCCCTATGTTGGGTATTTTTCCAAAAGAATTAAAAGAATCATACCACAGTGATATATGCGCACCCATATTTATAGTGGCACAGTTTGTAATAGCTAAAACTTGGAAACAGTCCACCTGCCCATCAATTGGAAACTGGATAAAGAAAATGTGGTTTTTCTATAAAATGGAATACTACTCAGCCATAAAGAATGAGAAAGTAGATTCATCATAGGTAAATGGGTACATTTTGAGGATATACTCCTAAGTGAAATAAATAAGTCACACATGTGTAGATACCAGATAATTTCTCTAGTGTGAAAAACTAAAATATTACTCAAGATCCAAATGGGTTAATTAGCAATGTAAAACAGGAAGAAAAGGACTAAAGATGTAGGGGCTGTGAGAAGGGAAGGGGAAGGGGAATAAGGGAAAGGGAAAAATATGAGAAAATGTAAAAATGGAATTGAAGTCATTGTAGGTGGGGAGGGGAAGAGGGGGTGAAGGGAGGGTGGGGACAAGGGGAAAAATGATAACCAAGACCTGTCATGTAAAGGTACAAGATCCCAGTAATGAATGTAACTGTACTGTCTACGTAGAGTGTACCAATAAATTCAATAAAAAATTATGGGAACCGAATCTAGCAATTCTGAGCTGACAGATCCCATGAACTCCATGAGTTCCTGAAAAGAAAGCTGAGGTTTCATTAATGGAGCCAGAGGAAAGAGTCCTGGCTTGGAATCAGAGAGACTTAGCCTCTCTTCTTGACTCTACCACTGACTTTCTGTTATTCAGCTATTTTTCTCATTTATAAAACCAGGTAGGTAGATTGTTGAAGCCTCAGAGTCCCTTCTTGTACTTACATTCTGAGGCACTTCCTGAAATCTCAGTGCAATCTGCAATGTCATTTCCCCAGGGCACTATCAGCTTTGTCCTTTTGGCCATTGTTCACCTTAGCATGTGGGCTCATTGAACATGTTATTTTCACTAGTAATTCCAAAAATTGGGGGAAGATGTCGGTGTAGTGCCTTAGGATTGACATTCAGATAATTCTCAACATTGGCTGCTTATTATAATCTTCAAGAGAGATTTAAAAACAGAAGCATTTCACACCTCCAAATTGTGACTTAGTTGGTCTCAGATATATTCTGGGTATCTGAAAGCAACCCAGATGATTCCACTACATGTGTAGTACTGAGGACTACTCCATTAAGGGAATTCCCAGGCTTATTGACAGCACTGATTTTATAAATCATATCCTGATTTGGAAAAGTAAATGCAGTTTCCTTGTTTGATTAAATAATTCTGAAGGCAGCACAAAGTTAATCAAATGTGGTTGGTGAGAGAACTCTCTGGGAAATCTGACCTCACTCCCAATCCTACACTCTAAAAGTCAGAACTATTATACCTGTTGCTAGGGATACAGCAATGAGAATGAAGCTGTTCCTTCTTTTCCAAGCTGATAGTTGACTATCTTCATCTGAATCACCAGCAAAATTTGGTACAAATACTCATTATTCACTACTGTTTTAATTTGTTTTGTGTTGCTATAACAAAACACTTGAGTCTGGGTACTTTGTAAAGAAAAGTGGCTTACTTAGCTCATAGATTTGGAGGCTGAAAGTCCAAGATCTTATAAGAGACTCCTAGCAGAAGGCATCACATGGAGGGAGCACTTGCATAAAAAGTTATGTATGAAAAATAAGAAGACAAGGAGGGTTCAGGGTCAGTCTTTAATAAATCACTCTTTTCAAGAACTAACCTAAACCCTATGAGAACTGCATCAATCCCTTCTTAAAGTGATGCCATATGACCTAATCACCTTTTACTAGATCTACATTTTAAAGATCCACCACCTCTCAAAATTGGTAACCATATTCTGGAGGATATGTTAAACCATATCCAAACCACGGTAACTATATATAAATCAAGAATCCCAGGAATCCACTTAAAAATTTGTACTTAATACTTCTAATCATAACTGAAACCTGAAATATAATGACTTAAAAACTCAACAGAAGAGTCATTATACATAATTGGAAGGCAGCATCTAAAGTTATAGATTTTAATAAGTACCAGAATGCTAATTTTTAAAGCCAAAGCAAAAGAGCTTCATGTGATACTAAATATGGTTACCACATTTTAAAATATGCTCTCATTTAGCAAGAAATAAAAGGGAAACTACAAATCGCAGAGTAAACTATTATAAAGTGAAAAGCATATGGTGTGAAACTGCACAAATTTGGTGCATTTGTCCAAACTAAGTGATTTCTAAATGGAATTGTTTCATGCCACTCTAACCCACAAGAATTCCACAGCAAAATGCCTTTGATCACATGGCCAAGTTAAAGAAAATGTTCTGGAATAAAATTATTCTTTGTTTACAATATATTTTCTTTTCCTTTAAAGGAAAATGATATTTTGCCATAATGTACCATCCATCACATGAACCAGTAAATCCTTTAGCCTTTGGGGAAACGCCAATATTACCAGAATCCTGGTGCTTTTTCAGTGTGTATTATAGAGATATTAAATTATTTCTTTTGGGGGAGAGATTCAAGAAGTCCAGTATAGGTAGGCTATCTCCCTGGGTGCCTCTAGAAGGGTCGTAAAGTGAAATTTAATAGCAAATATACCAAATGCAAATCAATGAGGTATCAATTATTGCAACAAGTTCTCAAAACTTGTGGTTTACAGCAATAATAACTGGGATCTTTGGGAAAATCTTTACTGAAAGATTCTGCTCCTTGTGACATCTACAGTGTTACTGTGTAGTACTTAGTTGTGGCTGGTCTGACTCTTCTCTTTATATACCTGATACTATGGTAGGAGCCCTAGAGGACTGAATTCTACTAGGCCCTTTCCTTCATATATAGTCTCAGGACCTCTCAGATGGATAGTTGGATAGCAAGTTCAGGTATCCAAGAAGTCAAAGTTGAAGTTGCTAGTTGTCTTTTGAAATTTAGGTCAGAAATGCTTTTTGCCCATGGCATCTTACTCGATTGGTCAAAGTTGTCATAGACCAGCCCCAATTCAAAGAGTAGGAAAACATCTAACTTTCCTGTGGGAAAAGTGTTAAAGTGTCACTATTTTCTCTTTGGCCATAAATAATTTAGATTCTCAGTCTGGTCACATTATGGCATTAACTTTGAGTAGAGGATATCATTTTTTAACTCTGAGCCCCACCTCAAACACCTAGATTCTGAAAACATCAACTTGTCCTTCGGATTGTCTCAGGTATTTTGCTGGTATGAGCTTCTGTAGTTGTTAATCTCTGAGTGATCTCAACATGTGTTATTACTCTTTTAACTCCCCCTTGGTTCTATAACTGATTCTCTATATTCAATTCCTTTTCTGTGATATTATATGATGCACATTTTTATGAACAGACCCTTACAGATACAGACATTAAACCAAGATACTTGCTATCTTTTCTTTCTTTCTTTAGCTATAATTAGAGAAAGTTGCTTCTGCCTATGTTTCTGAGCTCTTAGGTTTTGTTTTTTTGTTGTTTGCCATGTTTAATTCACCCTTCCACTATCCCAGGAACATTCCTCACTTTCATCAACCTTTAGGTACAGGTGCTTAAAGAAATCTATCATGATCAGAGTAGCACACTTTATAAGTTTATCAGTAGCTTCTACGCCTAAAAATAAATCTTAAACCAGGGTTTGTCAAGAAAGTTCTTCCCTGAGATCTATGCCCAAGCCCCAAAATGATCTGGGTGGATTCACTTACAGGAAATAAAATGGTTCCTTCTCTATTATTTCAGCCTCTCTTTTTTATTTTATGTTGACTTTGAAAACTTCCAAGTGGGTGTCTTTTCTGTCCTATTTCATAACCCTTATTCATGGGGGGATGGAGAGAGGACTCCATAGCTGAGTTTATGTATTCAATCTGAAATTTAAGTGCGAATCAATAGGTCTAATCTTAATCTTCAATCTCAGTGTCCTACCTGCATTGCTAGCTAGATTCACAGATTACACCCTGGCTCATCCTTTTAAGTGATTGTGCTATAACTCAAGGCCTCTGCTATCATGGTGGAAGAAAACTCACTGTGATGTCTCAGACTCTTAACTTGCTGTGCAAGACATTGAACTATGTACTGCATGTGAAAGGTCTTGAGACTATATTATGTGGGAAAGGGCCTAGTAGAGTTCAGCTTTCTAGGGCTCGTACCAAAAAATCAGGTATATAAAGAGGAGAGTTAGACCCTTCAGATAAGATCAGCCACCAGCTAAGTACTACACAGAGACAATATGGATGTCACATGGAACAGAAGAATCTTTCAGAAAAGATTTTCCCAAAGATCCAAATGGTTATTGTAAGCCACAACTTTTGAGAATAGTTCTTGTTGCAATAATTGATACCCTAGCATAGAGTTGGAACTCTGATAATTGAATTCATGAGTTTACTAGGGTGTATTCCTCGAAAAGCACTGATGAAGAAGCATAGGAAAGATTCTTAACTGTGATGCAGTTGTAATGGAAGCTTTACCCAATCCAAAATCAAGGCAAGGAAAGTCTAGCCAGTGGCCTTTCCTTAATTACTGGTCGCTTGTGGGTCCTAGGAACAGGGAATTACTATGGGTGAGGCAGTCACCTTCACCTTCTAGTTTCATTCTAGAAACTGGTACTGTGGCTGCATTAATGGTAGTCTTCAGTTGATGATATGTGTCTGCTACACAATAGCTGTTCAGTAACGCTCTGTTTAAATAAATAGGTGAACATAAGTGGGTTATCCTAAGGGCAGGAAGGCAATAAAAAGGCTGTGGTAGCAATCTGTAAAGAGATGATGTTGGCCTGAACAAAGATTGTAGTGGCTGGGATGTAATGAAAAGGTAACATAAAAAGAAATTTGAGACTTCCATATTCCAATGAAGCATGTAAGGAGCTTGGAAGTAATCTCTTATGTTCAGGTAACAAGAAAATAAACTTGAAAAAACAGAACATCAACAGGATTTCTTACATCCACCACAGAACTGGGGTCTTGGACATAAGAAGCAAGGTCACTGGTGAAAGCAAAGATTGTAGATGGAGGAGATCAGGGTGAACATGTATAATAAAAAGTTAAGCAGGGAGAATTTAGAAAATTGTTATTTAGGGAAGTGGACAAGTAAACATATTAGAAATCTTAGAGTTGCCAGAGAGTATTATGTACCTGTTTTAGATTCTGTCTCTGAGCTTAAAGAGAAGCAAGTCTGCTTAATTATATATTTGCTCCAGTCTCATTGAGATACCTGGATGCAGGTCAGAAGCAGATGGATACTGGGGTTAAAGTAAGGTTTCAGCTTTGCAAGACCAGCAAAGGGAGGAATGTGTGGGTAAGTTTATAATCATGGTTCTTAGAATCTATGCATAGGACAGCAGGCATTGTGGTTTATCTAAAATATTTCCCCGATCCTCATATATGTGGATCATGGGGATGTTATAGCTGATTTGCTGTTAGGAGGAGGGGTCTGGAGGCATGACCTATAAGGGTATATCTCACTCTCAAGGTCTCTTGTTCTCTCTCTACATCTGGCTGTTGTGATGTGATCAGATTTTCTCTGCCAGACCCTTTCACCATGCCATTCCTGCCTCCAAATGAGCTAAGTTCAGAATCCCTTAAAACTAGTGAACCAAACAAACCCCTCTTCCTTAAAATTGTGGCTGTTGAGTATTTTGTCCCAGTAACAAGAAAGTGACAAACACAAGAGGTGAAGGCTGACAGCATCAAATGGTAGTGTTGATATACTGGTAGGTCAATTTCAAGAGTGGAGCTAAGAGGAGGTAAGTTGGAAGGTAAGGATATGGTCTTTGAGATAAGGATTTTTTAAAGATTCCAGATATGCTACCGAAGTGGGAAGAAATGACGGGCTGCTGGATTTGAGTGACCAAGATGTTGAGTCGGTTGTCTAAGTGGATATTGAAACTGTTAAGAATGATGATGAGTGTTGAAGTAAAGAAGCAAGAGCTCAGTTGACAAAGTCACCCACAAATAGGATGGAACTGGAAGGACAGATAGTCTAGAGATGACAGCAACTAAGAGCATTGACAAGAGGTCAAGTCTGGTGGCCTGAATCTCAGATGATCACCCTGAGTGTCAGAAATATTGGCTGATGTGAAGCTGCCGTCACAGAGAACAAATGCTCAGCTGGCACCTATCCTTACGTTTTTGTTAGGATATTGTGGCTTGATAAAGGGCTACAAATACAAATACACAGTTAAGAACAAAACAAAACAAAAAGCTTTTCTTTACTTTCTGAAGATCAGTCGTTGTTAATTATGTTACAATATGATTAACCTCTTCCCACTGACAATGGCAAACATTTGGAGAACAAAGAAATCAAGATACTCTAGAGCTCTTAGAAATAATAACTGAAAAACATTCTAACAGCTCAACTATTTCTTTGACAACTGAAAAAGGAATTTCACTTCAGGAAGATTATACTTAGCAGTTTTTCTTGAAAAATATTTTTAAAAATCTTAAGTAATTATTGGAAAAATTGAAATTGGACAAAATTACAACAAAAGCAAAAATAAAATTTAGATAAAATGAAAATTCTCTGTGAAATTATTATAAATTTTTACAATGCAGCTGAATAGTATCCGTAAGGTTATTTTGTTTGATTTTTTGTGATGAGTTATAAGGATGATGGATTCAGTTTGATGTCTGATTATAGAAAGTGAAATTTACAGAAAACACATGAAGGCATAGGTGTAAGATAAAATTACATTTTATAACATTTTTTCAACAGGTTATAACCATTAACTGGAATGAAGGGAAGTAAGTAACATAATGTAGAATTTGTGAAATCCAGGAATAAATATGAAACATATAATCCAGGAACATCTATACTAATAAAGAATTTTTCTTCTGTCACCTTTACAATGCTAGTGTGTTTTCCACCATATGTTTAAATTCTAGCCACACATAAAGCCTACTCAAGCCTTACCACCTTCATAAAATTTTCTAGGGCTTTCCAGTCTTCACAACTCCTCTTCTGAAATCCTGCAGAATTTTCGTTCATGCCTGGTATATACTAAGAGGTAAGGAAAGAATAAGACTAGTTAGAGAAGAACTATTAATTCTTCTTTTGCAGGCATGTTACAAGTACTTTGCAAATATTCTTTTTATATATATATATATATATATTGGGGATAGAACTTGGTTCCTTGAGCCTGCAAGGCAGGTGGCAGTATCACTAAGCTAAATCCCCAGCCCTGCAAACACTTTGATTTCTTATAACAACATTAACAGGTTGATACTATTATTATTACTGCTTGCTTTTAAGGTCATCTTTATTTTAGAATGGAAAAGGATTCCAATGCAGGAAGTCTGACTCCATAGGGCATGCTCTAATCCCTACATTCTGATGCCTTGCTTCTAAACATTGTTCTGTATACATATCCGGGCTGGCTACGTGTCCATGATGGGATTATAGATTTGGGCACTGCTGAGGTTAGGGTGAGCACCAGAGAAAGAGCCATTCTTTTCTTGGGCCTCACACCCTGAAGCCAAGCCTTTGACTTTTGACTACTTTGTAGGTGTCACCTCATACCCTTAAGAATGGCAGAGACCTGCCGTGTAGACTCCTATAAGTAATCTCCTGCCTTTCATGGGTATGCACTGTGACACTCTGAACTGAAAGTGCATCTCTTCTTTCCCATGGGAATGAATTGCTTAGGGTACATGGCTCCTGTGATTCCTGGTTGCCCCAGTGACCACAACCCAAGGCATCTAGGAAAAGCTCTTTCCATTTTTGCTTATCTCTACTTTGTAGAGAGTCTTTCTAAAAATTGAATAGAAAATTATTTGAATCAAACTTTTTTGGACTGGCTCAAGATCTACTTTACCTACTTTTTATAATAAATCTAGTTTTGGTTTAATGTCTACACACTGAATTTCTCTGGCCCCAAATTGTAATGTCAGCTTACAGCCTCTGGTAGCTCTGTGAGAGGAATGGGTGTCATCTGATGTGGCTGCTGGCCACACCCCACTTACAGCACCCTATATTACCACATAGGAGAGATAAGCTCACATTAGCACATTTGATGCTCTGAATGTAGTATTGAGACTGCTTTAAATTTGTGACCAGTCATTTCTCCAAATTATTTGACATCAAAACTCATAAGAGCAGAGTTCTATTAACTTACCATAGAGTTAATGTTCAATGGAGCACATTTTAAGGAATTTTGGCAAATGAATCTATGACTAAAATTCCTCTTCAGGTTCTAATCTGACAGAAAAATAAAATCAATATTTCTCCCTAATTTCATTAATAATTCTTCCCTTCTTTCCATTTTTTCTTACTTCCCTCCCTCCTTCCTTCCTTCTTTTGGTCCACACGGTCAAAAACACTGCAGAGTGTACTCTGAAAAATTTGACGTATAAAAACATAAAATCATTTGGTGGTTCAAAACAGGAAATTCTATTGCTTTGACATGATAATATATTTAATCACTTTTCAGGCTCTATGAAAACAGACATCTTAGGAGTCATGTAGTTCAACTCATTTCACAAAGGAGAGAGCTCCATTTGGAGCTCAGGAATATTAGATTTGATCCCTTGATCATGTCACTAATCTAACTAGAAAAAAAAAAAACTAGAGCCAAAATGCCAACTCTCAATCTCATAAATTTATTCTCATTAAACAAAGAGTTTGATTCCAACTGAAATTCAAGCATGGTGGCTATACTTTTATAAATCAGATAGATATGTGATATATGCTCAGAATTTCAGCATGTATAAAGGAAAACACATTTTACTCTACTTTCTGGGTATTCCAATTGTCTTGGGACATGCAAAACATATGATATAATCTTTTCAGATACCACAAAATACCTTTAGAAAGTTACAAAGAAATTCAGACTTTCATGGCAGAAGTACATTCCCGTGTGAACCAGAGTTTATCTTCCATGAAGATATTTACAAAGACCACTGAAGATATTTCAAAGCTCACTAAATCTGTTTCATATAAATATGAAAAATATTCCATATAAAATTTCTATGAGGAGGGGATTCATAGGTTTGACACATTAAATGTATAAAAGTTTTCATCAGCTAATGGAATTGTTAGTAGTTCAACAAAAATCCTGATACACAACATAAATATTTATTGCTCCCAGTTCCACTCTATAAGATATGAAATAAAACTTTATATCGCATAACTCTTTTGCTTCATTTATTTTGGTACAAGTGAAAAGAATATAAAATCTTTTTATTTATTCAGCACTAAAATGATTAAATTATTATTTCCTTAGATCATTTATAACTCTAAAAATGTTTTCCATATCTGTATTTGATAAGAAATAAAGCAAAAGAAATCAGTTTTTAACAAGTGGAAATGATCAGCATTTGTCAGCGGTCGAGCTGGGAGCCTTCCCCAGTATCAGATTGTTTTTTATTGTGAAAAGTAAAATAGGGGCTGGGGATTTAGCTCAGTGGCACTGTGACTGCCTCACAAGTACCAGGTCCTGCGTTCAACCCCTGGCACTAAAATAAATAAATAGATAAATAAATAAATAAACCTCTCCATAAAAACAATTTTTATGGGGTTCATATTCAAATTAATTTATTAAAAGAAAGCCATGAAGGTACACAGCTATAAACCAGCGCTCTGAGAGGCAAGTGAATTGCAAGTCTGAGGCCAGAGTGTGCCACTTAGTGACTTAGTGAGTGACACTCTGTCTCAAAATAAAAAAAAAAAAAATAAATGGGGCTGGGAATGTAGCTTAATGTGAAGCCCTGGGTTCAGTCCTTAGTAAATTGAAAAGGGGTGGGGTATCTTTGATTTAGGTAAACTAAAAAAAAAAAAAAAAAAA
>NW_022900950.1:35274892-35352304 GCF_012274545.1 Fukomys damarensis | reverse complement strand
ACAAAAAAAAAAAAAAAAAAAACAAAACTAAAAATTTTGGTGTATGAATTCCAAATAGAAATTTTCAGAGGTGAAGTAATTTCCTAGGTACTTGAGAACTTTTGTTCCCCAGACTAAGAATTTAGGGCTAATATTTCAAGTAATTATTTTGTATGCTAATGTGATACATTTACTGGAAGACATTTTCCTTCTCAAGAAATTTCAGATTTTACAATTAACTGAGACCCTTTCTGATAAAATCCCTGAAGAAATCGGGTATAGAAGGACCATTCCTGGAAGATGATAAAGGCTATTTATGACAAACCAATAGCCAGCATCATGCTGAATGAGGAAAAACTAAGGGTTTCCCCTAAAACCAGGAACAAGGCTAGGAT
Organism: Fukomys damarensis; assembly: GCF_012274545.1. Lineage (NCBI taxonomy): Eukaryota > Metazoa > Chordata > Mammalia > Rodentia > Bathyergidae > Fukomys > Fukomys damarensis. The sequence goes on along the minus strand of NW_022900950.1, from coordinate 35,351,930 downwards.
GCCCACTATCACCCCTTGTATTCAACATAGTACTTAAAACATTAGCTAGAGCAATTTGTCAAGAGAAAGAAATAAAAGGCATACATATAAGAAAGGAAGAACTCAAATTATAATTATTTGTAGATGATATGATACTCTACATAAAAGACTCAAAAAACACCAGAAACTTTTGAAATTAATAACCAATTTAAGCAAAGTAGCAAGATGCAAGATCAATACACAAAAAGTATTAGTATTTGTGTACACCAACAATAAATAGGATGAGAAGGAAATTATGAAAACATTATCATTCACAGTCATTTTAAGAAAAATAAAATAACTAGGAAAGAACCTAACCAAGGAAGTGAAAGACCTTTATAAAGAAAACTATAGCATTCAGAAAAAAGAAAAATGCACCCTGCTCTTGGATAGGCAAAACCAAAATTGTCAAAATGGGCATGCTTCAAAACTGTTATAAAGATTCAGTGATAAAAATAGCATGGTGTAGGGAAGGTGAGAAGGGTAGGGGAAAGGTAATAAGGGAAAAGAAAAAAATATGAGAAAATGAAAAAAAGGAAATAAAGTGTTTGTAAACAGGGAGGGGAGGAGGGGGTAAAGGGAGGGCAGGGACAAGGGGAAAAAATGAGAACCAAGACCTGTCATGAAAAGGTACAAGATCCCAATGATGAATGTAACTGTACTGTATACCTAAAATGTACCAATAAACTCAATTAAAAAATAGCATGGTGCTGGAACAAAAACAGATGTATGGATTCATGGAACACAATTGATACGGAAACCTCCCCAGACATATTCAACTATTTGGTCTTTGACAAAGGGGCCAAAAGTATATATTGGAAGAACGCCTTTTCAACAGGTGGTGTTGGGAAAACTGGTTATCTGTTTGTAGAAGATTGAAACCAGGCACTTATCTCTCACCATATACTAAATTAAAATAAAAATGGATCAAATATCTAAACATTAAAATAGAAACATTAAGCTTTCTGAAACATACAATAGGGAAAAACTCTTGAAGACATGGGTGTGGGCAAAAGATTTCCTAAACGGAACCTCAAGTGTGTAAGAAATAGCAGCAAGAATAAACAAATGGGATCATATTAGACTAAAAAGCTTCTGTATAGCAAAAAAATCAATCAGTAGAGTGAAAAGACAACCTATAGCTGCTTCTTAGATAGAGGACTAATATCTAAAATATGAAAAGAATTTAAAAAAATCAAACTACCTAAAATTAAAGACCCAGTCAAGAAACAGGCAAGAGACACTTCACAGATGGTCACGAATGGTTAATACATATGTGAAAAAATGTCTAAGATCTCTGGCTATTAGATAAATGAAAATTAAGACAATGCTAAGATTCTATCTTACTCTGGAAAGAATGGCAATCATTAGTAAATTAAACAATAACAAATGCTGGTGTGGCAGTGGTGCAAAAGAAACCCTCCTTCATTGCTGGTGGGAATGCAAGCCAGTACAACCATTATGGAAATCAGTATGGAGAGTTCTTAATGAACTAAAATTAGAAATTCCATATGACTCAGCTCTCCTCCTGCTAGGAATCTTACCCAAAGAACTTAAGACATCATACTACAGCACTACATGCATACCAATGTTTATAGCAGCACAGTTCATAATAGCTGGATCCTGGAAGCAACATGTGTACCTGTCAATATTTGATTAGGTAAAGAAAATGTGGTATCTATATGCAATGGAAAACTACTTGGCTATAAAGAATGACATATTTGAAATATTTGTAGGAAAATGGATGCACCTGAAAAATCTAACACTGAGTGAAATAAAACAGACACATAAGTTTAAATACCATAGGGTATCTCTCATTTGAGTGAGACAAAATATAAACAAAGAAAATGATAAAGGATGGCTAGAAAGAGACAAGGTTCTTTTGCAATAGAGAAGTGGCCCAAGGGAACAAGGGTGAGGGATGAGTAGGAGAGGAGAGGGAAATAAGAAGAACAAAGATATGACATGTATAGAAACCTAATAACCTCAATTAATGTAAACATTATACACTGCAAAATGAGCTAAGACAAATAATATCAAGAGGAATAAAAAATGGGAAGGGTATATGGGGGGAGGGGAGGGAAACAGGGTTGAAAAATGCTGTAATATGTACATGTCACTATTTTCCAAGATTATTATAAACTATACAAACTGCAAACATGTACAAATAAAATAAATTTAAAGAAAACTGATTCACTGAAATTTTTTATAAAAATTGCCTTAAATTACAAAATGTGTCACTATAAACATGGGTGTGCATATATCACTATGGTATGATTCTTTTAATTCATTTGGAAAGACACCCAGCAGAGGGATTGCTGGGTCAAATGGAACCTCTAATCCCAGTTCTTTGAAACAGCCCATTTGCCCATCAATTGAAGAATGGATAAAGAAGATGTGGTTTTTCTATAAAATGGTATACTACTCAGTCATAAAGAATGAGAAATTAGAGTCATTCATAGTAAAATGGATACATATTGATCTTATACTCTAGGGTGAAATAAATAAGTCACATGTGTAAATACCAAATAGTTTCTCTGGTGTGAAAAACTATAATTGTAAATAAGATCCTAATGATATAATTGACAATGTGTAATAGAAAGAAAAGGGCTAAAGATTTAGGGAACTGGGAAGGGTAGGGGAAAGGTAAGAGGGAAAAGGAAAAAATATGAGAAAATGAAAAAGTGGAAAAAGAATCATATCACAGTGATATATGTGCACACACATTTATAGTGGCACAGTTTGTAATAGCTAAAACTTGGAAACAGCCCATTGGTCCATCAGTTGGAGAAGAAGATAAAGAAGATGTGGTTTTTCTAGAAAATGGAATACTACTCAGCTATAAAGAATGATAAATTAGAGTCATTCATAGGGAAATGGATACATATTGAGGATATACTCCTAAGTGAAATAAATAAGTCACACATGTAAATACCGAATAGTTTATCTGGGGTGAGAAACTATAATGGTACATAAGACCTTAATGGTATAATTGGCAATGTGAAATAGAAAGAAAGGGGATAAAGGTGTAGGGGAAATGGAAAGGGTAAAGGTAGGGGAAAGGTAATAAGGGAAAAGGAAAAAAAATCATGAGAAAATGAAAAAATGGAAATAAAGTTTCTGTAAATAGGGAAAGGAGGAGGGGGGTGAAGGGAGGGCAGGGATAAGGGGGAAAAATGAGAACCAAGACCTGTCATGAAAAAGTACAAGATCCCAATGATGAATGTAACTGTACTGTATACCTAAAATGTACCAATAAACTCAATGAGAAAAAGAATTGCCTTAAATTATTCCCAGTGTATAGAAGTACTGACTACTTAGTTATATTAACAGAGCCAGGGTGGGGGAAGTCTGGCATGTATTGTTGTGGGCTCACTTCAGAATATGGCACTGCTTCTTCGTTTCTGCCTCTGTGGTGAACAGCCACAGGTAAGCCTCACTAAGCACCATGTGACATTTTTATTTGGAATTAAGCCAACTAATAGCTGGTTGTGTAAGCAGAAAAACAGGCCACTGGTGGAATCATTCAATTTTTCATTCAAATATTTTTTCATTCAAATATTTTTCAAGACTTAGAAGGCCCTTGGGGGCACTTCAAGGCCCTGGAGATATAGAGCATAAGACATCCCAATAGTTAATAACATATATGGGTAGAAATACCAGCAACAATTAAAGAGTGTTTTAAGTTATATATTATGGATAATGTGAGATTCTCTAGGGGAATGTGGAAAAGTTACCTTACCTAAATTTGAGGTTGGGGAAAGACAAAGGAAAGGAAGAACGACAGAAGTAAAGCGCAATATGGGATGAGTATTCTAGCTGCAGAGCAACATGGGCTGTGCCCAGGTGTCCCAACTCCCAGGTGAACATCCACAGGGTTATTCTGCCTGGGCTGGGAGTGCAAGTAGGAGGCAACCTGTGAGTTTAAGGGTGTTGTGTTGTGGAGAGACTTATATGTCCCTTAAGAACTTTGGACTTTGTTTCCATGCAACTTAGAAATGATTCTTGCATGAAAGTATACATTTGCTTGTCTGATATTTTCTTTGTCTTATTCCATGAAAATCATCAGACAAAACTGTCACATCATGTGAGTAAAAGCCAATTTCAAGACTCTTAACTTCAGGCTTATAAAAAGCTGAGGCCAGAGCTGTAATCCACATCAGCACAGATGACCTAGCATGTGCAGTCTCATCACTGAACTCTGAGACTGGTCATTGACACTGTGCAGCTTCTTCCTAGCAAAAGAGTAAGCCGCTCTCTGGCATGGCAGACTGTGAAAGCCAAGGGCACATACACTCAGTGTTACCCGCAGATCTGAACCCCGTTCCTCAAGACTACGAGGTGACACTGGAGCACAGCCATCTGTATTCAGCTATTTTCCCAGGTTGGAATTGAATTCAACTTTGCACCTCCCTTTCCCCAAGTTTTTAATAAGAAAAGTGGTTTTCTTCTCAACTGCTTTTCTCAGTTCAGTTATTTTTCACTTAGTGGGATAGTAAAAGAGAACACTAGAAGCGGTAATTTTTAAAAAAATTAAATTACTCAGAATACAGCTGTGTTTGAATTAATTGGCTTTATAAGACGATGTTTAAGAAGTTTCCTTAAGTACACACAGTCCTAATAATACCCATTCCATCACTACCATAAAAGCGAATACTGTCTTCTGACATTGTCCTTTGGGTTTGTTAGATTTCACTGTTGGCTTATTCTGGTCCTATAAAATGAAGCTTTCTAATGGCATAGGATTAGCTTTTTCTTTCACTACCATATCAATGCCCTACGCACTTACATCTTTGCTCCTCTTTCCTCATTTTTCTATCCATTCATTTATATGTATAATATTCTAAAGATCTATATTTGCATTATTATATTGATGAAGAAGATGTTTATATAGCAAGAACACATGTTTTGTGTGTTCTCCTTGGAGAGATATCTAATTTATCTAGCAAGATTTGTTTTTCAGGTTATCATGTTTTTCTCGATATTTGAAACAAACACATATTTCTTTTATTTTTAGTTTGTCCCTTTATGCTCACATGCGTGCACACACACACACACACACGTGTGTGTGTGTGTGTGTGTACGTTTATTTTATTTTTTTCTCTTAGAAGCTTGAACTTCTTATGTTCAGGATGAGGTTACCTTCTTGTCACTACTTCTCAGCCATTGCCCATTGAATTCAGATATTATGTTAGCCATACAATGCGCCACTTTCCTTGATTCAACATCAAGTCAACCAGGCTTTCTGATGCTGTCATTCCCTTCTGATTTCCCCTTCAGCAAAATCTGTATTTTTTGACTTCCAGTTTTGACCGATTACAGGTTTTTTAAAAAATATGAATCCTTGCCTAGAGCCCAGCTTCATCCAAGCTCTGTACAGTAAACTCTGAGTTCCAGTCACCAACAGATTGATCTTCAATTCCACTGGACCCAGAGGATTCCACAGGATCTGCATGTGCTTCCATCTGCAGCTGTCTGTGGACTGTGGAATTGGCACGGAAGCATCAACTGCTCAACCCAAGAGTATCCATCTCCATGTCAGTAACTATCACAGCAGTCTTTGTCTTACCTACCTCTCCAAGGGAATCTAGCAGCAGAGCTGTTTACTTCCTGGATTGGATTCCTGGGGCTCTCTTTTCCTTCAAGGCTCTAGCCCTCAAAAGAAGTCCATGTTTTGATCATTATTTTCTTTTTTTGTTTTGTTTTTTTAATTGCTTAAAAGATGTGAAAACTTTGCTACTAAGTTTTCAAAACAGACCTTTGGACGCACTCAAAGGTAAGCAGAGTTTAGGAAACATTCTTCTAGCAGTGGCGGGTAAGATTGTTCTCTGGTAAAATTCAAAGCATGTTGTAGCAATTTGTCTATATCTTCTTTTTTACAGTTTATTTTTTATTTATGGCAAAGCCACAGAGCACATTATTATTATTATTTTTTTTTTAAGACAGGGTCTCACTATGTATTTGAGACTGACCTGGAACTCACTATGTAGCCCAGGCTGGTCTCAAACTCACAGGTATCCTCCTGCCTCAGGCTCCCGAGTGCTGGGATTACAAGTGTGCACCACCATGCCTGGCTTAAAGCACATTTGATTCTAAAGGTTTATAAAGGAAAGAAATTTGAATTTCTACTGCTGTATCTGTCTGTGTTTTCCAGAGAAAACTAATACACAGAGATGTTAAATGAGATTTATGGTAATGGATTGGCTTATGTGATGATGGAAACTCATAAGTTCCTGCTTTCTGCAGGCAGGAGCCCCAGGACAGCCTACAGGAGTAAGTTCCAGCCTAAGATCAAAGGACTGAGAACTAAGAGCACTGATAGTTTCAGCTTTCCTCTAAAGACAGGCGAAGACTGATATCTTAGCTCAAATAGACAAAGAGAGGGAGAGGGGAGAGGGGAAAGGAAGTGGGAGAGAGCAGGAGAGAGGAAGTGGAAGGGAAGGAGATTGTGTTTTCCTTCAAAGACTCACTCATTTAGGGTGGAAATCAGTATGAACCACTTATGAAGGCCACCGGTCTTCTCACGCCTCCTGCTGTTCCCTTATGTGCTGGCACTGTACTGCAGGACTCCAATCCTCCCCCCTATTCCCTCCTAACAGTGGTGCCATAGGATGGGGGCCTCCAAGATGATTAATACCTCCTCTGACACCCAATTCCAGCCTTATCTTAACTGTGGCAATAGACCTTATTGTATAGGGGGAACCACTGTCTCTTCCAGATTCATTGGGCTCAAGCAGCCCGTAGACTTCAGTCTGCTGTTCCTCGCTTTAGGTGCCAATGCTTCCTTCAATGCTAATACTTCCTTCCTCCTACTAATAACTCTGCTTCCTTCCTCCCCAACAGCGCTGTTTTACCTTTCACAGCCTGTCTTCCGTCGCCATTTTTCTTCATCGTAACCGATTCCTCTCTCAAGCTCAATGATACTATCTGTGTCTCCTCTTGGATCAATCCAGCCATGCTCGCTAATAAAACCTGGTACCTCTGTTTTGGCAGCACCCCCCTCCAACAATTTGGTTACCCATATATCTTACAGGTGAATGGTGAGAATCCGACCCTGAGAGAAGAAAAAAACACAAAAAACAAATTAGGACTGCTGTCGCCATTGATTGACTCGCCTATAATACATCCCTCACTCTAGGACAAAGTGCAGCCCTATTTCAAGAGATATGAACTGCCATTCTTAACCTGCAAACTCAATTGGACCTGGTTTGGGAAGATCTACAAATATTAGAAACTAAAGTTCTAAGCAGGTGCCATGAAAATTATACTGATGTGTGTGTCACCCCATATGTCTGTAAAACTTGTAATGATTATAAAAATTTTTCAAATTACATATGGCATACCTGGGACCCCAGACTATAGACAAAAATTATCACAACTAACAAAAACTCATACAAATCAATAATGCTCAAGCTCTAGATATCATCACCTTGGACAACATCTGGAGAGGGGCAATTACTAGATGGTCTCAATTAAGTAATTCTGTTAAAGCTGTCATTCTATCCTCCCCTTATGTGCTTACTATATGTGGATAAATATTATTTTATTTCATCCTCAAGATAAGCCAAAGGGCTTCCCATGAGTACAAACAAATCCATGCTAATGTAGTGCTTTTGGCTGAGGTGATGGAGTCAAAAGAAAAAGGGGGGAAATGTGAGAGAAATTCAAGCATGGCTGAGCCAAGTGCACCACACACACATCTCCTAGCAGGCTATGGGATACTGGGGAGTTTAAGCATGCTCACTCTTGTGCTTTGAGACTGGTTTAGAGCTGGCTGAAGGACCTCCCATTCCTCCTATTTGGTGCCTCCATTGCTCACCCAAAAGATCACGTTATATAGAAATATGAGAGCATCAACCAATCATGTTATGCCCAGAATACATACAATGACCCTTCCCTTGCTCATTGATTATATAAGTGATTGCTCTGCCTATTAAAAATGGAAATGTTCTAGAAACCACCCCAGAGTCTGCCTGGTGATTCCATGACTTACCCTCCCCATCTGAGCTTCAGAACAAGAGTAACTGTACAACAACAAACAGACAAGCAGCAACAGGGAGAGAAATAGAAAGAGAAAGAATTGAAACTTCCTTCATCTTTTTGTTTTGTTCTATTCAGTCCCTTATTGAGTTGAATGATGCTCACCCACATGGGGGGAGAAATCTGCTTTATCCAGATTTCCCAGTTCAAATGGGGATCTCTTCTAGAGGCATCCTCAGCACCCCAAAGGAATAGGCCCACACATAATCATGGCTGAGTCAAGTTGACAAATGTAATTAACCATCGTAAGTCTACCACTTGCCACTGTAGTGCCCACATGCATTTCTGTAAACCATATTTATCTCCAAATAAAGACAAGGACAAAGTTATGATTCTTCATAACGTGATTAACTATCTAGCATAGAGCCAGAACTGTGTTAACCTTTTCCCTAGAAGTAGGACAATATTTGAACAATATCTACTCTCTTTTATATCCTTTAACTTAAACACTATGATGCAAAATTAACAATGTTAAAACACTATTAGACAATGTCAACTCATATGATACAAGATGAAGGTGTAAGAAGAAAGAAAATGGAGATATTTGCTTAATACTCATATGTATACATTATATATGAAACATATTCATAACAAAATAAGGAGGAAATATATTTTTAAAGTTAACTTTATTTGTAAATTCAAGGTATACAATATAATGATATCAATTATTGGAAATTTGCACCTTTACATAATCCAACTTGGTTCTTATTTTTTCTCTGCCCTCCCTTCATCTCCTCCATCCAGCCCTATCTTTAAAGACTTGGTTTCCATTTTATCTTTATCTCATATTAATTCTATTCCCCTCTTTCTCTTCCCTGACCCCTCCCACTTCCCCTTCCCATTTGCACCTTTTCTTCCTATTTCATGTTATTTATTATACCTTTTAGTCCTTATTTACCCTTTTAGTTTTTCACACTAGACAAACTATTAAGTATTAACACATGTTTTATTTATTTCACTCGAGTATTGCCTCAACATGCATCCATTTAGCTATAAATATCTCTAACTTCCCATTTTTTATGGCTGACTAGTACTCTATTTTATAAAAAAGACCCACATTTTCTTTTTCAAGTCTCCCATTGATGGGCAACTGGGATGCTTATATTTTTAGCTATCATGAATTGTGCTGCTATGAACATGGGTGCAGATATATTACTGTGGTATGGTTCTTTTAATTCTTTGGGAAAAATACCTAGCAGGGGTATAGCTGGGTCAAATGGGACTTCCAATCCTAGTTCTTTGATATTGAATCCTAGTTCTCCGTATTGATTTCCACAGTGACTGTACCAGTCTGCACTCCCACCAGCAGTGGAACAGTGTTCCTCTTTCCCCACAGCCCCACCAGCATTTGTCATTGGTTGATTTCATGATAGCAGCCATTCTTTCTGGGGTGAGGTGGAATCTCAGTGTTGTTTTCATTTGTATCTCTAGAAGGACCAGTAATGCAGAACATATTTTCATGTTCATTTGCTATCTTTACTTCTTTGTCTGAGAGATGCCAGTTCATTGAAGATGCCCATTTTTGGAGTGGGTCTTTAAATTTGGGAGGTCTGATTTTTAAAAGTTCTTTATATAGTCTAGATATTAGACCTATGTCTGAGGAACAGCAGGTGAAAATGTTTTTCCACATTGTATGTTGTCTCTTCACACTTTTGGTCATGTCTTTCATGAGGCTTTGGGGGCACGCCTTGATACAAGCCACAGCATGCTCCAAGGTGGCTTTAGGAGTGATTTCATGTGGGTGTACAATAACTGGATCACTCTGCTGATTGGGTTAGGATAGTTCTGGCTGAATGGATTTATTGAAGAGAGAAGACTCAACCAGGATGTGAGTGGCAACCCACAGGCTTGTAGTTTGAATGATATAAAAAGTGAATAGAAGGCTCACTTATTGCTGCTTTCTTCTGGTTTGTCATGGAATGTTTCTCCTCTGCCATGCTCCTCTATCATGCTGCCCTCCCTTGGAGTCAGTTGATGATGAACTGAAACCTCTACAAAGGGTGAGCTAAACAAGCTGCTTCTTCTTCAATTTGCAAGTGTTGGTTATTTTGTCCTGGCAACAAGAAAAGTACCTATGAAAATATTTTATTTTCAATCTCCTCTGCTTTCTGGTCTTTTTTGTTCAGTTATATATAATAATAAGCACATGGTGAATTAATACATTTATAGGATATATTCCATCTTAAGGACTCATGATAAGATTTAATCAATATGTACTATTTGCCCAAATATTATGCGTATGATCTCATTTAATTTTAACTACAACCAGATGAAATAATGTTTACAAGCATGTAAACAGACAGAGAAATTTAAGGAAAATTTCTAAAGGTTCTTAGTTAATTAGGGAAACTAGAATTTGAATGTAGATCTCCAAAACCTACACCTTTCTCATTATATAATTCTGGCTCCAATTCTTGTCATTCAAAGATTAAGTTCTTCCTCTCAATCATAAATCCTCTGCCATCAGACCTACACTGTGTCTAGCTCTGCATGGTCTAGATTAATGATGGTGAACCTTTTAGAGCTTTCAATGATAATAAACAGCCAGCTAAGCACCCATGTCATAGGTTTACCATCACACATCTAGATGGTAGCCACTAGCTACACAAGATTACTGAGCACTTGACATATGACTAGTCCAAAAAGAAATACATACTATATTTAAATTATACACTAAATTTCAAAGATAGTCCAGAAAAGATTTAAAAATATCTCAACCAAGATGGACATAAAATGTTTGTAAATGGGAAGGGAGGAGGGGGTGAAGAGAGGGCAGGGACAAAGGGAAAAATGAGAACCAAGGCCTGTCATGTAGAGGTACAAGATCCTAATAATGAATGTAACTGTACTGAATACCTAAAATGTACCAATACACTCAATTTAAAAAATCTGAACCATAGTTTTAAAATATTTATGTTAAAATAGTAATATTTTGGATATATTGGGTTAAAAAATAGAGCAATAAAATTAATTTCATCTCTTTGGTTTCACTTTTATAATGAGACTAATAAAACTTTAAAATTTCATCATAGCACATTTATATGATCCTATTTGTATCTGACTTATGATATTATTTGTATCTGACTATATAACCATAAGAACTCACATTTTCATCTATTACTAAAGACAGTGAAATTTCCATAAGAAAGGTAATATGATATATGTGCATCACAAATATGTAAACTTAAGCATAAAGATGGAAGTCTTGAAAGATGCTGAAAGGTTCACCTAATACAAAACATCACTCCAAATAATTCAAGGCTTTCCTACCATGAGATTCATTCCTCTGGAGTAATGTATCTAAGAGCTTCCATTAAAACAAAAATGTCTTTGTTATGAAGTTACTATAGAAAAAAAGTAAAGATGAATTTGTCAAATTATTCCTGAAAGGGCATGAGACACATGGTTTTGATCTGGGAAGGACTGAGACAAATTGCTGCCTCAGGCACCAACAAGGAGATTCAAAATTCAAAAGGACTTGGAAATTTTTAATAAACAAACAAAATAGAGACCATTTGTTGGTATCATTTTAGAACAAAAGTCAGGAATGAAATGAAACCTTCTTGGCTCTATGCTGAGACTCAGTGACTATTAGTTTGAATCAATTCACACAGGCTAGAAATCCATATTGCTTGGTGGTGCTTCGATATAACTTCAGATGAGAAGTACCCAAGTGTTTCAGATATCTGAAATCATATATAATAGATGTTTTGGAGGTTGTCCAAACATTTTAGTTATATTAGGAAGCTTTGGAATGAATTCTTGTATCATTTAACATTCATACTTCTCTAGGAACCAATTGTGTTGCTGTTCACCAACTAGGCATAACTGTTTCAAGTAACTGAAATGGGAAGCAGAGGGAATAATTCTAGAAGTATAAAGCAGACTCTTTGTATTTGAAAGTTAGTTAAATTTTCAAAAGTAGAATATACACCAAAAACAGTTTACTTTTTTTCAAAACAGAAAGACATCTAACAGTTAATACCTGAACCATTTATAATTTACTACGAGAAACTAGATGTTTCATTAAGAGATTAAAGTATAAAATTATGAAGTAAAAGTCAGCCAATATTCAAGACTCCAAAACTTATTCTGTGAGGGGAGGGGTGCAATGCTATAGACGAGTATTCTAATGACATAAATGGTACATACAGACACAGAACAGACCTGAGAGTCCATCCTGGGGGTCCTGAGAAGACTGTGAGCTTTCTTGCTGGGCTTGGGGGACTGAGATTCTGTGGCGGTGTATGCTGTTCTGTTTTCTTTTAACAGTTCTGGGTTTATGTAGTTATTTTCCTGAATCCAACTCAATGAACATATGATGCAATGTAACTTAATATTAGTTCTTAGTAAAATATTTCACAAACAAAATTATTTTCAGAGATTATGCCTTAAATTTTGGTTCGGTGATTCTTTGTTCTGTTTTATTTCCTCTGTTTTTCTGAGTCAGTGCTGCAATACCTGGCCTACATGTCAAGAGTGACTAACCTAGAAAGATCTAATTCCAACCACTTGGAGAATCAGATGATAGCTACTTTGTATTTTGTTTAACAATTTAGGTTTAAAGTAATTACTGATAAGTAAAAACTTACTATTGCTACTTGGTTAATTGTTTCCAGCTATTTTGTAGTATTGTTGCTGTTCTTTGATGACTTTTTGTGGTGGTAGCCTTTTGGTTCCTTGTTCCTATATTTTATGTATCTACTACAGGTTTTTCCTTTATGATTTGCATAGAATGAGGCTTGCATAACATATCTCATAGTTTTAAAATATTTAAACAGACAACTACTTAACTTTGATTGTATACAGATATCTAAAATTGTTCTTCTTCCCTTCATCACATTTTGGGTTATTGATGTTACAATTTATATCTTTTTATATTCTGTGTCCAAGTAACAAATTGTCGTTTTAGTTATTTCTAATATACTTGTTTTTAACTTTTATACTAGAGTTGAAAGTAATTTATGCACTACTGTTACAATATTAAGAGAATTTTGACTTTGACCATATTTTAAAACTTGCTGTTTAGTTTAATACATCCACTTTTTGGTGTTGCTAATTAGTGCTCTTTGATTTTCCCCTTTGCCTTCTTGGAAGACAGCCACAGTCGTGATACACTCATTCAAATTTTGTTTGTTTGAGGAAGTATTTGTTACTCTTTCATTTCTGAAGGAAAGCTTGTACAATTTTAGTATTTTTAAATAATATTTTTAAATATTATTTTTAGTATTTTTAAATAATTTTTGTTTAGTTGTCCATCAGTATTTTCTTGCATTTCACTAAAATTAAAGGATTAATTGTGAATTCTTTGTTAGCAAATTCACAGATCTTCTTTAAAGACCAATTACTGGAGATTTATTAATTTCCTTCTGTGGTTCTTTGCTTCCCTGATTCTTTGTGATATTTGTATCCTTATGCTGTTGCCTGCACATTTATTGAAGTGGCCACCCCTTCCAGCCATTACAGTTTCTTTTTGGGAAACACAGGCTTCCATTGGTCAGTCCAATCTGGGGTTCTTCAAAGGCCACCTGATTCTCTAATTGCTGTCAGATTATCTAGCTGGGTGAGGCCATAACCTGTACTCTAAGGTTAGGTGAGGTGCAGGCTGAGCTCCTTGGTTGGGTGGGAGGATCCATGACTGAGCACATATTTGCACCTTTCTGGTGGGGTAACAGTGCTACTTTTTCATGAAATTGGTTGGGATAGCCAACTGGGATGCAAAATTGCCCATGGTCAAGTGGTGGAGGTAAACCTGTTTCTAGCTGCATGGGGCACTGGCAAGGCTCCACCTTCAGGCAGGGCTATAAGATGGGTCCTGTAATCACAGCATCTCAGGTGGTTCTCTGTGATTGGTTGGATTCACTATCTCTCTTCTCCATCTTGGGGAGGGTGGCTCTACTCTGCTGAGGATGAATTACTGCTTAACTCTCAGGTCTATCAGAACTATAGGCTCTGCTCTGTGATTATGTAGGACTACTGGATATCTTCCACAGTTGAAAGTCTAGCCAACCTTGCTGATTAGAAAGGCCAGTGACTGACAGCTAAAATCTGATACTGGGTAGAGTCACTGGCTGTCTTTTGTAGTCTGACAAGATTGCTTTCTAGTCACCTTTGTTGGGAGGGGCCACAGACTGGGCCATGCAGTTGGCTGAGGCTGCTGACTGGATGTCATAAGCAGATGGTGCTGCAGCTAATGCTCTGTAGTGGACATGGTTCATGGGCAGGGTCTGACTGTGCTCCAGTTCTGGGCCAAGTCACTGTTGGGCTACCTGGACAAATGGGACAAGAAGTTTCAGATTGCCTCAGTGTCTGGGTGGGGACTTAGGTCAGGCTCCACAGTTAGGCAGGCCTTTTGGCTGGGGATTTAAACCAGGCAGAATTTCTTACTGTGCTTCTTGGACAGCAGAACAATTGTCTCAGATTTGCATGTGGGTGAAGTTATTGCCTAGTCTCTCTGGTTAGGGCACTGCTGCTAGCAGGGACTTGATGCCAGTGCTAGAATCTATGCACTAGTTATTGTGATCCTGCCTTCTTCATTTCTGGATGATCCTAAGTCTTCTAGCTCTGCTAATTCCTTCAGTGCTCTGCATGAGATGAACCATTGGGTCTCTCAGATAAAATCTTGGAATGCAGGAGAACCCAGATGTTTGCCATGATTTATATCTAGCCTCATGTGCTCATGGGTGGGGTTCCTGGGACGTGATTGGATCATGAAGTCATGATACCTGTCAGAGAATTAGTCTACTGAAGATTTTATAGCTAACTGTGATATTGGAATGTGAAGCCTGGTTGGAAGAGTTGGATCACTGGGGGTGTGGCTTAGAAGGGTATATCTCCACAGGAGAGGTAGCACAGGTCAAAGTGAAATTGGTTCTCTTATTCTCAAAATGTATCTTTTCTCAATTTCCCTTTTACTTTCAAAATGTATTTTTCTCAATTTCCTCTTCAAGGCAGGGTTAGAGGGAGGTGTTACAGCTTCACCCTGGGATATCCAAAAAGGTGTTCTTGACTGTGGGTAGTTGCCAGTTGGATTTTCAGTTAGGGGGAGCTAAAGACCTCCTATTCACAATATTTCTGATATCTGTCTGTCTTTCTGTCTTAGTAGAATTTAAATACAAATTTTATTTAAAGAATATATGGAACCTACACTAAAATTAATCATTAAAATAATTAGAGAATCTGTACTGATTATTTTTGATTATCTGTTACTTTTGCACTTCATTCAGATATTAGAGATATAATTTTTAAGTTAAAATTTTAGTTTGAATAGTTTTAGATTTATACAATTATTGTTAAGATGTTACAGAGTTTCCATATATTATATACCCAGATCACCTTATCTAACAATAGTGAAGTACATTTGTCCCAGTTAATGAATCAATACTGATACATTATCATTAGCTAAACATAGAGTTTATTCACATTTGCTCTGCTTTTCATCAATGTCATTTTTCAATTGCAGGAGACCATCTAGGATATCATGTATTTATCTGTCATGTCTCCTTATGGTCTTATGATAGTGACAGTGTCTACTACTTTTCTTGTTTAACTTGCTGGTTTTGAGAATTACTAGTAAACTGTTTTGTAGAAGATTCTCAATTATAATCTTTCAGATACTATTATGATTACAAATGAGCCTTAAAGAGAAAAAGAAGGTACCATTCTCATTCTGTTTTATTTCTTCATTTTATTATTATGGTTTCTTGATTTTTTATGCTATACTTTGTTCCCCAAATTGTTCTAGTTTTGGCCATTTGAAGTTCTTCCATTTATCTTCTGTCTCCTTTTTGTTATATTCCCATTTTTAGTAATTTTGAGCACTTGCTTAGTCCCTGGCACTATAAGATGGTCTAGGTTCATCTTGCTTTTTTTTTTTGACCAGTCTTAGAATAAATCACCTCTCCAAGGAATCCTGACTCTTTTTACAGTAGTGTTGTATCATAAACCTAGATGTGAGTTTTGCTGAGTATGCTTGTAAGTATTGAGATGGTATTGCTTCTAGGTCTTCTCAGCTGACAGTGCAATGAGATATGTATGTGCAGTATTAACTCATGTATGTAAAAATCTATAAATATTTCTATATGTAACTATCATCATCTGTAAACTAAACATAGGTTCATAATGATGTCTCTAATTTTAATCCATTGCTACATATATTCTTCTTGACCCATTCTCTTATCTATCACCTCCTTTCTATCTTGGTAGCCCTTGATCTCCTACTTGATTTTTTAAAAGTATTAAAGATACATTAAAATCTGATCTTTGTGCTATAAAGTTCTGAGTTCTGACAAATTATTAAGATCTTTAATTCACTGTTATGGTATAATACAAAGTTGTTTAACTACCTGAAAAAAATTTCCTGTGCTTTGCCTATTCATACTTCTATGTCTCTCCAAGAACCTAGCAACCATTAACCTATTTAACTTCTCTGCAGCTTTTCATTTTCCAGAAGGTCACATATTGAAATTATTCAGTATGCAATTATTTTTAGAGTGGTTTCTTTAACTTAGCTGAATGTATCTAAAATTCATTCATGTCTTCTTGTGGCTTAATAAGTAATTTGTTTTTATTACTGAATTATATTCAACCATGTGGATATACCACAATTTATCAATGCATCTACTTCAGGACATGTTGTTTGGCAATTCTGAATAAAAAACTATAAGTGAATAAATGAGAGTGGTCCAGACCAGCATGGCTGCAGGCAGATCCCAGCCAGAGATCCACCCAGGTGCCAGAGGCTTGGGCAAGCCCACCCAGGAAAGAGCTGCAGAGGCACAAAAGCTTCAGTCAGAGGCCTGCCCCATAGCATTGGTGAGTGTGTGCAGATTGCAGGGAGCAGCAATGTGGTCCAGACCACCACAGCTGAAGGCATATCCCAGCCAAGGATCTGCTCTGACTCCAGAGGCTGGGGCAAACCCTTCAGCCAAGGCCTTCTCAGGAAAGAGCTGCACAGGTTCACAAGCTTCAGTCAGAGACCTGCCCCATAAAATTGGTAGTTTGAACCTAGGCATTGGTGTATTGGTGAGCTTCAGAGAAAAGACATCTTGGTGGCTTGGTGAGAATTGGAGACCACTGGGTGAGCAAAAAGTTGTCTTAATAAGGGCGCAGCAGGCTGCATCTGTTGAAATGAAAAGACATAGAAACAAGTCCCCAAACCAGACTTCCAGATCACCTAAGGCAACCCCAAAGGGAAATGAGATTAAACAACCTGATACTCAACAACCTGGACTCCCTGAACTGGCAACAAAAAAGAACCTGGAAAAACTGAAGTCACAAATAATTTCTCAGATAACAGCAAAGATTGTGCCCATAGTACACAGATTAATAAATCTAGAGCAGACACAGAAAAAAAAAATAGAGGAGCTGCGAAACATGATGGAATACCAACATAGTAAACAAATGGAATCTATAAAACAGATGCAAACAGATTTCCAAGACATTAAAAACTCCATTGAAAGTTTATGCAGAACAAGCCAATGTGAGGACAGAATTTCAGATATAGAGGATAGGATTGCAATTAGTGACCAGAAAAAGAAAAATCTCTTAAAATAGTAAGGGACCATGAGAGATCAATCCAGCAGCTGCTAAATGATTCAAAGACAAAACATTTAAGATTGGAGTCAGTGAAGAAAGAGGAGAGAGTTCAGATGACATAAAAAAAACTGTTCACCAAAGTAATGGCAGAAAACTTTCCAAATAGGGGAAAAGAACCTGACATACAGATAAGTGAGACTTATTGGATTCCATATAGCCATGATAAAAAAATTTACACACAGGCATATAATAGTTAAGATTCTAGAAACCCAACAGAATAACAAAATTCTTCAAGCATTTAGAGAAAAGAACAAATCACATACAAAGGAAAGCCCATCAGAATCACAGAAGACTTCTCAAGACAAACCCTCAAGGAAAGAAGAGTTTGGAGTGACATATTTCAAGCCCTAAAGGAAAACAACTTCCAACCCAGACTGAGGTACCCTGCAAAATGTTCAAAACTGATGGAGAAATAATATATTTTCATAACAAAGATCACCTTAGGAACTTCATGGATACTAAACAAGCACTCCAAAATATTTTAAACAGTATCCTAGGAAAAGACAATGAGGAGCACAATCCCAGAAAGCCCAGCAGAATGAATCCATGAGGTATGACAAGAAATTAAATGTAAAGGGGGAGAATCCAACAAAAAGAAAAAGTCATGACAAGAATAAGTCAATGCATATGAGTTATAACCATCAATGTTAATGGTCTCATTTCACCAAAACTGACAGAATGGGTCAAGAAGCAAGATCCAGCAATATGCTGCATACAAGAAACACACTTAATACAAAAAAGAAACTCATAGATGCCACTAAAAGCTAAAGGGTGGAAAGCAATATTCCATGCAACAGGAACCCCCCCAAAATAAGGAGTAGCTATCCTCTTTGCAGATCAAGTGGATTTCAAAGCAACACTGATAGAGATTAGCTCCTTCTATGACTGTAGTCCTGAAAAAGAGCTCAGGAAGCCAGATGTGATGATATATATATATATATATATGCACCAAGCACAAGTGCAAGCAGCCATATAAAACAAATACTAATGGACATCAAAAATCATATAAGCAGTAATACAGTAGTAGTGGGAGAACTCAATATTACACTGTCACAAAGAGATTAACCAGACAATAAATAAGCAATAAAATAGTAGATTTCAATCAAATTCTTGAACAAATGAACTTAATAGATGTTTACAGAGTGTTCCACCCCACAAAATCAGAATACACATTTTCTTCAGCTGCACATGGATTGTTCTCTAAAATAGACCACAAATTCACACATAGAACATGTATAAGTAAGTACAAAGGAAATAAAGTTACCCCCTGTATATTATCAGACCACAGTGTGATGAAACTGGAGATCAATAGCAAAAGAAAAAAATTTCATAAACAAATGGAAATTGAGCAACACACTTATGAATAACCAATGGGTCACAGAAGAAATTAAAGAAGAAATCAGATAGTTCCTACAATTAAATGACAATGACAATACAACATATTGGAATCTATGGGACACAATGAAAGCTGTCTTAAGGGGGAAATTCATAGCAGTGAATACTCATACTGGAAAACAGAATGAGCTCAAATATATAATCTGATGCTGAACCTCAAGCTTCTAGAAAAAGAAGAGCAGACCAAACCCAAAATCTATAATGGAAGAAATTATAAAGATCAGGGCAGAAATTAATGCAATGGAGACTAAGAGAACAGTGCAAAAAGTCAATGAAGCCAAGAGTTGGTTCTTTGAAAGGATAAACAAAATTGGCAAACATTTAGCCAATTTTATCAAAAAGAGGAAAGGTCCAAATCAATGCAATTAGGAATAAAAAGGGTGAAATTACAACAGATCCAGCAGAAATCCAGAGAATCATCCATATCTACTTGGAGAACCTATATGCCAATAAAATGAAAAATATAGAAGAAATGGACAGATTTTTAGATTTGTATGAAATACCAAACTTGAATAAAGATGACCTTAAAATTCTAAACAACCCAATATCAATCAGTGAAATTGAAATGTAATAAAAACTTACCAACTAAGAAAATTCTGGGTCCTGATGGCTTCTCTGCTGAATTCTACAAGACATTTATAGAGGAGCTACTGCCACTCCTTTTTAAACTCTTCAATTAAATTGAAAGGGAAACTATGCTCCTGAATTCATTCCTGGAAGCAAGAATCACCTTGACCCCAAAGTAGAGAAAGTCACAACCAAAGAAGAGAATTATAGGCCAATCTCACTACTGAACATAGATGCAAAAATCTTTAATAAGATACTCACAAATAGAATGTAGGAGATTATTAAGAAGATCATATACCCTGACCAAGTGGGATTTATCCCAGAGATGCAGGGACAGTTCAACTTGCAAATCAATAAATGTAATACACTATATTAATGGAGCCAAGGACAAAAGCCATATCATAATCTCAATAGATGCAGAAAAATCATTTGAGAAAATCCAACATGCATTTATGATAAAAACTCTCCAAAAATTGGACTAGATGGTCTCTACCTGAATCTGATAAAAGCATCTATGAAAAACCACCAGCCAATATCATACTAAATGGTCAAAAACTGAAATTCTTCACACTGAAATCAGGAACAAGACAAGGATGTCCATTATCACCACTCCTGTTCAGTATAGTTCTGGAAACATTAGCCACAGCAATTAGACAAGAGAAAGAAATGAAAGGAATAATGATAGGAAATAAAAAAGTCAATTGTCATTATTTGCAGATGACTTGATACTCTATATAGGAGACCCCAAGAACTCCACCAAAAGTCTTCTAGACTTAATAACAAAATTCAGCAAAGTAACTGGTTATAAGGTCAACACAAAAATCAATAGTTTTCCTGTATATACAAAACAGACTCACTGAGAGAGTAGGACAAACAATCCCTTTCACAATAGCATTGAAAAAATTAAAATACCTAGGAATCTACTTAATGAAAGAAATCAAAGACCTCTACTCTGAAAACTACAACACTCTGAAATAAGAGCTTGAATAGGATACCATAAAATGGAAAGACATCCCTTGTTTCAGGGTAGGAAGAATCAACATACTGAAAATGACCATACTTGCAAAATTGCTAAATAGATTCAATGCAATCCCAAATGAAATCCCAGTAGCGTACTTCACAGACCATGAAAAAAACAATCCAAAAATTCATTTGGAACAAGAAGAGACCTAGAATAGCAAAAGCAATTCTAGGCAATAGGGACAAGAAAGTGGGTATCACAATTCCCAATTTGAAAGCATACTACAAAACTACTATGATATAAACCAGATGGTACTGGCAAAGAAACAGACCTGAGGACCAGTGGGACAGATTAGAAGATGCAGAAAAATCTTCAGACAAACTCAGCCACCTCATTTTCAATAAAGGAGCCAAATGCCTTCACTGGAGGAATGATAGCCCCTTTAATAAATGGTGCTAGAAAAACTGGGTTTCAAAGTGCCAAAGATTAAAACTAGAACTATATCTCTCACAATGCAGTAAACTAAAATTGAAATAGGTTAAAGATTTAAATATTAAAACAGAACTAAATCAGATGGAAAAGAGGTTAGGTAGAACTCTTGAAGACATTGGTGTAGGAAAAGATTTTATAAGCAAAACTTCTGTTGCCCTTGAACTAGTACAAAAAAACCAACATGTGGGATCTCTCTTATTAAAAAGCCTCTGCACAGCAGGAGAAACAACTAATAGTGTGAAGATACAACCCACAATGTGGGAAAAACTTTTCACCAGCTCTTCCTTAGACAAAGGTCTACTATCTAGAATATATAAAGAACTCTGTGTTAAAGGCTTGGTCCACAGCTTAGCACCACTTGGAGGTGATAGAAACTTTCAGATGTTGAACACAGTGAGATGTGTCTTCAGGTCACTGGGGCATGCCCTTAAAGGTCATTTTGAAATCCTAGTCTCTTTCTCTTTCTTTTGGATCCTGGCCACAAGGTAAGCAGTTTTGTTTCACCATGCATTGCTACCGTGATGAGTTGCTTTTTCACAGGCTCAAAGCAATGAAGCTAACTGATCATAGAATGAAACCTCCTAGAACTGTGAACCAAAATAAGCCTGCTTCCCTTATGAGTCAATCACCTTAGGAGTTTGCTTTAGTGCCAGAAAGCTAACATGATGAAGCCATCTACTGGTCTGCATCATTATTAGCCGTAGCTATTGCCAGTTTTAAAAAATCTATTCTAATAGATGTGATTATGCTGAAATCTCTTCATATGTTTGTTTACCATACGTAATTTTTTGTGAGATGCTTGCGAGATATTTGCCCTTTTAAAACTTATTCTTTTTTGGTTGAAATTTAAAATTCTGTGGATGCCTTAGATGAATACTTTTATCAGATATCTGTTTTATCAGTATTTGTTTCATCCTGTACCTTGTCTTTTCATTCCAAATACAGTTTCTTTCACAGAGCTGGATATTTTAATTTGAATAAAATTCAATTTAAATTTTCTCCCCTGGATAATATAATTGCATTGTATTTAAAAATCCATCACCTAGGAACTAGGCATGGTGGCACTTGTCTGTAATCCCAGCGCTCAATAGGCTGAGGCAGAAGGATCAGCACAAATTTAAAGACCAGCTTGGGCTACTTAGTGAGTTTGGAGGACAGCCTGCACTACATAGTGAGACCCTGTTTCAAAAGAGTTCCCATACCAATCCCAATCTCAAATCCATGTAGATGTCTCTAGCCTTTTTTGTTTTTTTTAAGACAGGGTTTCATTTTGTAGTTCAGGCTGATTCTGAACTCACTATGTAGCCCAGGCTATCCTCAAACTTGTGGTGATCCTCCTTCCTCAGCCTCCTGAATCCTGGGATTACAGACATATGCCACCACGCCCACCATGTTCTCTAGCTTTTTAAAGAAGTTCAATGGTTTTGATTTTACATGTAGGTCTATGATTTATTTGGAGTCATATATTTAATGCATTTTAGTATTTGTGTCCAGGTCCTTTTGCTTTCTTTTGTTATTTTTGCATGTGTATGTCCAGTTATTCCAGCACAATTATTGAAAAGAATATTCTTTATTCAGTGGTCTTTTCTCTGTTATCAAAAACCATTGACCATATCTATGTCTATTTCTGTTCATTTTTTCCATTAAGTTTATTGGTACAGTTTAGGTATAAAATAGCTACATTCAACATTAGGATATTGTACCTTTACATGACTTATCTTGGTTATTTTTCCCCCCATTCCCCTGACCTCTCTGCACTCCCTCCACTCTTCCCTATTTACAAAGACTTTGTTTCCATTTTTTCTTTTCTCATATTTTTTTCTTGCCTTTCCCTTACCCCTCCCACTTCTCCTACTCCTTTAGACCTTTTCTTCCTATTACACAATATCAATTATGCATTTTGATTCTTATTTACACTTTTAGTTTTTCACACCAGAGAAACTATTTGGTATTCACACGTGTGTGTCTTATTAATTTCACTTAAGCGTATAAACTCAATATGCATCCACTTAGCTATAAATGTCCCCCGTTTCTTGTTCTTTATGGCTGAGCAGTACTCCATTTTATGAAAAACCACATCTTCTTTTTCCAGTCTCTAGTTGATGGGTAATTGGACTGTTTTCAAGTTTTAGCTATACAAACTGTACTGCTATAAACATGGGTGTACATATAATGCTTTAAATTTTTGGGGAAGATACAACAGTGGTATATTTCTGGTCATTTTATCCCATTATATTCTTCCATGCATGTATTCTGTAACTAATGCCACACTATTTTGATCAGTATAGTCCAGTTATAATTATTGAATTTGGGATGGTATAAGTTCTGCAAACTTCATCCATCTCTTATAGTATTATTTTGATAATTTTATTTTTATTGCCTTTGTGTAAAAATATTCGAGTCACTTTGTAAGTATCTACAAAGCCACAAAACATACTATAATTGTGTTGGTGTTTATCTGCTCTTTTATGTCCAGTAATGAAAAAACCTGCTAGACTGGGAATTAGCTGACTGAATTTTGTCTTTACTTTTAATTTTCATCCTCACTTATATAAATGTTACATAATTGCCTGAGAAGGAGTGAAGACTCATTAACTAAATCAGAAAGTAAAGGAGGAGTCAAGAAGTTTAGATTACCTCAACCCCTGCTGACCCTCCCTTTTCATACAGGAATCTAGGTTCCATGCATTGAATAGCTGTAGGTACCTTTTTTGGAAGATTAATGTTTTTTTTTTCCTTATTGAGTTTATTGGCACATTTCAGGTATTCAGTGGAAGAGTAATGTTATCTTGAAAGGTAAAACCAAGGTCTTGCTTCCACATCAATAGCTGGAGGTATACATCAACCTAGAATGGAAACCTATTACAAATTCTCACCCAGGAGGAGATATGGCTATACATCATGGTAAACATGAGAAAAATGTAAGTTATTTGGAGATGTACAACTTAGGAGAAAAAAAAGAAAGAAAATGCAGCCTTCATTTTAATACAATGATATATGAACTTCAGGAACTAATGCCTATGGAATCAGATGTAACTGGAGTATCACCAAAGGGCAATAGAAGTTAAAATCCTCCCAGTATATATGTTAAAATATTTTGCCCAGAAGAAGAAATAGGTTAAGGATCTACATGAATTGGTATTTCTAATGGTTCTTCTGGGGAATTGGACCATGAAACAAGATTAGAAAACTGGTTCAAAGGAAACTCAGCAAGAGTTATGTAGATGAAATTTTTGAAACATGTAATAAATTGTGTTCCCAATGAGTGCTCTTCCCAAAGTCAAGTCTGAGGCATGTCCTCAGGCAGGGAGTAAAAATGACTAACTTTGTGAATGCCAGTCAACTATGTACCCCAATGTTTTAGTACTTTCTTAATGAATTTCTGAACAGAGATTTTTATATGAGGGATGGAAACTTTACCTTAAACAAATAATATTTCATTTTTAAAATATTCCTGCTAGGAAGTACAATAATAACTCCATCAGATTGGAAGTTGAGGCTTCTTTTGATTGCTTTTGGCTCCACTGGCCAGTAAACAAATGAGTAACAAAAAAGAGATGGGTTTTGGTTTTGGTTGAGGTTGTTGTCAAGAGAAAACAGCGTTGATAATTTTAGGGGTTCAGAGCAGAGTTTCATTTTTGTGTTTATTTATGTAGAGGGGGTTATATTGTACTTTTTGTAAGCTGCATTTTCACTGAGTGATTTATTGGAGAAATTTTTCCATGTAACTGTACAAATCTATTTCATATTTTTAAACTAATCAACAATATTTCTAGCATGTCCACTTGATAAGTCATATAAAAATTTTACAGGTGGGTATTTGCATTAGTTCCAGTGTGAAAACTCTGGTGAAAATGCTTGCAGAAATGATATTGGCTTGTGTTCCTTGGGAAAATAAGTATTTCTCTTAGATACAAGAAAAAAAGTGAATTTATTGCAAAGAATACATATTACACAAGAGGATGGGTTTGGGACTGGGTCTTGACTTTAAAAATAGGTATAAAACCTCTCTGGGAGTGGGGTGTGGAGGAGTAAAGGAGATGGTCTGCCTCGTACATTGTCAAAGAACCAATATGATGACAAAACGAACCCTCTGGTACATTCCAGCTATAAAATTCATAAGGCTAAACCCCTCTGGCTGTCTTTGGTAGTTATCATCCTAAAATAGCTGTACAATGACTCACCAGACTGTATTTGTTTCTAAATTCAGATAATCTGGATCAATAGCTCTGTGTGTATGATTCTTAGCAAATTTGGCCTCTGCCACAACCTGTTGATTGAATCTTGAAGAAAGTTAGAGTTCAGTTAGACTAGAAGATTTGCCTAGAAGAAACATTTTCCTTGTCTTTAGGTAAGAGGGTCAATACTATCAGATTCAAATCCTAGGATCATAGTTAATTTGGAAGTCAGTATGTGGACATTAGAAAGTTAAGTGTAAAACTACTGATTAGGAAAAAAAATGTGGTCTTGGGGAACAGTGCACAAACTCTAGGTTAGACAGATCTGGCTCTGATTCTCAACACTTCCATTGATAAAAGAAACTTCAGTTAGATTACCCAACTTACTTATTCATTTGTGTAATGGAAATTTCAGTAGATTACTTATATATTTGGGATTAAAAAAATAGAAAACAACCATCATATGGTAGGTTCTATTTAGAAGAGGAATACACAAAGAGGCAATGTGAAAAATGCACCAGTTTTCTAGGACACATTAGTGTACACATACAAAATCAGCTTTTTAAAAATACACTAACAATGAACTATCTTAAAAATTAAGAAAAGAAATATATAATTCTGATAGTACTGAAAAGAATAATACTTAGGAATTAGACAAAGAAGTGAAAGACTTATACAATGAAAATCGTAAAACAGTACTGAAAGATATTACAGAAGATAATAAGTGGAAAGGCACCCCATATTCATGGACTAGAATACAATGTTTTTGCAATCTACAAATTAAATGAGATTCTTGTCAAAATCCTCAAAGTTTTTCTTTTTCAGGAAAAAATATATCTTAAAACTTGTATGAAATCTCAAAGGATCTTGAATAGACAAATAATCTTGAAAACCAAGAGGAAAGTTGGAGGACTATTATTTCCTGATTTTAAGACCTACTACAAAATTCCAGTAACCAAAACAGCATACTTCTTGTACAAAGAGAAGCTATTGACTTTAGAATAAAGGGAAAACTCAGAAATAATCCTCACAGATATAGTCCATTGATATTTTTCAAATGTGCCAACACCATTCCCTGGGGGAAAAAAAGACTAACCTTTTCAATAAAGGGTGCTGAGAAAATTGGATATAAGAATGTAAAAGAAAAAATGTAGACTGTGTCTCAGTCACTGTCTTCATTGTTGACACATAAGTCTGACACACACGACCTAAAAGAGGAGAGATTTATTTTGGTTCACATCATTAGCTGTCTCTGAGGCAGAAACAGTGTGACCAAGACAACAGGTGGAGGAAAGCTCCACAAATCATAGTGGTCGTGTGGCAGAGAGAGATGGGAAGACCCAAAGAGGGAGATATACACTTCCAGGTCATACCCCAACACTGGCCTGCCTCTAACAGGCCCCACCTCCTAAGAGCAGGTCAGCCATAGTATTCTCATAATCCATTTACCTTCCTTAAGTCCTGCCTCTAAGAACATGAGGTTTTGGGAGACATCCCAGATCCAAACCACGATGGCCTGTTGCTTCAAGAACTCAAAATAATTACATATCCAAACATGAACATTAAAATGATAAAATTTTCATAACTTATAAATTTGTGATGGTAAATATATCATTGAGTGATAATGCTAAGGATTATGTTGCAACTCTTGATCAATGACTTTTAAAAAAATGTTCACTGACACAGAGTATTGGTAATTTTTATTTTTAATACTACATATGATTTTTTTGACACATTTACTGAAAAAAATTAAGTCTATTGGTGTGATAGCTAGATATAGTGCCCTGTGCCTCCCACTACTCTGGGAGGTTTGATACAGGAGGATCACATATTTGAGTTAAGCCTGTGCAGGTAGGGGTTCCAGATAGGATAAATAAAAATATAGGATGCCCCAGAATTTTGAATTATTTGTAATGTAATACCTTAGCAACTTAGTAAGACTTTGTTCAAACTTCATTGAAATTATACACAATCATCTCGACCAAAGTGAGGACAGAATATCAGATCTAAAAAACATGACTATGGTTACTGTCGATGAAAAGAAAGATTTCTTAAAAATAGCAAAGGACCATGAAAAATAAGTTCAATAGCTGCAAGATGATTAAAAAAAGAATATAATGCTGTGCACACCTGCAATCCCAGCACTTGGGAGGCTGAGCCAAGAGGATCACTGTGAGTTCAAGATCAGCCTGAGCTACAATAAGACAGCAGGGAATAATGCAAATGCCATGAAATTTGTTCACAGATTTAATGGCAGAAAACTTCCCCAACATGGAAAAAGAGCTTGATATACAAATAAGTGAGATATATAGAACTCTAATTAGCCATGGCCAAAATAAAACTATACCAAGGCATATATAATAATCAAGATTCCAGAAATTCACGGCAAGAACAGAATATTAAAAGCACAATATTAAAAACACAGAATATTAAAAACACAAGGCAAGGAGAGACTGGGATGATGCATTTCAAGTCCTGAAAGAAAACCTCAAACCCAGATTGATATACCTTTGGAAATTATTTTTCAAAATCAATGGAGAAATTAAATACTTTCATGAGAAAGAATAACTGAAGAAATTTATGGCCACCAAATCAGCTCTGCAAAATGACCTGGAAGATATTTTAGGAAGAGGTAATAAAAACCACAATTACAAGAACACCAATAAAAGAAGTCACCAGGCAACACAAACGATTAAACAGAGGGGAAAACATGGAATCAACAAAAGAAAAACAATATGACAAGGATAAACCAATACATATCAGTTATAATTATCAATATCCCCATTAACTAATCAAAAGAAACAGACTGGCAGAATGGATCAAGAAAGAAGATCCAACAGTTTGTTGCTTACAAGAAACATTTAGCTCAAATAGAAATTCATAGACTTAAAGTCAAATGATGGAAAACAATACTTCATGCAACAGAAACCAGAAAAAAGCAGTGGTGGCTATCCCTCTTGCAGACAAATTGAATTTCAAGACAAGATTTATCAAGAAAGACAAAGAAAGTCACTACATACTTATTAAGGGAAAACTCCAAGAGGGAGATAACAAACATAAATATATATGCACCAAATACTGCTGTTCCCAACTATATAAAACAAATATTGATGGATATAAAAAATCAAATAAGCACTAATACAATTGTATTAGGGGAACTCAATACCTCACGGTTACAAATAGATAACTAGACAAAAACTCAACAAAGAAATATCAGAATTGAACCAAACCTGTGAACAAATGGTGTTAGTAGATGTCTGTAGAGTGTTCCACCCCACATCAGAATACACATTCTTCTTAACTGCACACAGTGATAGAGAGAACTTTTGTAAGTAATCTAAAAACCTACAAAATGTTAGGAAAATGTAAAATGACTTTTGCTGCCTCTAACAGCAATCTGCTTTATTTAGTTCAAAATTAATTGACACTGGAGGCATTGGCCGTGAAATGGGACATCTGGCCTCATCCCTAATCTTAAACACCCACTTCCTGTTCACTAGAACAGATAACTAGATGAATCTTGGTAATCTAAGTAAACTCCCTAACTACAAGGAATTGTTACATCTGGGTTAAGGTTAACTGTCTGGTTACTATAATTTGTACATGGGTAATGTGAACTGAGAAAATGAAACGTAATCATCTGAATGAGATCATAACTATAAAACCTATAAAAGAGGAAGCTGCAACCCAATAGGAGGTCAATCACCAGCACTCCCCACTTAAGTGCAATCAGCCTTTGCCTGGCAAAATAAAATTTTACTTCCATTCAACTCATTTCCATGTATGTATCACTTATCAATTAGTTCTTTAACAATAGGACCTTCTCAAAATAAACCACAACTAGCTTATGAAGCATGCTAAGTAAATGCAAAGGGATTGAAATTATTTCATGTATATTACCAGACCATAGTGCACTGAAATTAGAAATCAGTAGCAAAAGAAACCACAAAACTACATAAACGCATGAAAGTTAAATAATACCATCTTAAAAAACAAATGGGTCACAGATGAAATTAAACAGTTTCTACATTTAAATAATAATACAAATACAATATACCAAAAATTATTGGATGCAATAAAGGCAGTTCTAGGTGGAAAATTTATACTGCTGAACTTCCACACAGGGAAATAGAGAAAGCTCAAATAAAAAAACCTACTGTTGAACGTCAAAATTCAAAAAAAAGAAGTCAAGCCCAAAGCTTGTACAAGGGAGAAAATTATAAAGATCAGAGCAGAAATTCAATTGAGACTAAGAAAACAATACAAAGAATCAATGAATTAAAGAGTTGATTCTTTGAAAGATTAAGTAAAATTGATAAAACCTTAGCAAACTTTGTCAGAAAAAATAAGGAAAGGAAAAGTTCAAACCCATGCAATTAGGGTGAAATCACAATGGATCCTGGGAAAAATCCAGAAAACCATCAATATCTATTTCTAGAACTTTTATTCTAATATGATGGGAAATAAAAGAAATGGACAAATTTCTAGATACATGTGAATTCCCAAAGCTAAATCAAAAAGACATAAAAATGCTAAATAACCAATATCACCAATGAAATTGAAGTTGTAAATAAAAACCTACCAACAAAGAATAGCAAAGGTCCTGATGGATTTAATACTGAAAATTTCAAGAAATATAGAGATCTAATGCCACTATTCCTTAAACACTTTAATTAAATAGAAAAGGAAGCACTACTCCCCAAATCATTCCCCAAAGCAAGTATTATTCTGATACCCAAACCAGAGGAAGACCCAGCCAAAACCAAAAACTATAAACCAATCTCCCTAATACACAGATGCAAAAATCCTCAATAAGATCTTGGCAAACAGAATGCAGCATATCATCAAAAAAATTATACACCATGACCAAGTAGGATTCATTCCAAGGATGCAAGGATGGTTCAATATGAACAAATCAATAAATTCAATAACCATATCAACAGAGCCAAGAATAAAAATCACATGATCATCTCAGTAGACACAGAAAAAGGAATTGACAAAGTCCAACATTCATTCATGATAAAACCACTATATATGAGGGACTAGATGGTCATTACCTTAATCTGATAAAAAGCCATCTATGACAAACCAATAGCCAACATCATACTAATTGGTCAAAAATCAAAAACTTCCATGGTAAAATCAGGAAAAAGACAAGAATGTCTACTATCACCACTTCTATTAAATATAGTTCTAAAAACATTAGCCAGAGCAATTAGACAACAGAAAAAAAAAGAAATAAATAAGGATAGGAAAGGAAGAAGTTGAATTATCATTATTTGCAGATGATATGATAGTCTGTCTACATAGGTGACCCCCAAAACTCCACCAAAAGACTTTTTGATTCAATAAATTCAAATTCAGTCACCTAGCTGGATACAGTCAATACTCAAAAATTAGTAGCATTCCTGTATACAAATAACAAATTTACTGAGAGAAAAATTAGGGAAATCATGCCTTTTACAATAGCAATGAAAACAACAAAAGAAATACCTAGGAATCAATCTAACAAAGTAAAAAAATGTTTATGTTGAAAACTGAAGTACTTTGGAAAAAGAGATCAAAATGGATATCAGAACTGAACCAAGAAGATATAAAAACCCTGAACAGTCCAATAACAGGGAAAGTAATAAATGCAATAATAAAACTTAGCAACTAAGAAAAACACAGAGCCCAAAAAATTCACTACTGAAATTTACAAGGACTTCAGGGAATGTCTAGGACCAGTACCCCTCAAAATTCTTTAATGAAACTTAAAAAAGTATTGGCAAACTCTTCCTAGAAGCTAGCACTACCTTAATTCCTAAACCAGACAAGAACTCAGCTTAAAAAACCTATAGGACAATCTCTTTCATAAACACTTGCAAAGATTTACAACCTGATACTGTCAAACAAAATGCAACAAATATTTTAAAATATTGTATATCATGATCATATAGGATTCATCCCAGAGATCCAAGGAGAGTTCATCATATGCATTTAATATATTTAATACATCACATAAATAGAAGCAAGAACAAAAGTCACATGATCAAATCAATAAGTACAGGAAAAGCCTTTCATAAAATTTAACATCTATTCATTGTAAAAGCCCTGAATATAACAGATATAAAAGGACTTTATCTAAATCTAATATTCCAACTCTATTTAACTTTTTATTTTTTAAAAATTAAGTTTATTGGTACAACTTAGATATACATTATGATCACACTTATCATAGAATTTGTACCTGTACATGCATGATATATCCTTTCTTTTTTTCCATACCACTCCTATTCTTTCACCCCTTCTTCCCCTCCTTATTTACAAAACTGTTGCTTCTATTTTATCTTTCTTTTCTCATTTTTCCCTTTCTTCCCTCTCTAGTGCCCCTTCACATTTGACATTTTACTTCCTATTTTACATTATCTATTATATGTTTTGGTCCCTTTTTACACTTTTGGTTTCTCATACCAGAGAAATAATGTGATACTTACACATGTGTGTGATTTATTTCACTTAAGAGTATGGCCTCTAGGTGCATTCATTTATCTATAAATGTGTCAGGTTTGTCTTTCTTTGTGACTGAGTAGTTCTCCATTGTATAAAAAAAAAAACCCACATCATCTTTATCCATGGGCATTTGAACTGTATCCAAGATTTAGCTATTAAAAACTGTGCTGCTATAAACATGGGTGTGCATAAATTGCTGTGGGATGCTTTTAATTCTTTCAAGAAGATCCCAAGAAGACAGATAGCTGGATCAAATGGAACCTCTAGTTGCAGGATTCCTAGGATTCAGGAAACAATTATGTTTCATTTACACAATGTATATTTTTAGCAGCAAATGTCTTAAGGGTTAGTTTAAAATGTCAATACCTAAGAAATATCGTATTCATGGTTAGTGTTCCCTGAGGGGGTCTTAATAATGTAAGAATCTAAATCAGGTCTCAGCCCAAGGAGGATCTATAAGGAATGCTCATGTAGGTGCAGGCCATAGGCACAGCTCATGGCAGCTAGAAATGCTATGCCTTGTTTTGGAAGTAGCCAGGTGGCCATATATTGAAAGGAATGTGCACAATGTACAACCTTGAAATGTCACTTATTATCTGTGGGACTACTCTAGTTCTGGGATCTAGCAGAGTATTACAAATACATTGAGGTCTTTGTTTACTATAACTGGCAAAATATGACATTTTAGACTACCACTCCCTTTTTCCTACAGGCTTGCTAATGTCTGACCACTTGCCTAACATTGAAGATAAACACTTTAAGTGGTGGCTTTTTTACACTTTTTTTTTTTTGGTACCAGGGATCGAACTTGGGTGCTTGTGCTTACAAGACAGGCTGCAGAACCACTGAGCTAAATCCCCGGCCCACGGTTTTTTTACACTTTTTAAAAAAACATTTATAATTGTTTCTTTGGTGAGTAGTTCTGTGGGGCTCATAATGAGACTACTGTAGAAATGGTCTTTTTGGGAATGTGTAGAGCAAGATTAGGTCCTCAAACAAGTTATGATAAAGCCACTAATTCTGAATGTCAACACTTTCTCCTCCTATTTTCCAGTTAGTTGTACTCAATGTGTTTCTTCAGCCCTCTAGATTCCAGATGGCTCAGTTTCTTTTGATCCTTCTTGTGTAAACCAAAATCACTTTATTTAAGTAGGTCGCATTGAAATAATTGGCTCCCATATTCTGGTATTTCTTCCTTCCTTCCAGGTAAGCTTTTTGTGGAGTATAAGAAGGGAGAAATCCAGATGCAAGGGTGAATTTAGTTTTATTTGAGACTAAAGTAATGTGAAACACCATATATGTCACAGAAGCAAACTGAGTAACCCCTGAGGATATGTCAGGCAACTTTGTAGGACACGCTCTGGATATAAAGCAAATTATTCCACAAAATGAAATCAATTCAGGGATGGGTAAATGAAATAGCTACAGAACTTCTATAACTCAATGTTCCATTTTTGTCTTTTATTCAGTGGATTTAAATTTAAATTCAGTAAATTATGAAAATTAATTCCAGCTAAAGCTGTTTGACAAAGTCAATTATGAATACAACTTACTATTTGGATAGTTACTTGCAAATATTTCTAAACATATCCCAACTCAATTGTGTCTATATTGCCTAATCTTCAGTGAGACTAATTGTCATCATCATCATCATCATCATCATCATCATCACCATCATGATTGTCATCAATAACTTTTCTGCTTAGGTCACTAATTGCCTTTGTAAGTATTCTTCAAAAATGTAAAAACCTTATCAATATATTAAGGTATGACCTGTAAATATTTGAAACATTTTATTATTAAAGCATATTGGACAAATAAAAGGGAAAGTAGAAATTTTGCTAGGTAATTCTTGGATCCTCTCTAGTAGCCTCCCTTTCCTCTCAGGTTCCCAACTTCTATCTTGCTCCCCTCCTGAAGAGAAGCCATAATTGCCTTAAATGCAAATCGGAATATTGCAGATACTTGCTATTTCCATTTTCAGATTAGATTGGCTTTTTATCACTTTTGTTAATGAGAGTTTCAAATAACAGTTCTTTTGATCACTCTGTAGCTGAAGCAATTTTGAAAAACACTATCCTAGAATATTTAAAAATGTTATTTAAAATTTTAATTTGAGTTGACAAGTTATAATTGTATATATTTATGGGGTACAAAGTGATGTTATGGTTTATGAATAAAATGTATAATAAATAAATCTAATGAACATGTCCATCACTTCAAATACTTGGGTTTTGTGGTAGAAACATTTAAAATTTACTCAGCAATTTTGAAATGTGCAATACACAATTGCTTACTATATTCCCCGTGCTGTGCCACTGATTTATTTTTTAAAGCTTATTTTTTCCTCTATAATGGATATTTTGTGGTCTTTTACTAACATCACCCTATTCTTCCCTCAGCCTCTGGTGACCATCATTTTATTCTCTGCTTCTATGAAATCAGCACCCTCCCATTCCACACATGAGTGGAATGCAGTATTTGTCTTTCTGTACCTGGCTTATTTAAATTAAGATGATGTTTTCCAATCCCATCCATGTTATCACCAAATGACAGGATTTCTTTAAGAGTGCATAGCACTCCATTGTGAACATATGCCATATTGTCTTTATCTTTGCATCTGTTGATGGACTGTTAGGTTGATTCCTAATCTGGATATTGCGAATAGTGCTCAATAAACATGGGAGTGTGGACATTTCTTTGATAAGTGGATTAGAATATTTTCAGTTAATCATGTGATAATTAACTGCATGACTTGGTCTAAACACTCTCATTTCTTGTGCCTCAATTATCTCCTAGGTAAACAAGAATAATTGCAGCACCTGTCTCAGAGAAGTTCAAATTCCATAATATGTATAAAGAGCTGAACCTATGACTAGCACACAGTCATAGGTTCAGCTAAGTCAGGACCTAGTGAGTTGTAGCTATTATTAATCATTATGATTATTGTCTCTGGACACTGATCTAGCTTTTCTGCTTTACTTTATTTATTATATTATGCCGAATTAGACATTGTTACACAGAGGTATATGTATTTCTGTGCTTTAATTATGTGCAACTCCCCAAATAATTTCCATCTAACTGTAGGGGACAGGAAAAATATGAACTTGGCAATGCTTCACAATCTTCTCTTTATTTTTGTTATATGGCACATTCATATGGAAATTGAATTTATACCTGCTGCTGCTTCATTCTCAAAACCACTGATAGGCACAGGGAGATGATGGAGAGTCTATAGATAGCACAAAGATCTCAGAAAGTGTCTGCTCCCGGCCATCACACAGATTCCCATGCTCTGCTCACAACCTGAGAGCCCTGTAGTGGTCAACAGCCCAAAATGCTCACTTTGGGCAGCAACATAAGTCTTCTGGATAGGCTGTATTTCCAATTCACCTAGAACTTCTACTTCTACCTTTTTTTGGAAGGGAGTGGGCTCCTTGGCTACTTAGTTCCTTTAGCCTTAGTTTTGATGGTTTTTAAGTCTGTTTTGATCATTTTAGTTTCCAAACATTTCAGGGTCTGGAAAAGATCTAAATAGTTATATAGATGCATAAACACCTATATTTTAATAATTAAGAATTATGAAAATGTGTTACAAGAACATTTTCCCATTGATGTTAGGTTCCAGAGGATCATTTTCCCCTTATCTCCCAGTGTTTTTTTTGTTAAGTTTGTTGGTGCATTTTAGGTGCATACAGTTATATTTATCATTGGGAGCTTGTATTTTTACATGACTGTCTTTGTTCTTATTTTTTCCCATTCCCCAGCCCTCTCTTTACTCCCTCCACCCTTCCCTATTTACAAAGACATTGTTTCCATATTTTTCCTTTTCACATATTTTTCTTTTTCCTTTTTACCTTACCCTACCCCTTCCATTTCCTCTACTCTTTTAGACGGTTTCATCCTATTACACGATATCAATTATACATTTGGTTCATGTTTACACTTTTAGTTGTTGACACCAGAGAAACTATTTGGTATTTACACATGTGTCTTTTTAATTTCACATAAGAATATGATCTCAATGTACATCCACTTAGCTATAAATGTCACTAGTTTCTCATTCTTTGTGGCTAAGTAGTACTCAATTATATATATAACAAAAAACATATCTTCTTTATCCAGTTTCCAGTTGATGGTCAACTGAGTTGTTTCCAAGTTTTAGATATTACAAACTATGTCACTATAAACATGGGTGAGCATATATCACTGTGGTATG
Source organism: Fukomys damarensis (assembly GCF_012274545.1). NCBI lineage: Eukaryota > Metazoa > Chordata > Mammalia > Rodentia > Bathyergidae > Fukomys > Fukomys damarensis. Next base: position 35,315,971 of record NW_022900950.1, on the reverse strand, counting down.
ACACTTTTAATTCTTTTGGGAAGATACCCAGCAGAGGAATATCTGGGGCAAATGGGACTTCTAATCCTAGCTGTTTGAAGCTAATCCATATTGATTTCCACAGTGGTTGCACCAGTATGCACTCCCACCAACAATGAAGAAGGGTTCCTTTCTCCCCACAAACATGCCAGAATTTGTTATTGATTGATTTCTTGATATGAACCATTCTTTCTGGGTTGATATGGAATCTCAGTGTTGATTTCATTTGAATCTCTCAAATAGTGACATTGAACATTTTTCATATTTATTTGCTATTTGCGCTTCTTTGTGTGAGAAATATCTGTTTCAGATGCTCATTTTTGAATCAGGTCCTTATATTTTGTGAGTCTGAATTTTTTGAGTTATTTATATATTATAGATAGTAGATCTCTGTCTGAGGAACAGCTGGTAAATATTTTTTTTTATCACATTTTGGGTTGGTTCTTAGCTCTGCTGGTGATTTCTCTGGCAGTGCAGAAGCTTTTTAAAAAGATGAGATCCCAGTTGCTAATTCTTTGTGTTAGTTCCCCCATGCTACTGAGGATTAGTTATAAAGTCTTTTTTCTATGTTGACATCTTCAAGAGTTCTACCTACATTCCAGCAAGTTTAGTGTTTTTCTTTTAATACTTATGTCTTTAAACCACTTGGATTTTAGCTTAGTGCATGGTGAAAGATACAGATCTTGTTTTAATCTTTGACAAGTTGAAATTCCAACATCATTTATTAAAGAGGCTATCTTTCCTCCAGTGAGATAGGTTGGCTCCTTTGTCAAAGATGAGGGAGTTAAGTATTTCAGGTGTTGTTTCTGCATCTTTTAATGTGTTCCACTGGTCTATTTCTTTGCCAGTATCATGCTGTTTTTATCACAGTGGCTTTGTAATATAGTTTCAAGTTGGGGATAGTGAAACTCCCTGACATATCTCTGTTGCTTAGAATGGCTTTTGCTATTCTAGGTCTCTTCTGATTCCAAATGAATTTTTGGATTATTTTTTCTAATTATGTGAAATATAATTAGGATTTTGATAGGGATTATATTGAATCTGTATAGCAGTATTGGAAATATGGCCATTTGCACTATATTGGTTCTTCCTACAACAAGGGATTTCTTTCCATTCTCTTATATCTTCCTCAATCTCTTTTTTTCAAAGTGTCATAGTTCACAATGTAGAGGTCTTTTTCCTTTGTAAGATTGATTCCTAGATATTTCATATTTTGGGAGGCTATTGTGAAAGGGATTGTTTCCCTAATTTCACTCTTGGTGAGTCTGTTATTTGTGTACAAGAAAGCTATTGATTTTTGAGTTTTGATCTTGTATCCAGTTACTTTACTGAATCTGTCAATTAAGTCTAGAAGTCTTTTGGCAGAGTTTTTTGGGCCTTCTATGTTATCATATCATAAGGAAATAATGACAGTTTATCTTCTTCCTTTCCTATCTTTATTGCTTTAATTTCATTCTGTTGTCTAATTGCTGTGGCTAATGTTTCTAGCACTATATTGAACAGGAGTGGTGATAGTGGACATCATTGTCTTGTTCCTGATTTAAGTGTGAAGGTTTTCAGTTTTTGACCATTTAGTATGATGTTGGCTGTTGGATTTTCATAGATAGCCTTTATCAAGTTGAGGTAGACCATCTATTCCAATTTTCTGCAGGGTTTTTATCATGAATGGGTGTTGAATTTTGTGGAATGCTTTTTCTGAATATGGTTTTTGTCCTTGACTCTGTTAATATAGTGTATTACACTTGTTGATTTATGTATGTTGAAGCTCCTTGCATTCCTAGGATAAATCTGACTTGGTCAGGGTGTATGATCTTCTTGATGACCCTCTGTATTATGTTTGCCAATATGTTGTTGAGGATTTTTGCATCTATATGCATTAGGGAGATTGGCCTGTAGTTCTCCTTTTTGGTTGATTGTTTTCCTGGTTTTGAATTCAAAGTAACACTTGCTACCAGGAATGAATTTGGAAGTATTTCTTCCCTTTCAATTTCATTGAAAAGTTTCAAGATTAGTGGCAATAGTTCTTCTCTAAATGTTTTGTAGAACTCAGCAGTGAAGTCTTCAGGACTTGGGCATTTTTTTGTTGGTAAATTTTTATTACCTTTTCAATTTCACTGATTGTAATAGCATTGTTTAGGCTTTTTATATTTTCATTTAACTTTGGCAATTCATATGTATCTAGAAATCTGTCTATTTCTTCTGTGTTCTCCATTTTATTAGAGTACAGAATCTTGAAATAAATATTGTTGATCCTCTGGATTTCTGTTGCATCTGTTGTGACTTCACCATATTAATTTCTAATTGCACAAATTTGAGCCTTTTCTTTATTAGGTTGGTTAAGGGTTATTGATCTTATTTATTCTTTTGAAAAGCCAACTCTTCTATTCATTGATTATTTTTGTGTCATTCTCTTAGTCTCCGCTGTATTGATTTCTGCTCTGATCTTTATTATTTCTTCCCTTGTATGTACTTTGGGTTTCTCTTGCTCTTCTTTTTCCAGGAGCTTAAAATTTACCATTGGGTTGTTTATTTGAGAGCTCTCTGTTTTCCTCCTGTGGGCATTCACTGCTATGAGTTTCTGATGTAAGACTGCTTTCATCATTGTATCCCATGGATTCCTGTTTGTTGTACTGCCATTATCATTAAATTGTAAAAAACTGTCTAATTTCTTTAATTTCCACTCTGACCCATTGGTGGTTCAGAAGAGTGATATTCAATTTCCATGTGTTTGTGAAGTTCTAATGGTTTCTTATGCTATTGATCTCCAGTTTGATTGCACTATGATCTGATACTATACATGGGATAACTTCAGTTCCTTTGCATTTACTTAAACCTGTTTCATGAGCTAGTAAGTGGTCTATTTTGGAAAACGACCTATGTGCAGGTGAAAAGAACATAGATTCTGATTTTGTGGGGTGGAACACTCTGTAGACATTTATTAAGTCCATTTGTTTCAAATCTTAGTTCAGTTCTAGTATTTCATTGTTGATTTTTAGTCTAGATGATCTGTCTATTTATGACAATGGGATATTAAAGTCTCCCACTAAAATTGTATTAGTGCTTATTTGGTGTTTTATGTCCCTTAATATTTGTTTTGTAGAGACAGCATGAGTTTTTGCTGAATATATATTTGTGATTGTCATCTCTTTCTTTTGGATTGTTCCCTTTATAAGGATGTATTGACCATCTTTGTCTCTTTTAATTAGTTCTAATTTGAAATTTACTTCATCTGCAAAAAAGATAGCTACCCCTGCTTTTTTCTGGGTTCCTATAGCATGGATAATTGTTTTCTATCCTTTTGCTTTCGGTCTATGAGTTTCTTTTTAAAGTATGTGTGTTTCTTGTATGCAGTATGTTGTTGGATTTTGCTTCTTAATCCATTCTGCTGGCCTATTTCTTTTGATTGGTAAATTGAGGCTATTGACCTTGATGGTTATAACTGATATGTACTGACTTATCATTGTCATGTTATTTTCCTACTGGCTCTTTTTAATTTTCCCCATCTCCCTTTAATTTCTTGTGTATTTGATTTGCTATGTTGGGCCTCATGGAGTTGTGACCTTCATTGTCTTTTCCTAAGATGCTTTTAAAAATTGTTTTTAGTGCTGTGTTGGTATTCATTAAATTTGTCATGGAAGTGTCTTTTTTCTCCATCAATTTTGAAAGATAGTTTTGCAGGATCCATGAACCTAGTTTGGAGGTTAATTTCTTTTCGGGATTGAAATACCTCACTCTAGGATGTCCTTGACTTGAGCGTTTGTGTTGAAAAGTATGTTGTGATTCTGGTAGGCTTTCCTTTGCATGTAATTTGTTTCTTTCTCTAACTGTTTGTAGTATTTTGTACTTCTGTTGGGTTTCTGGAATCTTGATTATTATGTGTCTAGGTATAGATTATTTTTTAATCATAACTAGTTGGAGACCTATATGCCTCATTTATCTGTATGTCAAGTTCTTTTGCTCTGTTTGGGAACTTTTCTATCATTAATTCTGTGAACAGTTTTTTATGTCATTTGTGCTTTCTCCAGCTTTTTTGTGGACTCCTATCAGTCTTATATTATTTTTCTTTGCATCATCCAGGGACTGTTGGATTGCTTTCTCATGGTCTCTTACTATTTTTAAGAGATGTCTTTTCATGGTCACTGCTCACCAGTCAGTCTTCTATATCTGATATTCTGTCTTTAGATCAGGTCAGTCTGCTATGTATACTTTCAACAGAGCTTTCAATCTCCTGGATATCAGTTTGAATCTGTTTCATGGATTCCATTTGTTTCTTATGTTTCATGCTTTCCATTTATTTCATATGCTGAGCATTCATGTCTTCCATCATGGTCCTGAATTCATCTATTTTTTTTTATCTGTTTCTGTTCTACAGATTCTAATCATGTATTTTATTCTGCTCATCATTTCTGTAGTTATCTAGGAAATTATTTCTGTTTTGCATTTTTCTAGAGCCTCATTTATCTTTTTTTTCTTTACTTCCTGTGTTGTTTGTTCAGGATGTCCAAGGTGGTTGATTATCAAACTTTTCCATCTTGTTTCCCCCAGAATTTACCATTAGTAAGCTGGAAGACTGTGTCTTGATTAACTGTCTTTTCATCTCTATTATTGTTGTTGTTATAGATCTTTGTTTAATTCCTGGATTGATACTTTGATATTATATGTGTAAATATCTTTGTTGCTTGCATTTAGAACCCTTAAGGAATGATTGCTTTTCAGATGTGTCTATGTGTTTCCTCAAGGGCCAGAATCAGGTAATGATAATTGGTCATTGGTTTACAGTAAAATGAGGAAAACATGATAATATATCACTTTTTAAAATGTCTTTTTTATTTTTAAAAATTTTCTAAATGACTAGCTATTCTTTTAAAAATATTCTTCATTGCTTTTGTTTCAAGATGCTCTTTCTTTTATAGTTTAGCAGTTATAAATAGAAGAGTCATTATCAACTGAATTGGATTGAGACTCTAAGAAAGTTGATTAGATTGTGACGATGCTAGACTCATCAATAGGTTAAATCACTGATGAGTTCATAAGTGATGGGAGGTAGGGCCTGGTTGAAGGAAGTTAGTCATGTAGGCTTGACCATAGAGACTATATCTGGACCCCATAAGCTTCCTTTCAGCTCTTTCTCAGCTGTCTCCTGGATGCCATGACACAAACAGCTTTTCTCTATGATGCCCCTCTGCCATGATGTTCTTTCCTTAAAGCCAGCTAACCATGGACTAAAACCTCTCAAACTGTGACTAAAATAAACCTCTGCTCCTTAAAGTTGTCAGTGTCAGGTATTTTGTTCCAAAAAACAGGAAAACTGACAAATATATATTTAAAAAATGCATTAAGTTGGAAAAGCATAAGCACATCAATGTTATCATAACCTTCTCTATTTTTATCACATGGTAAATTATGTAAATAATACATTCACATGGTCAAACAAACAGGAAGTTGTGTGTTTTGTATTCCACCTACTTCTTTTACTAATTTCTTATACACTTTTGGTAGTTTCTTTATGCACATATGTTTTTCTCTTTCAACTTCTTTATGACATCACATGCTGTTCAATGCTCTGTTTCTTGCTCTTTTCACATAGCATAATATCTTGGAAGTTTTTTATTTTTCCTTCTACCTGAATATAGAAAGATATTTCATTTTCTTTAAATAATTGCATAGTATTCACAAATAGGAATTGGCTATTATTTATTTAGCCAGTCCTCTATTAATGGATGTAGGTCTGTTTTCAGTCTTCTGCTACCATACACAATACTACATTGAATAATCAGGAATATTTATTATTTAACAGTCATTTAAGTATATGTAAAAGACAAATTCAACTTCCCTGAAATTGAATTACTGAATCTAAGGATAAATACAGTACAGGCATAATTTTGATGATATTGCCAAATTTTCTTCCATAGAGCAATAAGCAGATGTTTTAATTTGGGATCTTTAAAATGAAAAGCATACCTTCAATTAATAGATGTTCAGATAAAATAAAGGTTTTCTTACTCACAGGGAGCCCACAGCATACCTGGACCAAACACATGGAGGTCAGAAAGCATGAGTAGAGAGAAAGACAGAAGGGGACTCATGGGGCAATACCTTTTTCAAGGTCCAGGATGTTATCTTAACAGATTTTCCAGGAGAAGTTTTAATTGATAGGTTTAAATGAAGAGGATATCAGAACGTCATGTTGTGACTCAGAAGTGGTCACTGTGGTATAGCTGCATAGTTCATGGTGGTTGTGAGGGTCAGAGATTAGGCACATAGACTGCACCTTGTTTTCCAAGATAGAAGGGGTCACCAGGAAACCATTATAAAAGGCAGAGATCTAGATCAACCACACTGAGAAATAGGAAGAGATGTAGAACTGACTGGACACTGTGCAGGGTGACTGAGTCTTGCTTCTAGTATGAGAAAAAAGTTTACCCTTGAAATGGATAATAAGACAACATTGAATTATAAGTATTTCCCACAAAGGATTGTACCAATTATTAGTCCCACTGGTTAGTTTATGGAAACATGTATTTTCCCTCAGCCCCACAGTAACTGTCAATCTTTTGAAATATCACTAAATTGATACTTCAAAGGTGTCTATTTTTAAAGTTTAAAGTTACATTTATATGATACTGAATGAGGATGTACATATTCTTCATATTGTTATAAAAGAGCCACTTGTATTTCCTTCTTTAATACATTATATATGTATATATATGTTTTTAGTATGGGTTTGCAATATATAATAATTACATTCATTGTAGGTAGTTGATACATGCACAAAACATATATTAATTTTTGTTTTCATCCACTTCCTCTTTCCCCTCCCTTCCTCCATCATTCCATTTCTTGATCCTCTTTCCTTTTACAAATTTCTGTCTTCCTGTTTCCTATTATCTGTGTTTTATTTTTCTCTTTAATTTATTTATTCTTTGGGTTTCTCATATAAAAGAAAACATTCAATAGTTAAATTTTGTGTGATTTATTTCTCTTGACATTATGGTCCTTGCTAATTTGTGCTGTATACTTTGTCTATCTTTCTATTACAATTTTAGACTTATTCTTCACAATTTTCTGGTTTGTGAATGTTGCTACTTTATTATTTGACATATGAATAGATATTCATAAGTCTACATCTTCATTAACATTATAGAGTTCCCTTTGTCTTGTTTAATTATTTTTCTTACCTGTATTTTACTTCTTTGCCAATAAGATTATTATTACTTCTTAAAATTTTGATCTTGAATATTTTGGATTGTCCTTTAGGCATTGTTTTTATTTTCAAACTTTATGAACCACATCTTGTACATGTTTTTGGTTCTGTTTATTGCTATTACTATTATTGTGTTTTAGTTCTGTCAGTGTATTTTAGTTTATTATTATTTTTTTCTGTTTTAATTGAGTTTATTGGTACATTTTAGGGATACAGTACAGTTACATTCATTGTTGGGATCTTGTACCTCTACATGACAAGTCTTGATTCTCATTTTTCCCCTTAACCCTGCCCTCCCTTCACCCTTGTCAGTGTATTTTATATTAGAATTATTTTAGAGTTTAAGATACTTTCACTATGTGAGCTCCATTCATATTACCTCATGTCTCAGATTTGAACACTACCAGGCAATTTTTGCATCTTATATTATGCCTTCCTTGTGTATGTAAAAATGCACATTTACATTTACAAAATCCCTTTTATTTGAAGAACTTTTCTTGATGTATATCTTTAATTATTTTATTATTCTTTAGGATTTCCAATTATATATAAATTAAAGCACTTTCATCTATCTTTTGAGGCTCTTATTGTGTGTATTTTAAAACTTTGTTTCTATTTATATTGTTAGCTTTTAAAAATATTTGCTATGCTACTTACTGTACTTTTATCAGTATCATTTCTTCCTTGTATTAATTCTGATTTTATTTTCAATGTATATGATAATTTTTGTTTCCTCTTTCTTTCCTGAGTTGAGTCCAGCTACTTTTTAAAGTAATTCTTTTAAATTCACAGAAATTCTGCATGATGCAATTTTTCTCTATATTTTAAATCTTTCAGTATCTTATACTATATTTGACTCAATGTTTTACCAATGAATTTTTATTATAGCTCAGTAAATTTTTCTTGGACATATATTTCTGAAGGTTGGTGTGTGTGTGTGTGTGTGTGTGTGTGTGTGTGTGTGTGTGTATCAGAGTAGTGAAGTCTTCCAGGGTTCACAACTAAACACTTTTTCCTCTAATATGGAAAAAATCCTTTATTCTAAAATGTATCTTCCATGATATTCTTTGTGAAGATTTTTTTATCCATTCCTTCTCTGAGCCAAACTCCAGCCACAGAGATTTCTTTAAACTTCCATCTAACCCCATTTCTTACTCCCATTGACCTATGAGATCTATATGTTTGCATGTCAGGGTGAGATCTCTTGTCTTTAGGAATTATATTCTTCTTGGCCTTGAGATATCTAGTCATCTTTGTGATTTTATCTCTACTTCTACTTACCTTTGACCATTCTATTTTCATATTTGGCCTCTTCATACATATAATGAAATATTTGAATAGTAGTCATGTTCTAGTTTAACTAACTACAAAGTTTGTGTCTTTGCCTTTTTCTGCTTGTCAGCTTTACTATGATTTTCAAAAGGAAAGGAGAAAGAGGATGACTTGCCCAGGCATGTTCATGCTGGAGGTCCTTTCCTACTTATTGTACTCATCCAGCTCTGAACCCACATCTGAACTCACTACTGGCCTTCATGGTTGTCTGAATTACTTTACCTAACTTTTAAAACTCAGTTGAACATGTTCTTCCATTCAAATGGGAGGGGGAATAAGGGAGGGAGAGGTAAGGAAGGGAAAAAGAAACATAAGAAAATGGAAGGAAAAAATGAAAATAAACTTTTATAAATAGGTAAGGGAAAGTTCGAAGGGAACAAGGTTGAAGGGAAGGGAGAGAAATGTTGGAAAATTGAGTTAAGTTACATTATGTATATGGCCAGGGATTTAGCTCAGTGGTGCTGCTACCTTCCTCACAAGCATAGAGTCCTAAGTTTAATCCCTGGTACAGAAAAAAAAAAAAAAGCCATGAGTATGAGAAAAAAATTCTAAAGACCTCACAGAATCAATTCCAGGGAACCCTTAAGATGCAATGATGCAAAATTATGAGATTTTTCATAATTGTTCCTAACCTATTTTATTTTATTTTACTTATTTTAATACAAAGTCTCACTGTGTAGCCCAGGCTTGCCTCAAATTCCTGATATTCCTTGCCTGAGCCTCCTGAGTGCTGGGAGTAGGGCATACACTACCATGCCCAAAACTTCACTTTATTTATTAATCAATCAATTTAGATAAACACAAATACTATGTGCAAAATACCATAATGAGGAATTCTTTATTGCTATATGATAACTCAATGAGGACTAAAGTCAAATTAATTCTTGCTAAATATCAAAATCAGTAATATTAAGTGTTCAGTGAGAAAGAAAATGCTACATGTAATTTGATTTGTAACAAAAACTCCGACATGTTTAAAATTAAAGGCATAGTTCAAATTAAATTTGCTATATTTTCTCCATATGATTTTCATTAATAAAATCTATTGCAGTTATTCTCCTAAATTAGGACAGATAGGATTAAACTAATGCCTATTTCTGTGTCACCAAGGGTAAGCAAAACACAGGTTGTTTTGCCTTCATTACTTCTCTTTTTATCATGTTTACTTTTTAAGACTGAAAAAGAAAGCCTTTTTCTTACCATTTAGGAAGGTTGGTCAATAAAGGTGAATTAAAAAGAATGAAATTCTTGCTGTGTTTTAGTCAATGAATACTTTTATTATTAATTGTATTTTGCTGATTTTTATGAAATGATAAATGGATTGAATTGAAGATATTTAAGCATAAAAGACCATTAAAGAACACCCATGACATGAAAATAACTTTAGGGTTTGCCCTTTGCTTTCATACAATACACAGGACACCAGATGATCCTAAGGTCTTCTTCCTCCTAAGATACCATGCTCTACCATGCTGCTGCAAAACCAACTGAGGGACTTGGTTTCCATGGTTATCCAGAAGACTTAATGCCTTGTGATCTGAGGGCATCTCCTGAGCAACCCCTGGACAGTAGTATCTCACTACTCTTTGAGAAAATTCATCCCCACCTTGGCTAGAGATACAATCTCTGTAAAAGTCTCTCACATGATCTGCAAGATATTTTGATATATTTCCATGCTGGTTCAATATTTATGTCCCTGGTCAAAAATAACAGCAATCATACTTAAAATATTTCAAAAAGTCTGAGAAGTTCTATTTGCTGTTTATATTAAAAGGAATCTTCAACAAAATATTCCCAGCTCTACTTTGAAATTTAAAAGCAGAATTACTTCCAAGGGGGCAGTTTTTTTTAAAGCAGCTCTACTTTGAAATCTCAAGTACAGTTAACTCTAGGGAAGAATTGTTTTTTAAAGGGAGGACCCATGTTGTGAAAGTCTATGCAGCATAAACTCTTCCCTTTAGCCTCACAAATCAACTCCAATTATAGGGGAGTCAGACCTGCCATGCCTTGAAGCTGTCAGCCATGAACCTAAAGTCCTGTTTGACAGATATTAATATAAATCAGAAGGCACTTTGACACAAGCCAAACTACACTGGCAAGTTTCTCAGTTCAAGAACTGAAGTACAGATTTAAGTAATAAAAAGCATGTTTCTCATTCCATAATCCTTGTGAGTCACTCACAAGAGAATCATCCAATTAATGTCAAAACTTGGCTGTTTCTAAATCATTCTACACATTGCCACAACAGTGGTCATTTTGAAATGTGCTTGTATGTACCTAAAGGTTGGGAGAGTTGAGTTTTAGTCAGATGGCCTAAAGCACATTTTCCTACCTTGCTTACTAGCTGAGGGACCTTAAGCCAGTTGCTTAACTTCTTTGGCCTACTTTTCCTGATATTGTGTGGATAAAATAAGACAAGTCACCTAAAGTACCAAATACACTGGGACAAAATCATATGGCTTTACAAGAAGTTATACTACACATTCAAGGAATAGATCATTCTTTCCAATCAGGCTCAAATTCTTCCTAATGATAAAAATTTTTTACAAATTCTACACAAGGAAAATGTACTATCACTCATGAAATATATGGTGATAAAATCCTAAAAAGAGTTGGCAAATCAACTTCTTTCTGTCTGTCTTTCTGTCTACTGTATGTATATTATCACTTTAGGTTTTTTCTAGGATTTACAGTATTGATTTGAAGATAGAAAATCATAGCAATAACATCTAATTTATTACATTAATAGAAAAAATCAGTCATCTCAATAGAGGCATAAACAAACAGCAAAATTAAATATTCTTCATGATAATTTCTTAGTAAATATGCAATACAAAGAAAACTTAAAATCTGAAAATATATTTCCAATTACCAACAAATATTATTGCTACTGATGAAATTTTAGAAGCTTTACTTATAAATAGTAACAAGTCAAAGATAATCATTGTTCCTTGTTGATATTAAAGCAGAAATCTCAACCAGCACATTAAAATGAGGAAAAGAAATTAAAATTATAAAGATTAGAAAGGAAGAAATAAATCATCATTCTTCATGGTAGTTTAATAAGAGGTTTTCACAAGGTTTCTGGATAGAGTGATATAAAAATATATTGTTATAAGGTTTATTCCATATCAGGAAATCTGAATTTTTATTCCAGACCATAATTTTGTAGGATTTAGGTCATAGGCAGACCCATTGCTTTTGGGTCTGTGACAAAGCAGCACATCATGACAGAGTGCAAAGAGGAGCAAGCTGGGACACAGCTGCAACATGAAAGAGAGGAAGAGAGCACCACGTCCTGCAATTCCTTTTGAAGGCACGCCCTATCTGATCTAAAAGAGTGATGAGGAAACTTTTAGAGACAGTGCCCAAACTACAAACCAAATCCACTTCTTTTCTACAAAGTGCTGACAATGCAATTAAACCTGAATATTGAGATTTTAGCTTAGAAAAATCAACTCATACATTAACGTCTATTGTCTTAAAACAAAAACTCAATAACACACATGCCATATGTTTGCAACCACTGACCTAAAACTTTCTAAGTTCCATCTCTTTTTCTTATTATTGAATGTTGAGTTTCATTGTGACATTTTCATATATTTATATAACATAATTTGATAATATCCATCCCCTCAATACCACTCCAATTCCTTTCCTCTCATCTGATAGTCTTCCTTCTACTTTCGTGTCATCTTTTCTCCCTGTTAGTTCCACATATGAGTGATGTCTTCTGAGTCTGGATTATTTTGCTTAACATGATGATCTTTGGTTCCATTTTCCTGAAAATTACATGATTTTGCTCCTCCTCACAACTGAATAATATTCCATTGTGTATATTCACACATGTACACATAAGCACACACACACACAAACACATTTTCTTTATCAATTTATCTGAGTATGGGCATTTAGGCTGATTCCATAACTTTGCTATTGTGAATTGTGTCACAATAAATATGTAAACCCCATTTCTTAAAGGTTCATGGCCTGAAGACCCTTAAACATATAAGTCTTTGGAAAGACATTTCAGATCCCATTTATAGCACAATGCATTGGTAAAGACATGTAAAATGTAATTAAAGTAAAAAGAAATTGAAAAATAAAAGTAGTGGCTACAGTATGAAGATAAGAGGGTAGGATATGGCCCAGAAGCACAGCCCAAAATTTTTCAATTATACTGGTACTATACTATATTTCAATCTGGGCAGTTGCTATTTGGATGGCTAGAGCTGTGAAAAAGTGAAAAAGTGTATCTGATAATTTTTAGAATATTTTATTTCATAATACATTACATATTAAGTGTACATGTTCTGTTTTCTTAGAGATTGCTCATATTTAATAGGTTAAGAACTCCCCACCTTCCCACTTCAGTTTTTCGCTATTATTCTTAAACCATTATGATCAGAACTAAGAACTTATTTCCAGAATAGATTCTCTCATAGAGTCCTAACATAAGAGGGCTAAGGAATCAATATAATGTTATTTTTGTCTCACTATTATTAGAGAAGTTGCAGAGCCCAGATTGCTAGATTACTGGTCTGGTAGACAGGAAGAAGTTGGGAAAGGAGCTCATCAAATAAAACCTGACACTTGAGAGGTGTGTGAAGAGAGCATAGTTGCTAAGCAACCAGCTTGTACACCTTATATTGAAATGTTGACTACATTTAGCAGGGCTAACATTGTGGCAGATAGGTCTTAAGGTTTTTTTGTGAGGCAATGATTTAGTCCTCCCTGCTTTCTTTCAACTAGTCTCCTTTCTGCACAGGATTCTGCAGAGTTCCTTAATTTTTCATTCTCTACTGATGTATCAGTTGCTCATATTAACATGAATTTGACTTACAAAAGCAATTCTTAACTTTACGGAATTTTCTGGGCTATATGCATAAAACATTTCTTGAAAGATTTATAAATGTATTTTTATTCGGTGTATGTGTGTGTGTGTGTGTGTGTGTGTGTGTGCGTGTGCTTTTCTTCAGGCCTTTTCTAAAAAGTTTGAAGCAGCCAAAATTATAAATTTTATTCTTGGTTGATCAGCATGGAAACAAAATCAATTCCTCCTTTCATGATATGTTCTAGAATACAAGTGAAAAGTTCAGCACTAAGAGTATAATGCAAAACCATGCTACTCCAGCTACATGATAAATATGATTGAATTTGATGGATACAGAATTTATTAATGTATGCTTCTCAAATGTCAATGCATTTTAAGAGCTTTTGTGCTAGAGAAACATCAATGTTTCTCAAATGTGATACTAAATGGCCTGAATCAGAATTGGCTGGAGAGTTGGACTGAAGTGTAGATTCCCTACTTAGGAGTACACTGGGATGATATTCTGGAACTTGCATTATTAGCAAGATTTCTAGGCAATTTAAAAACTTCTTTAAAAATTATGCCCTTAAATATAGTCAGCATTGTTTACTAGCCCAGCAGCCTCTCTATACAGAGCATTAAAAATTCAGTTCATATAGAAATACAAAACGCTTCTATGGAACCCATGATAATACAATTATATGACCATATATTTAAGTTTCAAATGTCTTGCCTTCTTGGTCTCCAAATCTTAGGCCATATATTCTTTTTATTTCATCATTTATCATTACTTTTTAGGCATACAATATAGTTACATTCATCATTGAGATCTTGTACCTTTATGTGATATATCTTGGTTCTTATTTTTTCCCCATTCCCCTGCCCTCCCTTCACCCCTCCACCCTTCCCTATTTACAGACTTTGTTTCCATTTTCTCCTTTTCTCATATTTTTTCTTTTCCCTCCTTTCCTTTCCTCTACCCTTCCCACTTCCCTTACTCCTTTAGAACAAGAAACTAGAGACATTTATAGCTAAGTGGATGCACATTGAGGTCATACTCTTAAATGAAATAAGTAGGACACACATGTAAATACCAAATCATTTCTCTGGTGTGAAAAACTAAAAGTGTAAATAAGGTTCAAATGGTATAAGTGATAATGTGAACTAGGCCATATACTCTTTATTGTGTATTTAAATTGTCTGGTAATAGCTGCTCCACATCCGCCCTAAGGCCAGGCTGCCCCTCCTACTTTCCCTTTTGACTCCTTCAACCGGGATGTGGCGCACACACTCAGATGCAATATTTGTATTACCCCGTTTGAGTGTGATGTGTTTTTACTTGGTTTTATTTTCCTAGTTTTTAGTTCTTTGGACCCCCCTCCAGATTTAGACTCATCCCAATTTTTCTTGGCAGTCAGACCGCCCCTGGCAGCATTCAAGATAAAATGAGAAATTCCCACCTTGCGTGATTGGCCAAATCCCAACATGGCCAAGCATAATGACACCTGCCCAGTTCCACTCCAACAGGATAGGATAGCCTCTTTTGGGCCCTGTCATATCATCTTACTAATTCAAGGGATCCATTCCATTGGCTCATGTTTGGTCTTAGGCAGTGGATCTCAAGTACCCTATCTTTTCTGACACCAGGTGAATGGGCATAATGTGAGGCAGGGCAAATATGTCTGAACTATGATGTGGATGGTACCTTGTGTACCAATGCCTGCTTTGAGGAGAAACTCGAAGTCTACAAAAGACCATATATCCTGAAAATAGAACTAGAACACATCTAGCCATGTATGTAATATATTCACATTTAACTCTAGTTCTTGCCAAGTATCTTGATGAACTTGTCCAACTCACATCCACTCTAACAACCAGGGAATTAGAAATACAGCTGAAGTCAACAAAATCAATGCAAAGTATTTATTGTAGCAAGCATCATTCAAAGTACCACTCATATGTCATTGAAAAGTGCAAAGCCCCAGATTTTATACTTTTTATACTCTAAGGAAGGGAAACTGATAAAGAATTGTAAAATACATCAAGGTGATAAATGCTAAGAAGAAAAAAGTAGACTAGTTAAGGGTGTGTCTTAACTTGTTTGGTATACAAATCAACCCAAGATAATGGCTTTAGTGTAAGAAATTAATCTTGGGTAGGTCCTAAGGAATACAATTGAACAATTGGAAAGAATATAATTGTTAAGGAGGAAAAGCCCATTTTAGAGGGTTTTACTGCTTTAGGAACTCGATCAATCACTAGGGGATCTTCTGAAGAAATTTACTGATGTGACTAAAACTTGTTCTCCTAAGTCACCAAATATCACAGTATTTGTCCATAATTTCTGCCATCTATGGATCAAGAGTTGACCTAATTTGGTTCCAGGTTTGAGCATGTATCATGATATCTGACTGGGCGCTCAAAGTCTATGGTAGAGAGAAGCCCAGGGACAAACAAGAGATAAGCAGGAGGTGTGGCCTGGCTATGCTGGCAGAAAGGTAGTGACCACAGCAGTGTCTGGAGAGAAAAGTGACCTAGGAGGACATAAAATGAGGCAAGTTAATTTTATGTAAGATGAAAAGGAGTCATTAGACCACCTGGTCTGTACTACATGACCATCATCAACTTGAACGTTCACTGCCATTAGGGAAAAAAATGGACCAGGAGAGCTACCATATCTAAGTGACTTCTACCATAAGAATCCTTTAGCATATTAGTTTGGATACTAGGATTTTATAAATTCCACTTTGGGAGATACTGAAGTGGAAGAGAAGAAAGGAGAGACTTGATAAGAGAAGGGGGACCCAAGGATGGAAGTATGCGTCTTGTCATCTTCAACCAGAAGATTTCTGCTTTCTTCCATGTTATCTATTTAGCTTCTATGTAGTAATTCTAGTGGTCAAGTAAATTTGGACACCACAAAATCACATCAAGAAGTTCCACTGGAAGAACCAGGGAGATTCTGTATGTGGAAAGATTTGTTCATCTCACATCTTGTTTTTAAGCTAGGTTGATAGCCAATGCACCATGAAAGGAAGTCACAAATATCAGCCTGCCCAAAGGCAACATTTTAGAACTCTGCTCCATTTGTAATCCCATTTGATTTCTGCTTTTACATCGCATTCTTTTAATTCATTAATATCATAAATATTTCTAGAACACATATCTGAGATATAACTAAGACACAACTCTTTAATTCAAGGAGTATGAATCCAGTGGCAGACAAGGTCAGGAAAATATAGAGAATTGCTATACGATAAGTGAGGAAAAAATAGAATGTATAAAAATAGAATAAGAAAAATCTTCTAACCTGTGTGGTTAAATGACAAGGTTTCAGAGGAAGTGAAGTATTAAGTGAGCCCTACAGAGTGTGTAGGAATTAAATTAATCCTAAACTTTGTCTCTAATAAATTCCCCACCTTTGGATCTTACCATTCCTCTTTGAAATGTGGCTTAACTTGACCTCTTGGGGACTTGTTTGACATTATTCTAAATTAGTTTTGTAATTGTGACTTTGGTCAAATAATTTTTTCTTAGAGCAATAGATTGTCCATTTTGCTGATGAGAAATAGATTATCTTATTGGAATGATGACAGAGCAGAGTAAATAATTTGTTGAGCAAACACATTCTGGAGTATACCACGCTAGTGCTAAATACAGAAATGAAATGCTGATGTCATATACTGAAATAGTCCTTAATCTAATGATGTTGGAGATGTGAAAGGAGACAACTGAAATACATAGCAGGTAAGTGCTATGATGGACCCTAGGGAGGTTTATGTGGAACGGTCCTGAAGGGCAAAGAGAAATATGATAATATGTAAATGAATTGTGGTTCAATACAAGCTGGCCCTTGGTAGAGTGAAGAATAGCTTACTAGAAATGAAATATAACATATATGGGCTAGAGTAAAATAATAGGCTGAACTGGACAGAAAGTAAGGGTTAGGTTATAATCATTCTCATGATCCATGCTTTACACTAGACTTTATCTTAAAGGCCTTGGGGAGCTATTGATAGTTTTTAAAAAGATCTCTGTGGTGAGGGTTTGAATCATGTAATAGAGTGTTGTTCATAAGATGTTATTTCCAAAGTTATGGCAGTAATCCACAAGGAAATTGTTAATAGCAGAGCACATAGGGCTGTTTCAGTTTTCTATTTATGTGTAATAGAACACCCTAAAATTCATTGCCTTAAAAACCAATTTACTATTTCCATGATTCTTTGAGTTGACAGATTCCTCTGCATGATATAGAATTAACTGGGACTTGAGAATGACTAAAAGGTCTCAAATGGCCTCAGCCACAAGGTTGGTAATTGTAGCAGGCCACATATCTGTGTCTCCCCTGAAGCTTTCAACCAGAAGTCTCAGTTCTTCTCTACATACTTGCCTTCCCATGTCTACCTGGCTGTCTTGACAGCATGGTGGTTGAGTTCACAAAGGAATATTCCAAGAATATGAGCCCTGATGTGCAAGTACATATCAAATCTCCATGTTTATCACATTCACTAATGTTCTGTTTGCCAAATTTATGTGCAGTTTACAGAAGGCCACTAAGCTTTATTACTGGGATGGAGAAAAGAAGAGGGATAGAGCGACAGTTAATTTTATGTATAAATTTGACTGGGTCATGAAACATTATCTGAATGTGTTTGGGAGGGTGCTTCTGAATGAGATTAACATTTGAATGATAGACTGAGTAAAACTCATTGTTTTCCTCAAATGTGGATGAGTTTCATCCAATCCACTGAAGAGCTGAACAGAAGAAAAAAAAAGACTAAATATGGGAGAATTTGCTTTTTTTTGCCTATCTTCAAGCTTGATATTCAGTCTTTTCATGGCTTTGGGCTTGGACTTTAAGAATTTATATCATTGGCTCTTCTGCTTTGAAAGATTTAAGACTTGGACTATACCTTTGGTTCTTCTGGATCTTCAGCTTGTCAAATGAAGATCTGGGGGGTTCTTGACTTCCATAGCTATATGAACCCATTCATTATAATACTATACATATTTTAGTATATAATTGCTAAATCATATAAACATATAGGCCTATAGATCTATATATCTATCTATTGATCATATTTGTTCTGTTTTGCTGGAAAAATCCAGTCTAATACAGATAAAAATGCCACTTCTAGCACTCCCACCACTCCAGTTCATTCTTCAGAATTTGAAGTGCTAACATTTGTCTTCTCCCTCAGATGGGAAAGGGAGCCTGAGAATATATTTCCTAAAAGATTTGCACACCACCTTAAAAATATCATTAAAATGGGAATCCTTTATCCTTTTTGTTCTTCAAAGTATTTGGCTTGAATTTATTTTTGAATAATTTTGTAAAGAAACAAATGTGACTATTTAGCAGTAGTCACATTTTTAAAAGAATAGTCTTGGTTGAAAATACATAGAAATTATTCCACTTTATGCTTGAAATCCCCAGGGCACAATTAGAAGGTAATCTAATATATGAAAGTAAAGTCAGACTGAGAAAGAGAAAATAGGAAATAGTATAGCTACAGAGTAAGCCGTATTACTTCTAGATGTGTTTGAATCTGGTTCTTTTGCTGTAGTGAAAATGATTTTTTGGTCATGGCAACTGGTCCCTGTGATCCTTCACAAATGTGATTCTCCTGCATTGATAAAATGCTTTAAGAATATGTTAGTTTTTGCATGTTATGAGAATGTTTTAAAACTAATCTCCCATGATCTCAAAATGATGCCACAAAGCAATCTGTTCTCTACCTGGCTCCTGGCCTATATGCCCTATATTTTTTCTATTTGAAAAAGGCAGGTAGTAATACTAAATATTTAATAGGTTTGATGTGCTGATAAAATGAGATAGTATTATAAAAATACTTGAAACAATTCCTGGCACTTGTGAGTTTTTAAGATATGTAAACTGATTCTTATATATTCTAGGAATATTCTGCAGAAAGAATGTATTATTCTTTCTCAGAGCCACATACCACTTTATAATAGTTCTTTCACTTCTTCCCCTTGATATTCTTTCCATTTGGGCCCCAGCTTTCCCTTCAATTGGTCTCAGCCAACTACAGTCAGCCATTTAATCAGACTATACTCGAAAGAGGCAACTGCTTAGCTGGAACCTATCAAGCTAATTCTGTATTTTACTTCTGCTGTCTGTATCACTCCATGCCCATCCCGCATCGTGGAACTCTCTGAACCTCTCTGGTTCTGAGTGATGCCCGATTCATGAACTGTACTTTGCTCAAATACATTCTTCAGTATGTCTAAAGTTTACCTTTAAAAAATAGCCAGGGATTTAGCTCAGCGGTTCGTTAGCCTGCCTTGCAAGCGCAAGGACCCAAGGTCAATCCCCGGTACCCCCCCCAAAAAAAATATATATAAGTAAATTATACTCAACCTCCCAAATTTTATTCCAGTTTCTAGGGCTGGGCTTGAAAAAATGCAAAATAAAATAAAATAAAACAAATAGATAAAATACAAAATATATTTTTTAAAAATATATATTTATTTAATAATTAATGTGACTTCATGCTGCACAGAAAAAATAATCCCCAATGTTGTATGACTTATAATCGTGGTAGAACGAGCCACTGTTTGCCACCAGTGAGAGAATTAAGTAAAGCAGATATCACAAGAAACTGACAAATCAGTGTTAACTCCTAATTTCCCATTGAAAGTCCTCAATTTAACTTGTCTAAGACTGTTATTTTTCCCCTTTAGACTGAAAACAGAATTTTTATTTTGATATGGTCTCAGTCCAGGTTGCTATAATGGACTTCTAGAAGCTGGGTAGTTTATACAAACAACAGAAACTTCTCATGAATCTAGAGTGTGGAAGTCTGGGATCAGGGTGCAGTCTGAAGGGCTCTTTTGAGGGCCCTCTCCTGGGTTGCAGACTGCTGTCATCCCATTACATCCTCTCATGGCAGAAAGATGGTTAGAAAGTTCTCTGGCATCTCCATTTTAAGGACATTGGTATCATTCATTGAGAACTTTACCCTCATGACCTGATTTTCAAAGGTTCTGACTCTCAATACCATCATAGTGGAGTTCACATTTCAATATATGGCTTTGATGAGACTACTGAAAATACCTAAATGTATCATTTTCTCATGCTGTGATATGTAATTAAAAGATTCATCAGTCAATGACAAATTACACATTTTCTGGCAGTTACAAAAGAAGGAAAAACTATGAAAAGTGAAGAATAAATCATGCTATCTAAGCCTCTTCCTCCAGATATCAACCTCTCTACTTTTGATAATATAAAAAACGTAATCAGGACACTCATCTCCTAGAATTAAAAGGCACTGCTTGGGCTGACACAGACATGTTGCAAACATGTGGCTGATTTTGTTGAAGACAGGTCCAACTCTCAGTTTTTAAATATGCATGTTACATGATAGGTAGTAAAAAGCTTTCTCTCCTCGGATTCTTTGTAAATCTCTCCTTGCTCACCTTGCATTTTGCATGTGTCCTTGATTCACAAAGATCATGTGAGCTTCTGCCTCTGAGGTATGATTAAATTATGTTTCTTTTCACCGTCTGTTTCTTTTTGGCAAAACTTTTGAAACACAGCTTCTTAAACAAGAAAATAACAAAGATGAAAATCATGGCCATCGATCACTTTTAGATAGAGCTGAACATTTTCCAGCCTCTGAATTGATTTGCTTTCCTCCCTTGAGAAAGTAGCAGAGAGTAGTTAGAACCCATGTTGGGGACTGAATCAATATAAGAGTGAGAAGCATTTTGTGGAGGAAATTGTGTGTACAGAAGCAGGGAACTTGCAGGACTGTTTAATAGGGGTAAGTTGCTTATTCAGCTTTATTAACAACCAGCTAGGTAGGCATAAAATCTCATATTTTCCATGTATTTGTCTTTGCTACCTTGTGTAAAGAATTAAACTGCCATTTGTCATATCCTTTCTACAATTCCAACACCATTAAGGCTTCTCTCAGTGACATACAGAAATGGCCATTGTACATGTAACACTCTAATGCTTGCTGTAATGAACTTCTTTGTTGGATGAGAGGGTAATAATTTGAATGATACTAATAAAATTTTATCTTAATACCATTTCTTTCTTATTTCCACTGAGAACTATATCTCCTTCAGGCATGTATACTCTCTCCTTTTGGATCCTCAAACTTATAATAAAGATTTCATATGTATTGTAAAACACATATAACTGAAATTTGTCATTGCTAACCATTTTAAGCATACAAGTCAGTGACATTAGTTACATTAACAACACAATTTCCAAAACTCTATCATTCAAACAGAAATTTTCCATCTGTTAAGCTTTAACTCCACTACCACATACACACTTAGCCCCTAATAACCTCTAATCTACTTTGTCTTTATAAGTTTGTCTAATATAGAAATTCCATACAAATAGAATTACACAATACTTTGTGACTGATTTATTTGATTTAGCACAATATTTTCAAATCCATCTATTATATTCTTTCTTTCTTTCTTTCTTTCTTTCTTTCTTTCTTTCTCTCTCTCTCTCTCCTTCCTTCCTTCCTTCCTTCCTTCCTTCCTTCCTTTCTTTCTTTCTTTCTTTCTTTCTTTCTTTCTTTCTTTCTTTCTTTCTTTCTTTCCCCCCCCCAGGGCTCGGGATTGAGCTCGTGGCCTTCACACTGAACTTTCCCCAGGCCTTCCTTTATAATTTTTTTTTTGAGGCAAGTTCTCTCTAAGTGGTTAAGTTGCCTAGGTTGGGCTCAAACTTGTGATTCTCCTGCCTCAACTTTCCAGAGAGATGAGATTAAAGGTGTGCATCACCCCATATGCTCAGCTGGATCATTTCTTCCTATAGGGTTATAGGCTGGATAATATTCCACTGTAGGTATGATTGATCTCCATAATTTACAGATTCCATATTTATGAGTTTTCTTTTCTTAATAGAATTTATTTGTAACCCTGAAATCAATATCCAAGAGACTTTTGTGGTCATTTATACATATGTACAGGGTGGAAAAATTTTTTTCAGATAATTTTATGTTTTTAGTACATAATATTTACATTCCTTCCTAGTACCACCACAATAGAAATCAGTATGAAAATTCCCAAAACAAGCTACAAATTCCATGTGACTCTTCTATTCCCTTCTAGGATTCTTCCTAAAAATTGAAGGGATCATATTTCAGCGATAAATATATACCCATGTTTCTAGAAGCACAACTTGTGATAGCTAAATCTTGGTTGTAAAATATTTGAATCACTTGATACTCATGTTTTCAACTGAGAATGAACAAGACAGTGCTTTGTTTTCTTATTTCAGCTCTTATACCATAAACAAGTGCCATTTTTGTGGTTTGGTGACACACTGATGGTTTTTGTTGGTGATCCCACTGTTCAACATGATGCCTAAGCGTAGCACTAAAGTACTATCCAGAGGTCTTAAGTAAAAGGAGGGTAGGATGTGCCTCATAAAGAAAATACATATGTTGCCAGGGATTCAGCTCAGTGGTTCCACCGCCTGCCTTGCAAGCACAATGACCCGAGTTCAATCCCTGGTACAAAACAAAAACAAAAACAAACAAACAAAAAGAAAATACATGTGCTGAAGAACATTTATTCAAGCATGAATTATAGTTATATTGTCTGTGAGTGCTGTATCGATGAATAAATAATATATATTAAATATGTCCTTAAACAGAAACTCATAAAATGAATTTATGCAGAGATTGAAGAAAATGTTGTGCATAGATACATGTGCACAGGAACCTGATCCTGTATTTCCCATATTAACGGAGATTCAGTATTTGCTACTTCCTTGCTTCCTTTGACAATAGAACATAACTACCATGGACAGTGAGAGGTGATTGGACATACTGCTTTTGTTTGTCCGCTCCTCTACTGATGATTGCTTAGGTTGTCTCCAACTCTTGATTACTGTGCCTAAAGCTGCTACCAACATTGGTGTTCAAGATCATTTCAGCTTCACCTCTTTTTCTTCTTGTCACTGCAAAAACTGATTCTTGCTATTGGAACTACCTAAATTAAACTTGAGTTGTGGCAACTGAGATCACCTATTGCTTTAATCTAGGGGTGGACAAATATTTTCTCTGTAAAGGTCCACATAATAAGTATTAGGCTTTCTAGGACAAGAGGAAAAAATCAAGGCCAGAGATATTTACAAAATAAGATTAAAAATGGAATTTTTACTGATAAAATTAAAAATATAGTAATTGAAATGCAACTCTACTTTTTTGGAATCGTATTTAGTACAGTTGAGGTACAAAGTTAATGTTACCAATAACCAAATGAGTTAGTGATAGTAATGGAAAATCCATTCTGACTTCGTGTGCTATGCAAAAACATGTGAGGGTCTGACTTACCCACAAGTTATAGTTTGTCAATTCCTGTAGTTCAATCACATAGCTCTCCTTATTTCTGAGAACTACTGAGAAGGCACAATGTAGCCAACAAAAAAGGATGAATAAAGGTTAACAGCAATACATTGTATGCCTACCACCACTTCAGTTCTCTTTGCAAAGATCCTCAAAACATTCAAAATCAGGTATGTCTGCATAGTTATTTTGTTGTTGTTCTTTCAGTGAGGGCTTTCACACTGTTTAAAATAAAAATTCCCTTGCTCTAGCAATCATTACTGATTCACCTTATCCTAAATAGCCTGTCATTTTTTACATCATTTTCAATATATAATCTGAGCTCTGCATTCATCATCTTTACTGCGCACATGACTTTTCCTGATAGAATATAACCCTAATGAAAGTAGCAATATTCAACTATTTTACTCACTTAATATATCCTAAAGTATCTATGGTAGTTACTAATAGGTCTCCTATATTTGAATTAATGCCCCTCTGTTACAGTTCTGAAAGAAAGAGCTCTTTTGGCAGGGTGGGAGGTACTGGAGATGGAACTCAGGTCCTTGTGCTTGTGAGGCAGGCAGCAGAACCACTGAGATAAATTCCTGGCCTAAGAAAGAACTCTTTGTACACAGACACACCATGAAAAATATGTGAATACAATGCTTCTATTTGAGACTTCAACCCAAGTAAAACACTGATCAGAACAAGAAACACAGTAGTACTTTACATTTTACAAATGAGAAAATTTGAGTACAAGAAGTCTAATATGCCCAAGGTTACACAGATAGTATTATTACTACTATTATCCTATTATTATCCATCATAAACTAATTATTGAATACTGTTTATTTACCAGAAACTGTTCAATAACCTTACTTAATTTTCACAGTAACCCTATGACATTTGGGTAAAGGTAGCATTTGACTGCTGAGCTCATATTTTAACTAGTGTCTTTATTTTGTAAGACTCTGAAGTTAATTCATAGTCTTGAATGTTTTCATTATAAAAACAAAGGGTAAAAATTACAAAGAAAATCATGAAGAAATCAATAACAAAGTGAAGACATAATTTTAAAACACAATTGATTTAAAAATATGAGAGTCTTGAAAAGAGGAAATAAGACATGAATGTTTCATAAGTCTAATCAAGTAAATGGAAGGTAATACAAACAAAATTACAAAGGGGTTATGACTCAAGTGCAGAAAGGCAAAAATTATAATGATGTTATAGGTTGAAACTATCATCACCCCTCTTCATTTGTTGATATTCATATAATCAGAACATGGCTTTATTTGGAGACATGGTCTTTACAGAAACAATTAAGTTAAAGTGAGGTCATTAGAGTGGATTCTAGTCTAAAGTGATCAGTGATTTTATATACAGGGGAAATTTGGACACAAAGATCCACACACAAAATAACTATGTAAAGACAAAAGGAGAAGATATGTCCTTGGCACAAGCCAAGAAGAGGGGGTCAGAACATTTCCTTTGCTCACAGATCTCAGGAGGAACTAATCACGTCAACAACTTGATTCTGTACTTCAGACTCCAGAACTATGAGACAGCAAATTTCTATCAGTTAATCCACTCAATTTGTGGTACAATTCCAAAAAGTACTATGGCTCCTACATTTGAATTTGTTTTCTCAGTATGGATATGAAAAAAATAGTCTATTATCTTGTCATAATTATCATGTGGAATCTGTCTGGAAGATCCATAATCAAAGCCCCTTTTAGACTTTTCTTTTACACTTTTTACTTTGTATTTTGCAACCATTTAGATGTAACCAACAACAGAATCTTTTTCCATGAAATTGCTGATATTTTCCTACTAGGGAGGCCTTTGAAAATCCACAGGTCTTTTGGTTAGCATTTGAAATGAATTTTGACAAGGAAAGAAATATATTTGTAGGCCAAAGAAAATTTGACAGGACAGGCTGCCTCAATGCAAGGCAGAAAGGCTGATTTTAGACTGGAGAACTTGTCTCATTTTGAGTGAAAGTCTTTGGGTCTAGTGAGCCTCTGGGAGCTACTACCATTTTCATCACTGGATTTTGCTATTTTTCTTCTTGAAATCCAGGTCCCACAATTAATGCTTGTTTGTTATGGTTCTGAAAAAAAGAACTGTTTGTACTTCACAGCAATTCACAAAAATGAGAAATATGTGAATTAATACAATGTTTTTATTTGATCATTCAACCCATTTCTATCTGAAATTCAAATTTGTCCCAATTACCTTTAGTGCTTTTTTTTTTCCCTTTTGCAGTACCAGGAATCGAACTCATGACCTTGCACTTGCAAGGACTCCTTCGGTCTTTCAAGTATTGAAGAGAGAGGGGTCACTTGACTGAGACCAACACCATGGTGATCAAGCCGGTGGCAAGTGGTTTAAAACCAGAACAAATTTGATAATACTCTCACTGAAGAGGAGCAAAAACACCTCTTTATTAGCAGGATCAGTTCCCAGGCCAGGTCAAGGTCAAATCTCAGAAATATAGACCTTAAAAGTACTTAAATTATCATAATTATCATCATCATCATCATTATCATCATCATCATCATCATCATCATCATAGTTATAGTTATTTTACTACCAGCAATCAAACTCAGGTCTTTGAGCTTTTGAGGCAGACGTTGGAACCACTGAGCTAAATCCCCAGCCCTACCTAAATTATTAATGTGAGAGATTTCAGAAAGATATTTAGGCATGAGTCATAAAGAAGCACTGAGCAGGATCAGACAGGTATTTTAGGCTGTCTTCTTCTCAGGGTTGTTGTGACCCCCAGATTTTATGAGCAAAGCCAAAAAGGAAGAATTCTGCTGCTTGGAGCAAATAGAAAAAGCCCAGATAGTTAAAATAAACTAGGACTTGAGGTCAGGGAGACCTGAGTCCAAATTCTGACTCATCTGCTCCTAACTGTGTGACCTTAAGATAATTGATTACCCAATATGACGTTCATGTTCTGCATGTGTAGTATGTGAGAATTAATGTATCATGTCTACTTCCACCACAGTGAGGTTTTATTAAATATGGTCAAGTTTGTAAATGTCTCAATATTCCTGATACATAAGAACTTAACAGTTGTTAGGAATGTAAAAGTGCTTCTGAGCATGGAATGACCAGATGATTTAATTCAAAAGGGTTTCTTAAGCTTTCCTTTTCTTGGTCTAAGAAATCATAAATACAATCATGAGAACAATAATTTTCTGAAAAGTTCAGACTCCGTTAAACTCTGGTGTATAAATTGATATCTGGAAGCATAGTTGAAGGTCCTTGTCCGTGGACCAAGTGCTTTGTCCAACATTTTGAACACAGATTTCAAAGAAACAGAGCCTGGGATTATCAAAACTACAAACCATGCAAGGCTTAAAGAGGAGAATATAACTATGCTAGCATCACATTATTATAATATAATACCTGAGATAATTATAATAATTATTGCTTATGGATTTCAAGATTCCAGTCCAAAATTGCTTGGACTCATTGCTTTGGGCCTCTGATAGGATGTCAATGGCAGAAAGCTCACAGCAGAGCAAAAATCTCATGCCAGGAAGCAAAAGAGAGAACAGGGAAGAGACTGGAGTTCCACAACAGACTTCAGGGCACACCCCAAATGACATAAGGACCTCCTACAGGGTCCCTTTTCCTAAAGATTTCTGTACACATCTTAATAGCACCAGCTTGGGGACTAGTCCTTTAATACATGGACTGTTGGGGGCACATACAACATTGCAACTGCAGCAGAATTAGATTTTCCAAAATCTCCATGGACTGCAGCAGTGAACCAAATCTTACAAGCTGAAAATTAGTAGGGCTACTTGTGTGAGGCAGTGAATATGCTCATCAAAATGTCAAAATGACACAAGTAGATATTAGAGAAGTAGTTTAATAGCACTTGGGTAGAAAAGACATGCATTTTAGTCAAAACAAAGTTCAATAGGGGCCAGGGATTTAGCTCAGTGGTTCCAGTGCCCACCTCACAAGCTCAAGGATACAAGCTGAATCACGGGTACAAAAAAAAAATCAACTGGAATGAAAACGTGATATATTTTGAGAAAAGGTAATAAAGTAATACAAGCATGTCATCTAGAGTTAAAAAGATAGCTTTGTTTTCTCCCCTGAAGAAAGCTTGACAAACAAGGGGATGCATGGCCCATAAAGATGATGACTTATGGCCACAACCGCTGCTTTCAAATATCATGAAGAAAAAGAATAAAATCAATTCTGCTTTGTATAACAATAGGGTAGGATGAATATAACTGATGAAAGCCACAGAAGCATATAATTTAATATAATTTAAAACTTTTCATGGTAAAATATAAGCTTTCATTTCCCATAATTCTCACAGCCACAGCTTATCAGCTGACAAAGTATCACTTCATAAATCTTTAAATTTGGTATCTCACTGTCTGCATTAGATTTAGGTTCCACTGAAAGTAATAATAAACCCCAAAGTAACAGCAATTTAAGCCATATAGGACTGTACATTTTTTCACATCAAGTGGGAACCAAACCAAACAAAAAAATGTTTTTTTCACTCCAGAATCATCAGTGTTACTGAGGGATGTGGGCAAAACAATTCTAAATGAAAAAGTACCAAATAACTAACAATGTTTATTAAAATGTTTCTTTTAAAAGGTGGAAACAATTTCATGCTGTTTTTATCACAGTAACTTTGTAGTATAATTTCAAATTGGGAATTGTGATAATCCCTGACATATCTCTGTTGCCTAGAATGAAGAAACAGACTCAAGGATCAATGGAATAGATTAGAAGATGCAGAAACAACACCAGACATACTCAGCTACCTCATCCTTGACAAAAGAGCCGATCATTCTCACTGGAGAAAAGATAGCCTCTTTAATAAATGGTGTTGGAAAAACTGGATTTCAACCTTCCAAAGATTAAAACTAGATCTCTATCTTTCACCATGCACTAAATTAAAATCCAAGTGGATTAAAGATCTCAATATCAAAATAAACGCTAAACTTTCTGGAAAGAAAATTAGGTAGAACTCTCAAAGACGTTGGCACAGGAGAAGAGTTTATGAACAAATTCTCAGCAGCATGAGAACTTGGACAAAGAATCAACCACTGGGATCTCATTGTATTAAAAGGTTTTTGCAGTGCAAGAGAAATCACCAACAGAGCTAAGAGACAACCTACAATGTGGAAAAAAATTTTACCAGCTACTCCTTAGACAAAGGACTGCTATCTAGAATATATAAACTCAAAAAAAAAAAATCAGACCTCGCAAATACAAAGACCTGATTCAAAAAGGGCATCTGAGATGGAGACATTTCTCAAATAAAGAAGTAAAAACAGAAAATAAATATATAAAAACACGTTCAACATACTGGTCATTTGAGAGATGAAGATGCAAACAACACTGAGATTCCACCTTACCCCAGAAAGAATAGCTGCTTTCAAGAAATCAACCAATAACAAATGCTGGTGGGGTTGTGGGGAGAAAGGAACCCTTTTCCATTGTTGGTGGGAGTGCAGACTGGTGCAACCACTGTGGAAATCATTATGGAGATACCTCAACGAACTAGAATTAGAGGTTCCATTTGACCCAGCTATCCCTGTGCTGGGTATCTTTCCAAAAGAATTAAAAGAATCATACCACAGTGATATATGTGCACCCATGTTTATAATGGCACAGTGCATAATAGCTAAATCTTGGAAACAACCTAAATGCCCATCAGCTGGAGACCAGATAAAAAAGATGTAATTTTTCTATAAAATGTAGTACTACTCAGCCATAAAGAATGAGAAACTAGAAATATTTATAACTACATAGACGCACATTGAAGCTATACTCTTAAGTGAAATAAATGGGACACACTTGAGTAAATGCCAAATAGTTTCCCTGGTGTGAAAAAACTAAGGGTGTAAATAAGGTTCATATGGTATAACTGGGAGTATGAAATAGGAAGAAAATGGATAAAGGGGATGTGGGAAGGATAGGGAAAAGCAAATAATGGAAAAGAAAAAAATGTGAAAAAATGAAAAAACAGAAACAAAGTCTTTGTAAATAGGGAAGGGTAAAGGGGGTGAAGGGAGAGCAGGGGTACAGGGGAAATAACACAAATCAAGACATATCATGTAAAGGTACAAGACCCCAATGATAAATGTAACTGTACTGTTTGCTTTAAATGTACCAATAAACTTAGTAGGGAAAAAATAGAATAAAAATTAAAAGAGGAAACAAGACTGGCCAATGAAGTTATCCTTAGGTTATATGAACATTTTATTTATTCAGTTTATTAGGGAAATTTCTGAAAAAAGTGTTTGTCTTCTGAGTGTTCCACTAATAATGTGAATAATCCTGAACTACAGAATCCATATGGCCCCACCCATTCCTACCTGAAGAGCTAAACATGCTAGAATTGAAAGGCATTGTATTCTTCCAGCAGGATGATGAGTTCAGTGTCACAGGTTCCTGAAGAGAGTCAACAAACTGTTAAATTCAAGACTCTTACTAAGCATGAAATCCTCTGTGTCTATAAACCAATATTCAGCAATAAAAATATTTCTAGCTCTTAAATCTGAATTTCTTTAAGAACAAATTTATCTGTTTATTGATGAATCAGATCCATATATTAATCCAAAGCAATTCAGTGTTTTCCATTAGCTTTAATAATGCTCTTATAACATCAAAAAGCTCACCAAAAGGACTGGGATGTAGTTCAATGGTCAAGTGCTTACTTAGCATGTACAAGGCCTGGGTTTGATCCCTGGAAATGGAACAACAAATAAGATCACTAAAGCAAAAATGTATTTTCCTTTTGGAGCTTAAATGAAGAAGGAGGTTTAAATGAATACATTTAAATAAATGCAGTTTGCAATTCAAGGTACTAGAATTCATTATTAATTTGGCAACTAAAAGAGACTAATTAATACAGCTTTGTAAATGTCCATTATGTCAAATTTCAACATATTCACAGCTGTGTAGCTGTAAAATTTAGCCCAATTATTGTAGGTAGCTAAAATAATAAAATTGAGCTATAGTCTGATTTACAGCTAAATTCTGATGATGACAGACTTTGATTTCATAAGGTTTATAAAAACTGGCCCTTTGGGGCAAAATTCAGTTAGCAAAAATAGTACAAACTTAAACAAGACATTTCTGAAAATATGAACAACATAAACTGAAAATGGGGGATATGAGGCTTAACAGCAATTCATGTGGGAAAAGAATTCCCACAAAACTTTTAAACTTTTTACTGAACCTTAATATCCCACAAATACTAAAAATGAAACAAAAGAAATGATGCCATATAAGCAGTTTATATCTCCTTTATATCAAAGAGATTATATGTATTCCACATTGGTTAGACTAGAATGATAAACAGGGTCTCCACAAACCTTCAGAAAATCTGGGAAATTCCCCCGAAGAGCCAGGGTTTTAGAGGCTTCATTTAGGATTAGCACTGCAGCAAAAGAGGATTACATTTAGTATTTTACTGTACTGTTTTGGGTAATAAAAATAAAGTTTTAAGTGTTAACACTAAAAATGTAATAAGGCAGTTGTACCTTCCTCATTTTCAATTTTCTTTTAGTAGCATGGTTATTTTTCTGCCTAAATTTCTGGGGCAGAATGTGCAAGATGAAGAGGGGAAGGTCATCAACTACAAGGATAAATACAGACTTTGGAATTGATTCTGGTGTGATGCCAGATTAGCTATATCTGAGAATAGACACCTCTGGCTAATTGACAGAGAAAGGGATTTAGTTCACTGAATTTGGTTCTTACAACGTTTTTGGAAGGCTGAGGAAGCAGGCTCTTAGACTTGCAGTAAACCTTTCCCCAAGTGTGAGTCAGAGAAGCTACTATCCTGCCATGATCAGGAATGGAGGGGCTGCACAGCATGCTTTCACTGGAGCACAAAGCTCAAATAGTGGTTCAGGGGATCGGGAAGCTGATGCTTCTAGAATCGCTTATCTACTTTCACAGAGCTGATTCCTGTATAAAGGAGTGCTATTGCAGAAACCAAACCAAAAATCATCCCACAGTGTTCATAACAGAACTCGCCAGAAGTGGCATATGAGGCAGCAGCTACAGAGCTTCTATGTCTTCCATCTTAATCTGTAGAATCTAGTGTGTGCCCAGAATGTAATTGCAGCATAATTTTTAGCTCTGTATGCAGATCCTTCTTGGCTTACAGTGTAGCTTTGTTATGCTTTATGAAAGTTGTCAGAATCAAAATGGAGTCATTTGTGTCAACCTCTAACAAAAAATTAAAGCCGAGAAGTCATAAATGAAGGACTCTTATGTACATATGCTGGTAGTAACTATGACAAAAGTCTGCCAGATCTACAACCTCACACAAAAAATACCTCTGCAAAGATGTCAACCAACCATTTCCTGCCCAACTTTGGACAGACACTACCTTTGTTAGAGTCCTGTAGCCAAGGACTATTGTTTCAAAAAATAACTTATGCAATCCTCTTCTTTTTGCCTTAGAAAGATTCCTCATCCCTTACCTTCCTTGAATATGCACATAGATTTCTCTGGCATAAATATTCCCATTGCCATTCTTGTATAAATTCATGGTTGATAGAGAATATTGTTAAGGTTGATAGTCTTGATAAAATCATTGTAAGTTGAAAATATCAAAATTCAGAAATGCATTTGATACATCCAATTTGCACAAGCTCACAGCTTGTTGCCACTTATTCCACTGCCCAGCATAATGACAGGAATGAACCACACATGGATAGGCCAGGAAAAGATCAAAATTCAAAATATGAAGTTCAGGCTGTCTTGTATCATTTTTGCAGTATCATAAAACCTAAAACTTCAGTGAAGCCCTTGTAAAAGTCAGGGATTGTTTGTAATGGAGAGATTTAGGATCAATGTTGTGCTGATCCATAATTTCAAGTACAGGTGAGAAGATTTCAAGGTCAAAGCAGAAGGTGTTATGATTTGATTTATTGTGTGCAAAGATCATTGTTTCTACAGGGGGAAAAGACCACCATGGTGGGGGGCAAGAGAGGATGCTGGAAGCCAAGTGGGCCTGCTCCACAGAAAAGGCCAGTTATAAAATGTTGGTGGGAAGGTGATGTGAAGGTGAAAAAGGGAGAAGATTGGCATATTTTGAAGGTAAAGTTAAAAGCACCTCTTGAGGGAATGGGTATGGGTTGTAAGAGAGAAAAAATGAATCTTACATTTTTTGTCTGAGCAACTAAAAAATATTTATTGAGCTAGAAAAGACAGTGGGAGATCCAATCTAGTCAAGAAAAAAATACTGAAAGAGCTTATTATCACCACACAGATGGCATTTAAAATCGTGAAACCAGATGACTAACATACTTTACATAATTACTAGAAAAGAAGTTTGAGGTCTGAGGAGTTCAGTACTCTAAAGACTGAGTACTGTAACAAAAGAGAGTGAGAAGAGTTGATCAGTAAAAAAGGAGAACTGATACAGAGGAGTCACTCTAGATATCCAGAACAAAAGGTGAGTCAAACAGGAGGAAGTGGTCACTTCACACTACTAGTTAGTAGGTTTCTCATATTGGAGAAACAGTGGATAATAGAGATGATGGGCTTGGGTGAAAAGGTAAAGATAAAATTGTAGCAGGAATAAGTTCAGATTAAGGGAATTTTTTTCCAAGTTTGGAAATAAAGCAGATACGTTTACTTCTGGGCATGGTTCAGTAGAGGGGACAATTTTTATGATTATAACTACATTATACTGAAAATTTTTCATACTGCTTTTTCTGTTTAACATGGCATTTTTTCATATTTTAATTTTTGAAGGCTGTTTTAGTGGCTACATTATGTTCTATGATACATGAGTATAATGGTGTTAGAAGACTTCCTCTGTATTTGTGTTCTTGCTTTGCCAAAATAAATAATGGTAGGAGGAGCATTTTTCTATTTGTCTATAACATCTACTTTTGTATATATATTTTTTGTTTTTTATTTTCAGTCAAAGGTTTAAATATTTTACGTCTCATATACTGACATATTTGCCTTTGAAAAACTACATTCTGCATTTTCAATCTGAGTTTTAAACACATAAAACCTCAGCTTCTTTAGACCCCACTTTTCTCTGCGTTACACTGATGGGTCAGCAGAATACCAGAAATTTGTCACATCAACAGGATTGTTTAGAAGCAGTTGTTAAAATTCCGCTGCTGAGTTGAATTCGTTTTCAACACCCCTCAGTGGAACAGCTAAATTATGCTGAAAGGAAAGCCCTTTAAGTGAGGGATTTTACTTAGATCTTTTTTTACCTCGATCTGCCTGTGAAACTGATTGATGTTTTTCAGTTTCCAGAAAACATTGTTCCAGCTTACTGCCTGGGGTAAAAGGTAGTTTTTTCTAGTTATTTCAAAATAAGAGGGATATGAATAAGTGTTACAAATATGCCAAAAGACAAAACTACCACTGCACATTTAATTTAATTTAAAGATCCAGTAAGTCTTTGCAATTCTAGAATTGAATGGTATCTCATTCCATAAAACAGACTTTAAGAGAAAATAAGTGTTTTGAAGAGATGAGCAGATGTTGGCTTTGTAGACAAAAAGTGCAACTTTTTTATGGAAAATAGAAATCGGAAACAAAAAGAGCAACTTTCCTAATAGGGTTAAAATAGAGGAGACTTCCTGATTACACTGACTCAGCTTGAGGAATCCTCTGGGGATTTTTGGAAATACTGCCCCAGTTCAAAGCTCAGTCTGATTACCTGTTATTTAGCAGAAATGGCTGCACCCTAGATTAGTATAGTGGGCTTGGTGCAGGAGGCTAGTCCAAATCAGAGGATGTCCATTAAGTTTAATATAAAGGTATGATAAAAATTATAATGGATGCTGCTGCCACATTCCACCCAGCAGAAAGGCAAGGGTGGTCAATGGGAGTAGTATTGTGTGACATATTTCAACTTGTTTGGTACAGTCGGTTGGTTCTGAGTTATGGTTAAAAAAAGGTGTGTTTTAAACTGTACCATTAATCATGGATCACAAACAATACATTAACATATTGTTTTTTAATGTCATTGGAGTTGTACCATTGTGCTGCTTCATATTTCAACTTTTTAAGCAGTGTCATCATGGCAGATGAAACATGGGTCTATGGTTATGATTATGGTTATGGTTATGGTGTTGGTCCAGAGATCAGGAGTTCTCTGTGGAAATCACCAAATTTTCCTTTTGTACTTAAAAGCACATCAATCAAGCTACAACTTCAAGATGATGTTGGTTGTTTTTTGACCTTGATGGAATTGTGCAAGCTGAGCTTATATATAGGAACACTTTGTGGATATTGTATATTATAAGAACTTAGAGCTTTTCAGAAATGATGTACATAAAAAATGACCTGAGAAATAGGCAAAAGGTTTCATCTTCCATTATGACAATTCTCCCTGAAACTCATCACCTCTGAGAAAATAACTTTTATCAACTAAAAACACTATGGTGTGTTCTCACCTGCTTGAGTCACTGGATCCAACACTGTGTGACTTCTGGCTCTTTGCCAAAGCCAAAATGACCATGAAGTCCATTAAGTGGACTTCCAGAACTGCTTCAGAAAGAGACAAGAAAAATGGGATAAATGTGTTAGAAGCAAGGGGAAATATTTTGAGAGGGATTCATGGCAATGTGACTTTTGCTATAATAATTACTTTGATTTAAACATTCACCATATTCTTTTATCACAGAGAACTTTTAAATAATTTTCTGCAGTATTGTAAGGGGCAAAGGAAATAAACAAATAAAATAAATTATAAACTAAATCATCTGGAATCTAACATTCTGCAACTGAAAACAGTGCCACTTGATTTAGGATAGAATTAAAGAGAAAGATTTATAATTTATAGCTGCTCTTCTTAATCTACTTGTGAAATATGTATGCTCACTCTAATTTCATATATTTTTGTAGCCATAACTCTTTATGAATTATAAATAATAAAAGCATTTCAAAATAATCACGTTGGTGCTTTAGTAATTTTAATATATTTACAATGGAGATGATTTATAGTTTTTTATAGATTGTTGTTTGTAGATTATAATACAGATGTCTAAAAGATTGCATGTTTCATCTTTAGTAGTGAAAGTATAGCATTTTAGAATCATTTAAGACTCTGTGTAAAATCCCTAAAGAAAATCACTCAACAGTAATGTAAAGATATTTAATAAGTAAAGTTTCTTTCAGTGTAAATCCAGAATAGAAAAAAGCTCCAAAAATTGAAAAAAAATTGTTATTTGGCTGCAAAACCTGATTTGAAAGGACTCATCTGGCCATGAAACTTAACTGAGCCAAGGTTATAATTAGACTTTATTCTTCCTGCTTTATATAAATATTCTTACATTTCTATGCAGAGATATTAATGTATTAAATTATCGATGCTTCCCTGGAACACTATTCAAAACTCCTGAATTACAAAGCACCTGATTCCCAGAGTTTCAGAAGAGAAATTAGAAACTCTGAGATACTGCTCCTTTACATTTCCTTTTCTGAAAATAATTGGTCAAATGATCAGAGTTCCATGATAAAAGTTCTTAAATAAAGTCAAACATTATATTAGAATGAATAAGCACTATATTCCTCTTTTTTCAATTCAGTTGAAATTCATTATATCCAATTAAAAGAGAAAAAAGTTAAAGATTAAGAAACAGATGTGACTAAATTATATGTATTTCCATATCTAGATCCTTTTGAATGCATTCTATGCATTAATGACATTCTATCAACACTGATAAAAAGAAAGTGTACTTCTATTGTCAGTGTGTTCCTGGTTAAAACTGAACACAGGAAAAGGTAGAGAGACCCACCTTTCAAATTCCCAGACAGTAATTTCTTCGTTAGTACATTCTTGAAATATTTAATTTAAGCACAAAGGTAGAAAAATAAACTAATCTCAATTCTTTTGGGGTATTTTATGTTTTTTTAAATATAATTTACTTCAAAGAGACAATGCAAGAAAAAAGCTTGATTTGTCTCAAATAGATACAAAGATTCCACAATGAATATATAGCCTATTTGTCATTAATTTACATAAGGTATAGAGGTGACTAGAGAGCTTCCCAGAAACAGATGAATCAAGAACAGGACTAGAACATTTAGCCTTAAGCAGATCTTTCAATTTCAACTGAAATAGCCTGGGTGTAGGGTAATTACAATCTTGTTCTACTGCATCATTCTACAGAGGACCCTTGAGTTACAACCAGCCTGACATATGAGCAACTTGGGTTATGACCAGAATTTTAGTTTTAACTTGTGACCAAAGTCTTAAGTTTGGACCCAAATGCTGGCTGTTTGTGCTTCCAGTTGGTCTCAGATACAGGTTTAACCCTTAAAGAGTTGTGGAAGGTACATTATAACATCCTTTCCTGTGTGGGATTAATTGAGAAATCCTGGGCCATTATCGCTCTAAGAATGCTGAGATCTGCCTGTATTCAAGTGAAAGACTTTGAAGGCTATGTAGAGGAGTATGAGTTTTCAACTGACCGATCTGAGTTACAACCAGCCCTCAGGAATGTATTTTATAGGGGGGGTTAATTATGTATTTATTTGGTTAGGTAAAAGAGATTTTAAAATGTTCAAGTTCTGCAATGAAAACTAGAACACCTCATACAGAGAGACTATTGAGAGCCCAGATGCCTCAAGAATAAAGTTTGAAGCCCTATTTTAGGAAACCAACTCAGACAAGATGAAGTACTAGCCAGAGACCGAGAGAACCTGGAAGATCTGGTACAGAAAAGAAGTTATAAAAACTAGTGGTTGCCAACCAGATACTAAAATGATAATGACATATTATTTGTGCCAGTATTTTCTTATTGTATCTTGCAATGATAATAACTTCCAACTATTTTCCCCTAGTACACAAAATTTGTCATGATGACGACATTTATAGATTCATTCCAGATATTTCAGAATACTGTACCAATATATGATTTATAAGCAAACTTGATTTTATAAAAACAGAATTGGGGGCCGGGGATTTAGCTCAGTGGTTCTGCTGCCTGCCTCACAAACTCAAGGTCCCAAGTTAGATCCCCAGGACTAAAAAAAAAAGAACTTGGCCCAGAATTCTTGAATATGGAGACCTATACAAAAGGAGAGAGTTTTGAATTTACTTGGGGGGGTAGAGTTAATTTTTTTTTAATTCAAAGGCATTAAGATGGAGTTTTTAAATTTGAAAGTTGTAGAACATATGAAAACAGCATACAGGTATTCCACATGTGGAAATTGCCGTCCTGGTACCTATCATTTTAGCCCCCTCTGCCCAATGCAGAAGTCCAAACTCAAAACTTCAGTGTCACTTGCCAGTAGAAGGTGAACATTGGCACCTCTGCTGGAATCTTCTGGGGAGTGAGCTCTGCTAGGTTCCCATTTTGTTGAGTAGAGAGCTGCTGGCTTTGGGTAGGATACCTTGAGGGTGCTTCTGGAGTATCTAGTGTAGGACAATGTCCACCCAGTCCTGTCAGCTTCTATAGGTTTAATAAATATTTTTGCTTGGTATTCATAGTAATAGCATTAGCAGCCACATATAAGAGTTCCCTGGCTTTGTGTGTGATGACTTGTTGATTAGATGACCACCCAAGATATTGTAAAGTACTTGGATGCACAAATATTACTTTTCTGTTATCCTAGATTTTGTTCCATAGGGGAACCATCCTTTCTCTATCCCATATGATCCTGCAGGGCTCTCTATAAAGGTCTCTTAGACAGTATGTGTTGCTATAACAGAGTACTACAAACTGGATAATGTACAAAGAACAGATAATTTATTACTCACAGTTCTGAAAGCTGGAAACTGTTCAAGCTCAAGGCACCAACAGTTCCAGTTGTCTCCTGAGGGCTGCACTCTCCAGAGGGGAGAAATGTCCTTACATGGCAAAGGAGCAAAACAAATGAAAATAATCATCAACCCCCACAGGAAGCCTTTTTGATAAGAGCCTTAATCCCATTCCGGTAAAAGGAACACTCATGAGCTAATCACTCTCGAAAGGCCTCATCTCTTAATACCATTGCAGTAGGAGGCTAGGGAATGGCAATGGCTTGAACAGTTGAGTTTAACTTACCAATTAAGGAGACTTATTAACCATGGGCACAGAACAGTAGCACCTGAGCCCAACATGGGAGCAAGATGTGCCCTGCACATGGTATCAATCTTCTGATACAAGAATATCTTGAACCAGGCCCTTGATATCAATCTTTTAGCATGAGATCAAGTGGGACCACCCGTGTCAACTAGCAAAGACAGAAAAGGATAAAAGGATGGCAGCATTTGACTAATACACTCTCTTGTTCTTGCAGTGATCTGTTCTGCTTGCAATATGTATCATCCCTTTTTCCTTCAAAGCATGCTTTTCTCCCTGAGCACATCTTTTGTGCTTCTTCTCCTTTTTCTTTTCTTTTTCTTAATTTCTGCCCTAAAATAAATAGTAATCTTTTACATACACTAATTTTCCCAACCAATTCATTGGTCAGGACAAATTAAGAGCCTAAAAAGCACTGCTAGTCCCCACTCCATCCATTAGTACCACTGCACTGGTGACATCTGAATTTTGGAAGGGACACTTTCAACCCATAGCATCCCACTTCCTCCACCACCCTGCATTCACTTTCTTCTTGCATTTTTATCTCAAAAGTTCTCAAAGTCTTCACTCCTTCTAGCTTCAAGTATACATGCCCCAAATCCAATGCTCCATCTAGATCAGGTGTGAATGAAGCTCAAGGCATGATTCATACTGAAACAAATTTCCCTGCAGCTGTGAGCCTCAAACAGATTTTGTGTTTCCAAAATCCCATGATGGCACAGACAGAGTAAACATTTCTATTCTCAAGGAGAGTGGGAAAGAATAAATAATAGGTCCCAAGTAAGTCCACAACCAAACAGGGTGGGCAATATTAAATCTAAAGTCTTGAGAATAACTGTCATTGGCTTGGCACCACCTTCTAGACACACTGGGGTAAAGGCTGAGCCTCAAGGTGCTGGTAAGCCTTGGCACCACTGCTTTGCTGGTCACAGCCCCCACACACAGCAGTTCTCATGGCTTGTAGTTAGGTAACCATGGCTCCCTCAGGCTGGCATTACACACTATTTGGTCTACAGTTTTGGGGGCTAATGGGCAGCCTTTTCCTCATAATTGCCCTAAATGTTCTCATAGTGGAGACTCTAGTGGTCCCACTCCAGCATCAAATCTCTGGGCCCCAGGGCTATCCAGAGCATCATTTGAAATCTGGCCAGAGGAAGCCATCCCTCTAGAGCTCTTGTACTTTTTGTGCCCACAGAGTCAGCACAACCCAGATACAGTACTGGCACAGGTTCACACTTAAGGCTTCTGGAGCAACAGCCATGCTGCATTTATGCCACACCTGGGGTGACCAAGGACTGCTGTAGGGAGCACAAGGAATAGGGACCTAAGATCGCCCTGAGCAGTAAACCTAAATCCTATGGATGTCCTGGACCCCTCCTTTAAACAGTTCTGCTCTTCAGGCCCCAGCAGTCTAGGTGTATGAAAAAAAAGCTCAAAGATACCCAAATTGCCCCTGGGGTCCTTCTCTCATTGTCTTCAAGAATATCATCTGGCTTCTTCCTGCCCATACTCATCTCCTTATCAAACTGTCTACTGGCTATGCCTTTGCTTTTCTCTCCTGTATTTTACATTGCCAGGAAGACAGCTTTCCAAACTTTATTTTCTGCTTTCTAATTATAAATTCTACCTTAAATCACTTCTCTCTTCCTGCATTTTACTGTTAACAATCAAGAAATACCACAGAACATCCTCAATAATTTGCTGCTTAGTTCATCATTAGTTCATCACTCTGAAGACAGCCCTTCTTAAAGTCCTAGACATGGACATAATTCTGCCAAGTGCTCTGCCACTTTGTAGTAAAATGACCTTTCTCCAGTTTCTAATACCTTGTATCTTATTTCCTTTAGAGACCTCATTAGAATAGTCTTCACTGACCATATTTATATCAACATTCTGCTCACAGCTCCTAGACAATTTCTAAGAAGATTAGGGCTCTTTACAGCTCTCTTTACTTCTGAATCATTGCCAGATAACCCTGAATGCAGCATTCAAGGAAACTGAAACTTTTTCTAATCACTTCAAAATGATTCCAGCTATTATCTATTTCCAAAGTTCCTTTAACACTGTTATAGCAATAGTTCACTACTCTAGTACCAATTTCTTTCAGTCTGTATGTCTCTATAGCAAAACCCTACAAATAGGTTGTAAAGAAGAGAAATTTATCTTTCACTGCTCTGGAGTCTGGGAGTCCAAGATGAAGGTACTAACAGGTGTGGCTGTCTGGGAGGAAAGTTTCATTCTCTCAGAATAGCAATACCATGTCCTCATCCTGAGAAAGAATGAGTGAGTGAATTAATGCTACAGGAAGCCCTTAAAAACATATATATATAT
>NW_022900950.1:35273323-35274862 GCF_012274545.1 Fukomys damarensis | reverse complement strand
ATGCCTAAATCCCACCTATTAGGGCATGCCGTCATAGCATTAGCACCTCTTAAAGGATTTATCCTTTAGTACCATCAGTTTCACAACCCTTGAATTTTGGAGCCAATCTATTCAGACCATAGCATTCTCCAGACTGATTTCTGTTCAGAACTGAGAAAGCCTGATAGAATAATCTATTGCTATCAAGGTCTTGAAACCATCTCCCTGCAGAGTCAGAGAGTTTGGGCTGCTGATTTTGATGAAGTGAAACAGAGATGATCCGAGATGAGAAATGAAGAGAAAAGGAAAAAAAGAAAGACATGATAGCATTTTGTGAATATCTTGATCAAGCTGTGTCTAAAGTTGCCAAATGGACTTCCCAATAAAATCTGTTTTTGATTAAAATTATTTTGGATTGCATTTCCATGTCTTGCAACATGAAAAATTCTACATGACAAAGAAAATATTATGGTCTTTTAAAATCCTGAGTGGATGAGATTTTCAGAATATTTTTTACTATTCTTTGGGACCAAATCTTATCCATGTCATGCCCTTGAGTATACTTCACTTTTCAAACAGAAATTCTGAATGTAGTTTTAAAATGTGTGTGTTTGTGTTTGTGTGTGTGTGTGAGTGTGTGTGTGAGAGAGAGAGAGAGAGAGAGAGAGAGAGAGAGAGAGAGAGAGAGAGAGAGAGAGAGAGAGAAGGAAAATGTAAAAAGGACTACTTCTGTGGCTCAAAAATAGTAGATGGAGGTGTAACATATTGCACGTTACAACATAAATAGCCCTCTCGGAGATTCCCCAAGGTCTCCTCCACTTTGTCACCAGGCATTTCCCACCTCATCAACCAAACAGAAATCAGTTACTCCTCCTCCCCTGTGCACAAATCCAAATATCTATCTATAGCACTTCTAGTGAGGTTCTTTAACTTATAAATTAATGAAACACTACATGATACCTGACTAATAATTTTTGTGTTCTCATGTGCCAGTTAAATTTTTAGTTAAGAATAAAAATTAAATCTTGAAAAATTATGAAGAAATTACTTATTTAAAAATAAAATTTGAACCTGGACATGGTGATTTACTCCTGTAATCCAGGCACTCTGGGAGCCTGAATGAGGTAAGAGGACTGCAAGTTTGAGCTCATCTGGGAAACTTTGTGACTTAGTAAGACCCTGTCTCAAAATTTTAAAAGGGTTGGGGTTAAAGCTCGTGCAAAGGCCCTAGGTTCAATCTTTAATACTCCAACAATAGTAGTAGTAATAATGATGCTGATAACAATAATAATTTTATAATCATATTTGGATTTCTCTTATGCCAGTCTCTTTCTCAGCTCCTTACCATTCTTTTTTTTTTTCCAGCTTTGAGTTTATTGGTACATTTTAGGGATACAGTACAGTTACATTCATTGTTGGGATCTTGTACCTCTACATGACAAGTCTTGATTCTCATTTTTTCCCCTTACCTCTGCCCTCCCTTCACCCCCTCCTCCCCTCCCCACTTACAAACACTTTATTTTCATCTTTTCACTCTCTCACATTTTTTTCTTTTCCCTT
>NW_022900950.1:35267250-35267597 GCF_012274545.1 Fukomys damarensis | reverse complement strand
TTACTATCTTAAAAAAGCTATTAGCTTCAGGGGGGATGGAGAGAGTGCAGGAATAAGGACAAGAATATATCCCCTTAACAACAATAAGTGCTTGCCTTCCCTTAAAGGTACAGAGCCATGAGTGAGGTAAAATGAGTGGAGAAAAGAACATAAAGAGAAACCCCTCCTAAAAACAAAAAATAAAAATAAATAAAAGAAG
Organism: Fukomys damarensis; assembly: GCF_012274545.1. NCBI lineage: Eukaryota > Metazoa > Chordata > Mammalia > Rodentia > Bathyergidae > Fukomys > Fukomys damarensis. Next base: position 35,267,398 of record NW_022900950.1, on the reverse strand, counting down.
AAAGTCTGAGTTAGGGCAGGAGCCGGAATAAAAAGGGAGATGAGGGACAATATGGCGGAGCAAGAGACTGAGTTGGAGAGAGAGGACAGAAAAAAGAAAGAAATTTTAGGGTGGATTGAAGAAAAGAAAAGAGAGAGAGAGAGAGAGA
>NW_022900950.1:35195592-35267195 GCF_012274545.1 Fukomys damarensis | reverse complement strand
CAGCTAGCCAATGGCAGTTCCCCACGACTGAGGCTGAACACAGTCTACAAGGCCTAACTTGAGTTTCCCTACCCTCAGGGTTGAACTCCACTCAGTACTATTACAGGTTTCCCTGCCTTTTCTTTAAAGATGTTCAAAGTTGGGAGCTCAGAAAACTACCCTTCATGAGAACCTATGCCTCTGCAGAGTTGGTCTAAGGACTGGCCCAATCAGGAGGTTTGAGAATGGGGGTGGTGTCATGGGGGTGTTTCAAGGGCGCCCGAGTGGCTACCTTCCTTACTGGGTCTGTTGTTGCGCAGTCCGGGAGGTCACGCACCCGCTGGGTGATCTCAGGCAGGCAGGCACCCGAAGAGACCCCCTCTGGGGTCTTTGAGTCCTTGCTGGGTCTGCTGTCACCCAGTCCGGGAGGTTGTGCACCCGCCGGGTGATCTCAGGCAGGCAGGCAGCTGAAGAGTCCTTACCATTCTTGATTCACTGCAAACAGTACTCTTAAAGGGTAGCCTAGGGCTGGGAATGTAGCTCAGTAACAGACTGCTTGCTTACCAAGCCTGTGGCCTCTAGCATTACTGTCAGAATAAATAAATGAATAAGATGGTAACCTAACTTTATTTAATATTTACAATATCCAGCTTTCACATTTGTGAGTTTGGAGCCAGGAAAAAAATTATCTGACTCTAAATGTATTTTCTTTCTATTATCTTCAGCTCCCTTTAAAATATTTGTTACTTTATGGCTGAGTAGTATTCCATTACTGATGTCATAATAACATACTGAAAAAATCTAATGTAAAGACATGAAGAAAAAATATGAATTGGAGACCTATAGGCCCTGGCAAATGACAAGCCCTGAGAGCCCATTCTATGCACCTCTTCCCAACTCTGGGCTCAATGACATCATGTTAACTTGAAATCACACCTAGTAAGTATTTACACTGCAAAGGTTGGCAGATGCTATGAGTCATCATTTTCATTTGGAAAGCCAGTTGTTAAAAGTTTAATGGTAAAAGTTTGATACCTGCAAACAATGAGCATGGTAGCTCATATTTGTTTTATAAGTAATATATCATAATATACATAACACATATAATGTTATTATATACATTCTTATATTTGCTTCAAAAGAATTCATTTACACTCAGCCATATAATTTATAATTATAAAATTAAATATTTAAATAGAATTCGAATTAAGGGAACTAAGACAATTTAAAAAATAAGTAAGAAAGCATTCATGTTCAAGCTAAATTTTGACAAGAAATAAAAACTTCTCAAGATGTATTTTAAGACATAGATATGTCTCCTCAACTGGAAGAGGGGTGTCAGAGGTGAGGATGCCAGAGATTTTATGAAATATTATTGTATTTCACTCCTCTCTGGGGACTGGGTAGTAGGAAGGGAGGGCTAAACTATGACAGCTGTTAAGTTTCAGCATTGTAGTTCCTTGTCAGCACATATGGAATTTCTATTTGGAAAATGTCATTATTCTCTCCAAAACCTCCCAGATCAGTGTACCAGACAAAGTGGAGGCAAGTTCCTGAGAAAATGGCTCACTATAATAGACATGATAGTGATATGAAGGCTGTATTTCAGAAAAGATGTTAGAAAGTTATTGAGTGGAAATGAACAAGCAAGGTGTCAAAGATGTCTCACCACAGACAAGAGCCAACACAAGAGGCTTCCTTGGCACTTCAATTTATCAGAGAATCCAAAACATCAAGATTGTGTAGAAAGCCAATTAAAATCAAAATTTAGAGTTCAATTAAGTTATACAACTCAAATTTCCTTTATTGTATAAATGTAAAATTTCTTATTTCTTTGGCATTATAACAAAATACAGAAAGAAGAACATAAAATGAATATTAAATAGGATCCCCAAAACATTGGGGTCTATACTGGGTAACAACTTTGTGTGAAATTTGATGTACTAACATTTATTAGAAGAAAAAACATATATGGGCAAATAGATGCTATTTCAGGGAAGTAAATTATGAAATTCAAAAAAGTGAGTGTTGTGTCTTCTGTAAGTAACCAGAAATAAAGAAAAATCACTTCTGAGATGTGTGTAATATTTTAAGGGCAAAATGGGATATACTCCAGTCCTTAATACTGTGGTTGAATAAATAAAAATCAATAAAGATGTAAATACTTTCTAATAGGAAAAGAAATAAGAGGATTGAAAAATTACTAATCCATTATCTCTCTTACAAGTTTTTCTCTGAAAATGAATTAGGAGAATTTAATCTAGCACTGTGAGTTCACAGAGCACATGGTGTCTTAGTCACTTGCTCATTACTGAGATTCACTACCTGTTACCCAACACTTAAAAGAGGCAGGATTTATCTGGGCTAACAGTTACAGTCCAGAGTCAGCTGACACCAAGCCGGAATAGCAAGGCAGAGGGGAATAGCAGAGAGAAAGATGCTCACAAGCTTCCATGAATGGAACCAGAGGAAAGCGTACAACTTGGGAACAGAGATACCTAGGCTCTCATGCATCCTCTTTACTGATTTTCCATAGCTCATTTATTTTGCTTACTTGGAAAACTAGGCAGGTCGATTATTGAAGCCTAATGATCCCTTCCTGTTCTTACATTCCTAGCTATTTCCTGAAACCATAGGGTCATTGGCAATGTCACTTCCCAGCCCACTTGCAGTTTTGTCCTCTTTGGCATTGCTCACATTAGCATATAGGCTCTTCAAACATCCAGTTCATATCATAGATTGTTTCATGCTATGCCATTTTTTATTAATAATTTTTTTAAAAATTAATGAAAATGCCATAGTGCCTTAAGGTTGGCATTCACATGGTACCCAAATTTGACATCTTTAGACTCTCCAGGAGAGCTTGAAACATACAGATATTTTACACCCAGGGATTGGTCTCATGTGTACTCTGGGTGTGGAGAACTTTCACAGCACCCTGGGTGATTCTACTCCATAGCTAGTGCTGAGGATAATTCATTAAAAGTATTTTCAGGCCCTTTTTACAGTACTTATTTTATAAATCATAGCCTGCTGTTGAGACTAAATGGAGTTTCTTAGTTTGCTTATATAATTCTGAAGGCGACCCAACAACAAGTCAGCTATAGAGCCCCTCTAATCCAATTACCTTCCCCAAACCCCACAAGACTTTGAGGGAACAGCCCAAAAAGCTCTTTGAGAGAGTACTCTTTTAAGCCTGACCTCCCTCCCAACACTATCTGCTAAAAGCCAAAAGTGTTATGTATAATACCCAGTAGGTACGCAACATTGAGAATGAGGCTGCTCACTCTTTTCCAAGCTGGTCCTTGACTACCTCATTTGAATCACCAGAAAACTTTTTACTAATGTTAATTATTCATTATTGTCTTAATTTGTTTTATCTTGCTGTAAAAAAATATCAGAGCCTCAAAAATTTATAAAGAAAAAAGATTATTTAATTCACAGATTTGGAGGCTTAAAGTCCCAGATCAGGACCCCATCAGTTTTGTCTCTGGTGAGGGCCTTCTAGCAGATGATATCACATGGAGAGAGAATGTGCAAAAGAGTTCACATGAGAAAGACAGCAAGAGGATAATGAAGGGCTGGGCTCATTCTTTATTAAAAACCTATTTTTCTAAGAACTAATCTAGTCCTGAAAGAATTAGAGAAATCCCCTCTCAGAGTAGTGCCCTATGGTCTAATCATCTTTCCACTTGGCCCCACCTATGAAAGATCCACCATCTCCCAATACCATAGCATTAGGGACCAAGCTCCCAAAATATGAATCTTTGGGGCACATGCTGAACCACATAGAAGGAAGCACAGAAATCTGTATTGAATACTTTAAATATCGGATAAAGCCTAAAAATTTAATAATTAAAAACCCAAAGGAAAAGATACCATACATAAATTGATAGTAACATCTAAAGTTAAGTATTTTAATAAATTCTAAGAAATCAATATTTAAAACCAGAGAAAAAAGCTTCACAAGCCAGCAATAATGGCTACCACAATTTAGAACATGCTGTCATTCAGGAAAGATTACCCAGAAATAAAAATGAAACTAGAAATCTCAGAGTGGATTAGTTCAAAATGAAAAGCATCTGGAATGAAACTGCATAAGCCTGGTCACACATGTTCAAAAGAAATGATTTCAAAATATAATTGTTCTAATGCTACACTAACACACAAGGATTTCACAACAAAAGCACCTTTGACCACATGGCCAAATGAAAAGAAGAACTTTTGGAAGATTATTCTCTGTTTACAAATAGATTCTTCTCTTTTAAAGAAAAAAAAATTTTACTATAATGTGCCACGAATCACATGATTAAATCAAATGCTTTAGACTCTGTAATAAAACCAGTGTGAGCAGAATCCTGGAAGAGTCAGAAAGAATACTGAATTCCACCAAGGTCTTCATAATGCTGATTGAATGTATATTGTAGAAAGGTTATTATTGAAGGTATTAAATCATTTTCTGTTCAGGAAGAGATTTAAGAAGTCCAGGGTAGATAGGATATCTCCCACTGTGTGTCTAGGAAAGCCACAAATAAATGGAAGTACCTGTTGTTGAATGAAAACCTGTTTTCAAAACTTATGGCTTAAAACAGTAATCGTTTGAATCTTGAGCAACTATGGATGAGAAATTCTTTTGCTCCATGTGCTATCCATGGGGTTATTTTTTGGTACTTAGTTGAATTCTTTGTTAGCTTTATTTATTTATTTTTTACTTCTCTTGGGTATCGAGAATCTACCATTATTCTACAGTACACACCGTTGTACTACATCTTCTAGAGATCAAAAGGTCCAAAAATGGCAGAACAGTGAGTGCCAGTGACTGAGTTTTTCTGGGACAAAGTGTCCAAAGTTGGAAAACAATAGCTTGGAGAGGAACACAAGAATGGAGGTTACCCAGGAACCACGAGGGAACTAAAAGAATAGAAGATAGGATTAAGTGATACAGAGGACATAGATCATACTCTGGAGATGAGATCATGCAGTGCCACTGACAGTGATTGGCTACCCACCAGCTGTGAGGCAAAGTGAACCTAACAACTTTTTGCTCTTGGAAAACTGAAGAAATGCACCAGGGTTGAAAGAACCATTCATAGTTGGAACCAGCAAGGAAAACACAGGGACACTGCTTCCAGAGAGGGCTTTCACAATCAGCTGGTGAGTTACCTTGGTACAAGTGCCCACAGCTACAACAGCAGAGCAAGGGCTGGTGGAGACAACATTGTAGGAAAGAGCTAAGTGTTTGAACCTGGGTTCCAGAACAGCCCATTGGCTGCTTCACATTGCAACATTCTCAGAGGTGATGAGGAAAAGACAGTCACAGGACACTGCCAGCAATTAGACAGCAGACTGTGAGGAGTCCCAGTGAGAGGAGGGGGCTGGTGGACACAGGCCAGGCTCCTGCAGTGAGAGACCAAGTCACAAAAGATTGGAAGCTCACATTGGCATTGTGTCCTCACTTTAAGCAAATGTCTATCTCCAGCACCATTCTGGGGGCAGACAACCACCTTAGACTTCCAGCATAAACAGACACATTCTGGCCTGAACTCTGCTCCATAACTCTAGGCTGAGGAAAAGATCCATGTAAGAAGCCAACCCAGGCACCAGCAGCATAACTGTGCAGTCCCCAGCCAGAGTCCTGCCCAAGGACCACCAGTAAGTGCACACAGACCCCAGCCAGAAGCCTGCCTGGACAGCAGCAGCACAGGTGCACAGACACTAGCCAAGGCCCCACCCAGACACCAGCAGCTGGGGCCCACAGGCCCCAGCCAACCTGGAAAGCACCTGCACAGGTACAAAGACTGCAGCCAGAGGGTTGTACAGAGACCATCAGTAAGGGCATATAGACCCAACCAGGAACCGGTCTGGACAGCAGCAGCTTGGCAGCCCAGACCCCAGCCAGAAGCCTACCTGGACACCAGCAGCACAGGTGTACAGGCCCAATCCAGGGCCCCACCAAGGAACCAGCAGCTTGCGTTTGCAGGCCCAAGCCAATGGCCTGCCTAGAAAACAGCCAGAGGCCTGCCCAGATACCAACAGTAAGTGCAAGCAGACAGCAGCCCAGCATGGGGATCCAGAAGGCTATCATTCTGAAGCCAGGTACTGGCACAGTGGTGAGCAGGAAAGAGAAGGCCTCTCTGAGGCTTGTTGAGAATTGAAGCCTACTGGGAGAGTAAAGTGTCCCCTCAATAAAGGCACAGCAGATTACATTGGTGGAAATGAGAAGACACATAAACAAATCTCAAAACCAGACTTCCAGAACACCAAAGGCACCTCCAAGGGGCAATGAGATGGAACAGCCTGAAAATAAAACACCTGGACTCGCTGAACTGGCAACAAAAGAGGATATGGAAAAATAAAATCAGAAATAATTTCTCAGATAACAGCAGAGATTGAGTCTATAGTGATAATCCAAAGACATGAATAGTAACTCTAGAGCAGACACAGATTAAAAAATAATAATAAAGGAGGTGAGTAACATGATGGAATCCCAGCATAGGAAACCAGTGGAATCCATAATACAGATTTAGACAGATGTCCAAGAGATTAAAAACTCCAGTGAAAGTTTGTGCAGCAGAATGAGCCAATGTGAGGACAGAATATCAGATATAGAAGACAGGATTAAGATTACAGACCAGGAAAAGAAAGATTTCTAAAAATAGCAAAGGACCAGGAGAAATCAATTGAGCATCAGCTAGATGATGCAAAAAGAAATAAAATAAGATTGGTCAGAGTCAAGGAAGAAATAGGAGATAGCATAAATGACATTTAAAAAACTGTTCACAAAAGTAATGGCAGAAAACTTCCCAAGCATAGGTAAAGAACTTGACATACAGATAAGTGAGGCATATAGGACTCCAACTAGCCAAGATTAAAAAATAAATTACAGCTAGGCATACAGTAGTTAAAATTCAAGAAAGCCAACACAAAAACAAAATTCTACAAGCAGTTAGAGAAATGAAACAAATCGCATACAAAGAAAAGTCCATTAGGATCACAGCAGACTTCTCAACACAAACCCTGAAGGCAACAAGAGCTTGGAGTGAGATATGTCAAACCCTAAAGACAAAAATTTCTAACACAGAGTGTTGTACCCTGAAAAACTTTATGGAGAGATAAGATAGTTGCATGACAAGAACACCTCAGAAACTTCATAAATTCAAACCAGTACTCCAAACAATATCCTAGGAAAGACAGTGAGGGCCACAATGCCACAAAGCCCATCACGATGAATCCATAGTGCACCCAACCATATAAAAAAAATATTAATGGACATGAAAAGTCAAATAAGCATCAATACAATATTAGTGGGAGACCTCAATACCTTATTATCACAAATAGATCAACTAGACAAACAATAAACAATGAAATACTAGCTCTCAAACAAACTCTTGAACAAATGGACTAAACAGAAGTTTACAGTGTTCCAACCCAGAACATCAGAATACACATTCTTTATAGCTGCACATGGGTCATTCTCCAAAATAAACCATACAGTTGTTTATAGAACATTTTTAAGTAAGTGCAAAAGAATTGAAGTTATTCCCTGTATTTTATGAGACTATAGTACAATTAAACTGGAGATCAATAGCCTAAGTAACTGCAAGAACTTCACAGACACATGGAAATTAAATAACAGCCAACTGAACAACCATTGCTTCACAGAGGAAATTAATGAAGAAATTGAACAGTTTCTACAATTAAATGATAATGCCAATACAATATACAGGAAACTATGGGACACAACAAAAGCAGTAAGTTCCCATTAGGAAAATGGAGCAAGCTCAAATAAACAACCTAATGCTTAACTTTAAGCTTCTACAAAAAGAAGAGCAAGACAAACTAGAAGCTCGTGCAAGTGAAGAAATTATAAAGATCAGAGCAGAAATTAATAAAATAGAAGCTAAGAGAACAATACAAAAAAATCAATGAATCAGAGTTGGTTTTTGAAAGAATAAATAAAATCAATAGACCCTTAGACAAACTTATCAAAAAGGAAAGAAAAGGCAGAAATTCATGCAATCAGGAATGAAAAAGATGAAGTCAAAACAGATCCACCAGAAATCCAGAGAATCATCCATATCTACTTCAAAAACCTATACTGTAATATAATGAAAAATTACTAGACACATATGAACGTCCAAAGTTGAGCGAAGAAGATATAAAAAGTTTAAATACCCCAATTATATCCAGTGACATTGAAAATGTAATTGAAACATTACCAGCAAAGAAAAGCCCCGGCCCTGATGGCTTCACTGCTGAATTCTACTATTGCCATTACTCTTTAAACTCTTTTGAAAGGGAAACAATACTTCCAAATTCATCTCTGGAAGCAAGTGTTACTTTGATTCCAAAACCAGGGAAAGACCCAACCAGAAAAGAGAACTACAGGTCCATCTCCCTAATGAACATAGATGCAAAAATTCTCAATGAGATACTGGCAAACAGAATACAGAAGATCATTAAGAAGATCATCACCTGACCAAGTCGGATTTATTTGAGGGATGCAAGAATGGTTCAGCATACTTATATCAATAAATGTAATACACTATATTAACAGAATTAAGGACAAAACCACTATGATCATTTCAATAGATGCAGAAAAAGTATTTGACAAAATTCAACACACATTCATGATAAAAACACCAAAGAAAATTGGAATAATGGTTTTTATCTCAACCTGATAAAGGCTATCCATGAAAAACCAACAGCCAACATTTTAAATATCAATAACTAAAAACCTTCATACTAACATCAGGAACAAGACAAGGATTTCCACTATCAATACTCCTGTTCAATATAGTTCTAGAAACATCAGCCATAGCAATTAGTCAAGAGAAAGAAACAAAAGAAATAAGATAAAAATGGGAGGAAAAACTGTCACTATTTGGTGACAATATGAAACTCTACAATAGACAATCCAAAAAACTCTGCCAAAAGACTGTTAGACTTAATTGACAGATTCAGTAGAGTAGCTGGATACAAGGTACACTAAAAAATCAATAGCCTTCTTGTACACAGATAACAGGCTCACTGAGAAAGAAATTAGGGAAACCATTCCTTTCACAATAACATCCAAAAAATGAAATATGTAGGAATCAGTCTAATGAAGGAGACAAAAGACCTCTACATTGAAAATTACAGAACCCTGAAAAAGGAGATAGAAGAGGATATAAGAAGATGGAAAGACATCCCTTGCTCCTCAACATAGTGAAAATGGACATACTTTCAAAACTGCTATACAGATTCAATGCAATTCCAATTGAAATTCCAAAAGTATATTTCACAGAAGTTGAGACAACAATCCAAATATTCATTTGGAACCAGAAGAGACCTACAATAGAAAAACCATTCTACAAAACAGAGACATGGCAAGGGATATCATAATCCCCAACTTGAAATTATACTAAAAAGTCACTGTGACAAAAACAGCATGGTACTGACAAAGAAACAGACCCAAAGAGACTAGAACATGCAGAAACACCACCAGACATACTCAGCTACCTCATCTTTGACAAAGGAGTCAACCATCCTCACTGGAGGAAAGATAGCCTCTTTAATAAATGGTGTGGGAAAAACTGGATATCAACTTTCCAAAGATTAAAATTAGATCCCTACCATGCACTAAACTAAAATCCATGTGGATTAAAGATCTAAGTGTCAAAATGGAAACAATAAACTTTTAGAAAGTAAATTAGGTAGAACTCTAGAAGACATTGGCATAGAGGAGGCTTTATGAACAAATCCTCAGCAGCATGAGAATTTGGAAAAAGAATCAAGAACTGGGATCTCATTGTATTAAAAGGTTTTTGCAGTGCAAGATAAATCACCAATAGAGCTAAGAGATAGCCTACAATGTGGGGAAAAATTTTACTAGCAACTCCTCAGACAAAGGACTACTATCTAGAATACATAAAGAACTAAAAAATCAGACCCTCCCAAATACAAAGACCCAATTCAAAAATAGGCATCTGAAATGAACAGATATTTCTAATACAAAAAAGTAAGAGCAGCAAATAAATATATGAAAAAAAATGTTCAGAACCACTATTCATTCGAGAGATGCAGATGCAAATAACACTGAGATTCCATCTTATCTCAGAATGAATGGCTGCTGTACATAAATCAACCAATAACAAATACTGGCAGGGCTGTGAGGAGAAAGGAACCCTTCTCCATTGTTGGTGGGAATGCAGACTGGTGCAACCACTGTGGATATCAATATGGGAATACCTCAAAGAAATAGGATTAGAGGATCCATTTGACCCAGCTATCCCTCTGCTGGATATCTTTCCAAAATAATTAAAAGAATCATACCACAGTGATACATGTGCACCCATGTTTATAGTGGCACAGTTCATAATAGGTAAAACTTGGAAAAACCCAAATGCCCACCAACTGGAGACTGTATAAAGAAGATATGGTTTTTCTATAAAATGGCATACTATTCAGTCATAAAGAATAAGAAACTAAATAAAAATGAGAAACTAGAAACATGTATAGCTAAATGATGCACATTGAGGCTATATTCTTAAGTGAAATAAATAAGACACACGAGCAAATACTGAATAGTGTCTGTGGTGTGAAAAACTAAAAGTGTAAATAAGGTTCAATGGTATAATTGGGAGTGCGAAATAGGAAGAAAATTTCTAAAGTGTAAGTGGGAAGAGTATGAGAAAGGACATAAGGGAAAACAAAAAATGTAAAAAAATGAAAAATAGGAAACTAAGTCTGTAAACAGGGAAAGGTGAAGGGGGTAGGGAGAGGGGAGGGGTATGGGGTAAAAACACAAACCAAGATATATCACATAAAGACACAGGATCCCAATGATAAATGTAACTGTATTCTGTATTATTTGTTTGAAATGTACCAATAAAGTTATTGGAAAAAATTTAATGGTGCTGGAAATTGGACTTCAACTTTCCAAAGATTAAACCAAGGCCTATATATTGCACCAAGCCCTAAACTAAAATTAAAATGGATTAAAATCTAAATATTAAAACAGGAACACTAAGGCATGTGGAAGAGAAGTTAGGTAGAGCTCTTCAAGACATTGGTTTTAAAAAAGATTTCATGAACAAAACCTTAGTCACACATGAATTAGCACAAATAATCAATAACTAGAATCTCATCATATTAAAAAATCTTGTGCAGAGCAAAAGAATCCACCAACATAGTGAAGAGACAATGCAAAGTGTGGAAAAAAATTTTTACCAGCTGTTCCTCAGAAAAAGGTCTACTATCTAGAATATATAATGAACTTTAAAATGTGGGACCTTCTAAATTTAAAGACCCATTCAAAAAAGTGGGCATCTGAAAAGAACACAGATTTCTCAAACAAAGAAGTAGAAACAGCAAATAAACATATATAAATATGTTCAACATCACTGGTTATTTGAGTGATGCAAATGAAAACTGAATTAGATTATACTTCACTCTAGAAAGAATGACTTCTTTCTAGAACTCAACCAATAAGAAATGCTAGCAGGGCTATAGGAAAAAGGAACCCTTCTCCACTGTTCATGGGAATGTAGACTGGTGTAACAACTATCAACAACTATTGAAATCGGTATTGAGAGTCAGCAAAGAACTAGGATTAGAGGTGCCATTTGACTCAGCTATTCCCCTGCTAGTATCTTCCCAAAAGAATTAAAACAATAATACCACAGTGATATATTTGCACCCATTTTAATAGCAGCAGTCTGTAATAGCTAAAACTTAGAAATAGCTCAATTTTCCATTAACTGGAGACTGGATAAAGAAGATGTGGATGTACAGTTGCATATTGTACAAGTTTGCTCTCTACCCAGAAATTTTCAGTCAGACTGGTTAGGAACTCCCAGCTGCATGGGGAGCTCACTGCTTTCCCACCTACAGAGCCCAGTCTTTCATTGGAGCAGACCAGTGAGGAGCACCCATCCCCATGGGTGCCTCTGTAGTACCCCCCCCACACACACTGTACTCTCAGACCTTCTGGTTGTGCTGGTACCTGGATCCACACTGCAGAGGTACTGGTGGTCATAAAGGCCATTTTACTGAGCTCCAGGAGATAGAACAGAAGTGAACACTGCAATAAAGGCCCATCAGACCTCTGTAGTTGGTAATTCAGAGGGATCACCACCTTCCACCAGAACTTGGTCTATCTTAAGGGGATGGTCAAAGGGAACCTGTAGTAGAACTTTGCAGAGTTCAACTCTGCAGGAGGTCAGGGTGCTCAACTTGGGCCTTGCAGCCAGAATTCAGCCTGAATCTCAGGGGTCTGGCAATGGGTAGGTGAGATTAATTAACTTAGTTCTGCACATTGCTGCCCACATTGTTTAATGTGACAGCAGAGATATACCCTTAAAGAGGCGCTTCAAATTTTTCTTTCTTTTTCTCATATTTTTAATATTTAATTTTTAGTTTTAAATTTTTATTTTTTTCCATTCTGTATATTCTTCCTTTTATGTTTCTTCTTTTTCCTGCTCAGTGTCTTGCTCCCCCACATCATTCTTCATCTCTCTATTTGTTCCTTTTCCTGCCCTAATTCAGATTTCTTCTTTCTTTTTCTTTTCTTGTCTTTTTTCTTCACTTGAGTGTCAGTTCCAAAGGAAAGGGAGTATAATTTATAGTTTCCCTATTACTGTTAAGTTGTTCTATTCTTATCTTTATTCTTGCACTCTGTCTTTCCCTCTTGTCTTCAACAGTTTCCTAGAGTTTGCATGATCATCCTGAGTCCTCTGGCTTCATGTGACACCTTCTCCTATTCTTCAACCTATTTAGTCTTATCCTCCTAACTCCTTCTAAGTAACCAGCCTGAAGGATAAAGTTGCTTTATTGAAGAGTTTATTCACTATAAACATATGATGGGTTGCTCCACAATTTGGCTTTAATTCACATGGTTTAAAGGTGATAGATTAATAACTACCATAAATGGTCAACTTCTAAGCTGTGCTAGATGCTACCATGTTGCTGATTGTATCAATTGGGCTAAAGGGTTGTGATTGATTTAATGAGTTGTCCTTTTTGATAGTATGAAAATGAGAGTGTCTGTGATTCATTAGGGACTAAAAACCTAAAGAGCAGCTATATCAGGAATATCAAAGTATTAACCCAGGAATTAAACCAAGGATAGCCCAACAACAAAAATAAAAATGAGAAAACACTTAAGCAAGGCACAAAGAGAAACTTCCAGTTCACCAATGGAAAATTCTAGGGAAAATGAGGTAGAAAATCAACCACCAGGACACTCTGAACTCACAGCACAGTAAGGAACAAAATAGATCAATCTAGAAAAATTCAAATCAGAAATAATTACCCAAATAACTACAGAGATGGTGAGCACAATAAAAGACATGATTAGAAACTCTAGAACAGAAACTGACAAAAAATAAAATAAAATAAAATAGATGAGCACAGGACCAGGATAGAAGCCTTGAGTGCCCAGCTTAGGAAATAAATGGAAATGATGAATGCCCAACATAGGAAAGAAATGGAATCCATGAAACAGATTCAAACAGATAACCAGGAGATTAAAAACTCTATTGAAAACATTAGCAGCAGGATGAATGAATGTGAAGATATAATTTCATATATAGAAGATAGGATTGTAGCCATTGAGAAAAGAGAGATCTCTTAAAATCAGTAAGAGATCATGAGAAATTGATCCAACAACTCCTAGATGATGCAAAGAAGAATAATATAAACCTGATAGGAACCCATGAAGTAATAGGAGAAAATACATGACTTAAAAAGCTGTTCACAGACTTAATGACAAAAAACTTCCCAAAGAAAGGGGAAGAATTTGAAATACAGATAAGTGAGGCATATAGGATTACAAGTAGCTATGATAAAAAAAAACTACACCTACACATATAATAGTCAAGATTACAGAAAACCAACAGAAGAACAAAATACTACAAGCAATAAAAGAAAAGAAACAAATCACATGCAAAGGAAAGCCCATCAGAATCACAGCAGACTTTTCAACACAAACCCTCAGGTCAAAGAGAGCCTGGAGTGAGATATTTCAAATTCTAAGAGAAAATAACCTCCAACCTAGACTGATGTATCCTACAAAACTCTCTTTTAAAATAGATGGGGAAATAAGATACTTTCATGACAAAGAACACTTGAGAAACTTCATGAATACCAAACCAACAGTACAAACAATTCTAAGCAATATCATAGAAAAAGATAATGAAGGTCACAAAACCATGAGGCCCAACAGAGCAAATCAACAAGGGAAGGCAAGAAGCTAAAGGGAGAGGTGGAAAAATTAAAAAGAGCTAACACCGGGACAATAACATGACAATGATAAGTCAATACTTATCAGTTATAACCATCAATGTCAATGGCCTCAATTCACCAATCAAAAGAAATAGATTGGCAGAATGGATTAAGAAGCAAAATCCAACAACATGTTTTATACAAGAGACACACCTAGTTAAAAAAAACTTATAGGTTGAAAGTGAAAGGATGAAAACAGTTCTTTGTACAACAGGAGCCCAGAAAGAAGCAGGGGTAGCAGTCTTATTCACAGACAAAGTAAATTTCAAACCAAAAATGATTAAGAGAGACAAAGAAGGCCACTGCATCCTTTTAAAGGGAACAATTCAAGAGGAAGAGACAACAATCATAAATATATATGCATCAAATATTAATGCCCCAACTATATAAAGCAAATATTAAGGGACACAAAAAAACAAATAAGCACTAATACAATTGTAGTTAGGGACCTAAATACCACACTATCACAAATAGACAGATCATCTACACAAAAAAATCAACAAGGAAATACTAGAACCAAGCCAATCTTTTGAACAAATGGACCTAATAGACAGCTACAGAGTGTTCTACCCTACAAAATCAGAATATATATTCTTTTTGGCTGCACATTGGTCATTCTCCAAAATAGACCACATACTAGCTCACAGAACATGTTTAAGAAAATGCAGATGAACAGAAGTTATCCCATGTATATTATCAGACCATAGTGCATGTAAGCTGGAGATCAATAGCACAAGAAACAGTAATAACTTCACAAACACATGGAAATTGAACAACACTCTCCTGAGCAATCAATGGGTCACAGAGGAAACTAAAGAAGAAATTAATCAGTTTTTACAAATACATGATAATGCCAATATGGCATACAGGAATCTATGGGACAGAATGAAAGCTGATCTACATGGAAAATTCATAGCAGTGAATGCCCACACTAGGAAAACATAGCAAGCTCAAATAAATAATCTAATGATGAATCTTAGGCTTCTAGAAAAAGAAGAGCAAGAAAAACCCGAAGTTCATACAAGGGAGGAAATTATAAAGATCAGAGCAGAAATCAATGCAATGGAAACTCAGAGAATGATTCAAAAAAATCAGTGAATTGAAGAGTTGGTTGTTTGAAAGAATAAACAAAATTGATAAACCCACAACTTGTCAAAAAGAAAAGAAAAGAAAAGGCTCAGATCCAAGCAATTTGGAACCAAAAAGTTGAAGTCACAACAGATCCAGCAAAAATCCAGAGGATCATCAGTACATACTTTGAGAAACTGTACTCTAGTAAAATGGAAAACATAGAAGAAATGGACAAATTTCTCAATACTTATGAATTATCAAAGTTGAATGAAGAAGATAAAAAATCCTAAACACCCCAATTACAATCAGTGAAATTGAAAATGTAATTAAAGATTTACCAACAAAGAAAAGCCCAGGTCCTCATGGGTTCACTGCTAAATTTTACAAGATATTTAGAGAATAACTACTGCCACTACTCTTTTCAATTAAATTGAAAGGGAAACAATACTTTCATATTCATTCCTGGAAGAAAGTGTTGCCATGATTCCCAAACCAGGGAAAGACCCAACCAAAAGAGAAACTACAGGCCAACCTCCTAATGAACATAGATACAAAAATCCTCAATAAGATACTGGAAAACAGAATATATAGGGTCATCAAGGAGATCACACATGCTGACCAAATCAGATTTCTTCCAGGGATGCAAGGATGGTTCAACATACATAAATCAGTAAGTGTAATACATTACATTAATAGAGTCAAGGACAAAAAACATATGATCAGCTCAATAGATGCATAAAAAGCATTTAACAAAATTCAACACACATTCATGATAAATACCCTACAGAAAATTGTAATAGCTGGACTTTATCTCAAATTGATAAAGGCTGTCTATGAAAATCCAATGGCCAACATCATATCAAATGGCCAAAAACTGAAAACCTTCACACTAAAATCAGGAACAAGACAAGGATGTCCACTATCATCACTCCCCTTCAGTATAGTTCTGGAAACATTAGCCACAGCAATTAGAAAAGAGAAAGAAATTAACACAATAAAGATGTGAAAGCAAGAAGTTAAACTGTCATTATTTTCTGACAATACGATACTCTACATAGAAGACCCAAAATCTTCTGCCAAAATACTTCTAGACTTAATTGATACTTTCAGCAGAGTAGCTAGATACAAGGCCAACACTTAAAAATCAATAGCTTTCTTGTATACAAATAACAGACTCACTGAAAGAAAAATTAGGGAAACAATTCCTTTTCCAATAGCATCCAAAAAATGAAGTGTCTAGGAATCAATCTAACAAAAGAAACAAAAGACCTCTATACTGAAAACCATAACACTCTGAAAAAAGAGATCAAAGAGGATATAACAAAATGGAAAAATATCCCGTTTCTGGGTAGGAAGAATCAACGTAGTTAAAATGGTCATACTACCAAAACTTCTATACAGATTCAATGCAATTCCTATTGAAATCTCAACTGTATATTTCATCCACAGAACTAGAGAAAATAATCCAAAAATTCATTTGGAATCAGAAGAGACCTAGCATATCAAAAGCCATTCTAAGCAAAAGAGACATGGCAGAGGGTATAACAATCCCCAACTTGAAACTATACTGCAAAGCCACTGTGACAAAAACAGCATGGTACTGACAAAGCAAGAGAACTGAGAATCAGTGAAATATATTGCAAGATTCAGAAACAACTCCAGATATACTCAGCTTCCTCATCTTTGACAAAGGAGCCAACCATCCTCACTGGAAGAATGATAACCTCTTAAATAAATTGTGTTGGAAAACTGGATTTCAACCTGCCAAAGATTAAAACTAGACCTGTATCTTTCACCATGCACTAAACTAAAATCCATGTGGATTAACAATCTAAATATTAAAACAGAAATACTAAACTTTCTGGAAGTTAAGTTAGGCAGAATTCTTGAAGGCTTTGATATAGGAAGAGTTCATGAACAAATCCTCAGTAGCATGGGAATTAGCAGAAAGAATCAACAACAGGGATCTCATCTTATTAAAAAGCTTCCGCACTGCAAAAGAAACCACCAACAGAGCTAAGAGACAACCTACAATGTGGTACAAAAGTTTTACCAGCTACTCCTCAGACAAAGGACTATTATCTAGAATATATAAAGAACTCAAAACAGACTCCCCAAATACAAAAACACGATTCAAAAGTGGACACCTGAAATGCACAGACATTTCTCAGATAAAGAAGTAAAAGCAGCAAATAAATATATGAAAAAGTGTTCCACATCACTGGTTATTTGAGAAATGCGGATGAAAATAACACTGAGATTTCACGTCACCCGACAGAGAATGGCTGTTATCAAGAAATCAACCAATAACGAATGTTGATGGGATTGTGGGGAGGAAAGAATCCTTCTCCATGTTGGTGGGAGTGTAGATTGGTGCAACCACTGTGGAAATCAATATGGAGATACCTCAAAGAACTAGGCTTAGAGATTCCATTTGACCCAGCTCTCTCTCTGCTGGGTGTCTTTACAAAAGAATTAAAAGAGTAATATCACAGTGATATATGTGCACCCATGTTTATAGCAGCACAGTTTGTAATAGCTAATACTTGGAAATAGCTCAATTACCATGAGTTGGAGACTGGATAAAGAAGATGTGTTTTTTTTCTCTATAAAATGTAGTTCTACTCAGACAAAAAGAATGAGAAAGTAGAGTCATTCATAGGAAAATGGATGCATATTGAGGCCATACTCTTAAGTGAAATAAATAAGACACACATCTGTAAATCCCAAATAGTTTCTCTGGTGTGAAATGCTAAGTGTGAAGAAGATCCAAATTTTATAACTGACAGTTTTAAATAACATAAAAAGGGCTAAAGGTGTAGGTAGGGGAAGTGTGATGTGTAGGGGAAAAGAAAAAATATGGAAAAAGTAAAAAAATGGAAACAAAGTCTTTGTAAATAGGGGCGGAGAAAGGGGGTAATGGGAGGGTAGAGTTATGGGGAAAAATGAGAACCAAGATCTGTCTTATGAAGGTACAAGATACCAATAATAAATATAACTTTACTTTATACTTAAAAGTACCAATAAACTAAATTTTAAAAATAATGTGGCATTTTAAAAAAAATGGAGTATTACTCAGCAATAAAGATTGAGAAACTAGAAACATTTACAGCTAAATGTATGCATATTGAGGCAATATTCTTAAGTGAAATAAATAGGACACACATGTATATACCGAATAGTTTCTCTGGTGTGATAAACTGTAATTGTAAATAGGATCAAAATGTGTAGCAGATAATGTGAAATACAAAGAAAAGATCTAAAGGGGAAATGGAAGTGGGAAGTATAGCAGAAAGGAAAGAGGGGAAATTAATGACTGTTAGGAAAGGAAAACATGTAAACAAAGTCTTTAAATGGAGTCTTGGAAAGATTGAAAGGAAGGCAAGGGAATGGGGAAAAAGTAAGAACCAAAATATATCATGTAAAGTTACAAATTCCCAGTAATGAATGTCATCATATTTATACCTAAAATGTACCAATAAACTTAATGAATAAAAAAGAACCAGGTGTCCAAAGCAATAGAAAACTTCCTTTTTTATCATGTAGTTGATTTTATTATTCTTTTTATTTTTTATTTTACTTTTAATTTTTTTATTCTTTGTTGTTTTCCGCCTTCTGCACAACCCCCACTTTTATCCCATTATTTTACTCTTTTATTAGCATGTGTATGTGTGTACATTTCTCTTCCTCTTGCCTTTTTCCTCTTCATAGAGTTTATAGAAGGTAAGGAAACTCTCCCTTGTCCCTTTATATTCCTCCTACTTTTATCCACATCTCTTCACAGGACTTCTTTATCCAGTCCCTTATTCATTCTCAATTTTTCTTTCTTTCCTCCCTCCTCTGCTTCCCATTAACTTTTTCTTTATTTTTATCAATCCTAGAATCTTTTCTCATCCCTGTTTTTCACTACCAATTCTATACCCAGTTTTCAGTGTTATCTCCTTCTAAATATATAATATACCCTTACCATTATTAGAGTTCTTTTCCCCTCTCCTATGTCCTTCTTCTCATATCACAGAGCACAGGACTTAAATTTTTTTTTCTAATCCCCTTTCCATACTATCTTGTCCTCAACCCTCTGAGCTTTAGATAATTGATTCTATAAAATTACTGTTGAATGCTGTTTTTGAACAGTAGAAGAGATATAGAAATTGCACTTAGTACACATTAACTATGTGCCAAGACTGGGGTTGTTAAGATACTTAACTATAACTATGGATTTCTTCTCTAGGTTAAAGGGAGGCCCAAACAGGGTCATTTTATATTATTTCTTAACTAGCCTTTATAGATGCCACTGTAATTGAGTAGCCTGTTACTGCTGTAGCTGATTTGATTGCATAAGAATAATTCTGACTCAGTGGACAATTTTGTGTCACTGAACTTATCTGCTGAATGCACCATCACACCCAGGGAGTAGGACAGCAAGAATTTCTAAACAAGCACTTGGTCTGGATCTGATTCTGCAAGAATGCCTGCAACCTAGCAGAAAGAATTCCTGCATCTGAGTTAGCTTCATGATGGCAGTGGAGGGATCAGAGGAGTTATTGGGGTGTGAGCCCTCACTCTCTGGCAAAGAAACCACTTGGCAATCACATATGCAATGTCTTACTGGGATACTTAATCTGTGTTCCCATCAGACATAGGTTTAAATTTTTGTATGCTTCTTGATTTAGTAACGTTATTATGTAATTTATTTATTATATATTTTATTTGCTATGTTATATTTTTTATGGTGTCCTGTGTTTATTAGGTTGTTACTTTTATGTATTTATTCTTTCATTGGCTCTTATTTAATGTGTTTATATTTTCTCCCTTGTTTCATCTCCCTATTTTCTTAACCTCAATCATATTTCTTTATTCTTTTTCCAAATACATAAACTCTTCCCAAATTTTTAAATTCTACATACTTAGCTCTCTGACAGTTACTCCTATCTTCTCTAGTACTACTCAATCCTCCCTACCCTAAGCTTTTGGCTCTTCCGTATCTTACCTTGATTATTGTCCTCCCTTTAAGGAAGTTCTGACAACTGCATAGCTTTCTTCTATCACAAAATAACCCCCTTTTTCTCATATATTGCCCTTGCTCACATAAAATATCCTTGAAAGCTCTTAATACAAAAACTTCAACTCAACTAAAAGTACTCCAATAAAATCAGACTCACGTTTTCTTTCTACCCCTGGTTTCCCTTCAAACCTCCCTCCTAGTGTCTAACACTACTCATCGAACCACCTCTCATTCACCCCACCCACCTCATTTACTTCATTGCAGACCAACAACAAATAATAAGCTGTCATAGTGTTCATAGAGACTAGACAAAAGAGGAAAGTTTAATAGCAAGGACTATCACATAGAAGTGTTATATGATTGGACTTATGCATGCTGTTATAACCAGAAGTAATTATTTTGGCAAAACATAGGGACAGATTCAAAATTACTTAAAGTAAATAGCAGAAGGAGAAAACACTAACCCCAGACATAGAAAGCTAAAAATTATTCACAGGGAGGCAACATCCGCATAAAAAATCTCCATAAAAGCCACAAACTCTCCTCACTTCTTTAGTCTCCAACACGTAGTAAGCTCCCCACAAAGGAAGGGAAAATAGGCATCCATATAAAATATATAATATATAATAACACATATATAACTATGACAAGAGGACCAAAAGCCTATGTTAGAGGAAAGAAAGCCTATTCAACAAGTGCTGTTGGGAAAACCAGCTATCTGTGTGCAGAAGATTGAAAGTGGACACATCTCTCACCAAATACTAAATTAAAATAAAAATAGATAAAAGATCTAAACATTAAAACAGAAACATTAAACCTACTGGAAGACAAGATAGGTAAATCATTTGAAGACATATGAAAAAATGTTCATCATCTCTGGCCCTTAGAATAATGCAAATTAAAACATCATTAATATTTCATCTAATTCCCCAAAATAATGGTAATTGTTCAGAAATCAAACAATAACAAATGCTGGTGAGGCCATGGAGAATAAGGAAATCTCTTTCATTGTTTGGTGGGAATGTAAACTAGTACAACCATTATGGAAATTAGTATGGACATTTCTCAAAGAACTGAAATTAGAAATTCCATATGACCCAGCTATCCCCCTGCTAGGTATCATCCCCAATAAGCTTAAGTCATTATGCTACAGTGATATATGCATACCAATGTTTATAGCAGCATAATTCATAATACCTATCAGTAGCTGACTGGATAAAGAAGATGTGGTATCTATATATAATGCAGTGCTCTGCAATAAAGAATAATATTTGAGACATTGTAGGAAAATGTATGCACCTGGAAAGTATAATGTTGAGTGAATTAACCAGACACACAGCTTAATGAATGGTATCCCTCATTTGAATGAGGCAAAGTTCAAACAAAGAGAATAATAAAGGATGGATGAAAGGGGGCAAGGAGATGGGTCTCTTGCAATGGAGAAGTTATTAAGGGGTGAGGATAAAGGAAAGAGAAAATAAGTAGAATAAAGATATTCCATGTATGGGAACCTAATAAACTCAATTAAGGTAAACTTTATATACCATAACAGGAGCTAAGATTAATAATGTCAACAATAATGAAAACTGGCATAGGACAATTGGAGGAGGAGAGGTAGGGGGAGGGAAGAGGAAGGAGATTAAAAAAGGAAAACAGAAACAAGCTGTGTTATGTACATGTAACCATGACTCAAGATGATTATAAACTGAACAGCAAACATGTACTAATAAAATAACAAAGTAAGAAAATCTAGAAAGAGAGCACATAATCACCTGGTGGCTCTCTTTAAGAGCAGAGTAACAACTCATAGAAGTCATTGAGAAACTGACCTCTCCTTGATTTAACTTTGAAGTAAGCTTATGTGACTGAAGGAGTGTCTAATTATGTGTTGATTGGCTTACATCTGGGTTCCTGCGTCTAATCCACTCAGTGGTGCCCAACCTTGTAAGGCTTTGTAGCACAAACTCAGGTAGCTTACTCCGAAAGCTTGCTCAACAGAAATTTCTCTCACCAGAGTCAAGGTGACAATAGGATTAGATCTTTTTTAGGTTCTTTATGAGGGATAATGTGTCTTTCCTAGTTTTTAAAGGTTATCTGATGATCTCTGAATTTTTTTTTTTTTTTGGTTTATAGAAGCATCACCCTGACCTCTGCTTTGATTATATCTCGGCATTCTCACTGTACATATATTTTTGTCCTATAACCTTTTAATAGGTATTCTAGTGACATCAGATTAGGGACCTACTCCAGCATGCCTTGTCTTAATTATGTGCTCAACTAATCCATTTACAGATAAGGTCACATTCTGAGATTATGAATTTTGAGGGAACACAATTCATCCTATAATATATGCCTATTAGAATATTCTGAGAAGCTTTAAAAAATATAGCCACAAAGAATGAGAAATTAGTCATTCATAGGAAAATGGATGCATATTGAGGATATATTCTTAAGTGAAATAAATAAGTGACATATGTGTAAACACCAAATAGTTTCCCGGGTACCAAAAAAGAAAAAAAAGGAAAGCCATGATTTCCTTCTTCCAGGTCTCTGCCTTGGACCACTCCTCCTCTCCTCCTTTACTCTTAAGAAACTGCTCTTGATTTTTATTACCAGGATGGAATTTCTGCTCAGCCATCCCAATTTTGTTTGATCACTCAAGATTTTTTTTTTAATTTATTGGTCTCAGCCATTGACTCAACTTTCAGCTCTGTAGCTCCTCCTGTCTCTAACATTTTTTGTAACTTCTGGTAAGGATCTCTTCTTCCAATCTTAATGGAATCTCTACATGCATTGCATAAGTTTTTATCCCTTCTTACCCCAATCTGCGATATGGATGCGCTTTTAGGTATTGAGTTCATTTAGCAAAACTTAATTCCACTCTAAGGAAATTTGCATTATTATTTTTCAAACCACTCTTGGGTTGTTAAGGTAACCAAAAGGAGAAGGAGAAGGAAAGTATTATTAACCATCTAAGGGCCAAATAATTTTTCATTATATATAGTCATTTTTAACCTCACATCAAGCCTATAAAAATGATACCACTATCTACTAAAGCTTAGAGAAGACAAATAATTCCCTAAATTTCCTAATTAATAAATAATAGAGCTAGAATTCAGATTTATGCTAATTAATAAATAATAGAGCTAGAATTCAGATTTATAGTATACCCTAAAGACTGCTTTCTTTTCATAACACTAACAGATTCAAGATGTCTAAGGGTTTTATTTTGTTTTGTTTTGAATTTTGGTTTATGTGGGAGGATGAAAGCCAAAAGATAGGAATCAGGTAAGCTACTGTGCTATAAGGGAAGAACACAAATTTCCAAGGAAGCAGAGTGAGGAATATGGTAGGATCTTGGGCTTTCAATTACTATTTCTTCAAACACATTTCTCCCCCTTTTTCTGAACTCCTATTCTGCAATGTTCATATACATTTTGATATTCCAGGTAGATCTCTGTGACCCTGCTCTTTTTCAATTTTTAAAAAATTTCCTTACACTTTATATTTCATCAAGACGTTCTTAATTTTGCAAACATTATTCTCATGCTTTAATCCATTGAGCATGGCTTCCTTTGGTTCTTTGAATATACTTATAATAACTTATTTGAGGTATTTTTTTCTAGTAAGTAACATCTGGGCATCTTCAGGAACAGACAATCTTTTTCTTGTGCCTATGCATGGCATTCCTATGTTCCTTTGCATGTTGCATTCCTGCATTCTTTTGCATGATCTTTTTGTTGAAAATGAAAATTTGAGTAAAAAAATGTGGCAACATGTTATGTCAGATTCCTTCCTTTCTGATGCTTCATGTTGTTGCTGGTAGTAGTTGTGTGTTTATTGGATTGATTCTTTGAAGTCTTTATTGTGTTTTGTGTGACCACTGTAATCTCTACCTCATTATCTTGGTTAACAGCTAATGACTGGGAGGAGATTTCCTTACAAGAATTGATTTATTCTTTCTCTCTGCCTTTGCTGAGGGCTTTTTGTGTGTTCTAGAAAACATACGCAACATTTCCAAAGGCAATTTGCTACCCTGCTCATCACTTACTGCTTTCACAAAGCCTCAAAGTCAGGCAGAGGTGAGAGTTTAAGGCCTCCTCAGCTTGTCCCGGGGAATTTTTTCAGCCCTGCACATGGATATGATCTTCTAGATCCCCAGGAATATGTCAGGGGTTTACAAAGCTCTCTGTGGACACGCTATTCCACAATTTTTTCTTTTAAGTTTTTGGTCAGCTTTTTGTTGCTCCCAAGTGATATTTCCCCTTAGGTAGCTATGATTATTTTTGAAAATCGTCTAGGAATAAAGCTGCTATGAAGAACCAATTCTAAGTGAGCTCAAATAAAGATAGCCACTGGGAAAAGCACCTTTAGGGAGCTACCATATAGGTCAAACAATGATGATCCTCTGAGGACAGTTCTTTTGGGGATCTCAAATCCTTTCTGGACACTCCTGGGGCTAATAGGTTAGTGGTTTTTACAGGTAATGTGGTTTGAAAACTGTTTGGTTCTTTTCTAAGGGTATCACAAAGCAGGAAAGAGGTTGAAAGAATAAGGCAAATTAAAAACTATAAAGCTCACTCACTACTGTCAAGGTTCAACTGTTTAGATTGAATACAAATTTCTGACATTTTCTCAAGCGTTTGGTTCATTTCCAGATTTCTGAAAAAAATATTTTTTTATCATTTTTGTCATGTTCTGACTACTTTTAGGGAGAACCAAGTTATCCTAAATCCTTATTCCTCTATTACAGAGGACATCTCTACCAGTCTAGCACAGTAAATCCCCAACTTATAAATGAGTTCCATTCCAGGAGAACATTCATAAGTCAGATTTGTTTGTTATTGTGATAAAGTGAGTCTTAAGTAATAGATGTACTCTATTCACCACATTTTTCTTAAGTCTTCAATCAGGCTTTTAGCTTTTTTATGAATAAGCATTAAGATGAGTGTGACTCTTCTGATGTTGGTCCTGCATCCACACAACACAGAATTTTCTCCATATCTCATCACTTTACCATACTTTTGAGATATTATTGTTGACTTCATTGGCATGACAGACTTCACATGTTCCATTATCTTGTCCTTGTTCTTTAGAATTGTGCCATGTTATAAGAACAAGTGACATCTATTATCTTTTCACCTTGGTCCAATCTCTCAAATATTTTCACTTTGTTACCATCGTTATTACTTTGTGCTTCCTAGCGGTTCTCTCCACATCACCACTGCTTTTTCTCTTGCTTCCAGACATCCTGGGTTCTGACTGAGCACTGTATAACTATACATTATCACACATATACTAAGCACATAGCAACACTGTCTGGCAGACACATGAGCTCCTTCTGAAAGGGGGGTTCACGTGCCCTTTCAGGTGTCCCTTCCCAATTAGGCCACTCATGCACCCAGAGGTCCAGCAGGAGATCTTTATTGTAGGGAGGCGAGCAGGAGGCAGGAAGGCAGAGAGAGAGAGAGAGAGAGAGAGAGAGAGAGAGAGAGAGAGGGAGGAGGAAGCAGAAGCAGAAGGAGAGAGAGAACAAAGAAAGGAAGGTCCTTTTATCAGTTTTGGGGTGGGCTATTGTTTATTTATGAGGAGTGAGTTACTTTTAACCTATCAGGCCAGATTCAGTTCTACAGACACAGGTTTCAACTTTCCTGGACCACTGTGGCCTTGGTGGGGAGGGAAACCAGAGATAAGGGCATGAGGTCATTTTAGGAGCCAAGATGTACCAGGAGAATGCAGCCTGTGAGGCGGCGTCACAGCATACTTTAACATGATCAATTCCCTAACACCTTCTGCCATTTGTCATATACAAATATTCATAATTTGAAGTCCCTTAGTAGCTATAAAAGTTTGCAATTCAAATGGTTGTAAGTTGGGAACTTATTGTATTGTAGAATCAGAAACCTATCAAAAAGCAAACATTAATATATGCTAATCAAGTGTTCTGTGATTATATTTAAAATTAATTTTATTTCTTAAGTACCTTTTGAAAGCATCTGTCATCTTCACAGTACTATATGCAAGTCAAGAAAAAGAATTATTCCTCAGGGCTAAATAAGAGATAGAGAATTAGAGAAAGAATTTTGTATATCCAGGCCTCAGAGATATCTAAGTATTGGGAATTTAAATAAGAACCTCAAGAAAAAGGTAAATCTTCGGTTGTATGGTACTAGTCACCAAGATATTCTTCCTCTGAGACAATTAGAGACCAGCATAGGAGTAGAGGGCAGAATGACTTCTAGAACTTCAAAGTATGGTATGTTTTATTCCCTGTCCAAAACTCTTCCAACCTCATTGCCTTCATATAACAGGTGCATTATTAAAGCAAGGGTGCCTTTGTAATAGCTTTTCTAAGAATGACTTAGACAAGAAAATACAACAGTTGGAGATCATCAGAGAGAGAGGACAAAAACTTCCCAAGGCCCTTAATCTGTTGTGGATTAAAAGCATGATTTCTGTTTTCTTCTGAGGCCATTAGAAACTGAAAAGATGCTTTTGCTAAAACAAAACAAAGTAAAACAAAACCCAAGAAAAACAAAACCCTAAAACAAACAATCAAATAATAACACTTCACCTAGACCCAAAATATGCTCAAAAGGTGATTAAAAAGAGGATAAACTGAATCTTTCTCTTTTATTATCTTAAAATTTGGATCAGATCCCTGATCAGCTCTGTAGACAACTTAATCATGTAGGGCATATCTGTCTGAAAATTGGCAATTACAAGGCTTCTTAGCTCTGCATTTACCTAATACACATCTGCTTTCAAGATGGAGGACACCAAGGTAAGATATTTGTAGGGACATTCAGCTGCTAGTATTTATAATGCCCTCTTCCAAAGCTCCTGGAATGGGCACCCAGAGGTCTCCAACCATTGCCCTAACTGTGAAGTTGCTATGGATTCCAACAAGCCACTGCAGAACTGAGACTGTCCCCACTAACTGAAGCAATCATCTCATGGGAACCAGATCACCACTCAAGCCATAAGGACTTCTTTGGTGCTGCAAAATCAGAACTGAGACAATGATTAACCAGATTCTAGCTCTCCTCAGCAACCCCATAAAGCTAGCCTCTTTGGTAATGGGTCAGATCTCCATCAAGCTGTTGTTCATTCTCCATTTCTTCTTAGTTTCCAATGAAAGCTTTCTGCATGTAAATTCATGCTGTCACCTCATTTTAAAATTTCCATTATTACTTAGCAAGGACCCATGCTAGCCAGTGACAGTGTTGGAAAGTTAGAAAATTTAGGGCTTTGTTTGAATAAAACATCCAGTAAAAAACAAAGAAACAAAACTAAAGTTGTTTTTGGGAAACAGTCTAACATAATTTAAATAATTCAGGCTAAAATTCTACAGAGTTTCTGCCTGGAATTATTTAGATTTACTACTAACAAGTGAACTGTCAATCTGTGCATCAGTTGGATCCACAAATTGATTTGGACTTTTGATACTTAATCACTCTACTAGTAAAATCATATTTTGGTTGTATGTTGCTAATCTCAAAAATCTTCTATTTAACAAAAAACTAAGAAAGGGTGTATTACAATAAAACAGAAATAAATAGAAAATACATTTAAATGTTTAAAACTTAACTGGACTTATCCATTTTAAAATTTGAATGCTGATAATAAACAGACCTGGTAGTGGGTACAAAGAATAGTAAAATAAATAAGACAAGGAAGCCAGGGCATAAATAATTTAATCATATTCAAATTACCTTTCAAATAAATAAAATTAAGTTAAATATTTTATTAGAAAAATTATGAATGAGAATCTTTTAAAAGTTGATGTCAATGGAAGTGATCTGTACTTATGTTCACATTAAATTATAATCTTGAGCTTCATTTGCATTGGAGGTATCACTACACTCTGAAAATGTTAAATTACATTTTTGGGGAATATTGCTTCTTTTAGATTAAGCCTAACCCAGAAAAGGGAAAAATAGACTTTCATACATCCTGGTCACAGAACACATTTTTGTAAATAGGCTGATAATAAAGTACCTGATTAAAGTTTAATTAAAAGAGTAGCAATATTGTTCATAACTATCTCAATAACCTTGCTCCTCCTTATGCCCTAATAACTATACCTAAGTTGTTACTCTAGTGCTCTCTAATTTTTATGGAAGCACAGACCCCATTCAATAGCTTCTATTACTATTGGCCACTCGAGGCTGAACTTCTGTTTACTGTTCCTGGGTTTTCTCATAGCTAGTACCTTCTCCCAATTATAGAGATATCCATATATTTGAAATTCCTGCTATTAATTGAACCAGCCTGGGAAATTCTCCATTGATTTGGCCAGTGAGTGAGTTTTTGTAGTTAGCAGTCCTAAAAATTGTGGGAAAGATAGTGATTGCCTCTCTGGGGGCTGCTTCTATTCTCAGCAGTCAGAGGAAAACTTTCACACATTTCCATCCACACATATCTGAACCCCTGTGTCTAGATGCCCTGCTCTTCTTGTTAGCATGAATTAACCATCTTTGTTTCTAGCTATGGCTCCTCTCTATATAAGGGAGCCAATCTCTTTCATACTCAATGATATCACTTCAGAAATTCTCCCATCTCTTGCCTTTCTTTTCCTACTGGATTATTCTCAGTATAAAACACTCTATTAATTCAGCTACTTAAAAACTGCAGCTCTTAAACCCACATTTCCTAGTAGAGTGCTTCATTTTTATGCTTCCCTTTACAGCATAGAAAGCTTTTAAAAATTACATAAATTCTTTGTGCAACACATATTCTCCATTCCTTCTCAACCCTGCTTCAGCCAGGTTGAAACTCAACCTCATCATACTTGACCTCCCTACCACATTGGATGCACTAGATTACTTTCTCCCATTTGAACTTCTTGCTAATGGGCTTCTTATGTTTTCCTCTCATTACAGCTGCTCAGTCTCACTCTCCATGACCCATCCTTGCTCATTTCCTGAACCTTTTAATGTTAGAATATACAAGACTTTACTTCTTACATCTCTCCTCCATATATCCTAAGAATTCGTCTGTTCCCATGGATTAGATAACAAAATATACTGTAACTCCCTATTCATATCTCCAGCTCAGACCTCTCTCTGAACTTCACATTCATATATCTGACTAGTTATTTGACATCTCTATTTGGATTTCTAATAAATATCTCAGACTCATGTTTAAAATTTATTCTTTTTCTTCCTCCCTCATAACAATATCTGCTTTTCCAGCAGTGTCTGACAACTTAAAACTATTAGTTCCATCCTGCTGACTGCTTAGCCCTTGGAAGCATCCTTGGGTCCTTTTCTTTCTCCTTTTATTTCATATCCAATCCCTCACCAAATCTTGGTTGGCTCATCCTTAAGACTACTCATAATCTGATTGCTTCTGGTGAGTTCCACCACTATCACATTGCTCAAAAATGCCATACTTTCTTACCTGGATTATTGGAAACACCTCCTAGCTGATCTGCCTGCTTTGCCCCTTTGCTCTTCCTTCAATTTATTATTAACACAGAACCCAGACTTTTCCTGCTGGATCCTAAGTCAGATGTATAACACCTAGCACAAAACCTCCAATACCTTTCCATCTTATGCAAAGTAAAAGCTAAAATTCTAACCATGGCCTGCCAAGCCTTAAGGATCTGACACTCTTTTTTTTTTTTAACTTTATCTCCTACTCCTCTTCCTCATTCTCTTTCCCTTTCAGCCATGTTTATCTTTTTGCACTTCTAATACATAGGGAATGAATGTTTCTACCCCAGGGCCCTGGCATCTGTTGTTGCTCCCACCTGGAAAGTCCATTCCTCTATTGTCCACGTACCTGTACCCTTCTTCCTTCTCAGGGTTTTGCTCAACATTTTTTTCAGAGAGGGTTTCCTTGTCTACCATACTCAAAATTTTAGAACACCTTCCTGAACAGTGTGCACATTTCTTATCCTTTTATTATGCATTAATGTTTTTCCAAAGCATTTTAAATATCTTTTACTTATGTTACATCCCAATCACCTCGAACTGTGCCATGTGCATAATGTGTGCCTAACAAATATTAGTTGAGTGAATGACAATGCATCTTTAGAAAAATAATCTTTCCTTTCTGGCATCTTTTTCACAGTATCATTTTAGTTTAGTTCATGTTGCCACATGTATGAGAACTTTGTGGTTTTCATTGCTTGGTAGGATTTCATTGTATGAAGATACAAAATTATTTGTCCATTTAGAATGCTTTGATACTCTAAACATGATGAGTAAACCATTTATATCTTTACTCCAAAGGCTAAAAAGCAAAATAATTTTTAAAGAACAATAACTCCATTAATCTGTTAAGAAATAGGCAATGTAATGTGGTTTTTCTATAAAATGGAATACTACTCAGCCATAAACAATGAGAAATTAGAGTCATTCATAGGAAAATGGATATGTATTGAGGATATACTCTTAAGTGAAATAAATAAGTCACACATGTGTAAATACTGAATAGTTTCTCTGGTGGAAAAAAGTATAATAGTACACAAGATCCTAATGCTATAACTGACAATGTGAAATAGGAAGAAAAGGGCTAAAGGTGTAGGGAAAGTGGGAAGAGTAGGGTAAAGATAATGAGGGAAAAGAAAACAATATGAGAAAATGAAAAAATGGAAATAAAGTCTTTGTAAAGGGGGAGGGTAGGAGGGGGTTAAGGGTGGGTAGGGACAAGGCAAAAAAATGAGAACCAAGACCTGTCATGTAAAGGTATAAGATCCCAATGATGAATGTAACTGTACTGTATATCTAAAATGTGCCAATAAACTCAATGAGAGAAAAAAATAGGCAATGTAGAAAAATGCAAAGTAGGATATTAAAAATTCAAATGTGAAGAGGAATGAAGTGAAATGTAGCATTTTAAAATTAGTATATTTTCCTTTTTTGTTTTTTTCTTATCTTTATGATCATATTAAGTATCTATGATTAATTTTCTCTAGTCTCACAATTGCTTATTATAGTCAAGATATGTTTTTGTACACCCCATTGTAGCCTCAAAGAAAAAAGAACTATAACAGGCAAAGCAAAAAAGTTAAGCAAGAAATCAGAATGCATTACTAGAAAAATTATTTAACTGAAGTGGAAGACTGTAAGAAAGGGGTGAAACTACAACAAAACTAAAACATAAGTTTAAAAATAGCTGCTGATAATTATCTTTGATGTAAATGGAATAAATTCTCCAATGAAGAGATATACAGTGAATAAAAAGAAGACCCAGTTCTCTCTTGTGTACATGAAACTCACTTCATCTTACCACTAACAAATATTTCATGCAAATAGAATCCAAAATAATGCAAGAGCAGCTATACTCAGATAAAATAGACATGCTGGGGATTTGGCTCAGTGGTTCTGCCACCTGCCTTGCAAGTGCAAGCACCCAAGTTCCATCCCCGGTACCAAACAAAAACAAACAAACAAACAAACAAACGGGTAAAATAGATGTAAGTGAAAAGAGACAAGGATGGTAATTATGTAATGATAAGGGGGTTCAATTCAGCAAGATAAAGTAACAATTCTAAATATGTATGTGCCCAATATTAGGCCATCCAAATACATAAAGCAAATAATAGTAACACTAAAGGGAGAGACAACCTCTAAGGTGATAATAGTAGGGAATGTAACATGTCAATGTTGGCAATGGCCAGTTCACCCAGACAGAATATAACAAAGAAACAGAAAAATTAAATTTCACTCTAGATCAAATGGGTCTAATATACATGTGTAGATTATTCCATCCAACAGCTGCAGAGTACATAATCTGATAAGCCACAAACCAGTTTCAACATATTTTTAGAAATACAAATCATATCAAGTATTTTTATGAACAAAATGTATTAAAACTAGAAATCAATAATAATTTTAAACTTTGGAAACTATGTAAAAACATGGAAATTAAACAACTTACTTTTGACCAACAATGGATAAAGAAGAAATAAAGTGGATAATTTAAAAATGATTCTAAAAATAAGTGAAAATGGAGATACAGTATATCCAAAAGTGTGAGACACAGCAAAAGCATTACAAGAAAGTGCTACATTAAAAAGCAGAAAGACCTCAAATATACAACCTGTCACTGCATCTATCAAACATTTAATATAGACACCAGGGACTGCCACATAGTTGTTGGTAAGTGCACACAGATCCCAGGGAGCAGCTGTGTGGACCAGAACAGCATGGCTGCAGGCCGATCCCAGTCAGGGCCCCTCCCCAACTCCAGAGGCTCAGGCACACAGGCCAAACCAAAGTCCTGCCCAGAAAAGAGCTGCAAGCTTCAGACAGAGGCCTGCCCCATAGATGGGTAAGTATGCACAGATCCTAGTGATCTGTGGTGTGGACAAGAGCAGCATGGCTGCAGGAAGATCCAAGGTGGCTTGGGCACATAGGCCACAGCCAAGAAACCTGGAAATGAGCTGCACAGGTGCAAAAGCAAGAGACAGAAGTTTCTTTGTCCCTCTTAATTAGTTTTGGTTTGAAATCTGCCTTGTCTGCAAATAAGATAGCTACCCCTGCTGTTTTCTATGGTCCTGTCACATGGAGAACTGTTTTCCATCCTTTTACTTTCAGTCTATGCATTTATTTTTGAACTGGGTGTGTTTCTTGTATACAGAATATTGTATTTTGCTTCTTAATCTATTCTGCCAGTCTATTTCTTTTGATTGGTTAACTGAGGCCATTAACTTTGATGGTTATAACTGGTATGTATTGACTTATTTATCATCATCATGTTATTTTCCCTTTGTTGGCTCTTTTATTTTTAATTTTTCCCTCTCTCCCTTTAATTTCTTGCCTTGCCTGATGGATTTGCTCTGTTGGACCTCATGGCGTTGTGACCTTCATTGTCTTTTTCTAGGATATTATTTAGAATTATTTGAATCGCTTGTTTGGTATTCATGAAGTTTCTCAGGTGTTCTTTGTAATGGAAATATCTTATTTCCCCATCCATTTTAAAAGAGAGTTTTGCAGGATATATCAGTCTAGATTGGAGATTGTTTTCTTTTAGGACTTGAAATACCTCACTCCAGACTCTCCTTGACTTGAGGGTTTGTGTTGAAAAGTCTACTGTGATTCTGGTGTGTTTTCCTTTGTATGTGATTTGTTTCTTTTCTCTAACTGCTTTTATTATTTTGTTCTTCTTTTGGGTTTCCAGGATCTTGATTATTACATGTCTAGGTGTAGATTTTTTTGATCATGGCTATTTGTTTTTTTTTTTGTTTTTTTTTTTGTGGTACCGGGGATCGAACTCGGGTCCTTGCGCTTGCGAGGCAGGCCACCGAACCTCTGAGCTAAATCCCCGGCCCCTGATCATGGCTATTTGGAGTCCTATATGCCTTACTTATCTGTATGTCAAATTCTTTCACTCTGTTTGCAAGGTTTTCTGTCATTAATTCTGTGAGTAGTGTTTTTTATGTCATTTGTACTTTCTCCTGCTTTTCTATGGACTCCTACCTGTCTTATATTATTCTTCTTTGCATCAGTTAGAGTTGTTGGATCAATTTCTTATGGTCCCTTACTAATTTTAAGAGAGCTCTCTTTTCATGGTCACTAACTGCCATCATGAATTCTAAATCTGATATCTACCTTCAGATTGGCTCATTTTGCTGTGAATGCTTTAGATAGAATTTTTAATCTCCTGGATCTTTGTTTGAATCTGTTTCATGGATTCTATTTCTTTCTAATGTTGGGCATTCATGGTTTCCTTTTCTTTCCTATGCTGAGCATTTGTGGCTTCCATAATGGTCCTGAGCTCATCTTTTTTTTTTTTTATCTGGTACTGGGGATGGAACTCAGCACATTGCACTTGCGAGGCAGACAGTGGAACCACTGAGCTAAATCTCCAGCCCTCATCTATTTTTTAAATCTGTTTTCATTCTAGAGTTCCTAATCATGTCTTTCATTCTGTTCACTGTCTCTGTAGCTTTCTGGGAGATTATTTCTGTTTTGAATTTTTCTAGAGCCCCATTCATCTCTTTTGTTATTTCCTGTGATATCAGTTCAGTGTGTCTAGGTGGATGATTATCAGAGTTTTCTACCTCATTTTCCCCTGTACTTGCCTTTGGTGAGCTGGAAGTCTGGGTTCATGCCTTGCTTAAGTGTCTTCTCATTTCTATTTTTGTTATTGGTGCTGTTTTTTGTTTACTTTGTGGGTTGATACTTTAATATTGCTTATTGTAAGTATCTTTGTTGCTTGTGTTTAGAACTCTTATGCAATGATTTCTTCTCAGAGGTGCCTTCCAGATATAGTTGGTCTTTAGGTTTTGAATCTCTGATGACTCTTAGGCAATCTCATTTTCAGTATACCAGGAAGGACAACTGATTAGATCAATCACAACACCTTAGCCCAAGTGATACAATTAGCAACAACAGTAACATCAAACACAGCTTAAAAAGTGACATGACAATTTGTAGTAGTTGTTATCTATCACCTTTAACCATGTGAATTAAATAAAAACTGAGTACTATCCCAAAATATATTTATAGTGAATGAACTCTTCAATTAGCAACTTTACTCTTCAGGATGGGTACTTTGAAGGAGTTGGGGAGGGAGAGTTAGGGAAAGGTTAGAAGTGAGACCAGAGGACACAGGAATATCACACAAACTCTAGGAAACTATTGACGAAAAGGAAAAGACAGAACAAAAGAACAAAAACAAGAATAGAACAACCTAACAGCAATAGGGAAGCTAGAAACTTTTCACTTTCCTTCAAAACTAATGAAAATTGAGAGAAGAGAAAAGAGCAGAAAAGAAAAAGAAAGAAAGAAAAAGAAATTCAAATTAGGATGAGGACAGGAACAAAAAGGGAGAGTGATGAAGAACAAGGTGGGGGAGAGAGAGAGAGTTAGTGAGAGGGAAAGAAAGAAAAGAGAAAATTGAAAGAAAAAGAAAAATTTGAAGAGAATTTAAAAAATAAAAATTAAAAATAAGAGAAAAATAACTTTGAAAATAAAAATGAAGGGCCTCCTTCAGGGTATGTCTCTTCTGTCACAATAGACAACATGGGCAACAGATCTAAGTCAATTATCCTCATATCTAAGTCAATTAGTCTCAGCAAGATGGCAGCAGACCCCTGAGATTAGGGCTGATTTCTGGCTGCAAGGCCCAAGATGAGCTCCATGACCTACTTCTGGGTTGAACTCTGCAAGATTCTTCTGCAAGTTCCAGCTGCCCTTCCCCTGTGGATTGTCCAATGAGAGTTGGTGATCCCTTTAACTTCCCAACTATGGTGGTCTGGTGTGCCTTTGATTGAAGAGATTTTCTTCTCTTTTCCAGTGGCCTTCAAATTTCATTGAGGAGCCTCAGAAAGGTTCACTTTCTGTTGTTCACTCCAGGGACTACCAGTGACCCACACACCTCAGCTCCTTGGCTCCTCAGAGGCCTAGGGATGGTGTTGCCAGTGGCCTACACAGCTCAGCTCCTCTGAGGTGAGTCATTTTTTCAAACGAGTTGTTGATAATGGGTTCAGATTCCTCTTCTCTATTGACCATTGCAGGTCTTTTCCTCTCCCCCATACCCCCTCCTCTTTCTCTGCTCTAGGAACAATTCATCAGGCTTAGAGCGAGGGTTCCTGCATTCAATTCTTCTGCAAAATGTTTCTTCTCTTACATACATGAATCTTGCCCTCCTTGGGATTTTTGAAAATACATGCCAAAAGTCAAGTTTGTCAAGCAGGCATAGTTTGCTATATTGCCCCACCTCTTGGATGAAGTTGTAAGCTCAGAATCAGTTCTAGAAATTGAAAGGAAGACAAAGAGAAAATAAAGTACAAGATATCCATGTATTAATCTCTTAATATCCTATCTCAATCACATCACTTTATTATTCTGTAACTCTGTTCCTTATGAAAAATCAAACTCAATTTAAAATTTGAATTTATAGGCATCTGAGTCCATTTTGTGCCATTAGAATATCCCAGAGTGGATACTCTATGAAGAACAGAGATTTCTTTCTTTCTTTGTTTCTTTCTTTCTTTCATACCAAGGATCAAACTTAGGACTTTGCACTTTTGAGGCAGGTGGTGGAACCATTGAGCTAAATACTCAGCCCTCGGAGATTTATTTCTTATAGAACTGGACAGTAGGAAGAGGGCTTGCATACGTTGAGGGCCCTCTTGCTGTGCCATAACATGAAGTAGAATACCAGATGGCTAGAATGCACTACAGAGGGAGCAGGGATTGGGACAGAATCCATCCTTTTATCAGGAATCTACTGTTATGATAACTAAATCATGACAATCTAGTGATGAGGGCTGTTATGATTTGGACACAAACTTCTTCAGGCTTGTTTGTTGGATGCTTGGCTGCACTGTAGCAATATTAGAGGTGGAGCTTTTAGAAGGTGATGAGTTCATGGGAGAATTAACTAATGAATAATTGAATGGGTTCCTAAGTTGTGAGGCCCAGTCAGAGGAAGTAGGTCCCTGGAGACTTACTCCAGAAGTGTATACCTTGCCTTTGCCCCTGTCCCACTTTCTGGCCACCATAAAGTGAGCAGCTTACCTCTACCATATCCTGCCATCATGTTTCTGCATCACTATAGCCATAAAAGCAATGGAGCCAGACAAAATGGACTGAAACTCCTGAAACTGAGAGCCAAAATAAAATGTCCCTCCTTTAAGTTCTTCTCGTTATTTTGTCACAGCATGGAAAGCTGACTAACATAAGACCTTTTAATGACCTCCCAAAAGTTCTACTTTTCAACACTGTTGCACTGGGGATGAAGTTTCTAACACATTAACTGTTGGGGGAAGCACATTCAAATTGGGGCAGCAGGACACATGCATATTATTTTTTAAAAATACATATTACAATGGACCTGTAATGGTCCCCTTTTAAAAAAATGTTCTGATGAAGCTCCTTCAGCATTGCTTGCTCATCATAAGTCTTCTATTAACTCTGAGAGCTCAGCGACATAACAAGGGTTCATGTTGCTGAGTGGTATAGTACTACTGGCAACTGGAATTCCACCTGTCAGAAATTAGTTCTCCAATGTGAAATAGGGAAAAAAGGGATTAAAGTTATAGGGAAAGTGGGAAGGATAGGGGAAAGGTAATAAGGGAAAAATATGAGAAAATGAAAAAATGGAAATAAAGTGTTTGTAAATGGAGAGTGGAGGAGGGGTGAAGGGAGGACAGGGACAAGGGGAATAAATGAGAACCAAGATCTGTCATGTAAAGGTACAAGATCCCAATAATGAATGTAACTGTACTGTGTACCTAAAATGAACCAATAAACTCAATTTAAAAAAAGAGAAATTAGATTCTCAGCTTTTACCATCTTCTTGGCATGTGCCACCATTGTCGTTACTCTGATTCTACAGCCAGTCTGCTCTGACTACCAGTTACTTCCTGGCCACATCCACCTGGACCCAGGTATTTCAATTTCACACAGAAAGTGGTTAAGAATTTCTGCTATGCTAGTGGCTAATAGATGAAAATTGGACAAAATCATTTAGAGTAAAGGAACATGTACTGAAGTTAAAAACATGTGATTGTAACTTTGTTTCATGATGTTCTCTTTCCTTGACATTACCGAGGATGATCATTGACCTTCTGTCCTATGATTCAATTTACTGCTTCATCG
Organism: Fukomys damarensis; assembly: GCF_012274545.1. Taxonomy (NCBI): domain Eukaryota; kingdom Metazoa; phylum Chordata; class Mammalia; order Rodentia; family Bathyergidae; genus Fukomys; species Fukomys damarensis. Next base: position 35,229,311 of record NW_022900950.1, on the reverse strand, counting down.
GAGAAATAAAGACTAAACTTCCATAAAGTTGAGAACAAAAGAGCACAGTAACCTTTTGATTTTTTTTTGAGTAATAGAATTCATTCAAATACAAGGACAAAATGACAAATTGAAACACTTTGGTTATTAGCAACCTATTAGAAATAGAACAAATATACTGAGTTTCTGATTGTTTTCACTTTTTGACTTCATATTTTGTGTTCATTTTCCTCTGAGGCTGATGAGCCTGGGGGCATGTGATTTTTATTTGTCCCTGTATGTGCATTGTAGTGCTTCTGGGAGAAACCTCCTGATCCCCTCTGTTGCCCTACAGTTCCTAAGATGTGGATCACTCAGGCTACCCATCAGCCAACCACAATTTCATGCTGCCAAAAGCTTCCTGGCTTGCATTACAAAAACCAGTGGGAAGAAGAAACTACTCTGCATTGAAATTGTCTTCTCTACCTTTCTTGAGAAAATTCCTAGATGAATTGTATATTCTGTGGTTGATGCTACAGAGGACAAAACAATTCTCAGGAGATTGTCAGACATGCAGACTGAGCAAAGTTGACAAACAAAACTAAAAAAATATATAGTAAAATCAAAGAGAATATGGCATCTAGGGTAAGAATGATGTCTTAAGGAAGAAATAAAAATGCAAAGTATTGAGGAAAACACTGAAAATTTTAACATCATTTGAAAAACTGTCATATGGCAATGATAAAAAATGTTAAAGCCAAACTGAAAGATTAGAAAAGGATATATGCAAGGTACCTATAAAAACAAAGAATTTACATCAGTGAAAAGGATGAACTCAAAAGACAAGTTAGTAAAGAAGACAAGCAAATAATTCATACATAGATGAAATGTTAATAGCCAATAGACCTGAAAAGATGTGATTAATTACAAATAATCAGGAGCATGAAAACATCACCTTACAACATTCAGACTGATGAAATTTAATGTGTAAGACTTTACTAAACATGAATAAAAAGATGGAAAACATCGTGACCACTAGGAAGTATGCAATGATGTACAACCACTATAAAATACAGTTTGGCAGCATCAGATAAAGCTGAAAATATGCACATATTTTATATGAAACAGTATCTCCACTTCTAGTTGTTCCAAAATATCTCCCACATCTGTAGAAATGGCAACATATTAAAGGATATTTCTGCAGCATTTTGACAACATACAATGATGATATGTAATGTACTACATATTGCAGTGTATAGTAATTTTCCCTTTCTATGTGAAAGCTGTAGCTAAACTAGAATACTGGTAACTCCTAGAGAAAAACATAGGTGAAGGAGAAGAGAAAAAGTAGGAAGAAACAAAAGAGAATGCTGCCATGAAGAGTGATAAATTAGAGTCATTCATAGGAAAATGGATGCGTATTGAGGTTATACTCAAGTGAAATAAATAAGTCACACATGTGTAAATACTGACTAGTTTCTCTGGTGTGAAAAACTTTAATTTTAAATAAGATTCTAATGGTATAATTGACAATGTGTAATAGGAAGAAAAGGGCTAAAGGTGTAGGGGAAATGGGAAAGGTAAGGTAAAGGAAATAAGGGAAAAGAAAAAATCTGAGAAAATTAAAAAAAGGAAATAAAGTTTTTGTAACTCGGGAAGGGAGGAGGGCATGAAGGGAAGGCAGGGGTATGGGGAAAAATGAGAACCAAGACCTGTCATGTAAAGATACAAGATTCCAATGATGAATGTAACTGTACTGTATACCTAAAATGTACCAATAAACTCAATGACAAAAAAAAAGAGAATGCTTCTGTCACATTTTTAGTGCTTATTTGCTAGTCACTGTTCTAAATAGGTTCAATATATTATCTCATTCATTACCCCTCATAACAACTTGATAAAACAGATATAATGATTGGTTTTCCTCATCATAAATGAGAATATAGGGTTTCAACTGTATCTAAGATTTTTTTTAAAAAATGTGTTAAATAGATTTGATGAATATTAATATTTATCAGATCTGGGTAGTGCCAAGATACTTATCATAGTTTTAAGAAGTTTCTGGTGATAAAGATGTAGGTAAGTGAGATTAACTCTGTATTTTGCTACATTCAAGGATCTCAGAATACCAAAATGATAAATCTCTCTATTCCTAAGATTCACTTTTCTAAAATGCTGATAAATTACAATGTTAATTAATATATCTTTTCCTATTCAACCTTTTGGTAGTTACTTAGCATCAATACCAACAATTAGACATAACAATCAGATAAGCAATTATCTACTTAGTGAAAAATTGAACATGCTAATTTGCTACCCTAGGTTATCTCTTAAGGTATTTTCTTATTTTATAAGCTGGTTCATAATTTAAAATTTTAGGATTTACATAGAAAATAGTTTCTAGTCTGATAAAAATTAGCTTATAATTTATATAATTTCACATATGCATCATGCACTAATTCAATCAGAAAAATGAGTGATTTAAAAGAACCAGAGAAAGTGCTATACACCATTCTTCAGAATATTTTTTTTATGTCATATGTCTTCCTAACATTTCCCCTAACATTTTAGTACCCTAACATTTGGTTGGTACAGAGTACCAAGAATCAGGAGCTGATGGTCAAATGTTTCTTACTGAATAGCAAGTGTAATACATTTTCCAGCCAGGTATGCTGGGTCCTTATCTGTCATGGGTCTGTGTCCTTTGTTCCGCTTTTTCCACATGTAATGAATTATAGACAAATGTAGCACCCTTGCTTTCAAGAAACATTCAGTATGAGCTATGAATATATGGAGGTGTAAATAAAAGAATGGCTTAGTTTTATAACATAACAAAGAATGGCGTAGGTGATTGCTGATATTTGCTCAGCTGTCAAGTGACCCCATCAGAGACTCAGGCACTTCCCACTTGTGTCTCTATCACTGGAAGAATTCAGGCTTTTGACTTTAGGTTTCCTACCTCATTGATATTTGCAGATTCTCCAAAAACAAACAAAAAAATCAATGCCAATTAGTCATTTTATCTCTAAAAAAAACAGAAATACTTCTCCAAAAATATCAGTAGACTTCTGCACAAATTTATACAGTCAGAACTATGTCAAATGGTTACATTTGACTGAAAAAGAGTCCAAAATAGCAGAAAATAGAATTGTATTACTGCTCTTGGATGAGTCATGGTCCATCATCTTGTGATGGACACATTATCTCCCTGAACAAAGTAGAGTTATTTGGTATGGAGGAAGAGAGGATAGATGTTGGAAAGATAATTAAGTGTCTTAATAGTATTCAGCCTTCTTATCTTCTTTGGAAAGGGGTAGGCATGTTCTTAAATTCAGTTTTCAATACATCTGCTCCTAATTTATCTCCAAAAGACAATGGAAAAAGTCATGTAGAAAAATAATAGACTTAGATAAATTTGGTATTCTCTACCTCCTTCTTGGCTCCATTACTGGAAATGAAGTTCACCAAGGGTGGCTACAGAGATGGATTAAGACAGCCAATGATTCAAAATTCTCATGGTCTTTGCAGCATTTGGCTTGGCAGAACATTAACAATGATACTGATGAATAAGTGATCTGAATAGTGTTGTTGTGATTGGGGTCTCAAGTGGCTCCAAAAGTGTCATATATTCAGAAATAGGGCCTTGGAAAGTGATTAGATCAAAGCAGCACTGACTCATTAGTGGATTAGCCCATTGATGAGTTCAGTAGCTAAATGTCTTGCTGGGACCTGAGACCTTGTTGTTGAATCACTTGGAATGTGACCTAGGACCTATTTTTGTCCTCAGTGTCTTCTCTCTTTCTTCTTCCTGGATGCCATGATATTAGCTGCTGTTATCCACCAGGCCTTTCTACCACACCCCTGGAAATGGTAAGCCAAATAAATCTGTCCTCATTTAAATTGTAGTTGTCAGATATTCTGTCCTAGGAACAATAAAGTGAATGATACAGAAAATTGGTCACAGAAAAGTAGAATCATTGCCATGACCATACCTGACCACGGAGTTCAGAAGCCTTTGGAATTGATTTGAGTGCAAAATTTGTAAAGGTTTGGAGATGCCAACTAGAAAATCCTCAGAAGCTAAGCTTGATGACTGATTCTGATTGAAGCTCAAAAGACCAGAATGCTAAGAGGAATGAGGACAGTAAAGGCTAAGTTCATGAAGTTTCAGTTAGAAACAAGGACTCCATTGGCAGAAGAAACATGAAGTTCTAGATTTTCTCCAGGTCTCCACGTTTCCCCTATCCTTCTTAGTTTTGAGGCATAAAATTCATTGTAGGGTTGATTTTTATGTAGATTGTATGGTTCAAAATGTTTATATTAATTTTACTTATAATAATGTGTAGTATTCCTGAGATGATTATATAGTAGTCACAAAGGGGAAAGGTAAAAAGGGAAAGAAAAAATAGGAGAAGATGAAAAATGGAAATAAAATGTTTGTAAATGGGAGGGGAAGAGGGGGTGAAGGGACGGCAGGGGTATGGAGAAAAAATGAGAACCAAGACCTGTCATGTAAAGGTATAAGATCCCAATGATGAATGTAACTGTACTGTATACCTAAAATGTACCAATAAACTCAATGAGAAAAAATTTCTAAAAGTGAAATAAATATAGATAAATAAATAAAATGAAATAAAATAAACATGAATATTACTGGCTTAAAGTGTTGAGTCTGTTAAATTTAGTCTAGTGTGTAACTCTAAATTAATGTGAAAACAAAATTATTGAAGACTCTTCTTTAAAGAGCAATATTATAAAATCTGAAAAATGGGTATCCCTTAAGAAGAGAATGGTATTTTAGTGCAACAAATGAAGATGAAATCTTCTTCAATTAGAAAATAGTGTATTTTGGAGGTAGCTATGTTGTATATTCTCCTAGGTGCTGGTTAGAAAATCAAATTTAAAGCCCAGTAAACTCAATAAAGAGCTCTGGTGAGCTAATTTCAGTGAAGAAATGGTCTCTAAACCACTTGTGTTGCTCTATCAGCATTTTCCATTCAAACAAAATTAGACTCAGAATGTCAAATAGCTTTATGACAAGACCTTGTTTGAATTTTCTTAAATTTGTGTGGATATCATTTTTTACAAAAAACTTTCACAATCACAAGAATGAAAATCATTGCAGCTGGAGATCATTCTTTGATTGCATTTATTGTTAATTGCTACAAAGTTAACTAACTCACAGTAAACCTGCTATGCTTTAAAATTATTTTTGCTCTGTTGCCTAGATCTTTGTTCCACACTCACTATGAAGAGAAAGTCAATGTAATTCCTGGGATTTGTAACAGCATCTTCTTTGGTTTTTCCCTCTTGCAGCTATTGTAATATGACTGAATGGGTTGACACTGCTACTTAAAATTGAAAACCTGGTATACAACCCAGGACATTGCTTATTCTTCAACACTATTTCACCTAATAAGCACAGAAAGATAGTTTCCATGGTAAGAGGAAATAGATATAGAAAGGAAGATCTCAGTTTCTAAATCCTACCAATCACCTTCTCTCAAAGCTAGCTATTATCTCTTTCTTTAACACAATTGATTTTGCCAGACACATACAGAACTTTGGCATCATCTTTCCCACTACATGGCTTTCAGTCTTCTCTTTCGAATTCTGTGGAGATTGTGGTAAAAATTCTCCTCACAACACCATCAAATTAGTGTTCCAGGCTACAGGGACTCAAGTTTTGATCTGATCTCAAATATGAAAGGTTATGGATACATATCATCTCTCCTTAGGGATTAGGACCAATTTATAGACCAAAGACGAGCTTTCCCATAAACAAAACTACCTGGAGAGGACCTGAGCTTCCCATCATAAAAAGCTGGACTAAAAAAAATAGGAGGTAGAAGTAAAACCGTGAAAGAATTTGTAAGAATATAAGGCCCACTGGGTTGCATCATTATTACTTTATAGCATGCTTGATCCCTTTTGTGTCATTGTCTTTTCCTTATCTACACTGAGTGTTGCCTCAGTCTATGATATTGGCCACTTAGTATTTGCTTCTTATGCTAGTGCCTGGCTAATGAAGTATTTGATCTAAGGTAACTATTATTATTTTGTTTGCTGTTATTAAGTAACAGTAATAATTAATGAGTCTCCTAATTTCCTACCTTCAGTCCCAGGAGAAGAGGTCAGCATTTGTTTCAGGGGAGATGTGGTTGGTGATTGTTATAAACTGAACCGTGTACCCCCAAAAAATTCATAGGTGAATTCCTAGTCCCCAGTACTTAAGAATGTGACTATATTTAGAGTTAAGGTAATTAAAGAAGTACTTAAATTAAAACAAAGACCCATGCCAAACAAGTGTTGTGACTTACTGTTCCATAACCCAAATCAGCAAAAGTTTAAAGGGATCCTTCTTTACATCAAAGAGAAGTGACTGAAGGCAGACAAGGCAGGAGGCAGTTTCAGATGGTCCTCTAGATTTGAATGGTGGAGATGAAAACATGTTTAAGAAATTCTTAGGAGATGGACTCAGGAGAACTTGGTGATTTATTGAGAAAGGGAATAGAGGAAAGAGTGAGACCAGTTACAAGTTTCTGTCTTAGATAGCTGTATGATGGTGACATTCCACATCGAGGAACACAGCTATAAAAGCATATTAGGTGTTATGATGATGGACTTCCATCTACACAAGCTGCAACTGAGGGCTTATTAACAATGTGCCAAATATTTCTGTTTTTCTTGACTGTGGAGCCATTCCTTACTGGGAAATTCATCTTGCAAAGAAGGGATAAGTCATCCTCTAGACATATATCCATGAAGGACTGTTAGTGCTGTGCTGAAATTGCTCTTCTAGGAGTGACTAAGCAGAGGTTATGGTATGTTTACATTCCTGTGGCCCATGGAAGCACAATAAATTAGAAGGACTACTGGAAGCCAGCCAAGAGGGGCAGAGTTCTAAAGATTATAATTATGCAACATCTTCTCTTCATTATCACTTTTATGGAGTGACTCCCTATGTTTCCAAATACTTAAGGAAATAATAAAAAGGACTTAAGGTATATAACTGTTTGAGTTATAGGGTCGAATAGTGTGACCATTTACACTATAACATTTGATACAAATTATAGTTTTCCACTGAAATTATGAAAAGACAGGAACTGATTTCTCCTGTAATAAATCTCAACCTATAAATGCTGAGTAGATTCTTTGCTTAGCTTTGTATATATGACTACCAGTATGAGAGAGATTATGGCTTCTTTTTGCAGCTCTCATCCAAGCAAAATATGAAGCTTCATCTCTTCCACATTAGAGAAATTATCTGAAGCATGTTATCGTGATTTTCACTCTTGTACTTTAAACCTTTCAGTAATTCTTCCTTGCTGTTAGTCAAAACTTCTTAGCCTGATTTTTAAACTTTTGCATATTTTGACTCTGGTAACTTTTCCAATGTTAACCAAACTATTTGCATTTCACTGAGTTGCTCCAATCTTGCTTATCTTCAAGTTTTATATGTACACTCACATTAAGTAACTTTTCTTGTACTCTTCCCTTGCAAGCTCTGGTCAAGCTATTTATAAGGCATTCTTCACCTCACAACACAGCCTTCTCTTCTCTATGACGACTCCCTGGACCATGCCTGGATAAATCCCTTCCCTTCTGTGTACCTAGAGCATCCTCTATGCCCCCAACAAGAAATGATTATGTGGTATTCTTCCCTTTACCTTCCTGCATCACCCAATAGACTGTATAAACAGTAAGGGTGGAGATCATAACCATTTTAACAAATAAAAGGATAATAATGACTAAGACTATTAGACATACTACTTAGAATGCTAAATGGTGTATGTGGTGTATCTCATTTACTTTTTATAATGTCTCTACTTATTGGCAATACAATCTGATGCTAGTTAATACTAAAGGAAAAAATGTACATCGGGGATATACATGCAGATATACAATAATTCAAAAGAAATTTTCAACAATCAGGCTGTAGGATGTGTAGGAATCAGTGTAGCCTGGGAATCTAGGAGAATATCTGTAAGGCACTGCCTCTGCATAGCTCAAAATTTCAAACAGTTCTCACTTGAACACATCCCAATACTTTGTGGAAGAGGAAGGAAAATTGGCAAGGAAGAAGGAAGGCTTGAAAAATGCTCGCTATAACAACCTAAACAATTTTATCATCAACTGATATGTACTGATAATAAAATTAAAGTCTTGAGAAACTAAGTATAATCATCCTACAGTATCTGTGGGGATTTAGTTTCAGGGTGTCTATGGATACTGAAATTCAAGAATGTCCAAATCCTTTATATAAAACAGTGTAATATTTGCACAGGATCTATATGCATCCTCCCATATACTTTATACTACCTCTGGATTACTTTCAATGCTTAATGTAGTGAAAATGGTATATACATCATTTTTACACTGTATGGTTTGAGGAATAATGACCAAAAAATCTGTACATGTTCAGTGCAGATGCATTTTTGAAAATTTATCTGATTCATGATGGACTTTAAGTGGATGCAGAACCTATGAATATAGAGTCTGACTATAATCTATTCATTTGATAAAGTGGTCAAGGGTTTATGTCAAGTCTATTTGACTATAAAATCCATTAATACAATGAGACACCCCAGAAATATTTAGGTAATTTAATGAAATAATAAATAAGTACATGGGAAAGGTAATGATAACTGATAAAAAGTGGCTCAAGTATAGGATGTGTGGAGATCTGTGCAGGAACATGAGGGAGAAGATGCAGGATGGTCCTATGCTTCTCCTTCTATCTTATTTCCCCTAAATAGGCTTTTCAGCTGTTTACCCCAAAGTTTCAATTTTTGCCTCAGTATATTTATACCTCATACATCTCCTTTTCCTTTGTCTGATTAAAATTTCTTTGGATTGAAGCCTTCCTAAATAATTTCTAGCCTCAAGGATCTTTTTCTTCTTTGCAATTAAAAGAAAGTTGCATCTCTACAATATCTTTATACTGATAATATTGACTCACACTGCTTATTCATCACTCAATACCTAATAAATATTAAACTGTACATTTCTCCACCAGATCACCATCAGTTATATGTTATGGGCAGATAAAGTATACTCCGTTCAGTCCCAGGAAGTGAAAAACAAAGGTGCTCCAAGAATAATTACTTCTCAAATAATTGCTGAGGTGTTGGTTCACAAATCAATATCAGCATCCAGAACTGGCAAGTCCTGGCTCCCTGACTAGAGGTAGGTTAGATGCTGATTTGAAGGCCATAGAGTCTGGATCTAACCCTGCTACTATTCCACGGACCTGCAGCTGGACACAGCCAAGCCGTGCTCACTTCTGTCCTACATGCTGCATTTGGAACAGGATGGAGGGATACATGTTGTATAAAACGTGAAAACTTGCTCATAAAAGAAATACAGGGATAATTAAAAAATCAGAGCAGACCACTGACTCCCAAGCCTCCTGCTTGAGATACTAAAAAGAAAAACTCATTTTCATTTGGTCATTTCTTCCATGCTGAGTTGTATGAAAGCCATAAAAATTTTTTTTTAAGTAATCTCCCTGATTCAGCTTGTCTTGGGCAAAGTCCAAAACTTTGATTCTTTTTAAGTGGTTTCTTCAGTTTCCTTCAAGGGATTACTTTTTTGTTGCAAATGAAGCTTTAGATATTTTGTGTCAGATGTTTTCTCTGGCGAATTTAAAAATTTCTCTCAATAATATTATGCAGGATTCAATAATCTTCCAAATATATTACATAATGTTTACAGTCAATACAGTCTTTCATATCCATAAATTCTGTGTCTATGGATTCAAGCAAACACAGATTGAAATATTCATAGAAAAATGTTTACATACCATTTACATTGTTTTAGGCATTATGTCATCCAGATATGATTTATACCAGATAAGAAGATGTGTGTGACTCTAGGCACATACTGTACAATTTTATATAGGGGACCTATGTGCACATTTTGGTATCTGTAGCTTGGGGAATTAGGAAAGTCTTAGATCAGTGGATACTAAGTGTACTGGGAGGGAGAGGCACACCGATTAATAACAACACAATAAATACATAGCAAAATTCAGGTGTCTCAAATCTCCTTTATTGAGACCAAATATCTCAGAATTTACTAAAATGAAATAAGAGCTCATATAAAAGTCAAAGAATAAAGCAAAAGCTCATACATACATATGCACACACGTATGTATATATACATACACATTTGCCATTACTAACCAAAATAAATATGTCTCAATTCTTTCACCTCAAGAAGTGACTGCAGGACAATGAGTTGACAGATGTTACTGGTCATCTGACTCCAGGCAGAGATTAAAGATCTATTTCCTATCTTAGTGCTTAGATGAAGTTTTCAGCTGTTGTAAGATTAAAATTCCCTAGACTAGTGAAATAAATGATTTCAAGATTTCAAAGATTTCAAGTACAGCTCTGGCTGAAATCACTGATGTGAAGAACGAAATTAAAAACTGGATCAGCAAACTGCAACTTTGAGGAAATCTGCCTATAATTAAAACATGAGAGCCTTCTGAAGTGTCAAAATATCTTTGTACATTAAGTTTCAGGGCTGAGAATATCCAGAACATACATTTCCTCTGTTTAAAAGACCCTACAGATGAATTTTGAAGGTTTCTCAACCAGGTGGGTTAAACTGTCAATTTGTATGTTTATGTTCCATTTTCAGCTTTTGTCTCTTTAAAGGGAAGATTCCTGTTGCTAGATGTTTTAAAGAGAAATTTCCACTTTTGATCAATTTTCCTATTCCTGAATCCATAAGACAGGGCAGCTGCAAATGCCTTTTAATCCCCTTTTCAGTGGAGAAGGTAAAGAAGAAGACATAAGAGTGGCCTCCTCAGACACCTTGAGGATGTCAGAAAGAAATGATAACTTTCTAACAAACACTACCAATGGCCAATTTTACTATTAACTCCCCAAATGAAAAAGACAGCACAAAATACTGGGTAGGGGCAGAGGCTGATTTCAGGGACTCACTTATGGTAATGGTAGGTTAAACTGAGATGATTAAGAAAGTGGATGTCCTTCTTCAATTAATACTTGTTAATACTTTCTAAAAATATTTTAGGGCATCACAAAATTTCTATACAAAGATCAGAGCCAAAACAATCTTCGGAATTTTATATCAGTATATAATTTGCATTTCTAAAGGTGAAAATATATAATATTCCATGATAAAAATTATTTGAACAATAACATCATTATGTAAATATATGGAGTCTATAAAGCCATTTGCTATACTTTGTAGTAGCGAATACCAAAAATATACCCAAGAAATTTCAGATAGTAAATCCACAAAGATTTAATACTCCAACATACAGCTTTTCAGAGAACAAATAAACCCATGTTGCAGGTTCATTCTTGTATCTATTATCATAATCATCTCCAAGGAGTTTTGCTGTTGGTTCAGGTAGGCAGATTGAAGGGCAAGATGGTGTAGTGGTTTCTCCGAGTGGGTTTAACTATGTAAGTTATTGGGCTAAAGAGGAGACATATGGGTTCTGCTCTTATCATACAGGACAGGAAATAAGCATGGAAACTTCCTGTGGATTGTGTTTCTTCTTCGAATTCCTCCTCCATGCAGGAAAGGTTATCAGCATGACCACCATTAGTTACTAACCTTGGATGAATGAATAATCTCCTGCACTTTAGCTTTCCAACCTATAAAATTAAGATAATTATAGCTGCTTTGGTTTTTAATAGGGTCCAATAAAACAACGTAGGTCAGGGACCATGTACTTTAGGCACAAATATTCAGGATATTTCTGCCCCACAACCCACACTCTTGCCAACCTTGAAGTTTGCTTTCATTACCCAAATCTACCACAGTGGCCCTTGATGGCAATGACTCAATGCTATGACCCCATCCCTGAGCCCTGTTAGCACATAATTGGAACATACACAATTAGTAAGTGAGCCACTAACTAGGCCAGGCCTCATGTTGCTGAGCTCCAGATCTCTCAAAACTCCTTCCCTGGCAATATTTCTATTCTGGTCTTGTTTCTTCTTCTAGGGAGCAAAGGGTGATAAATTAATTCTAGCTAGTTAATTTGCCATTCCATTCAAACAACATAAGGTCTCTATGCACTTAAAACCTTCCAGGTATATTTGTAGGTCAAAGTGAGGGAGGTTTTTGGATCTGGAGGACCTGTTTGTGAGCCTCAGAAGACACCAAAGCAACAGCTCCCCTGAGGATGACAGCTTCAGGAGGTCTCTTTGACAGAGAGAAGTATAAGACATCTCACTGCTCTTGATGCAAACAGAATGCTCCATAGAAGGAGAAAAAAAATGTTCTCGGAAGTCTCTGGGATCTAAAAACACAGAGCGGTCTGGCTATATATACAATGCAGAAAGAATCCCTGGGGTCAGAAACATTGTCTGGTGGAGCAATAACCCCTTAAAGCATAGAAATATCTCTTTTCCACCTGTCTCGGTTAGTCAGCTCTCTATTACTATAACAAACACCTGAGATAAATCAACTTTAAAAAAGGAAATATTTATTTTATATCATGGTTTCAGTCCTAAGTCAGTTGGACCTACTGCCTTTGGATGTGTGGCAGCACATCCTGGCAGGAGTGGGTGGCAGAGGAGCTGCTGCTTGCTTCATGGAAGCCAGGAAGCAAAGAGGAGGAGCAAAAGGAGGCAAAAGGAAGCAGAGCAGGTCCTAGTATCCCCTTCAAGGACATGGCCCCATGGACTAACTTCTTTTTTCATTGCAATTTTGTTTTATTTTTTAATTAAGTTTATTGATACAATTTACATATACATAATGATCATATTCATCATAGGGAATTTGTACCTGTAAATGATATATCTTTTTTTTTTATACCAGAGACTGAACTCAGGACTTTGTGCTTCTCAGGCAGTCATGGTCTGCCTTATAAATATTTTTTAAAATTAATTTTATTGGTACATTTTAGGTATACAATATAATGAAATTCATCATTGGATGTTTGTACCTTTACATAATATATCTTGATTCTTATTTTTCCCCATTCCCCTGGCCTCCCTTAAACTCCTCTATCCCTCACTATTTACAAAGACTTTGTCTTCATTTTTTCATTTTCTCATATTTATTCCTTTCTCCTACCCTTTCCACTTCCCCTTCCCCTTTGCACATTTTCTTCCTATTATCTATTATATTATATTATATATATATATAATATATTATATATTATCCATTATCTATTATACCTTTTGATCCTTATTTACACTTTCAGTTTCTCATACCAGAGAAGCTGGTATTTATACATGTATGACCTATTTATTTCGCCTAAGGGTATCATCTCAGTGTGCAACCATTTAGCTATAAGTGTCTCTCATTTCTCATTCTTTAATGCCTGATATATCCTGATTCTTTTTTTCTTACTCCCCTCCCCTCTTTCAACTCTTCCCCTCTTTATTTAGAAAGATGTGCTTCCATTTTATCCTTCTTTTCTAATGTTCTTCCTTTCCCTTCCATCCCCCTCCCTCTGTTCCCTTTCTTTTTGAAATATTTCTTCCTATTTCATAATATGTATTATACATTTTGGTCTTATTTTCAGATTTACTTCTTTCACTAGATAAACCATGTGATATTTACACATGCATGTCTGATTTATTTCACTTAAGAGTATAATCTCAAGGTGCATCCATTTACCAAGAAATGTCTCAAGTTTATCCCTATTTATGGATGAGTACAAAAAATCCACATTTTTATCCATTCATTGGCCAATGGACATTTGAGCTGTTTCCAAGATTTAGCTATTACAAACTATACTGCTATAAACAGGGTTGAGCATATATTACTGCAGGAGAATGCTTTTAATTTTTTTTGTGAAGATACACAGAAGGGGAATAGCTGGACCTCTAGGAATCTCCACACTGATTTGATGAGTCTCCACAATGATTCCCATAGTAGTTGCACCAGTCTACATTCCTATCAACAGTAAAGGATTACTTTTCCCTACAACCCTGTCACCATTTGTTGTTAATTGATTTCTTGATAATAGACATTCTTTCTGGAGTGAGATGAAATCTCAGCATTGTTTTAATTCATATTTCTGGAATGACCAGTGATGTTGAGTATTTTTTATATGTTTATTTGCTGTTTTTCCTTCTTCATCTAAGAAGTGTGTATTCATCTCAGATGCCTATTTTTGGATTGGGGCTTTAAATTGGGTAGATATGTTTTTTTTTTCAATTCTTTACATGTTCTAGATCTTAGTTCTTTGAGGAACAACTGGCTAAAAATTTTTACCACCTATAGGTTGTCTTTCACTGTTGGTGATTTCTTTTGCCACGCAAAAGCTTTTTATTAAGGTAAGATCCCAGTTGTTGATTCTTTGTAGTATTTCCAATGCAATCAGGATTTTGTTCACAAAGTCTTTACCCACACTCATGTCTTCAACAGTTTTACCTATTATCTCTTCTAGCAGATTTAGTGTTTCTGTTTTAATATTTAGATCTTTGATCCATTGTGATTTTAGTTTAGTGAATCAGAGGCATGGATCTAGTTTTAGTCTTTGGCATGTGGAAAGCCTGTTTTTTCAGTACTATTTATTAAAGTGGCTATCTTTCTTCTAATGAATGTATTTGTTCTATTTGTCAAAGATAAGGTAGCTGAGTGTGTTTGGGGTTGTTTCTACATCTTTGAATCTATTTTAGTCCTTTTTTTTCCAGTGTGCTACTGGTTTTTAACACAGTAGCTCTGTAGTATCATACAGACCAATCTCCTTAATGAATATAGATGCAAAAATCCTTAATAAGATACTAGCAAACAGAATACAGAGGATTATTAAGAAGATCATCCATCCTGACCAAGTCGGATTTATTCCAGAGATGCAAGGGTGGCTCAACATACGAAAGTCAATAAATGTAATACATTATATTAACAAAGTCAAGGACAAAAAGCATACGATCCTCTCAATAGATGCAGAAAAAGCATTTGATAAAATTCAACACCCATTCATGATAAAAACCCTGCAAAAAATTGGAATAGATGGTCTATACCTCAATTTAATAAAGGCTATCTATGAAAAAGCATCAGCCAACATCATATTGAATGGCCAAAAACTGAAAACCTTCATGTTAAAATCAGGAACAAGACAAGGATGCCCACTATCACCACTTCTCTTCAATATAGTTCTGGAAACATTAGCCACAGCAATTAGACAAGAGAAAGAAATTAAAGCAATAAAGATAGGAAAGGAAGAAGTTAAACTATCATTATTTGCTGATGATATGATACTCTACATTGAAGATCCAAAAAACTCCACCAAAAAACTTCTAGACTTAATTGACAGATTCAGTAGAGTATCTGGATACAAGGTGAAAACCCAAAAATCAATAGCCTTTCTATACACAAATAACAGACAGACAGAAAGAGAAATAAGGGAAAAAATTCCTTTTACAATAGCATCCAAAAAAATGAAGTATCTAGAAATCAATCTAACAAAAGAAACAAAAGATCTCTACACTGAAAACTCAAGTCCAGGATTGTCATGTTCCCTGTCTTGTCTTTGCAGCCCAGAGTTGTTCTTGCTCTTCTAGGTCTCTTCTGGTTCCAAATGAATTTTAGAAACATTGTCACTGGTTCTGTGAAGTATTGTGGGGCTGCATAACTTTGTAATCTTAAATTCCTAGCCCCAACTGTGATTAAATGTGAGTTAAATGGGTAACTGTTTGGTAGCCCTGAGATACTAGATGGAATCTGTGACAAACATAGAGACCCAAAGTAAATTACTCCACTTCTTGTTTGCCCAGAACTGATGTTCTGGAACACCACAATCTATGAAACAATGGGTAAACAGTCTGCTGACCATTAGTACATTTAGTATGCAACTGCTGACCACCAGCCCGGATCAGCTGACCATTTGACTTTGTCCCCTTCCTGTAAATTTTGAATGTTGACTCCCCCCCCATAGCCATGTATAAAAACAGCCTCAGACTTTGAGCTAGCTGCCTCTCTAAGATACTAGGCTTTGGGAGTGCCATCGGGCCAGACTAATAAAGGTCTGTTTCACTTTCCAACTTGTCTGGTGTGTTCCTTCCCAGGTGTTCCTTGCTGCTGTTAGCTCCTCAGAGCAGTTGGTAAGGCCCTTGGCCTTACAGTATGCTAATGGTATTTTGATTGGGATTGAATGGAATCTGTATAACAAATTTGGAAGTATGGACATTTTCGCTATGTTTGTTCTTCCTACACAAAACAAGGGATATCTTTACATTTTTGATAATCTCTTCCATCTCCCTTATCAAAGTACTGCATTTTCAATGTAAAGATCTTTTACTTCCTTTGTTAGATGGATCTCTAAGTATTTCATTCATTTTGATGCTGTTGTGAAAAGCATAGTTTTACTTATTTCTCTCTCAGTAAATTTGTTATTTGTGTACATATATGCTATTGATTTTTCAGTGTTTACTTTGTATCCAGTTATGTGACTGAATTTGGTTATTAAATCAAGAAGTCTTTTGGTGGAGTTTTTGGGGCCTTCTATGTAGCATATCATGTCATCTGCACATGAATAACTTTTCCTTTCCTAACTTTATTCCTTTTATTTCTTTCTCTTGCCTAATTGCTATGGGTAATATTTCCAGAACTATATTGAATAGGAGTGGTGGTAGTGGACATCCTTGTCTTGTTCCTGATTTTTGAAAGTTTTCAGTTTTCAAACACTCAGTATAATGTGGACTGTTGGTTGTCATAGATGGATTTTATCAGATTGAGATAAAGATCATATATTCCCATTTTCTGTAGAGTTTTTTTCCTGAATGCATGTTGGATATTATCAAATGTTTTTCCTACATTTATTGAGATAATAATGTGAGTTTTATTCTTGGCTCTGATGATATGGTGTTTCACATTTATTGATTTACATATGTTGAACCATTCCCGCATCCCTAGGATGAATCCTACTTTGTCATGATGTATAATCTTGATGATTTCTTGCATTCTGTTTGCAAGTTTTCTGTAGAAGATTTTTGCAACTATGCTCATTAGAGATTGGGCTATAGTTTTCTTTTTTTGGTTGAGTCCTCTTATGGTGTGGGTATTAGGGTAAGACTTGCTTTGGGGAATGATTTGGAGAGTATTGCTTCCCATTCAATTTCATTATAGAGTAGTAGCATTAAAGAAACCATGGGTAAGAGTGCACAGATCCTAGAAAGAAGCCTGCACAGACCAGGGCCATATGGGTGTGCAGGTCCCAGCCAGAACCCCACCCAGACACCAGTAGCTTGGGCCCACAGGCCCCTGCCAAAGGTCTGTCTGGAAAAGAACTAGACAGATGTGCAATCAACAGCCAGAGTCCCACAGATACCATTAGTAAGTGCACACAGAATCCAACCAGAAGGCCACTCAGACATGAGTGACTCAGATACACAGCCCCAAGCCAAAGGACTCACAGACAACATCTACACAGGTAGGCAGGCCCAAGCCAGAGGCACACTCACATACCATCCCCAGTGTGCTCAGGCCCCAGCCAGAACACAATCTCCCCAACAACAGGACAGAGCAGATATCCAGAAGGCCACAATTCTGAAACCAGGATTGGCAGAGTGGTGAGCAGCAAGGGGAAGTCCTCTCTCAGGCTTGCTGAGAATTGAAGCCCACTGGGTGAGCAAAAGTTACCACAACAAAGGCACAGAAGACTGCATCTGTTGAAATGAAAAATCTCAAAATCAGACTTTCAGATAACCAAAGGCATCCCCAAGGGGCAACAAGATGGAACAATCTGATACTCAACCACCTGAACTCCCTGAATTGGCAATGGAAGAGGATCTGGAAAAAAATGAAATAATTTCTCAGATAATAACAGAGAGTGTGCCCATCATTCAAGACATGATTAATAAATTTATAGGAAACACAAATAAGAAAAACACAGAGAAGCTGAGGAACACAATGGAATCCCAGCATATGAAAAAAAAAAAAGGAATCCATAAAAGAGATGCAAACAAATTTTAAAAATTTCCATTAATAGTTTACCTAGTAGAATAAGCCAATGTGAGGACAGAATTTCAGCTATAGAAGACATGATTGCAATTAGTAACCAGGAAAGGAAAACTTTCTTTAAAAAAATAAGGGACCATGAGAAATCAATCCAGTAGCTGCTTGATGATGAAAATAAGAAAAAATGTAGTCAGTGAAGAAACACAAGAGTGCAAATGACAAAAAAATTGTTCAAAGAAGTAATGACAGAAAACTTCCCAACTAGGAAAAAAGAACTTGACATACAGAAAAGTGAGGCATAAAGGATTCCAACAAGCCATGACTAAAAAAAAACAAAACAAAGCAAAACCCTATTCTTAGGCATATGATAGTTAAGATTCCAGAAACCCAACAGTAGAGTAAATTGCTAAAAACAATTAGGGAAAAGAGCCAAATCACATACAAAGGAAAGCAAATAAGGATCACAGCAGACTTCTGAACACAAACCTTCGAGTCAAGAAAAGCCTGGAATTAAGTATTTCAAACTCTAAAAGAAAACAACCTCCAAGATTGATGTACCCTGCAAAACTATCTTTCAAAATTGATGGAGAAATAAGATACTTTCATAACAAAGAGCAACTGAAGAACCTCATGTATACAAAACCAGTATTAAAAAAATTTAAAGTAATACCCTAGAAAGAGACAACAAGGATCACAACTCCAGGAAGCCCAGCAGAATGACTCCATCAGGGAAGACAAGAAATTAAATGTAAAGAGGAAGAATCCAACAAAAGGAAAAGTCATGACAAGGATGACTGAATACATACCAGTTATATCAATTATAACCATCCGTGTTAATGGTCTCAATTCACCAATCAAGAGAAACTGACTGGCACAAAGGGTCAAGAAGCAATATCCAATAATATGCTGTATACAAGAAACACACCTAACTAAAGAAGAAACTCATAGACTGAAAGTTTAAGGATGGAAAACAATACTCCATGCAACACAAACCCCCCCCAAAAGCAGGAGTAATTATCCTCTTTGCAGATCAAATGGATTTTAAACCAACACTAACTAGGAGAGACAAAGAAGGCCACTACATCCTTGTAAAAGGAAACTTCCAAGAGGAAGAGATGACAATCATAAATGTACATTCACCAAATACTAGCACACCCAACTATATAAAACAAATACTAACAAATACTAACTGAAAAATCTGAAGAGGTTCAGTTTTGGCAAAGTGGCTGGCTTGGACTTCAGATATCCCTCCACCAGCCTGGCTGATCTATTGGTCCACGTAGTCGCACCTTTCCCTGAGGGCACCATTGCTCCAGACCCAACACCAAGAGGGTGATTTTTGGGAAAGAGAATGGCTTGAACTTCGTATCTCCCTCCACAGGCCCGGGCCATGTCTATGGTCTGTGTATCCACACCTTTCCCTGCAGGTGCCATTGCTCCTGACCCAGCGCCAAGAGGGGCATCACAGAGCACATCCCCCACTCTCAGATCCCCTGATTGTGCCAGTTGTTGGACGAACTCCTCAGAGGCATGGCTGGCTATAAAGGGTGGTGATTGATCCTATTGTGTTCCTGATTGCTTTGATAGGGATAAAGTATAGGGATTGATTTGATTAGTTGTTTTCTCTATTATGAAAATGAGAATGTCTATTAGTCATTAGAGAATCAAAGGCTGGAATGCAGTTATATCCGGAAGATTTAATGACCCAGAGATTGAATCAAGGACAACCCAACAGCAAAAATAAAGATGAGAAAACACTTAAGCAAGCCACAAAGACAGACTTCCAGTTCACCAAGGCAAACAGTAGGGCAAAGGAGGATGAAAAGGCTGATAGTAAACCACCAGGACACTCAGAACTCACAGCACAGGAAGAAACAAAACTGATCAACCATGCTCTAGAAAAATTCAAAGCAGAAATAATTTCCCAGATAACCATAGAGATGGTGAGAAACAGATCCATGCAATCAGGAATGAAAAAGGTGAAGTCACAACAGATCCAACAGAAATCCAGAGGATCATTAATACATACTATGAGAACCTGTACTCTAATAAAATGGAAAACACAGAAAAAATGGACAGATTTCTAGATACTTACGAATTACCAAAGTTGAATGAAGAAGATAAAAACATTTTAAACACCCCAATCACAATCAGTGAAATTGAAAATGTAATTAAAAATGTAAAGGTGTAGGGAAGGTGTGATACGTAGGGGAAGAACAAAAAGGGAAAAGAAAAAAATGTGAGAGAATGAAAAGATGAAAATAAAGTGTTTGTAGATGGGGAGGGGAGGAGGGAGTGAAGGGAGGGCAGAGGTAAGGGGAAAAAATGAGAATCAAGACTTGCCATGTAAAGGTACATGATCCCAACAATGAATGTAACTGTATTGTATCCCTAAAATGTACCAATAAACTCAATAAAATTAAAAAAAAACAACAACATACCAACAAAGAAAAGCCCAGGTCCTGATGGATTCACTGCTGAATTTTACAAGACATTTAGAGAAGATCTATTGCCATTACTCTAAAGACTTTTCAAAGAATTTGAAACAGAAGCAATACTTCCTAATTTATTCCTGGAAGCAAATATCACTTTGATTCCCAAACCTGGGAAAGATGTAACAAAAAAGAGAACTACAGGTCAATCTCCTTAATGAATATAAATGCAAAAATTCTTAATAAGATACTAGCAAACAGAATACAGAGAATCATCAAGAAGATCATACATCCTGACCAAGTCGGATTTATTCCAGGTATACAAGGATGGTTCAACATATGTAAATCAATAAATGTAATACACTATATTAATAAAGTCAAGGACAAAAATCACATGATCCTCTCAATAGATGGAGAAAAGCATCTGACAAAATTCAACACCCATTCATGATAAAAACCCTGCAAAAAATTGGAATAGATGATCTATATCTCAACTTAATACAGGCTATCTACGAAAAACTAACAGCCAACATCATATTAAATGGCCAAAAACTGAAAACCTTCACATTAAAATCAGGAGCAAGACAATGATGCCCACTATCACCACTCCTCTTCGATATAGTTCTGGAAACATTATCCACAGCAATTAGAAAAGAGAAAGAAATTAAAGCAATAAAGATAGGAAAGGAGGAAGTTAAACTGTCATTATTTGCTGATGATATGATACTCTACACTGAAGACCCAAAAAACTCCACCAAAAGACTTCTTGACTTAATTAGCACTTTTAGCAGAGTAGCAGGATACAAGGTGAACACCCCAAAATCAATAGCCTTCTTATACACAAAAAAGAGACTCACTGAGTGAGGAATTAGGGAAACAATTCCTTTCAAAATAGCACCCCAAAAAATGAATTGTCTTGGAATTAGTCTAACAAAAGAAGCAAAATACCTCTACACTGAAAACAACAGCACTCTGAAAAAAGAGATTGAAGAGGATATAAGAAAATGGAAAGATATCCCGTGGTCCTGGGTAGGAAGATCAACATAGGGATAATGGCCATACTACCAAAATTGCTATACAAATTCAATGCAATGCCAATTGAAATTCTAACACTTTAATTCACAGAACTAGAAAGAAGAATCCAAAAATTAATTTGGAACAAGAAGAGACCTAGAAGAGCAAAAGCCATACTAGTCAATAGACACATGGCAGCAGGTATAACAATTCCCAATCTGAAACTATATTACAAGGCCACTGTGATAAATACAGCATGGTAGGGCAAAGAAACAGACCTAAGGATCAGTGGAACAGACTGAAAGACACAAAAAGTACTCCAAATGTACTCATTTCCCTCATCTTTTACAAAGGTGCTGGCCATCCCCACTGGAGGAAGGAGAGTCTCTTTAATAAATGGTGTTGGAAAACCTGGATCACAAACTGCCAAAGAGTAAAACTAGACCCTTATCTTTCACCATGCACTAAATTAAAATCAAAGTGGATTAAAGATCTAAATATTTAAACAGAAACACTAAACTTTCTGGAAGATAAATTAGGCAGAATTCTTGAATACATTAGCTTAGGCAAAAACTTTATGAAGAAATCCTCAGTAGCATGGGAACTAGCAGAAAGAATCAACAACTGGGATCTCATCTTATTGAAAATCTTTTGCACTGCAAAAGAAACCATCAACAGAACTAAGAAACAACCTCCAATGTGGGAAAAAATTTTACCAGCTGCTTCTCAGACAAAGGACTATTATCTAGAATATATAAAGAATTCAAAACAATCTCCCCCCCAAATATAAAGATCCAATTCAAAAATGGACATCTGAAATGAACAGACATTTCTCAGGCAAAGAAGTAAAAACAGCAAGTAAATATATGAAAAATCTTCCACATCACTGGTCATTCAAGAGATGCAGATGAAAACAACACTGAGATTCCTCCTCAACCCACAAAGAATGGCTGCTATTAAGAAATTACACAATAACAAATGTTGCTGGTTGTGGGTCAAAAGGAACCCTTCTCCATTGTTGGTGGGAATGCAGACTGGTTTAACCACTATGGAAATAAATACCTCAAAAAGCTGGGATTAGAGGTTCCATTCAACCCAGCCATCCCTCTGCTGGGTATCTTTTCAAAAGAATTAAAAGAATCATACCACAGTGATATATGTGCACCAACATTTAAATGGTACAGTTTGTAATAGCTAAAACTTGGAAACAGCCCATTTGCCCATCTGTTGGAAACTGGATAAAGAAGATGTGGTTTTTCTATAAATGGAATACTACTCAGCCATAAAGAATGATAAATTAGAGTGATTAATAGGAAAATGGATACATATTGAGGATATATTCTTAAGTGAAATAAATAAGTCACACGTGTAAATACTGAATAGTTTCTCTGGTGTGAAAAACTATAATAGTACACAAGATCCTAATGCGGTTATTAATAATGTGAAATAGGAAGAAAAGGGCTAAAGGTGTAGGGAAAGTGGGAAGGGTAGGGGAAAGGGAATAAGGAAAAAGAAAAAAAATGATAAAATGAAAAAATGGAAATAAGGTGTTTGTAAATGAGGAGGGGAGGAGGGGCTGAAGGGAGGGCAGGGACAAGGCAAAAAAAATGAGAACCAAGACCTGTCGTGTGAAGGTACAGGATCCCAGTAATGAATGTAACTGTATTGTATACCTAGATTGTACCAATAAACTCAAAAAAAAAAAGAAAGAAAAAACCTGAAAAATCAAATAAGCACTAATACAATAGTAATCGGGGACATTAATACTCTACTGTCACAAATAGATAAGCTAGATAGAAAATAAAAAATGTAATACTAGAACTCAATCAAACTCTTGAACAAATTAATTTAACATCTGTATAGAATGTTCCACCCTAAGAAAAAATCACAATACACATTCTTTTCAGGTGGACACAGATCATTATCCAAAATAGATAACATACTTGCCCATAAAACATGTTTAGCTAAGTACAAAGGAATTGAAATTATCCCTTGTATATTATCAAACCATACTGCAATAAATTTGGACATTAATAGCAAAAGAAATGGCAAGGATTTCATAAATGCAAGGAAATTGGCAAATATGCTGCTGAACAACCAATGAGTCATGGAGGAAATTAAAGAAGAAATTAGACAATTTCTACTATTAAATTATAATGTCAAAATAATGTATTGTAATCTGTGGGCCACAATGGAAGCACTCTTAGGAGAGAAATTCATAGCAGTGAATACTCATATTAGGAAAACAGAGTGAGTTGAAATGAACAACCTAATGCTGAAACTCAGGATTCTAGAAAAAGAAGAGCACAACAAACCCAAAGCTCATACAAGGGAGGAAATTATAAGACCAGAGCAGAAATCAATACAATAGAGACTAAGAGAATGATACAAAAAAATCAATGAAGTAAAGAGTTTGTTCTTTGAAATAATAAACAAAATTGAGAAACCCTTAGCCAATTTTTTAAAAAAATAAAAGACAAGGAACTAGTATAAAGAATAAATAAGTAAAAGGTGAAAGATTTATGCTATCTGAAGAGAAACAGATATAGAAGATAAGATGGCAGTCAGTGACCAGGAAAAGAGAGGTCTTTTAAAAACAGTAAGAGATCATGAGAAATCGATCCAACAACTCCTAGATGATGCAAAGAAGAATAACATAAGACTGATAGGAATACATGAAGTAGCAGGAGAAAATACAAATGACTTAAAAAAGCTGTTTGCAGAATTAATGACAAAAAACTTCCCAAACAGAGGGGAGGAATTTGACATTCAGATAACTGAGGCATATAGGACCCAAACTAGCTACAATCAAAAAAAAATCTACACCTAGACATATAATAATCAAGATCCCAGAAACCCAACAGAAGAACAAAATACTACAAGCAGTAAGAGAAAAGAAACAAATCACATACAAAGGAAAGCCCATCAGAATCACAGCAGGCTTTTCAGTGCAAACCCTTGGGGCAAGGACAGCCTGGAATGAGATATTTCAAGTACTAAAAGAGAACAACCTCCAACCTAGATTGATATATCCAGCAAAACTCTCTTTCAAAATGGAGGGGGAAATAAGACACTTCCACGACAAAGAACACCTGAGAAACTACATGAATACCAAACCAGCACTACAAGCAATTCTAAACAAGATCCTAGAAAAAGACAATGAAGGCAAAAACACCATGAGGCCCAACAGAGCAAATAAAATAGGCAAGGCAAGAAATTAAAAGGAGAAGGTGAAAAAGTAAAAAGAGTCGACAAAAGGCCAATAACATGTCAATAATAAGTCAGTACATATCAGTTATAACCAGCAATGTCAATGGCCTCAACGCACCAATCAAGAGAAACAGACTGGCAAAATGGAATAAGAAGCAAAATCCAATAATATGTTGTACACAAGAAACACACCTAGTGCAAAAAGAAGCTCATAGACTGAAAGTGAAAAGATAGAAAACAATTCTCCATGTGACAGGAGCCCAGAAAAAAATAGAGGTAGCAATCTTACTTGCAGACAAAGTAAATTTCAAACCAAAACTGAATCTAGAATTATTGATGTAGGACAGTACTGTATCATACCTCTATGAATGTAAAATATCTAGTACCTGCTTTATGATACATAGTAGGGACCGTGCTTTATCAGAGCTACATTTAATGATATTACTCTAGAATGTTCTCTTTCCAGATGATGATTAAGAGGCTAATAGAAAAAATGGTGCCAGGTACCACAGCAGCAACAGAACTTGGCTGTTGTCTGGATATTATTCTTTTCTTTGTTTTTTTTTTTTTAATGGAATGTGCTGAATGTCTATAATTTTGT
The DNA here is from genome assembly GCF_012274545.1 of Fukomys damarensis. Lineage (NCBI taxonomy): Eukaryota > Metazoa > Chordata > Mammalia > Rodentia > Bathyergidae > Fukomys > Fukomys damarensis. The sequence continues at coordinate 35,204,189 of NW_022900950.1, read as the reverse complement.
TCAGATGACTGCAGAACCTGGAAAAGCTGTTGCTGCTATCGATGCATAACATACTATTATTAGTCTTTATACACACACACACACACACTCATATATATAAATTGAATTTTGGGAAACTTTAACGGTGCTGCCAACTTTGGAAAAAGTCATCCCAATTTACTGTGTTAACTTGGCATTGTACAGAAATGGACAACCATATTGATCTAGAAATGTTAATTTATTTTATTTTAATTTTTTCCATGTGTACAGGGGTAACACATCATACTAAATATGTAAGGTCATATTTGATTACAGAAACTAATAAAGTATTCTCTAAATAATGAAAAAAAATAAGATAAGACTATAAGAGCGAGAAGCAATTTAAATATGTTCAGGGACCATTTTCATCTCCAGAATTAAGGATTATTTTGATGTTACATCATTGCCTTTTCTCTTTTACTTTCCTTTTTAGTTTTATTTTAGGATTCCCTATTTTTAATGTTCATACAGAGATTTCTTTAACTGAAATACCGAATAGTTTCTTTGGTGTGAAAAACTATACTAGTACACAGGATCTTAATGAGACAATTAATAATGTGAAATAGGAAGTAAAGGGCTAAAGGTGTAAGGAAAGTGGGAAGGGTGGGGGAAAGGTAATAAGAGAGAGGAAAAAATATGAGAAACTGAAAAAATGGAAATAAAGTGTTTGTAAATGGGGAGGGGAGGAGGGGGTGAAGGGAGGGCAGGGACAAGGGGAAAAATGAGAATCAAGACCTATTATGTAAAGGTACAGAATCCCAATGATAAATGTAACTGTATTTGTATACCTAGATTGTACCAATAACCTCAATAAAAAGGAAAAAAAAATAAAGAAGTGTGATCTCTTCTTATTAAAAAGCTATTGCAGAGCAAGAGAAACCACCAATAGCATCAAGAGTCAACCCAGAATGTGGAAAAAAATTTTACCCATTTTTTCTTAGAAAAACGTCTATTATCTATATCTATCTATAAAGAACTTTAAAAAATCAGATCTCCCAAATTTAAAGACACAATCCAAAAATGGGCCTTTGAAATGAATAGACAATTGTCAAAGTGAGATAGCCAATAAACATGAAAATATGTTGAGCGGGCAATGGTCATTCTAGACATGCAAATAAAAATAATTCTGAGATTCCACCTCACCCCAGAAAGAATGGCTACTATCAAGAAATCAATCAATAACAAATATTATCAGGCATGAGGGGAAGAAAGGAACCCTCCTCCATTCTTGGTGGGTATGTAAACTGGTATAACCACTGTGGTAATCAGTATAGAGATTAAAAACTAGGATTAGAGGTCCCATTTGACCTAGCTATTTCCCAGCTGGGTATCCTCCCAAAAGAACTAAAAAAATCAGACCACAGTGATATATGTGTACCCATGTTCATAGCAGCACAGTTTATAATAGCTAAACCTTGGAAACAGCCCAATTGCCCATTAACTAGAGAATGGATAAAGAAAATCTGATTTTTAAAAAATAAAATGCTGTACTACTTATCCATAAAGAATGAGAAACTAGAGACATGTATACATAAAGGAAGGCACATTGAGGCCATACTCTCAAGTGAAATAGATAGGACTGACATGTGTAAATTCTGAATAATTCCTCTGGTGTGAGAAACTGAAAGTGTAAATAAGGATCAAAATATATAATAGATAGTGTGAAATAAGAAGAAAAGATCCAAAGGGAAAGGGGAAGTTGGTGGGGTAGGGAAAGTGAATGAATATGAAAAAAGGAAAATAATAGAAATAAGTCTTTGTAAATAGGGAGGAGTGAAGAGATGTTGAAGGGAGGGTGGGGGAATGGGGAAAAATAAGAACTAAGATATACTGTGTAAAGGTACAAATTCCCAACAATTAATGTCAGCATATTGTATACCTAAAATGTACCATTACAATTACAAAGAAAAAAAAAGAGTAGTAGCATTTGATCTTCTCTTAATTTTTTGTGGAATTCATCAGTGAAACTATCAGGACCTGGATATTTCCTTGTTGGTGAATTTTTAATGGTATTTTTAATTTATTTGACTCATAATGGTTTATTTACAATTATTATATCTTCTTGATTCAGCTTTATGTATTCATACATATCTAGGAATTTGTCCATTTCTTTTGTGTTTTCCATCTTATTAAGAGTACAGGCTCTCGAAGTAGGTATTGATGATCTTCTGGATTTTCCCAGGATCCATGTGATTTCACTCTTTTCATTCCTAATTGCCTGAATTGGAGTCTTTCCTTTCCTTTTATTGATAAGATTGCATAAGTGTTTATCCATTTTATTTAATTTTTCAAAGAAGTAAATCTTTAAGAGTTGACTTTGTTTTCTTAGTCATTACATTAATTTCTGCTCTGAGTTTTTCAATTTCCTCCCTTATACGAGCTTTTGGCTTGATTTTTTCTTTTTCCAGATATTTGAAGTTCAAAATGAGGTTGTTTGAACTTTCTGTCTTTTCCTGATGTGTGACTTTACCACTATAAATGTCCCTCTTGGGACTGCTTTCAGTGCATTCCCTAAGTTCTGGTATGTTGTATCAGCATTATCATCTAGTTATAGATATTGTTTCATTTCTTTTGAAATTTCATCTATGACCCATTGGTTGTTTGGAGGGTTTTATTTAATTTCCATATGTTTATGGAGCTTTTGTGAGTTTTTAAGAATATTGATTTCCAATTTCATTGCACTGAGTAAGAATATATATGGGACAACTTCAACCCCTTTTCATTTACTCAAGCATGTTCTATGGGCTAGCATGTGGTCTATTTTGGAGAATTTCCCCTGTGCAGCTGAGAAGAATTTGTATTCTCAAGTTGTAGAGTGGAACACTCTGTAGACATCTACTAAGTCTATTTGTTCACAGGTTTCATTCAATTCTGATATTTGTTTGTTGAGTTTTTTTCTAGTTATCTATTTGTCACAGTGGGGAATTGAGTTCCCCAAATACAATTGTATTAGTGCTTATTTGATTTTTCATGTCTGTTAGTATTTGTTTTTTATAATTGGAAGCACAAGTATTTGGTGCATATATACTTATGACTGTTATCTCTTCTTGGAGTTTTTCCTTCACAGTGTGCAGTGACCTTCTTTGTATATCTTGATCAGTCTTGTCTTGAAATCCACTTTGTCTGAAAATAGAATAGAAATTTGTTGTCAATCCTTTGACTTTCATTCTATGAATTTCCTTTCAATTTAAATGTGGTTTTTGTTTTTTTTTTTTGTAAGCAGCATAGTGTTAGATCTTATTTCTTGATCCACTCTGCCAGTCTGTTTATCTTGATTGGTGAGTTGAGGATATTTGCATTGATGATTATAATTGAGATAGATTGGCTGATCCTGTCATATTATTTTCCTCCTGAGATTCCCTGTCTTTCCTCTCTTTTTAATTGCTTGCCCTGGTTGGTGATTTTTTTCTAATGGTGTTCTTCTTGAAATTCTTGTTTCTATTATTTCTTTCTAAAACATCCTCTGAACACTTTTTAGAGCTGGTTTGATGGTCATGAATTTCTTCAGTTGTTCTTTGTCATGAAAGTATCTTATTTCTCCATTGATTTTGAAAGGTAACTTGCAAGGTTCATCAGTCTGGGTTGGAGTTTGTTTTCTTTCAGAACTTAAACTATTTACTCCAAACTCTCCTTGACTTAAGGCTTTGTTGAGAAATCTGCTGTTATTCTGATAAGCTTTTCTTTAAAGGTGATTTGTTTCTTTTTTTCTAACAGCTTTTAATATTCTACTCTTAAACTGAATTTCTGAAATCTTCATTATTATATGTCTTGGTGTAGATTTATTTGGTAATGAGTAACTGGAGTTCTATATGCTCACTTATTTGAATGTCCAATTCTTTTTTTAATGTGTGGAAAGTTTTCTGCCATTACTTCTTTTGACAGGATTTTTATGGCATTTGTGTTGTCTCTGGCTTTGTCATTGATTTCAAGCAATGCTATATTATTCTTTTCTGCATCTTCTTTCAACTTTTAGATTGATTTTTTTATGACCTATAATTATATTTAAGAAATCTTTCTTTTGTGGTTATGAATTGCAATCTTGTTTTCTATATCTGATTTTTTTGCCTTTTTTTCAATTTATTGTGTATAATTATAAATCTCCTGGATATGTTTGAATCCATTTTATGGATTCCAATTTTTTCCTGTGTTGGGAATTCATGGTTTCTATCATTTTACTAAGCTCCTCTACTTTTTAAATCTTTGTCTACTCTAGATTTATTGAGCATGTTCTTCATTTTGAGTGTCATTTCTTTTTTTTTTTAACCTGAGATTATTTTCTCTATAGCCTCATTTATCTATTTTCTCACTTCTGCTGCTATCATTTCAGAAAATTCAGATGGGCAGCTTCTGATTTCCCCTATCTTTTTGTTCACTTAAATATTCCTGGGTGGGTGCATTTTACTACTGCATCTTGTTATTTTCTATTTTTAAAATTTTTATTTTGTTTTCTAAATTTATGGTTATAAATTTCTAATGGTAGCTAGTTTTATTGCTAGTATTAAGGCTTCCTTTGGGAATGTCTATTTCTCAAAGACATATTCTTTTGTTTTGTTTTGTTTTGGGGTTGTTTTTTTTTAGACAGGGTCTCACTATGTAGTTGAGACTGACCTGGAACTCACTATATAGCCCAGGCTGGTCTCAAACTCACAGCAATTCTCCTGCCTCAGCCTCCTGAATGCTGGGATTACAGGTGTGTGCCACCACACCCAGCTTCTCAGAGACATATTCTGGGTGTAAGTGATTTTTAGTTTTTGTGCCTGTCCCAATATCATAACTTCCCAATTTATTAAAGATGAAAGCTTGGTTGCTGTCTTTTTTGGCCCACATCCAGTCCTCTAGTACTGGACTATGGTGATGGTTATGACCCCAGACTATCATTGTGTTGTCATACAAGGGAGAACAATTGATTGTAACAGATCTGACATCTTGCCTAAAGTAGTACAATTAGTGATAACAACAGCATCAAGCACATCCTAGAAAGTGACAAACTGTGGTAGCTATTAATTTGGTCTTTTAATGATAAGGGCAAGGTCTACAGTTATACAACAAGATTTAACATAAACACAGAACTTGTGTGAAGTGAATTTCTCCTTAGTGGAATGATTTTACCCTATGTATGTGCACATGGGTGGTGGTTAAGAAGAACAGAAAACAGAGAGTTAGATGAAGGGAAATATAGTAGAAGCTATATATCTCACAATTAACCCTAGTATATCTAATGTGCATAGACACAAACAATTCAGTGTGCCTAGGATACTAGGATATTAGGTAAACTAAAGCAGAATTCTTTCCTTTTCCCTATATGTTAATGTGTATAACTAAATATCTGGAAGCAAAAGAACCAAGAATGTAAGACATGGCAAGCTCTGTTTGTGCTGCAACTAAAAGGATATCTCACAATTAACCCTAGTATATCTAATGTGCATAGACACAAACAATTCAGTGTGCCTAGGATACTAGGATATTAGGTAAACTAAAGCAGAATTCTTTCCTTTTCCCTATATGTTAATGTGTATAACTAAATATCTGGAAGCAAAAGAACCAAGAATGTAAGACATGGCAAGCTCTGTTTGTGCTGCAACTAAAAGGCATGCTGTACTAATATCAGTAAGTTACACACCCAGGGCAACGTAACATGCACAGAAATTAAACTTCCTGTCTCTTCAAAAGCTGATATGGTAAAGTATATTTTACACCTTTTAAATTAAATAGTATTGGCACAGGTTTACTCCAATGAATTAATGCTTTCATCTGGTTCATCTGGTAGTAATGAAGTCAGAGGTCAATGTAAGTGAACCCAGATTCATTAAAAGACACAGACTGCTACTATATTCTACTAAGCAATGAGAATTAGCCATTCCAACCTGCTCTTTTGTGGCAATATATGTTTGAACTATATTCTAAGTGACATGAATGTGCAAGCAAAGAATGAAATTGACATAGAGTGAAGGAAAGAAATTAGAGGCAGTTTGTCAAAAATATTCCTTTTTTCATATTTGGCTTTTCAAAACTGAAAAAAGTATGATGAGCAAATATAAGAAATAACTTTGCCTGACATAATTGTGGAATTCATTTTCAAAAGTATAGCAATATCTTAAGACCCACTGGAAGTATGAATGACATATTGTATGCAATGTCTTATATCTCTATAAGAAAGAGAAAAAAAAATGATGAGTAAGTGAGGGTCTAATGTGTAGTTTTGATCTGAAGAATATTTCCTAGCTAACATGGGTAGGAGCATATGTCTTTTGATGTATGTGTCAAGGAGGAGATATTTAATGCAATGGAAAAAAATTAAAAAGAAACCCTAAAAAAGGAGATTTTCTTAAAATTTTAAATTTGAAAATTAGAAAGTTCAAAATAATTAAACAATCTAACCAAGCTATTTTTTAAAATCCCATTAAAATAATAAGAATTTTAGCAGATAAGAAACAAAAACAAAAAGGCAAAGTTAGAGTTGTGAAAACCAAACTGACCCAGAGATAATAAGTTAATTAGTGAATACTCTGTGACTAAATTTTCCAAGTCATCACAAGGGTACAAGTTCATATTAAAGAAAGATATTAAACATAGGTAGATCTATTACACCCATGATACCAATAGCTTCAATATCAGGCAAATCTAGAATTCTCTCCAAAGAGCAAAATCTCAGAATACTGCAGAAAAATAAAGGCTTTATGTTTCCATACTCCTCTGCTAGAGCAGAAGTTGCAGAGACTTGCTAATATCTTCTGATATTTTATACTTTATCAAACACTTTAGAGTATTATGTCATTTAATATTAAAATAGAAATTCTAGAAGGTAGGTGCTTTGGTCACTTTCTTGTTGCTGGGACAGAATACCTAACATTTACACATTAAAGGAAGAGATTTGTTTTAGCTCACAGATTGTAGAGGTTTCACTCCATAGTTGGCTGGCTCCAAGGCAAGGCAGCAAGGCAGAGGGGCATTACAGAGGAGAAATAATTCATTGCATGGCAGGCAGGAAGCACCTAGCAGGGAGCCTTCCTTTTCTTTCTCTTCCATCCGAGCTGTAATTTTATTGGTTGTTAACACCCACACCTAGGGTGGGCCTTCCCATTATCCATGCCTAGAAGTATGATAATGCCATCATGGACTAATCCACTTATAATCCAATATAACACAGTCATGATCTAGCCACCTCCCCAAGTCCCTGCCTGTGAATGTGTGAGGCTTTGGGGGGACATCTAGATAAAAACCATAACATTAGATATCATATCTTCATCTCATTTTACCATCAAAGTTCTAGAGAGGAGGTCACTCACCCAAGGACACTGGCTGTACATGGTCCCCAGCTTTGTCGACACAACAACATCCCTCCTCAATTTGCTCACTGTCACTTGGAGAACAAAAATGTCAGGTGATGGACTTTTTTTGTCAACAACTAAACTATATTAGTGGTCGATAAATTAGGTAGATGATTTGAACCCGAGATTGGAAAAAAACTTATTTCCAGAGAGAAGCTATTTCACATAGTTTGCAGGGGCAGCCTCTTTAGGGCATTAATCAAGCTGATGGGAGAGAAGCAATGAAGAAACAATCCACACTGAATCCTTCAGGAAATTTTTAAAAGATCCATAGCAAATTTTGGGAACCGAGTGTCAGCATTATGGGATTGTGGGGGTGTTAAGAATTTAATTAGCATTTAATGTGGCAACTACAAGATGCCTACCTTGCTGATTTTTTTTATTGCCAACTATTTACCAAGAACAGTTTTAAAAAAACAAAACAAAACAGCTCTTTGGTGGTACCAGGCCTCATGAGCAGAGGATAGACTCTTTACTCATGGTGTTAGGAAAAATACTTAGCAAAGAGGAAGAACAGTGTTACATTTTGAATGGAGCTTTAAACACAAAATAGGAGGATATGTAGTATAACTGAAGAGTTCAGTGAAGTTAGAGTCTTCAAGGATCTATCCCCAAAAGCCCAGATCTGGGACTGTGGAGAGAGCTAAGGAAGAGAAGCATCAGTCAGTGTCATGGCTAGCTAGTAATCTGAAGCCAAGCAGAAATGTAACAGCCTCTCGACCTTTCTATTTTGGTGGCGGAAGGAGTGTTGAAGAACACGATTAAGAAGGCCCTGCAGTACAAAGGGATTTCTGGAATGTGTAGTCTATGTGTAAATTCACGCATAATGTAACATAATAACATGGACCCAAGCAGATGATAAAGGCTTCCCCAGGTGCTGATTCATTATGATAGCATGGGGGTAAAACTTATGCCTTATGTCTGAACTGTACTTTTCATTTGAAAGAGTTTTAGGAAAATTATACTTACTGTCCAAAACCTCTCTGAATTTACCTCCAAGTGTTGAGCAAGTAGCAGAGTTCAGTCAGTTCAAGCCATTCAGAATGTTAATAGCTCTAAACTCTTTAGGCCAAGGGGAAACCTTTATTTCATGTCACCTGAGATGTCACTGAGAATAATGTGAAAATGACAGAAGGGCTAGGGATGTAGCTCAGTGGCACCACACCTGTCTGGCAAGTGCAAGTTTCTGGCAAGCACAAGGTTCTGAGTTTGATCCTCAGTACAAAAAAAAAAAAAAAAAAAAAAAAAAAA